>NC_083356.1:71669375-72297916 GCF_030254825.1 Meriones unguiculatus | reverse complement strand
TAGGACATGTTGTTGAAGTGCTCCGTGAACTGGGTCAGGTTGGGGCTCTTCTCTTCATTCTGCTCTTTGGCCCAAAGCAAAACTTCAGGAATCTGGGTGGAAACAGAACAGACCGTATTGCAGCCTCCGAGACTCCTGGTCTGGGGGTGGGGCTCTCCTTCGTGACAGCCAGCAGCAGCTTCTAGGCAGAGCTGCCTCCCCTCGCAGGGCCACTCAGTCCATACCTCTATCTTATAGAAAAGTTCAGCATCCAGCAGTGTCAGCTGCTCTGCGATTTCATGGCTGTGAAAATCATGCAAGGTCCCTGGCCTGGAATACATAATGGTGAGAAGTATGGTTGGGGACAGTGCTGTAGCTTTAGCTCCATGGGCCCTTCTGGGCCATAGGGCTACACTCAGGGTAACTGGCTCCCTACACACACCACCTGACACCCCCCCACCAGCTGGCAGAGAGAAACTTTTTCCAGGCTTTTAGGAAGTAAGGATGGCATGGGGGATGTGTGTGTGTGGGGGAGGCATGAGTATTGGGGAATCCAGAGCTGAGCACAGCCCAGAGCACGTTCATCTCCTGTGTATGCAGCTTCATTTGTTTTTCTGGCAATCCATGAGGCTTTGCTCCACAGGGATCAAGGGAGAGACCAGCCATGGGAGCCCAGGATCTGTCCATGAGGCACCTCATCACAGGGCTATGGGGAAAGGCAGCTGCTGTACTTAGTCTGACCTGCACTATGGGCTGATACTGGCTCCTCACCTGGCTGCAACACCCCTGGCTGCCAAAGGCTGGTCGGAATGGGCACACCTGAGCAGCTTCTTCTGGTCCACCTTGTCCAGAATGTTCTTCCGAAGTACTCTGGCCAGGCTGAGCTCTCCACTGCACACTAGGCGGAAGACTAGCTCCATCAGCAGCTTCAGGATCTCTTCTGTCAGCTCCACCAGGCTAAGGGCCAAGAGCACTAGGTGAAAGGCAGGCCAGGACCCCAGTTGGGGATGCCACTCACGCACTGTCTCCACAGCACTGGGAGTGGCCTTTCTGCAATAGGTCCTGACAACTCACTCAATGTACTTGCTGCTTTCTGCCTTGGGGAAGTTCCTGTTCTGACCCTGGGGTGATGAGATGTCAGACAGGAGCCTCATCTCCACTGAGCTCCTCCATCCCTGACTTTCACATCGTAGAGCCAGCACACAAGAGTAAGAAGCCATTGGAGGGCAAGGGTTCAGAGGTGCTACCCCCAGAATAGGCCAGCCAGTTACGCCTGGAAAAGGCAGGAGTCATAGCCTAGGCTCACACAGACTGTGGCTGTGGCGAGCCTGTGGAGATGCAGCCTCTTCCACATGTCGGCCTCCATCTGGCCCCACTATGCTGATGGGTGTGTCTTACTGTGAACTAAGATAACAGTCCCAGATAAGACAGGGGCTCACCCTACAAGGAACTCCAGAGCTAACCCCATCCCCCACCCCGTCTGTCGTGTCTGTTACTCTCTGAGCTGGGATGAAGCAATGGGCAGCACTCTGTTCTGTGCAGGGGCACATACCCCCACGGTGGGTGGAATGTAATGGTGAGGAAGCCTGTACCACCCCTATGGCCTGCTAGAGGCCTGTGCAATGCACACAGGCTTGAGCATTTGCCGCCCACTCCTGGGACTATGGGGCAAGGCACTTACCAGAGCTCATCCACTACTCGCACCAGCACAAAGAACGTGTTCTTGCTGACTCGCTTTTTGAACGTATCAGCAAAGGGAGAGAACTTCTCATATGTGAAGTGTGGATTAAGGTCCATAAGGCAGGGATTGCAGGGACTGCTAACTTTGAGACCCCCCCTCCCATCAGCCATTTATGGTGCTGAGAACCCTGTGAGTGAAGGCTTATTAGCTTATGGAAGCAAAGGCCTGGTCTATGTGCAGTGGGGATATACAAAGCCAGAATCGAGCCCTGGCCAATGGCTCCAGAAGCTGCTCCTGAATGCTGAACCGAGGACCAACTCTGGCATCCTCTGGCTGTCTGTGTGTTGGACCTGAGTGCTGACACACTGAGGGTCATGGTGTTGGGCCTCAGGTGCAGGAAGCAGGTCCCTATCTAGACATCCTCAAAGACCCAGGGCCTGGAGAGTGAACAAACCCAAAAGGCTTCCATCTGGAGATCACATCCCCAGTTATGTAGCCACAATGGCATGGATGATCCTGGGAGCTTGAGCCTTGGAAAGCCAGGCTGGTCCTTCTTTCTGGAGACAGCAGACTTTACCAGTGCCCCCCACTTCATGATAGCCCTCACACCTGACTCATGACCACTGAAGCCGGGGTCTGCTTTGGAGACGGTGGCTTCCTGCTGCTGCCCTGCCCCCATCAGCTCTTCACGCTCTCCCTTACTCCTCAATGATCCTTGACCTGGGTTTTGGCACTCAAGGGAAGCCACCCCAAATGGATGGTCTACCTGGCCCCCAACAAAGTGCTACCCGGGTCTTGAGGAGGAAATGCCTCCAGGAACTTGCTGGCTGAGACTAAGTGGGGAAGGGCTGAGAAACAGGGGGCAGTAGAGGTTGGAGGTGGGAATACACAGTTTCCCATCCTCACTGGCGTAACAGATACAAAAATGGTCTCACAGACAAGTGGGAGCCCATAAGCAAACGCATGTCATTTTGCCATGTTTGTGGCAGACGTAGCTTACAGTCTTTCGTTAGGCCAGGCTCTAGCAGGTGCTTAGAGTCCATAGATGGGAAATGGGCACACCTGTCCTGACAGAACAGGGCAGTTAGTTAGGGTCAGACTGAGGAGAGGAGGGACGGAGGAGCCCCTGAGAGGTTTCAGGGCGCACAGGAAGATGGAGAGCTGCCTCAGTGACAGCAACTGTCCAGCAGATGGCAGTCACAGGCTATGTGGCTGGGAGATGGCCTAGTTGCTGTGGTTCCCAGGCAGGCCCAATACAGAGAAAGAGGAACAGGCAGGCTTCTTCCAAAGACACAGGGGAGTAGCAATCCCCAAGGGTGAGTCCTGGGTTGGGGCAAAGCCTAGCTGTGATGGAGCTGTTTGCTACCTGGCCAAGGCAGCCAGTAAGGGCCAGGTCTGCCTCGAAGCCACTGAGTTCTCTTCTCTCTTTCTTTCCCCTGAGTTTTCTTCTTTCTTTCTCACCCCGTCCCCCCTTCTGTTTTTCTGTGTAGTTCCAACTGTCCTGGAACTCACTCTGTAGACCAGGCTAGCCTCAAACTTTGAGATCCACCTGCCTCTGAGTGCTGGAATCAAAGGTATGTACCACCATGCCTGGATGAGTTTTCTTCTCTTTAGCCTGGTCCTCTCTTAAGTCCACTGGTCCCCACTGGCAGGACACCCAGGGCTCAGTGTGGAGAACCTGCAGAAAGGTCTCTGGCAGGGCCACCCACCTCCTTCTTTCTCTCAACATTTCTCAGTCTTTTTTTTTCTTCAGAATTACCCAGTGGTCTCATCCACCCCCAGAGTGCAACAGCACTCTATCCCATGCCCTCCATGGCATTTCATTTTCCTCAACCATTTTGTTTTTGAGTCAGGGCCAGGTTGGTTAGGGTGGGAACTGGGCTCCCAATGCAAAGGTGAAAGAGCTACCCCGGGTCTTGAGGGGGCAGTGTCTCCATGAACAGGCTGACAGGAGCTAACCCGGAAAGGGCTGAGAACCTGAGGGCTGGTGGGACTATGCAAGTTAGTTACTTCGACATGCCTAGCCTTAGGATCCTCAATGACATCGTTAGAAACGGTGTAAAAGAAATAAAAATGGTCTCAGAGGCCGAGGGCTACAAGCCTGGGAAGGATATCGGTACTGCAGCTTCTTGATGAGCTCCTCCGGGCTGATGAAGGTCCTGTAGGTGGTCAGGAAGGCTTCACAGTACAGCACTAGGTCTGCAGAGACACAAAGAAGCCATTTAGGTAGAGCCCAGGCTATGGCCTGCAGCATGGGTAGAATGCTAAGTCCTCTCTGAGATCAGGCCAGGGAGAACAAGGTAGGGTCCTGTGTCCTGCATCCTTCATCTCATAGGCACTGGCTACTAATGATGGGCTGCTTGGGAACCACACAGTGGGAGGGTCTGAGGCCCAGCGTAGGAATCAAACTTCAGTAACTTTTGTGTTGGTAAGGGGCACACAGGCTCTGGACTATATCACCTCTGGGTTAGCATAGATGCTGCCCTAAGGCCTAGTGGTTCTAATGGCTCCTCACTGCTATGGGCAAAGATAATAGTCCAAACTTGCCAGCATGCTCTCACAGTGGTAGTACTTTTAGACGACAAGGTCCAGTAACTAAAAAATCTGGGGAAATTCCATTCTAAGTCCTAAGGGGATGCTGAAGTGGCTGTGTGATGCAAGGCTCAGCAGGCAGCTTGCTGCCCATAAAGGGCAAGGGCAGCTGCGAGGCCCAAAGCCCCTGAGGCTGGAGGCCTTAGGTGGGTTATCACCCATCCCTTCCAAATGGAAAGGTTATTGTCAGCCAAGGACTGCTGCCTCTCCAAAGACCTAGAGCCCTGTTGACCACTATGACTTGTTTTCCCCATGCATTTGGATATTAAAATAGGATGCCATGTGAGACTGAGTGGGCTAGCCCAGGGATAGCTATGTTCACCACAGTGGACCTGGAAAAGCCCAATGGATGGCTGGGTGCATACAGTACTATTGAACTTCACTTTCTGGGCACAGACCAGCTTCCCCGGCCTTCTTTCATACCTCCCCATTTGCTGGGGTGGAGGAGCTTCAAGGATATGAGTGGCACTTCATGCCATTACACTGTGGCCAGGAGTATCTGCTTGCTCTCACATTTGGGCTGCATGGGGCCCTGGTCCCTGTGTTGTGCTCAGCCTCATAGTTGTTCTCTAATCGACTAACTCACTGTTCTGTTGGGACTTTCTAGAAAAGTGCCAGGCAAGAAAGCAGAGATGGGGCCAACATGTACATCTATCTCTGGAAGAATGGGTACAAATACACCAAGGACCACTGCCAAGAGCCAATGGCTAGTGTGCTGGTTAACACCAGGGCCATAGTCCACAGGCTGGAAGTTAAAAAAACTCATGTGTAAAACAAAGAGTAGTTCAGACTTGCCAGGCGGTGGTGGCACAAGCCTTTAATCACAGCACTTGCAAGGCAGAGGCAGCAGATTTCTGTGAGTTCAAGGCTAGCCTGGTCTACATAGTGAGTTCTAGGACAGTCAGCACTGTACAGAGAAACCCTGTCTCAGGGTTTCAAACAAACAAACAAACAAAGCAGGCCAGTCTCAGGGGTGGCTGTGCTGTGTCATGCTGGACATAGCCAAGGCCTACCGGCACTGGAGCTCTTAGCATCAGCTGGCTATAGGCTCTGGGCTGCGGTATCACCTGCTTCTGGGGAGGAGTCGGGGCCAAACACTACAGTGTTCACAGGACTGTCCTGGTTAAGGTCCTTTTCTCTCCAATGGCCTTCAGAAGACTAGACGCTTGGAGGCCAAGCCTAGCACATAGGTCCCAAAGAAGGGTCAGGATCTGAACTTGGGCCCAACACCATCCCCAACCTGGCCCTGACCCATACTTCTCACAGTGTGATGGAAGAGAAGAACCATGTGATAAGTGTGCTCTCCTTCCTGCTTACTTGTCTAATTGGCCTAGCCCTGCTTGTCATGACAGTCCCAGACATACAAGCCATAAAGACTCCCAGGGCCTTTGAGACACGCATATACCACCGGTGCAGAAAGCCACCGTCCTGAAGAACTTTGCCATCTGCCATGGGCACTTTGTCCACTGTGGTATGGCTCACAGCCTCTGTTTTAAGGCTCCCACGTAAAACCAATTGTGGTTCTATAGGAACCCAAAATACTATTGGAACTTCAGTTCATGTTTCCTTTCAGCAAACCTAGTGGGAAGACCAGAAGGCTTTTGGGCTCCCTGTCAGAGTGCCCTTTGACCTGGCTACAGCTGGCAGAACAGGAGAGTTAGCATTACATGACCAGGCTAGAAGCCAGCTCACATCCTAGCCCTTCACTTCTGGATAAGAAGGAGGTGAAAATGGCTACTTTGCCAGGATGTCCTGAGGTGCCAATGAACCCCCAACCCCCAACAGGTCAGGGAACCAAGGCCCTAGAGGAAAGGGCTAGCCTGTGGCTGTGAGGCTATGGTAGGCTTTGGACTAAGTCTCTGAGACTGCCCTTCTGTTCTGGCTGGAAGAAATGAATGAAGAAACACTGGCGATCAACAGTGGCTGAAATGAAGGTATCTCAGGTTAAAGTTTTCCTTTTCAGTTTCTGCCAGGCAAACAGTTTTTGTACTATTCTCTTAATTCAGAAGTGTCTAGAACTATTCTGTTCTTACTTTGGATCCTGGTCACTTAAAACACACACACACACACACACACAGTTGATTTGATTAGGGTTTATTTGATTAGGTACTATTCTCTTAATTCAGAAGTGTCTAGAACTATTCTGTGTATTTACTTTGGGTCCTGGTCACTTAAAACACACACACACACACACACACACACACACACACACACAGTTGATTTGATTAGGGTTTTAAGTCAAGAGTAAGTTCACCCGTAGCTTAATCAACTTTTCAGTATTTTTTTTCTGTCTTTTTTCCCCCCTACCAGTGCTGGAGATTGATTAATGGTTAGGCAAGTGTTTTATCACTGAGCCATATCCCTAACTCCTTTTTTTGTTATTTTGTGACTTAATAAATGGAAAGGTAGAAGAGACTGGCCATGTGCTACATAAAAGGCTTTCTTCTTTCTTTCTTTGAAAAGGTCTTGCTATGTGGCCCTAGCTGACTCTGAATCCAGACTCCCCTGTAGCTTTTGAGTGCCAGGATTATAGATATGCCACTACAGCTGCTTTAACTTTAACACCACTGTTGAACGTGTCCTTATCCAGTGGGCTGCCCTTGGAGCACACACCAGGTACCTAGGACTGTGCTTACCCTCAGGATGCCCATAGGGCCAAGGTCACCTTGCTCCAAGAGAGGACATGCCCAGGTGGAGCTTTGACAGGGTCTCCGAGGTGGCCTCTCCCTCCTCTGACTTGGTACCATAAACCCAAAGTCCAACCCAGTCACAGTGTTTGCCACAGAGGTGACAGTATGGTAGAGTCATGTGATGCCTTTGATGGGACACAAAACCAGAACAGTGAGTGAAAGCTGCCATACCTTTTCTGTCTGTCTCAGTAGCATGGACCAGTAAGATGTCTCCTGAACCTCCGCGAACATCTGGCCCATCATCACCCTGGGGTAAAAAGAGCATGAAGCAAGGCTGAGGGGACAAACTCACCATGGTTCAGGGACCCTGAGTCCCTTCCTTCTGTTCACAGCTCAGCAGCAGCAGGCAGCACTATATCCACCAGACAGCCTCTGCGGCCCACCCACCTGCTGCCATGGACTTTGTAGATGGATACTGGTCAGCACTCTTACAGGACATGGGCACTGAGGAAGCTGTCCATATATTGTGAGCACCAGGGCACATCACCTTCCCGAGGCCACATGGGGTCAGGGCACTATGGTTTCAACCTCACCTCTACCTCCTGGCTCATACTGAAAGGTAAGATTCCAGAGGAGAGAGGCAGCTTCTTAGCCTGGGAGATAGGAAGATGGTGTCCAAGCATGTTTCTGCTCCCCACCTGCAGCAAGCCACCTTTGAGCTTAGGCCCTTTTCAAGGTGGAAGTAGGGTTCATCTGTGGGGATGCATCCCACAGGTTTTTCTGGGAACTTCTCTAGAAGAGTGTAAAACATCCCCAAGACTGCTTGTGACATCTGATACTTACATGGCGACCAAACCCAGCCTGCTAGTGGGAGACCAACTCTATTCCCATAGTCAAACAAGCTTTGATCTGGTCTAGTGACAGAGCTGTAGGTAGGGCTGGACATGGAATCACTGTGACTCTGAGGGACACCGAGCCAATATCCTATATGCATCCATTTTCATCTGGACTCCAGGGGTCTGAGTGCTCTGGATTTTCTAACTTAACAGGTTGGCTACATTTATGATCTGATTTTCCAGAAGGAATTTGGCTTTTCTTTCTGCAGAGGCTCTGCCTACCAGCAGCCCAATGGCCTGAAGTGCTGATGTCTTTCTGGATTGGTAGGAATCCACTCAGGCTGGCCCAGGAGCATCCATAACGCAGTACCCGTCCTACATCTGTATGTTACAACCATCAAATCAGTTCCCAGATGCACGGCTACTCAGGGCTGAAGATGTTCAAGTAAACCCTAAGTTTCTATAAATGTACAAAGAGACAAGGCTCTTGGGCCCAGCCTTCTTCCTCTTTCACATGGCTGGGTGTCGTTCTTATCAACAGGGATCCTCACAAAAAGGCACAGCTCAGCGTCTAGGCCCCAGTTTTCTTTTTTCCGAGACAGGGTTTTTCTATGTAGCCTTGGCTGTCCTGGAACTTACTCTATAGACCAGGCTAGCCTCATAGAGATCCACCTGCCTCTGTCTCCCAAGTGCTGAGATTAAAGGCGTGCACCATCATTATGGCCAGCTTAGGTACCAGTTTTCTTTACAGGCAGAGACCAGGAGGGGGAGGGGCTGTGTTATCAATAGCACATACATGGCTCATACTGCTGAGGGCTTCCTATGTAGGCTACACTGAGCACTGCCCTCAGAAGTACCTACGTGAGGCTCTGCAAGGGCCAAGTTCACTTTGGGGAAATGGCAAGAGAGGGACAGTGAGCTTTCCCCTGGAACCCCAAGAGCTGAGGTCTCCCCATTGGAGCACCCAAAGCCATATTTCTCTACCCTCCCTTCCCTCTTGCTTGATGGTTATAAGATATAGGCCTGTGGAACCCTTACCTCTTGCTTGAGTGTCAGTCTGGACATAATTTCATTGTGGTCAATGAGGGACAGTTCATCCACTTCCTCTTCTGACTGGGCTGACTCCAGAGCATCCAGTGACTTTGGGGACCTGGGGAAGAAGTGGCTGGGGTTGAAAGTGTCAGCCATGCCCCAGGTTCTCCCGTCTGTGGAGGCTCGCAGGCTGAGGCAATGCAAGTGACAGGTAACCGTAATTGTTAACTTAATGAGACCGATTCTGCGTGTGTCTGATTAGGTTAGGTGAGGTGGGAAGATCCACTCACCATGGGTGGCGCCATTCCCTGGGCTGAGGCCCTGGACTCTCTAAAAAGGAGAGAGCAAGCTGAGACCCAGCATTAGTTGCTCTCTGCTTCTTGACTGGATGCAGTGACCAGTTGCCCAAGTTCCTGCTGTGGTGACTTTTATCACTACAGACCGTAACACCGAACTGTGAGCCAAAGCCAACCCTTTCCCTTAGGTTACTGCCAATGTGGTAACTGAAAAAGTAACTAAGACATTGGTCTAAGTATAGGCCAGGAGGTAAGGCTGTTCATGGACAAGCACTGAATGGCAACTATAAGATGACGCTGCAGTGGCAGACAGAGCCAGGGTAACAACTAGTTCCTGGGTCTGCCTGGGAACACTTCTGCACCTTAGAGAAAAGAACTAGGCTGCTGAGTGAAAATGGTCCCCTGACCTATCTGCAATGGTTTCAGCCCCGTCTCACATACAGGGGCAGCACTTGAAGGGAAGTGAAGCTACCTGCTCCTCCATGCTACCCATAAGCCTTTCTCAGGGCCCAAACTCTGCAGATCTTCTGCTTAGTAGTAAGAAAATGCTATGACCCAGCAGATTTGGCCTCGTGTTGTCAAGTGCTCAATCTAAGAGATGGCTTTTAAAACAGGCAGCCATGACACTGAAGCAAGAGGGAAGGCCCTTGTTCTGGACAAATCCGTTTTCTCCTTCTAGCAGACCCACCTTGGCAGCAGCACCTTTATCCACTGTGCCTCTTGCCCAGCCCTCAGGGTACATTTTCTCTGTAGCTGAGCTGCAGGACTCTGTGCCCTCAGTAAGATCATGATGGGCTAGTGCCAACACCCCAGGCTTGGGGACAGTCATGCCAGTTGACCTTAGAAGGCCAGCTGGTGGCGTGACCTTTATGCAAGGCAGACAGCGTCCCAGGAGTCCTCTCTGATCCCCAGTGTGCTCATCTTTCTGCCCATCCCACTGTCAGAAATCTGCTGAGTTCTGAGAGTAGCTCTTGGGAGAGTCTTCCCTCAGGAACATCAACTCTGATGTGACCCCTGATTCCAGTGAAGTAAGCCAAGTGACAGAATCCGCAGGCTGCTTTTGCTTGGCATACATAAGCCTTTCTGGCCAAGTGGCACAGTAACATTTGCGGGTGCCATCAGACTTATGGCAGTGAGAATCCAAAAGCAGCCAAGATGGAGGTGGCTGTCCCACAGGCCTGTCCAAACAGCTTGCAGGCTTTGTCTTTTTAAAACAATTCAGACTGGGGCTGGAGGGATGGCTCAGAGGTTAAGAACACTGGCTGCTCTTCCAAAGGTCCTGAGTTCAATTCCCAGCAAACACATGGTGGCTCATAACCATCTATAGTGAGATCTGGTGCCCTCTTCTCATGTGCAGGCAGAATGCTGTATAATAAATAATAAATAAATATATCTTAACAAAGCAAAACAAAACACAAATTGCCGAAGGTCAATCCTTAAAAAGACTGACCATCCTGACACAGGACGGTGCCATCAGCGCTAAGCAGCATCGGTGCTCACTGGCAGCTCCTTCAGACGCACTAAGTGGTTTAGGGAATCAGCTACCTTTCTGCAAGCCCAACTCGCACTGGGAATGAGGGAAGAGACAGGGTGTGTGCAAAGGCACTGCAAATCTTTGGGTCATAAAACCCAAAAATGACATAAGATCCTCTTAGGGGGAAGGGCTGTGGCTCGGTGGTAAAACATTCATCTAGCACCTGTGAGGCCTTAGTTCAATCCTGGGGAGGGGGTAGGGAGACTGATTTCTGGGTTTGCTTTCCAGATGACACGAGTGTGACAGTGATATTGGGTCACTATCCACCTGTCAGAAGAGGTATGATAGTTATTTGTGGGCTTAGGGTCACAACACTTGTAAACCTCTTTCAAAATAGCTTAGCAACAAAATATTTATAACTAGAAATGCCCACAACGACAAGTTTGTGGGTGGGAACTTCTTTTACACTTCCTATGTGACCTCAAGTTAGAAGAAACCAAAATTACCAGGTGTGGTAGCATACGCCTTTAATCCTAGCATTCCGGGAGGCAGAGGCAGGCAGATTTCTGTGAGTCTGAGGCCAGCCTGGTCTACAAAAGCAAGTCCAGGATAGCCAGGGCTACACAGAGAAACCCTGTCTTGAAAAATAAAGAAGGAGGAGGAGGAGGGGAAAGGAGGAGAAGGCCACTGTTCCTGGGTCTAGACACTTCCTGCTCACTTCTTACCTCTCCCCATTTTCTCTGCTGTCCTTCCCAGATGCACTGGCCGAGGGATCTCTGGGATGCCCGTCTTTCCCAGATGGTGGTTCCTGCAAAGAGAAGGAACGTGGGGGAGGGGGATGTTGGACAGGCAGCCCATGCTGGGGCAATCTGTTTTCTTAGCACTATGGAGCAGCTGGAGGTGGGAACAAATTAATGATGAATGGATTTAATTACCAGAAACACAAGCCCTCTGGAGACCAACACCTGCCTTTGAGAATAGAGGTGCCATTCCTGTCACCTGTCAGCTTGGGTCCACACACCATATCCACTTCCTGAAGGAAGTCACAGGTGCTTCTCTCTGAGTGTGGGGTGCTATGCTGAGTGCTCTGTACCCCACTTCTCCTTCACTCTCATCAATAAGTGACCACCACCATCCCTCCACTCCCTACAGAAACTGAATACAAGGAAGTCAAATGACAGACAGTAGATTTGAACCCTTTGGAGGCTATCTGCCTCCAAAGTTTATATTTTTCACCACTGTCCCCCAAATTCCCTGACTTCCTACAGAGAGTCATGATGCTTAACCAATGACAGTTTCAAGGAGTCCAGGTGCTCAGACATGCAGATGTGAACTCCCTTGGGCAGACTTGCTGCCTCCACACCCACTGACAGTACAATCCACAATGTCCCTGGGCTGTCATGGAGGCTGTAGTGAAGAAGGGCCTTGTGAGTACAGGGACTATCAGCAGGGAGAACACACACCCCAGCGGGGCTGGCACTGTAGGATGCCCACTGGCAGAGGGAGGGCCATAGGGCCTGGGCACCAACTCCCTAAAGTATACTCGGAGGTGGATGATGCTGGTGACACCGGTCGCCAGCTCTCACAAACAGTACCAAATCACATGGAGAGAAAGCTTATGCTCTGCTGACACCTGGTGTGGGGGCGGCTGCCTTAGCATGGACATCTGAAAGCCCTAGGGACTCCCCGGCATGGCTATTCATATGGATGGTCGTGATGTTAGGCTGGGCTTGCTAGTGCAGATCCCTGGTGGAGATTCTAGTCCTTGAAGACCTGACCTCATCTCCTACAGAAACTTCTCATTTGGTCTCATAGGGATAGTGACCTCTAAAGCCTCTCAATTTCCCTCCATTTTGCTGAAGCCAAACTTGGAAAGCCACCTGCTCAACAGAAGCTTTGCACCTTGAGGGTACAAGCTGAGCAGCAGCACAATCCAGGCATGGACCTCAGGAGGGACTAGTGTGGATATCCAGTAGGGCTCCTAGCACTTGCCCTGCTTCCTTGGGAGCAGTGGAGGGCAGTGGGTCATGCTGGGAGGAACTGAAGGGCAGGAGTAAAAGCATCTCTTGGAGGAAGGTATCAGCACTAGAAGGATGAATAGGAAGAAATTCCAGGGAGTAGCTGGGGCTGTGGCCAGGGTCCAATGGGTTCTCGAAGATTCACTCAGCCAGGCTCTGAAAAGTGCCACATTCACTGAAGCAAAAGCAGGGCAGACCTCTACGTGGAAGCCATATTTTCTCCCATAGATGGGCTGGCTCCCAGCAGGCTTACAGGGGCTCAGCCAGTAGAAGCAGCTGCAAGGAAAGCGACCTTTGGAGGCAGTGCCGCCCATGCAGAAGGCCACCCACCCGAGGTTACTTACTCCTCGAGAGAGAGCCAGCTCCTCGCTGGTCTGGCCAGAGGAGTACAGATTGACATATTCACCGCCACCAGCTTCCTCACTGGTGGCGTATTCACTCTAGGGGGAGACAGGGTAAGAGGAAAGAAATGGGCCAGGCCCTCTGGTCAGCTCCACAGCTTAGAGAGAGCAGCTGAAGGGCAGGCCTGAATTAGAAAGTAATTTCATAAGTAAGAAAAAGGCTGGAAGGCCACCTCAGTTATCCCTGGGAAGTGTTTCCCCAGCGCTGAGGGCAAAGCCCTCTCACTACCTCTTGCCCCTGGGCTAGCCAGGCCCCAGTCTCCTGCTGGATCTTCTCTCAAAAGTGCTTAGAACCATTCTGAAAACTCCCAAAAAGTTGCTTCATTTGTAGCAGGGCCTGCCAGCATCCCCAGAGCAGGGGCAAGAAGCAACATACTGGACAATTCGAGATACGAAGAAATGTCTCTGCCTGATAGACCCCCTTTGCCCCTCTATCTGTCCCCTCCACTCTGTAATGTAGTTCTTCCCTGTGTTCTTACGAAGCACAGGGGCTCTTGCACAGGCCCTACAAGCAACCTTACCTCTGTCTCTTCCACTCCATGAGAGTCTGGACCCCTCCACAGACATAGACCAGAAAGCTCATATCTTATCCTTGTGACAACTTACTGTTCTAAATGGACACTAGCCCAACTCCCAGTGTGGTGGAAAGTCTATATAAAAGATTTGATTTCTGCTCTGGAAACAGGTAGATCACTACAACATCCGAGGCCCCCATGGCTGCCAATCCAGTCATGCCTTGAGTGGGCTCACAGCAGCAGCAGACTGGGCCTCAGGAGGGAGGACAAGGCCCTTTGTGAGCAACATCATTTTTTCTAAAATCCTGCAGGCCAGTGTGCAGACATATGTATGCTCACCGAGTCAGTGAAAGAGGTTTCGGAAGGAAGGCGGACAGGGTTCCCATGAAAGCTGCTGTCCTGAGAAGATGAGAGAGGCCCGTCCACGGTGCTGGGAGGCGGACTGCTTACGGTGGGCACCGCTAAGTCCGAGCTCTGGGACGCGTGGACAGATGGGAAATGTGGAGAGGAAGAGGAGGTAGGCGGAAGGAAAGGTTGGACGGAGGCTTGGTGGTGAGGCATGAAGTCCTGGGAGTAAGACCTAAACACAGATTTGTACTACAGAACCCAGGCAGAAAACACAAACAAGAATGTGGGAAGGAGAAAACAGACAAGAGAAAAGGTGGTTAGGTTAACGGTGGCTCAGCGCTGCTGATCTGTTTTATCTTTCCTAGTGGGGGCTGTTGGCCATGCCAGGCAACCCCTTTTACAGACTCCCATGCCTACACTGCTTCCAAAAAGGGACCTTTAGGATGGAAACTGACCAGCACTATCTGAACAGCAGGATGTGGACGGTGGATTTCTGGTGTCCAAGGACGGAACACCCCTCCCTCTTTCCATGCTCAGAACCACATGTGCTTTTGCTTTGTAGAAACAAACCTCTACCATCACCTCACCTTTCAGGGACCCCAGGGCTGAACACTTGGGATCTTTTGGACTATTCTGGCTTACCCCTTAAAAGACAAACATACCATCTTTTAAATACTGAATGTATCTCAAGCTGTTTTCGAGACGGACAGGAGCTGCAGAAACGAACGGTTTCTCTGAGCTGATCCTCCAACCCCCACCATCCTTGCTCTCTGTAATTTTTAACAAATGCAGTGATTTCACAACCCTTCTGATGTCACCCAAGAGCTACAGGCATGACTCCTCCAATTTCTCATTTGACAGAAAAGTCAGATGGCAGACTGAGAGATGTCCCTAAGTCTTCATAGCTTCTTAGGCCCAAGGACCATGTTCCAAGTCCTTGAGCTGAGGAATGTGTAATGCCATCATGCCTGCAAGACACTTGCCAATACGCTGCTAACAGGCACAGGACCTGGGGGTACAGTGTGAGAAGAGGACACCTGGAATTCCTGCCAGCCTCATATGCCCATCATAGGTGCCAACTGAAATGTGCACCCAGCTCACACAGGGTTCAGTACTTTCTCTGTGATACAGGATTTTCAGAACCCACGGAAATAAAGGAAGAAACAAAGTTTCAAACTGAATGGAGATGTTTGGGTTTGAATCAGAACCTTGCTTCCAGCTGGTGGTGCTGTTCCATAATGCTGAGGGACCTAGAGGCAGGCCTTTGAAGGTTATGCTGGCCTCATTCTCTTTGATTCTGGGTCAGCTGTGAGTCTCAACACAGGCTGCAGAGCCTCTGATCTTCCTCCCCCCATACAGGGCATCCACAAAGTGTTACTCTTCCATCTGTGTGACTTTGGACAAATAAAGTTCTTGTGGATCAGTCTCTTTATCTTTAAAATGAGGTGAGCTAGTTGTGGTTATGCATGCCAATAAGATTGACTAAAGGAGGTAGAAATAGGAGGAGTTTGAGGCCAGCCTGGACTACACATTTATTGTGTCAGGCATGGTGGCACACATCTTTAATCTCAGCACTCAAGAGGCAGAGGCAGGCAGATCTCTGTGAGTTTCAGGACAGCATAATCTACAGAGTGAGTTCCAGGACACGCAGGGCTATATAGACAGACCCTGTCTCAAAAAGACAAACACTCCCCACTCCATCCCCTACTGCCAAAAGGGTGAAAAGGAAAATCCTTCTCTTAAAGGACAGTTGTAGCCAATCAGTGTGACAATCTCCTGTCAGTTCTTAGCATGGCTGGTACAAAAGGCCCAACAGAAGCTTTGTACCTTGAGGCCACAAACTGAGCAGCAGCATAATCCAGGCATGGACCTCAAGGAGTCTGCTCTCAGGAGGCACTGGTGTGGATATCCAGCAGGGCTCCCATCACTTGCCCTGTCCTCTTCTGCCTCCAAGAACAGAGTAGAAATCACTCTAAATGCTAGGACTGTGATTCCTCACAGGAAGCAACACAGTTTGCTGGACCAACAGATGCTTAGGAATAGACTTATTATCTACCATGTAGGTCCTGGGGATGTAACCCAAGTCATCAGGCTTGGTGACATGTACCTTTATCTGATGAGCCATCTTTTTTTTGAGGTACAGGGTTGGGGAGACAGGGTTTCATTATGTAGTCTTTGATGACCTGGATGGAGCTCACTATGCAGACCAGACTTGTCTGGAACTCACAGAGATCTGTCTGCCTCCTTTAATCCCAGCCTCCCATGTGCCGGGATTAAAGGTATAAGCCTCCATGCCTGGCTACCGCTGAGCTGTCTTGTCTCATGAGTGTAGCTGTGTACCACCACCTCTAGATACGGTTTTTATTTATTTATCTATTTATTTTAAATAGTTGCATGCACTTTTTTTGAGATTTTATCTATTTTATGTGTATGAGTGTTTGCCCACAGAGGCCAGAAGAGGGCGTTGGATCCCCTATGACTAGAGTTATGGAGAGTCGTGAGCTACCACGTGGGTGTTGGGACGAAATAAAGGACGACCTTATTTCCAGGACGACCTCTACAAGAACAAGTGCTCTTAACTGCTGAGCCATCTCTAGAGCCCGTTTTTTATTTATTTATTTATTTATTTATTTATTTATTTATTTTTAAGATTTATTTACTTAATATTTATACAGCATTCTGTCTGCATTTGTGCCTTCAGGTCAGAAGAGGGCACCAGATCTCACTATAAATGATTATGAGTCACCATGTGGTTGCTGGCACTTGCACTCAGGACCTTTGGAAGAACAGCCAGCGCTCTTAACCTCTGAACCATCTCTCCGGTCCCAGTTTTAATTTTTTTGAGAAAGGATCCCTTGCTATGTTGCTCAGGCTGGGCTGGAACTTATACTTCTCCAGCTTCACCCTTCCCATCAGCTGGGGTGATAGGTGTGTCACAGATGCCTGATTCTATTATTAATTACCGTATCTAGACATTGTCAGGCCCATGGCTGCAACTCAGCTGTGAGTGGGGAGGAACCAATGGAAAGGAAGACGCAGGAGCAGTTTCTAAGACAAAGGGGCCTGCTCAGGCATTCCAGTTATGCAGTCATGCTGGGACAAGAGCCAAGCTTGAAAAGTACCTTTCCAAGGTCTGGAGGTGCCAGGGCAGGCTCTCCAATCACCATAAAGCACTGCTGGCCCTGGGCTGCCCTGGGTGGCTCTCCTGATTTCCAGAAACTATGCTGGGGCCCGGGCTCAAGATCACACTGTTTCCACAGAGCCCTGGATCTGTCAGGCCCTTCAGGTTCATGCTCATCTCAGGGCTTAGGAGAAGGGCACAGATGGCCAACTCACAGCCACCCACTCCACGGCAGCCTGTGGTCTATTTTGGATCTGGGGAGCGCTTGGTTTTGCCTCGGAGATCCTTGTGCAGCAGGAATTTGTATTTATAGCCTGAGAGAGGCTGTCTGGATTGATGATCTAGAACACTCAGGGCTTCGGTCTGAGAGCTGCACACTTCCAGGGGGATACAGTGGTGCTAGAGTAAATGAGCACCAGGAGAGAGGCTCTGGTTCCAGTGGAGAAGAGTATCAAGGGGACACCTGAGGACCTGGGCAGTGACGCTCAGAGTGCCGGTGTGGGTCACCTCATTAAACTGACAGGAAATGCTGCTGCAGTCTTTCTGACTGAAGGGACAGAGACCACCTCCCTAACATCCTGCTTGTGGTGCTTTCACCTATCTGTCCTGATCTGCTCAGGAGGGTCGGTCCTTAGCCAAGCACTGTTTGATGCTGGGCAGGACATGCAAGCCAGGGATGGTTGCAGAAAGCAGAGCCCTCACTATCAGGTAGAAAAGATGGAAACAGCAGATGGCTTTTCTGAAAAGATATGCCTGGAAAAACAACTGCATTTTTGGAGTGAAAAAGATAGTGAAGGCTGATGGGCAAAACTCTGTTTGCTTGTAGCCAATTCATTAAGGCAGAGCCACCTGATACTGGTTAAGCGCCAGTGACACTTTCTCTCTGTTAGTCCTGGCATAAAAAACCAGGAGACTAGGCCTATGCTGCCTTGGCAGGAAAGCAGGACAGCGTTATTTCCCAGCTACTCTGCTTAATTCCTCTGGTGGCCAGCCTGCTAGGGTGTAAAAGGCAGCCTGCATATCAGTAGTGAGGGATCTGATCCAGTCCTGCAGAGCTCCCAGCTGGATGACAGGAAAAGGAGGCCATGATGATAACTAACGCTGTGCTTCTGAGTGTCAGGGAAGTCTGCAGAGATAGGTCTTCCCTGCAACAAACATGCACAGGATGTCTAGGTTTTGAATGCTCTCGAAATATGTGAGCAGGGTGGTGGTGGCACACGCCTTTAGTCTCAGGACTTGGGAGGCAGAGGCAGGCAGATCTCCGAGTTCAAAGCCATCCTGGTCCACAGAGCGAGTTCCAGGGCAGCCAGGGCTACAGAGGGAAATCCTGTGTCAAAACAAACAAACAAACAAACAAACAAACAAACAAAAAACAGACAAAGAAAGAAAAAGAAATAGGAAAAGCCACTGCATAGCTGCTTTTTTAAAGGCCACTAAACACAGGCACAGGAAGGTGTTTTCTTGACTTGGGAGTCTTTCCTTAGCCTCTCCCTGGGTGCTATGCTCAGCACTGGCCTGGGCCCAGAGAACAGTGACTTCAGCAGGGGTGGCCAACAGCAGAGCCAGCAGCAGCAGGCTACGTAGGAAGCCAAGCTTCAGCTGCTACAAAGCACCCCACAGTCACCTAAGGAGATGGCAATGGCTCCTTTGGAGTTGAGATATGATCATGCCCAGGGTGCTGGGCAGGGAGGGTCCTGGGTAACATTGCTTCCCACCTTCTCTTGTGTCTCTTGTCTTTTTTTCTGCTACCATCATCCCATTTACCAATGTCCATCTTGGGGTTGTCTTATCTAGGGGCAGTTCTCTTGTTTGAGGCCCTTCTGCTCATTACAGGAACTACATTTTGCAAATTACAAATGCTTCGAAGCCCAGTGGTAGATGATCTGAGTGACAGAAGCATTGATCTTACCAAGAAGGGTGACATTAGCATCACACAATATCCAAACACCCTCTCCCTGTTAAAACAAACTCCTTGATGCATTCATTTATTTTGAAAAACAATTTGAAAACTCTGAAACAACAACAACAACAAAGAATTTGCCTGCATGAGTTCTAGATAAGTAGATTGGATGTAAATATAGACAGAGCCACTCCTGTGACACTTTCCTGCAACCATGGCACAGAAGTCCCCCCACATGGCCTCCCTAGCCCCAGTGCACCTCAGAGTACTGAGTGCTCACTAGGCAACCTGAGTGTCCTCAGCTCTAAGAAAGATGTAATATAGACTAGAAGGGAGCTGCATTCAGCCCAGCAATCCGACAGAACTCTTCTCATGTGCTTGAGGCTTTGGCAACCTGGCCACCTCCAACCTATCTTTAGAACTCTTTAGACCTGGTAGCTATCTTCAGCAATGCTTCACAACATGCAGGACACACACACACACACATGCTGCCAAGGCCAGCCGAGAGGCATCTCTGATCAGCTACACTAGATCTCAGTATTTATTTGGCTGTGAAATACCTTACAAAGGCCAACTTAATGCTTTATTTTTCATGAAGGGGATCTGGGTTCTAACCTTGATTCTAGTTTGACACCACGAGCAGATGACTTAGCTTCTTTGCTTTGGTGTCTCCATAGCCTGAGTAGGAAAAAAACATTCCGTCACAGATTTGTAAGAAAGGTCAGGCAGTGTGACGAGTGAAGACAGGCAATAGCTACCTGTATGGAGCAGTGCCCTTGGGGTTATGACACATGACCTTCCCAGAAGCTGCACTCTGGTGTCAGATGCAGCAAGATGCTGTAGTAACACTCTTGTGTCCTGGGTTGGTCCCAGAGGCCTGACGTGCTAAAATGTTGGGGCTCAGAAGACAACAGTAAGCCTAGAATCCTAGTGGGGGTGGATGGTTGGTGGCTAGTTCAGAAGCACAGCTTGTGAAAGCCTCAAGTCAAGGAGCACTGACCTCTGGCCCCAAGTCAGGCTGTATTTCACTCCCTCATCGTCCCCAGCATAGTGAGGCAGCCTGGTCCTGTCCCTGCTGTCCCTGAGCTGGGAACTTATACACTGGGACTGTCTTTAGGTGGGAGTGTTAGTGTGCAGGGCACACCTACCATTCTAGGAGGTTTTACAGTGAGGTGCTGAGCAGGGCCTAGCCTGTTTGTGCACTCAGGCAGTGCTGGCCTGTGGCTGCCTGGGGCTTTGCGTAACGGCAGAAAAGCATAAGGTGAGTTACTGCAGGGACCATGGTTACTTCAAGGGCCAGCTGGAGCCTCAGAAGACCATCTGAGTGTTGGCCTGGTGCTGCAGGGATGGGAACATTTTACCACAGAAGTGGGGCACTGGGGGAGCAAAGCAGGGTGTGACTGTGGCAGCATATGAGAGAGGAATATGAAGGCTTTGTAGCATCGGAAGGACCTGGGGGCTGTGTGGTGATGAACATGCGGTACACATGTTGTTTGTGGAGCCATCACAGAGAAGAGATAGGAGTGAATACTCACTGATCACCTTCTCCAGACTCTTGGAGCTCAGACTCTAGCGGTAGACAGAAGTCTGCACAAAAATAGCTAGAGATCCTGGGACATCAGATCTGGGTTTGTAGACTACTGTGCTGCCAAACTCCAGACTGTGAGACAAAGGTCTATGTAGTGGCTTTTCACAAAACAGGCACTTTCTCCCCTATACAGGAAGCCCTCCTGATGCTAACAATGCAAGAAACCTTTCACGGAAACCCAGGAAGTCAGACCAGGAGAGACGTGGTTCTGAGCACCTCCTCTCTGGCCCTGGGTCACTGGGTCTTAACCTCCACATCCCTTTCTCTCATGTGCCAGTGTGATTTGGTCTTGCTTAGGCCAGGAAGTGAGTAAAGAAAAGATGGGATGGGACCAGCAAGGGTTGCTTATGTTATGCCAAGCAGCCTGAGCCTGTCCTCACACCCCATCATGTGCTGTATCCTTTCCTGTCCACCCTTATTCTTCTATTTTATCTCTCTTTCATCCCCCGATTTCCTGTTTGGTTTTTAGACCAGGTGGTGTGCCTATGGTGTCTGTGATGGCTTTTGGGTGATTTTTCAGGTATACCTTTTGGCCAGGCAAGACACAGGCACACTGACAGGGTGTAAGGAGCCAGTCCTACATCTCAAGAGGTGGCTTTGGCTGTATCTATGGCCACAGCATAGAAGCCAAGTGTTTACATGAGACCAGGGTCTTCTGTGAAGGACACATGTGTGATGCACCAAAAACCTGGATCCAACTGCTCAGAGAAAGAAAGGACTATCTGAAACTAGAATGAGATACCAGCTGCTTTACAACCCTTTCCAGAACACTGGGATCTATGATCATACACACTTAGCTTTCTATTTTTTGGGTGGGTGGGGGTTCAAGACAGGGTTTCTCTGTGGAGCCCTGGGTGTCCTAGAACTCAGCTCTGTTGAACAGGCTAGCCTTGAACTCAGAGCTACCTCTGCCTCCTGAGTGCTGAGATTAAAGGCAAGAACCACCACTGCCCAGCTACACTTAGCTTTCATATCCCAAAGATTTTTGTTTTAAGCCATAAGCATCATTATGGGCATTAAAACATAACCTCTCAGGCTAGAGAGATGGCTCAGTGGTTTAGAGCACTGCCTGCTCTTCTAGAGGTTCTGAGTTCAAATCCCAGCAACCACATGGTGGCTTACAACCATGTATACTGAGATCTGATGCCCTCTTCTGGTCTGCAGGTGTAGACTCAGATAGAGTATTCATATACATAAAATATCTTAAAACAACAAAACAAAACAAAACAAAAACAACAGATCAAAAAACATAACCTCTCAAAGTAAAACCAGCTAGCTATTTTACGTATCCAGAATTGGATGGGAAAGAAACCTGGCAACAGTCTAGCACCCCAACATGTCTCTTGGTGGTGGTAGCACGTAGAATGGGTGCTGTAAAGAAAGGAGACATAAAACTGTCTGGGGAAAGGGAAAGGCGATCCTCTACTGCCCTCTCCACAAGTATACAGAGGGACTGGGCACCCTTATGGTCACTGGGTCTCAATGCTGTCACTGTTGCTCAAGGGCGATGTAAATATGGACCAAACTCATATTATTCAGGGCAGAAAAGAGACACGCAACCGGATAGCTAGGACACAGGTATACAGAGAGGTGGGAGGAAGTTGGGCAGTTCCATAGCTGAGCTACAACGAGGACACACCAAGTAGCCCACAGGGTGGCAGAACCTGAAAAGTCATGGGGGGAGAGTCTAGGACAGGAAGAAGTGCCTGGCACCACACCTGAAGCTCAGGTAGCTTGGCAGCTTGGGGAAGGCCAGGAGGCTACATCTCAAGCACACGTACATGGCAGGCCCATGGTAAAATGAGGCCATGGTCAGGAGGGTCAGACAGTAGCCTCTTGGATCTCAGCAAAGGCTGCTCCTGGCTTCCCATCTTTCTTGCTTTAGTCTCCCTCTTTTTTTTTTTTTTTTCAGTACCTTTCTTGTCATGCAAGTTTAAATGACCCTGAAAACACAATTTTCCTGGCTGCTGTTCAAGTCTTCAGGAGCAATACCCACACCAGGAAAGCATGGAAGGCTGTGGGCAGGCTGTAGGCTACCTAGGGACCAACTCCCAGGCTCAGCCAACATAAAGGGCCCTGAACAAAGGAAGGCTGAGCCCTGGCTCTTCCTGGGTGTATTCCTGAGTCTGCTTGGGATAGCATACTGCCACTGCTCTCTGGACCTGTGATCTCAGCCCCTTTGCTTATGCTCTAGATGGCTCTTCAGAAAGGTTCCTGGGCTTCCTAGCCAATATCCCTGAAGCAAGGCCCTGGGTTTGAAACATATTTGACTGTCTTTTCTTGTTATCTGTCTCTCAAACACAACTGTCCTTTAAGCTACCCACCAATGCCTTCCTCTCCCCTGTCTCTGTGACTCTGACTCCTGCTGTCATTTACACGTTAGCCTCAGCCTTTTCAGCTTATCTGACTATGTCTACTGAACCACGAGCCCCTCAGGTATGTGGCCAGTCATTTCCATCCTTCTTGGGGCTAGCCCATACCTACTCTGATTGCAGAGATGACCAGAGACTGTGTGAAGAGCTGATCACTCCACAGGGTTCTGCCTATCAGCTGACACACACTGTAAGAGTTTAAGCTGTCATTCATGGTACTTGAGACTCTTCCCTTTCATTTAAACAGCATATCCTTTTAGTGTGGCCCCTTGGACACTTTTCTGGAGCTGGAGCTAAGAATGCAGAGTCATGTAAGATGCCTCAACATTCCATAACTGTGACACACTCAGACCCAAAACTAAGAAAATGACCCTATCTACAATTCTGTAGCAAACAGCCCAGGTCACCTATCATGCTCTATTAACAGCTCAGAAGGAATAAGAAGAGATTCCAAGGGGTGTGTGTTTGTGTGTGTGTGTGTGTGTGTGTGTATAATAGTTAAGGGGCAAGGATTGTCTAAAACCAAGTTCTGCGAGGTCAGTGAAGGGTCGGTAGAGGTGCCGTTTGAGAAACCAGGCTATCTGTGTGGTGGTGCAGAGGTGACTCGGCCTGTCTCATATACCCAGCACTACTGAGCACTTGAGAAGGGAGATTCTACACTACCAGGCCCTCCTGAAGGCCTTGATCATTGAACTGCAAAGCCCAGACAAAGGTAGACAGCAGACAAAAACCAAACTGGGAACCTGCGCAAGTTTTACAGTCAGCTATCCAAGCTTTTCCCAGGGGGCGACGAGTACTGGGTGGCTGAAGTCATCTGCTCTACTCCTGAGCAGAGGATGAGAAGCAGGACAAGACCAGAGCCAGAACTCAAGATGGGCAGTGACTGAGCACCTGAGTGTCCCCTGCACTCGGGTGCTTCATCTGATACAGTTCTCTCATTCACACTCATCTCACAAGACTCAGGCCCAGAGAGACGTCAACACTGAGCTCATGTTGCTCTCTAGAGCAGTGAACTTGGCTCCACTCTTTCTCCGTTGAGCCTGAGAAGACCACAGGAGCAAAGGTGTTTGCCTTGGCTCTGGGGCAGATGCAGACTCCATAAAGCCAGGCCTCCTTGTGTGTCATTCCCAAGCTCTCTCCAGACACTGGCCTGTGTCTGTGTCAGGGTGACAGGCAGTACCTGCCCTCAGGAGCAGGTCTCCTTCCCAGCTAGTGATCCTTGTGATTCTACTGAGTGGCCACCATGTGGTGACCCTGAGTCAGTTCTGAGCTCAGGCTGCAGGGCACCTGACACTTTTCCATTTGTTGCTTTGGAACCCTGCCAGCTGCTCCATGAACAAGCCTAGACCAGCCTGACAGTGGTGACAAACTAGCCCAACTGTCTCAGCTCAGGTCCCAAAGATGTCCGCCTGGGTGGATTAGCATACCACCCTGCAAACCTGAGTCCTGAGCAAAGATGAAGGGCCACTGCTATAAGTCACAGGCCTCTGGTTGTTTACACAGCATGAGGTAAGCAGCGGCACTCAACCACCATCACTCTTGCACCTGGTTGCCTGTTCTCTCTGCCCTGCTTCCTCTATGAAGATGGCTCCCTATTAAACGCAGCCCCAGACCCCTGGGAGAGTAGAACACAGAAGCAGAGATGGTCGTGCTCTGTCCCAATGTCATGCTCCAGACAGGGCAGCCCCCACCTCCACTCCCGCACCACCTCCAACCACAGTCCCCAAGGCCCAGGGAATTCAGATTCTTTCCTGTGGACAGGCAGGGGTCTGCAGAAGGACAGGGCTGGTGACAGGCAGCAGCAACAGCATCCAAGAGGCTCAGGCTTCAAGCATTAACTGCAGGAGTTTCTAAGTGAGGAAGAGCAGGGGAGGAGCGACTCACCGAGGGCACAGGCAAGCTGCCGTGCCGGTTGAGAAAGGAGTTAGACACGGATACACTGAGGCCCTGAGTGGCACTGCCGTCCTCGGGGGTGAAGGCCACTTTAGTTTGCTGGACACAGTAGGAGACAGAGAAGGAAGAAGCAGCATAGGAGGCCTGCTGGACAGAGGGTGAAAGAGAAGGCAGGGAGGAGGAGAAAGCAGAGAATGGTCAGCATAGGCAGTACAGCTGTGGGGTCTAATACCGTGAGGGGTGTCCTACAAGGGATGGCTGCCTGGCTCCACCAAAGGCTGCCTAATTGAGAGCCTTGTTATTCTGTCTTATGGCGGGACAAATGGGCCGAAGCCACACAGACTTGGGCTGACCCAGGACCCCGAGCTCTTTGGAGCAGGTTAGACCTGTGTGGTCATCCCGGCCTCAGAGCTCAGACCCGGGTCAGTCAACCTATTCTTGAATCTGGGCCCCATTAGAGACCACCTTCTGGCCTTGGGCATTTTTTTTTTTTTTTTTTTAAAAGAAAGCTTGCTGGTCAGGGTCTTCATTTGAAAATTGTGACGAACTCTCACACCTTCTGTGTGCATTTGGGGTTGGATTAAATGAGGTGCTATGCACAAAGCACTGTGAATCCTGTCTCTCACTGAATGTGAAGAAGTATAACTGCTGCTATCACATTTGTGTGCAAGATATGCACAGCTCCTGCATGTGTGCGCAAGCAGCAGCCGGCACAGCCTCTCCTGTGGTAGGCCAGGGTTCACCTGGAGTGGGCTTGAATTCCAGGTCTTTGGACAGCCTGTGGCCTGGGGATAAGTTCTTCTAGTTCCCAGCCTCTCTTTATGCACAGCGGGGCATCAGGAACTGAGGTGAGGACTATGTGCACCTGCACCTGCCTGGGGAGGTCTCTAACCAGCTGGTCTAGCCCCACCCGCTGCAAGGTGGCCTCATGTCACAGCCTGTGAGGAGTCTGCTTCCAGCTGTTCAGAGTCTGGACTTCTCAGTATAGACATACCCAGGGAAACTGGGTAGCCTCAGTAAGGACTGGTCAGTAGTGGTCTCGGGCCAGTATTTCTACTTCCATAAAGAGAACCTTCTGTTTGGCTAAGGCTGAGGATCTGGCTTGCTTCCATGTATGTGGACCTATCTGCATTGCCCACAAAGCACGCTGGGGTTGGCTACCCAGAGGCTATTTAAGCTGTGGGCTGGCTTTCCCCAGGGTCAGATGATTGTTCAAGGTTCCTGAATAAACTGCATTGAAAAAAAAAAAAAAAAAAAAAAAGAGAGAACCTTCTGGGAAACAACTGCAGAGTGGTTTAGATTCCGATGTAGTACCATGGACAGGGCCAGAACCCCACGTTCCCAAATCCCAGCTCAACCTTTCATCTCAACCTACTCGGTTGAGAGCTTCTTGAGAGAGGCAAATGCTTGCTTAGCTAGCTGGCTACGGCCTGGGAAGGCTGAACAGCTTGGAAGCCTGAGGCTGGGCCAAGCCCCAGGCACTACCAGGCAAACACGGTTCACTTCCTCCTCTCACAACACACATAAGTCCCCTCTCTTGCCAGAAACTGGGCAGCCCACACAGTACTGCAAAGCCCAAGACCTCCCCTCTGCTGAGTTCAGCTGGCCCAGAGAATCTGACCCTTAACCCAGTGTGCACATCAGCAAGGAGAACAAGGTTGGAACCACTGGTGTTCAGTGCTCTGCCGCCCCCTGGTGAGTGTGCGAGCCTGCGCAGGCTCCAACAGAGGTGTGCAAAGAAGGACTCGGCAGGGTTTGAAAGACAAAGCGGCTCTGTCTGGAGCCATCCTGCTTCAGTGGAACTTGTTCCCATGGGGCCATCAATGGCCAGGGATGGGATGGAAGCCACTTTATGGAAGCCCTTTCTGGAAGTCAAGTCCACAGATGGCTGCACACAGACAGCACTCTGTGCTTTGACTGAGTTTCTCCTGTCTATGAAGTCTATGTTAGAGCCAAAGAAGAAAGGGAAGACACAGACACTGTTAGCGGAGCAATCAAACATTCTGAGCACAAGTCTGGCCCAGCTACACAGGCTGCTCTAGAGGAAGCCCTTTGTCTCAGGGTGGGAAGATGGCAGTGTCGGGGAGAGGCTGCTGGTGAGTATGTGGGAAGGAAGTAGCGCTACTAAGTGGGACACAGTGACTTGAACACACCTAAGTCCAGGATTCCGCTGTGGAAAAAAAGCAGGTTCAACCTGGCCCCAGGAGGACCACTTTCCACTTCATGGAGGCTTGCTAGGACTGGAAGCTCTGGTCATCTGCCCCAGTGCCAAGGACACAGGAGGGGAACTGCTTACCAGCTGCCGCTGCTTGGGGGGCAGGGCGGGTGGGGGGGCCAGCTCCTGCGTGGAGTCGCTACCGCAGAAGGAGTCACCGAAGCCATAGACCTCCATGAGCATCTTGTTCTTCTGCTGGTAGACGTGCTCACTCTGCGGTGTCTGGTAGAACATGGATGGCTGTGGCTCGGAGTAGTCCTCCAGCAGCTGCATGTAGGCCAGCACTGTGGACAGAGGGGGCTGCTGTTCTCTCACCAGAAGGGAGGGGGCTGCTGTTCGCTCACAGAGCTGGCCCCACCAGCTCTCATGCTACAGGTGGAGATCAGGGCCACGCAGAGCAGGGGTCTCGCTCTGAGCATGGCAGGCCCTGGGTGTGACGACTGTCAGTTAGGCTCCTCCACTGCAATACATTCCCACTCTGCTGGGGTACCGACACTGGGGAGGTTGTGAATTTGAGAAATTTCTCAGCTTTCATTCAATGTTGTTGTGAGCTTAAAACAGCTCTACAAACAAGGTTCTGTTCAAGAAAGCATAAGGGGTACTTTGCTCCCTTCCTGCCGAAGGGAGCCCTTCTGTGTTGGGTTTCCAGGCTCAGCAACACCCGAGGCACTGCAGGACTGTTCAGCCTCAGCCCGTCCTTGGGTTTAGCCTCGGCTGTATTGTCTTGTGCCAGATGATGAGCACACACAGGGCTCCTGATTTTTCCAAGGTCTCCCCTTGACCTACTGTGCCTGGGGGCTCCTACCCACAGCCTTCTCACCTGGTTCCCGTCAACTCTCCCTGCAGTGTTTCTAGCAGTCTGTGGCCTTTCCTCACTCACTGTTTCTTGAGCATGCAGTACTGCACGTGCAGGCACAGGCACAGGGGCTGGGACTACAGGACCAGCGAGGTGAATCCTTCGCCTTATGAGGCTCATACTCTCGTTGGGTCAACAGAATATACCTACATATGGTGTAGCAGCCCCGCAAAGAAAGAGCAGTATGGCTGTCGGGCACTCCTTTAGATTATGGAAGGGTGACATGAGAATGGGACAGGTTCTCCTACCCACGTCCACAAAAGGCCAAGACTGGGGAAAGTGGAAAGGGTGGGCAGAGCACAGCATGCAAAGGATCAGAGGAGGGAGGCTGGGCTGCTCCAGAGAGGCTGCCTGCAGCAGGCTTTATTCGGAGCATGGGATCCAACAATAGCAGGCTCCACTTGGGAGTATCTGGGCTTGACCCACAGTAATGTGAAATGACTCTAGGCCTGTTCAGTGATGGGCAGAAATATAAGGGAGTTGTAGTGGGAGGTAGTGATGCAGAACAGGGTATTTAAAAAGTGGATGGAGCCTTCCCTGTCAGTGCTGAAGCTCTAGCAGGGCAGGAGTCATATCTGAGTCCATGAACATTTGTAGAATGGGTGAATGAAACACATTTCCAGCAAGTACCTCTAGGGACTTGTTAGCTCACTGAGCTTCCTTTCTAGCTGAAGAGACACAGGCCAGACCAGGAAGAGGGACAAAGGACGAGGGAGAAAGCATTAATGCTGACTGATACATCTTCTCACTCCTGCTCCCACCATCCTTGCACATGGAGTCTAAGCTGATGTCTCCCAGCTAAGCTGCCTGTCATAGCCTGTCCGCCTGGAAGACCGGTCTCTGCCTCAGCAGGGTGGCAGCCAACGACAGCAGGGATCTCATGTGCCTGGGGAGTTGAGAAGCCAGAGGATCAAAGCTCGGCTGTCACATCTTATGATCTCACTCTCACAGGCACCTCTCCACACAGCAGGTGCAGGCTCACATGGTAAGTCAGGGTGTGCTTTGTCCCTGAGTTACCTGGGCCCTACTTCCACAGAAATAGAGGGTTCTGGGGAAAGGGCTGGAGCATTATGCCTAGGGGCTTGAATGTTGCCCTGGTGAAGCTGGCCTTCCATCTGTGTTTTGAACCATCTCTACACACATGGAAGGGTATGAGAGAAGAACATCATTGGCCCTTTCATACCCAGTTAGGGCTGAGTATTAATCAATCCACCCATAGAGGGAACAGAAATGACAGCTGTGAAGTAAAGGACCCTGGGCAGGCATAGGACCAAAGGATCTAAGTCAATGTATGACAGACACAGGGACAGCAGCCTTCAGCATCTTCCAGGCAGATACTTTCTTCTTAGTCACACCCCAAGTGCCAGGAGCATATGCTCTGCAGTGTGAACATTTTTCTGATAACCAGGGTTGGGGGTCCACTTGCCAGAAGGCAGAGGAAGGCTGCCTGAGGCAGGAGTGTACTTCTCCCTGGCACTGAATGTAGGGCCTGGGGTACTGGCAAAGGTGTTCTCTTGGCAGGTCCTCCTGGTGTTTTTGCTGAAAGGCTGCCATGTTTATTTCACAGAATACAGAAGAGCTTGTTGGCTCTGCTGTGCACCGACAGAACATGGCTGGGCTCCCCATGGCTGAACATGGAAGAGAAATGCTCTCACTGCTCCTCAAGCCCCACAGTGCTGCTGCTGTATCCCTGCTCAGTCACAGCCCAGGAGCGACCCCAGCCCCACCACTGGTTTTTCAGAAGGGCCAGGCAACCCCCTCTACTCAATGTCCCATCAAGCTCATCTCCCCAGACCTTTAGGAACTCTTGCTGTTGAGGTCCTGGTAGAGACCTGCCGGCTACACAGAGAAGAACTGCAGTGCAGTTTACCCGCCCAGGACTAGGCTACAAGTCCCTTTCCATATTGGGCAGTGCCTCAGATGCCAGAGCAGCCAGCAAGGCAGGAAATGTTTGGCTGCAGGCACTTCTTCAGACCTGGGAACATCAGTACACCACAGAACTCAGGTACTCCCTTGTGCTGCTCTTAACAAGGAGAGCCAAGTCCATCATGATACCAAGGCACCCCTCTCAGTGAAGACATATTATGACATGAGAACTGCCCGTGTATGAGTTTGCTTTAGAGGTGCCAAATAAAGGGGATGATGTTTATTCATTTTTTTTTCCTCCAAAGTAGTTCTGTTAGGCTTACCCCACACTCACAGGTGGGACTCTCCAATGGTCCCCTCAGGGAATGAAGGTCAGACTCTGGACCAGGACTGAGCTTAGGGTGCTTCAAGTTTGGGGCTCTTTCACTGAACACAGAAAAATAACCCCTGCATGGGGTGGAAGTGGGGGAGGAGACCTCTGCTGAAAACAGAGCAGGTCTTTAGGACGGAGGGCAAAGCCCTTCCCTCTGGGCTTGGGTGTACTCAGGCCCAGCCAGGCTCGAACCCCATACTGCCTCTTGTCTTTTGCTCTGAAGCCAGTGTCTGCAGCCTGGAAACCTGGCCTGGGAAACTAACTACATAAGCACTTGCTCAGCAACATTGAACTAAGGAATATGCAGGACAGAGCTTCAGTCACTATTCATCCCACAAGAAACCATTTCAGCCACTTGAGATTTGGACCTCTGCTCACACCTGTTCTAAGAGCCGCAAGCAGGAGGCTTCCTGGCTGGCAGCACCGTCCATCTGGTACAGTTTAATATAGTCCTATTCCACACCCTAGTCCATGGGACTCCTTTGATGAGAAAGAGTGTGCTCCCAATGGAAACAGTGTTTTGGCAAGGTGGGTGGAAGGAGCGGACCAGAAAGATCTGTTCCCAACTGCTGTGTGTTCTTTCAGCAGAGCTTGGTCTGCAATGAGCCACTTCCAGAACACATGGAATGACATCATTAGTTTGCCAGACAGCCCTCTCTAGTTGGGGACCACCCTACAAAGGCCATCCCAAAGCTCTGAGACAGCTTGGGTGTGGGAAGTGTGGTTTCAAACTAGGCCCCTCTTGTCCTGGGATGGCTCTGCTGGATTTAATGAGGCAGACCTTCCTTTGGGAGTGGGAAGCCCTCAATAAGGAGTTAAAAGTGCAATATCTAGTTTTAGGTGTTCTTGCTGGATTTGTACGAAGGTTAAGGGGACTGTTGGGCTGTGTAGCTGATGTGGCCACACACATCAAAATGGTGACATCTGTTCTGCAGGGGAAAATCTGAGAACAGTGTTGGTGAGGCGAGGGGGAGGGTGGGGCAGTGTGGCCTGCAAGTTTCTTATGTGGAGCAGTTGGGGAGGGAGGAGGAAAGATGGAATGTCCAGAATGTTACTTAGTAATGCTATGGCAAACTTACAGTTGGAAACTATGTAAAATACAAACACTCCACCTTCCAGATTCACCCAGCCTAATAAGATCTATCTATTAAAACATCTAGTCTAAGAGCTGGCCTCAGCCCTCCAGCCAGCAAGCTCTGATCTAGGTCACTGTGAACACCCTGTTTACCCGTAGGACTGTTTAGCCCTCCGAGGGCTTGACAGTTTTGGTTATACACACGTGTCCATTTTATGTGACATCACAGCTGCTATGTGCCAGGACACTCAGATCCCTTTGCAACTTTATCTTCAGGTGTGTGTGTCACTGCACTCAGCTGCCTTTGTCACTGTGCTCAGGCCACAAGGGTCAATGGATTGCATCTGAAGAGAAGAGACACCTGGGAGCATCAGGCATGTGACTTCAAAGACCGAAAAGGACAGATGAGCCAATTAGACTTTTGAGGACAATCAATAATGATAGTCAGGCCCCTGGAAACACCCACATGTGTACCCATGAGCCTATCCTATATGAAAGAATAAGGCCACAGGCTTGGGTTTGGTCTCATGCTTGGGTTAAGCAGAACACAGAACTGTTAAGGGTTACACATTGTGCTTACAGAGAGCGTGAACTTACTGTGTTTGTTTTTCTTCTCTGGTAGAGGAGGTGGCTTCTCTGGGTCACCCACTGACTCAGGAGCATTGAAATCACCCACAAACTCAACAGGGGCTGAGGAAGCTCCCTGCTGAAAGGGGAGGATAGCAGCAAAGGGTGTGTAGGACATGGGCTGGACCGGGTTCTGCAGGTCATCTTCTGAGATGTTGTCATACTGTGAGGGGTGTCGCTCATAGGACACCCTGCAGCCAGAGCTGTCCGTGGTCTGGGAGGCTGCACTCCTGCGCTTCTTCTCAGGAAGGGCAGGTGGAGTGTCTGTTTGCTGCCCCTCCTGCTGGGGACAGTTGCCCTGAGGCAGCTGGAAAAGACGGCCAAGCAATAGAGGCCCAGACTCCCCCAGGGACTCTGGTAGTGGGCTGAGGCTGCAGGCCGCCTGTGGTGGGGTCTGGTCTGCGTTGGAGAGGTCTTGTTGGAGGAATTCGTAGTCAGGGTCATAGTGATCTGAAAATTACACAGAAAACACCCATTAGCTGCAAGCCTCTGAAGCCAACCCCTGCCTGCTCTGCTCTGTCTCCCTCAAAGAGGACATGGTGAATGTTTGATCTCTCCTGTGGCCTTCTATTTAATTGGATAGCCTTTATCTGTCATGAATGTAGATGTTAAAAAGGTGGTGAGATGGCTGTTTGCTATACTGGTCTCTGTGTCTTTGTACTTGGATATACACAGACACACACAGACACCCAGACACCCAACCACAGATATACACACAGAAGCATGCACACACACAAACACAGAGACACACACTCCCACACAGACAAACAATATAGCTCTTATTTTTATTTTTGTGCTTCTGGGGATGAAATCCAGAGCTTTGAGCATGTATTCTACCAACAAGCTATATCCCCAGCATTTTCCTACATTCTACAACTTGAGCACTTAAAAAAGATACATGATTACTGAAGAAAAATGACACATCATAAAAAATAAGAACTCAGAGCTGGCCATCAGAGTTTATATTTTGATGCATTTTCTTGAAAGTTCTTTAATTCCGCCCCCAACACACACACACTTTTTTTGTTTGTCTTTAAGACACAGTCTCACTATGTAGCTCTGGCTGGCCTGAAACTCATAAAAATCCTTCAGCCTCTGCCTCTCAAGTGCAGGGCTTGAAAGCACGTGCGCTCTCTTCCCATCCTTTTTCACAGTGCCTAAGAAAGCAGCATGTCCTTGGTCTCAGAGTCCTTCCTGCACCAGCACCCATGAGTTGTGATCTTCACTAGCTACAGGCTATCCCATATGTCCCCTCATTCATCTGATTCCCAGTGTCTCTAGATTGTCTCCAGCTAATTCTCTGCAGGTCAGCCTCCTCAGACAGAGGCCTTGCCAGCAATCTCTCCTCTGTGCTTAGGACACCTTCTCAGAAGGGAAAAGGATCTAGTTCCCAGGACACAAACAGGTTGATACTGGCGTGCTCCGGCCAAATGGTCCTTCTGACCCTGGTCAATGGTATTTTACAAGGGTAGGGAGGCTGCTTGATACTTCCAAGCTCTGTTAACACCTTCAGGAGCAACCTCCCCTGTAGAGAGCCCTACTGCACATGGACTGAGTACGCTGCCAGGCTACCTGTAAGGAGGCTGACTGCCTGAGCATCTGCTGCATGACTTCGCACTGTTATTTCATATTCACTTTCAGATCCTCCCAGAGCAGGGTTTCTCTGTGCAGTCTTGACTGACCTGGACTCGCTTTGTAGACCAGGCTGGCCTCGAACTCACAGAGATCCACTTGCCTCTGCCTCCCTGAGTGCTGGGATTAAAGGCATGCTCCACCGTGCCTGGCTCATCATCTTCATTTTGCAGATGAGGAAACTGAGGCTTGCATTTTAAAGGCTTTGACTAAGGTCATCTAGCTAATGCCTGGAAACCAGCTGATTCAAGGCCAGAATCAAGGATCCCAGGGAGCTTTGGAGGAAGGAGGAGGGCTGTGTTGGCTTACCTAGTGTTTCACAGCTTGTGTTCCTCGAGCACTGCCCGCTATCCCTGTCTAGGGAGGACAGCTGCTCGTCTGACCGGCTGAGCTTGCCGGTGCTGCTGCAGGGGGACAGGCGAGGAGACTCCCCGCCACAAGAGCGACTGCCTCCAGACAGGCGCCTCTGGGTGTAACAGTCAACATCAAAGTCCTTGGGAAGAATGGAAAGGAACTTCAGTCAGCCTTGCAAAAGGCAGCAGAGACCAGGGACAGGCAACTGAAATGCTTAGAAAACCCTGCCTAGCTCAGAGGCCACCTCTGATGTCACTGTAGGATCAAGATGACACAGGAAAGGAACTGGGAGAAGTGTGGGAGTGCCCTTGGGAGATGCCCATGTCATGGGGGGTGAGGAATGGCAGTTATGGATTGCCCTCCCACAAGCCTCTGATTGTGTCTGATAGTGGGTCTAAAGACTAACAGGTCACTTTTAGCTTTAGGACTCAATGCCCAAACCCCAATTCCAGTCACCCTCCCCAACAGAAAACAGAAGTGCATTACCTGCCTATTGATTCCAACAGGCAAACTGGAGCCGCTGGTGGCTCGACTCATAGGGGCTACCACAGCCACCCGGGTAGGGGATGGGGCTGACTGCCTTTTCTTGGGTGGCAATGCTGGTGGACTAGAAGACACAGAAAAGCCAGGCAAACTGTACATCACAAACAAGAGTGTTTTAGACTGGTTTTAGGGAACAGGACATGAATGAAACTCTTTTTCCACATTTTAACCACCTCCTGTTCTCTTGCTAATCACTCTATCAATGCCAAAAGACTAGAACCAAAAAGACTCTTTTTCCTTCGGTAGTAAAACATGCCGGTTTCACTGGGTAGAGACCTAAGGTAAGCTGTCAGAGCACAGAGCCTGTGCAAGGGTCCAGGGCCAGAGATATTTTTTCTTTTGTTTGTTTTGTTTGTTTGTTTGTTTTGAGAGAGAGAGTTTCCCTGTGTGGCCTTGGCTGTCCTGCACTCACTTTGTAGACCAGGCTGGCCTCGAACTCACAGAGTGCTGGGATTACAGGCGTGCTCCAACAGGTCTGTCGAGACACTCTTTCTTAACAGTGCCAAGCCAGCAGAGCATTTAAGGGACCAACACTGTAGGTCTTACCTGAAGCATTATCCTTTCTGCTCATTCTATCATCCACTCCCCATATCAGGCCACAAACAGGGGAGGTACTAAGAAAAAAATTCCCTCAAGAAGAGTTTAGAACTACCTGTTATCAACCACCCGAATTCCAGGTAAAGGGGGCTTGGGGGGTGCGACTTCTTCACTAGTGGAGTCTGGGAGCAGTTCAGAGGATGGTGACACGCCTGTCGTCTTGTTCAGAATCTCCATTTCTCGATCTGTCAGAGGGAGCTCCGACTGGCTGGAGGAATGGAAGAACTAGGGATCACACACAGTCAGAGTGCACAGAGCCACTGGGAACGAGGGGGAGGGCTACAGGAACGCTGGGGCTGAGAAGGACCTCCATTCAAGTCCTGGCATTCCCACGGGGCTACCAGGCTGCTCTAAAATAATGTGCTGCATGCTTAACATGGCCAGTAGTTGAAACTGATGCAGAAAAGTTAGGCTGTCCACAAAGCTCTCCCTCGGCTTACTGAGAGAGCACTGCTGGCCTTGGAGTTTGTTCACGGATCAACATCCTACTGACTTGAGCTCCTATTAAAAAATCCAAGATCTCCCACAACCCCCCAGCTTGCCCTTGGGAGTTCATGGTGCAGTGAAGCTGCTTATGACAGGTGCCAGAGGGTTGAAAACAGGTGGCCACTTCTTTTTGTACATTCTTGCCCAGCTGAACTTGTGGAGTGTGAGCCAACACTTTGAAACTTATGTGGAATACACACTTTAAGGCACCAGGCAGAACTCATCACTGGAAAGGGAACCAGGGCTGCCCACAACCTCTCCAATACTCTCACTGCCTGCCTGGCTCCCAACCTTTGTCAAGTGCGGGCTCAGTCCCAAAGTGTGTGCTTGGGCCCACTGGGACCTTAGGAGTGTGTCCAGACTTACCCATCAGGCTTGCTGGCTGGGGAACTGGGCTTCACTGGGCTTGTTGGTGATGGCCGCCCCTGCTTCTCAACGGTTAGCCTTACTAGCTCCTATGCTCCACGGGAGAGAAAGGGAGAAACAGGGAGGAAGGGATTACACCTCTGCACAAAGAGGCGGGGCTTCAGCCCCAGTCTTGTGCCATCTATTTCCCACAAAGAGTAATCGACACAATTCCTAACATTCCACTTTCCCTCTAAAAACAGAAAAGTTTCAACTGCATCATGCACTTCCTCTTGAAAGGGGAAATGGAAAGTCCGGGTCTCTAGATGAACAGACCATTGCACACTTATGTTCCTGTGCAGTCTGGGGAGGGGGCAGAGGATGTTTTTTGGTTCCCTAAAGCTGTCATGTTATATACAATGGTGCACTTAGCCATCTGGCTTCTGGCTTTTAGTGTTTTCCCAAAGTGCACTGCCTTAGTTGAGGCAGGAATTGGAGCCCCAGTGGACTGGCTGGGAACCTTGTCAATGGGCAAGGTTCACTCGACTCAGCAGAGAGAGGAGTTGAAAGAAAATAAAAAATGGTACTTTGAAATAGCAGAAAGGAGAGCAGATCAGGGGTATAATTTCTCAGCTGGGACAGTTACCCAGGTCCATGACTTTTCCTTCTTTAGACAGTGTCTGTCTTTGTAGAAGTACTGAGGTTAAAGGTGTGCGCTGCCACGCCTGGCAGCCCTAATGATATTTACCAGGCACGTGCTATGCTCCACTCTGTGAAGAACGCCTCCCATAAGCTGTCCCAGCACTCTTCACTCTCTGCTCTAGGTCACTGTGGTCTCCCAGGATGGGCACAAATCAGAGTGTGGTGTGCGCACTCTCAGTGCCTTACATTACTTTGGCTGTCCCATGGACTCCATAGAAATTAAAGTGGTATGTATATTTTTGTGTCCACATTGCCTCTTTTGGTCACAGGTGTGTTTGTGTGTGTGTGTGTGTGTGAGACGTACCTATGGCTGTATGCTCACATGTGCAGTGGAGATCAGATGTTAGCTGAGGGTGTGTCTCAGCAGCCATCACCTTGTTTCTTGGACACAGTCTAGCATCTAAAGATTACTGAGTAGGTGAGACTAGCTGGCCAGTGAGCGCTAGGGATCCATCTGTCTCTTGACTCCCTGGTGCTGGGATTACAACTGTAGCCACCACACTTGGCCCTTTCTGTGCATGCTGGGGACTGAAGTCTGAACATGACTGTGTGGGAAGTGCTTTACAGGATGAGCCATCAACCCAGCTTCATTTTTCAAAATTGTTGTGGAGACAGAATTCACGTATCATGAAATTCATCTACTCTAAGCATATGGGCCCATGTGCAATCCTTAACACAAATCAACTTCAGGGCAGAAATTTTGCACCTGCAGTCCCCTCACTTTCCTACTACCCCTGATAACAGCACTCTGTTCTTGGCTATCCTGCACCTGTCTCAGCCATCCAGCTTCTTTTGCTTGACATAAGCTACCACATTTTGGGGAGTCCAGGTTGGTTCTTTTTTCACTGCTAAGCAGTGTATTTGTATACTGCTACACACACTCTCCTCACTGCTCTCTGCTGATGGCTTTGGGTGATGGCCTGTGGGCATGAGGGAACAGCCCACATTACCTCTGAGGATGCAGAGGTGGGTAACCTAGCCATGTCTCCCTGATCAGAGGCTAAGATCTAGCATCTGCCAAAGCAGATTCTTTCTTTCAACAACACAAGAACTAGGAAAAAAGCTGAACATACAAAAAGAAATATTAAAGAGGAATTTCACAAATGGGAAGGATGTCACAAGATTGTCTCAAGTTTGATGGCAACAAAACAAAACTTGCAGACACAGGGTGGCGTGGGGCAGGATGGTGTCAGTGAGAATGGGGCATCCATCACTCTGGGTATTGTATGGGCAGCAGACAACGGTCCAATGGATGACCTGCTGGCATGTATCAAAAGCCTCAAATATCTACTAGGAGAATCCTGTCTGACGAAAATGCCAGGGATAGATGCAACAGCTCAGCTATGGAGGATGTCACCACGGTAAAAGGAGACTGTCCAATGGTCCACAGTTAAACACTCACTACAAGCACCAAGTATGCAGACGTGACAGAGGCCCTCAAGGGGATACTCTACAGTCAATAAGAATAAAGCCACAGCAGGAACAAAGGTCACAGCATGGAAAGATGGTGGAATACGGGGTGCAAAGATCCCTATCAGCTTGGTTAGGGTGGGTACATTGTAAATTTTGGAAACAAGATCAAAAACCCTTCTTTTTTAAAATTTAAGTTATTTTTATTATATCTTCTAAATTTTCTAAAATGAATATAAATTAATTCTGAGAAAACTCTCTCCCAAACCATGAGAGGTGTGTCTATGGAAACAAATCCAGGCTCATCCCAATCTAGCCTAGGAAGGAGACTTTACTTGTTACCATAATTCAGAACTCAAAATGATAGAGGGATGAAAAGAGAAAACAGATAGAGGGAGGCTGTTTCCTTACCCACTGCCTGGAGGAACACAGGGGTATGGCAAAGGCAGCTCATAGCCTTGAAAGCCCCTTGGCTAGGATCAAAGCATCAGACCCAAGCCACTTGGAACCCTACATTTAGGTTCATATTCATGTAGCCTGGGCTGGCCTTGAACTCTCAATCCTGCCTCAGCCTCATGAGTGCTGGGAATGCAGACATGTGCCGTCATGATAAGCCAAACTCACTCTGGCAAGCAGGACAAAAGAAAGCAGAGAAATCTGCACATTTTTATCTGCTGACAGAACAAATTGCAGTTCCTCCCCATGTGGGAGCAGGCAGGGTGAAATGACCTCCTGGAATGGCAGCTGTGGCCTCAACTAAGAGCAATGGATATCTAAAGGATCCTGGATGACAGGCATACACATGCAAGCGTGCCCCGAAATTCCAAAACCACATCATGACACAGTGGAGGCCGGGAAAGGAGCGGGCAGCTTTTCTTTCTCTTCCAACCTTCCTGCCCAAACAGAAGGGCTTTGGTCTTAACTTGCCTAAATATCACACACAGAATGCTCTGGAAATCTCTTCCATCTAGGTATTTCCAATACCCTGGTCTCATTGAGTGCTTACCACCTGTGACTTGGCTAGGGCCCAACAACTTGTGAAAAGTCAAATCTCTGGAATGCAGAATTTCTCCAAGACAGAGAGGTCTTTTTAATTGTTAGAGTCCTGTGTTAAAAGACAAGCTAGAAAAGGTAGCTCTGGCAGGCTGGAGAGATGGCTCAACTGTTAAGAGCATTGTCTATTCTTCCAAAGTCCCTGAGTTCAATTCCTAGCAACCACATAGTGGCTCACAACCATCTATAATGAGATCTAGGTCCCTCTTCTGGTGTGAATGCATAAATAATAAATAAATAAGTCTTAAAAAAAAAAAGGCAGCTCTGGACTCTTCTATCAATATCTACATTCCTGTGACAGAAGCTACAGGACATGATCACAGGAGTGTCCAGCCTCAGGCTGGCTTTGTGTTTTTGAGACAAGGTCTCTCTCTATGTACTCCTGGATGTCCTAGATCTTTCTATGTAGACCAGGCTGGCCTCAAACTCAGTTTCTCCTGCCTCTGCAACCTAAGTGCTGGGATTGAAGGAGTGTGTTACCACAGCCAGCCTCTAGGGTGACTTATAATGGAGACAACAAGGGCCTTTCTCTGCCCACATCAAAAGTGGCAGTGAGAAGCAGCAAGCGGAGGAAGTGTTCCCAGATGCACACACAGCCAAGCAGCACAGAGCTTGACACACAAGGCACAGATGGAGATGGTAATAACTGCTTGGGGAGCAACTGGCATTCCTCATACAGGCCTAAAATGGGAATTCAGGGGCCACACTGTAACAGGGATGGCTGGGAAGCAGTGCCATCTTAGAAAGCTACATAACTTTCTTTCTTTCTTTCTTTCCTTTCTGTGCTCTGTTTTGCTTTGTTTTTTCAGACAGGGTTTCTCCTATCAGCCCTGGCTGTCCTGGAACTTACTCTGCAGACAGAGATCCGCCTGTCTCTGTCTCCCTATGCTGGGATTACAGGTGTGCACCCCAACAGCCCTGCCTGAGCTGCATAATGTTTTAAAACTAGTAACACAAGGGCAGAGGATACCAGGAAGCATTTCTAATTTTGAAAGCTGTACATATGAAGAAGGCAACAAGCTTTGCATAACAACTACAGGGGAGTTTTCCCTTTCAGATTCATTCTGGCTATTGATGGGAAACTGGCAGGAGAAATCACCTTCCATGTGGTAGTCTGAAAACTCTGGGGCACAGCAGTCACAACCAACAGTTACTGCCATCATCAAGGGTGCACCTTTCTAGGAAGCACAGTGCTATTTAGGAAGTGTCCTTTCCACCAACAAGTTGAGAGGGCTCTGGCCTCCAGCTTTCCCAGGAATCCAAGGGGTGGAGGGACAATGAGGAGTACCACAGGGTACCTCTACACTGCCAACTCTCAGGAGCAATAACTCTAAAATGAATTTTTAAACTTTTAAATGAACAAAATGATGGAGAGATGGCTCAGTGGTTGAGAGCATTGGCTGCTCTTGTAAAGGATGCAGGTTTAATTCCCAGCACCCACCTGCGGCACCAGAGGGGACATGGGTGGGACCTGATGCAACTCTGGCCAAGAAAATATAAGAGAAATTCTGTGAGGCGCTCCAAGAAGCCTCTTTAAAAGGAAAAGGTGACTTCCTCTTTCTTGTCTGAAAAGCAGCCATGCTAGCTGGAGAGAAAGCAGTTACTCTGACTCACTGTAGAATCTGTGTATGTCAATGCCAGCAGGAAAGTGAGTTAGGAGCACCCCTGACCACCTTGAGGAAATCTATCTCTAAACTTTTATTATGAAATAGAACATTCTACTTTTGTGACAGGTGTGGAGGCTAGAGGTTAACTGTGCCCCACTTTACTTTTTGAGGTAGGGTCTCCTCTTGAACTGGGAACTTGCCTACAGGGCTAGACGATCTCATCAGCAAGCAACCAGAGTCATTGTCTCTGCCTCCCTTAGTGTTAGAAACATGGGTACTTAGATAAATGTATTTATTTATTTATCTCTCATGAGTATTTGGGATAGCCATGGTATTACAAACTCAGGTCCACATGCCCATGTTGCAAACACTTTATGACTGTGACATCTCCTAACCCCTCCAAAAGCTGTTGTATCTAAAAATTTTTGCATTAATTGATGGGTTGATTGAATGCGTGTGCATGCAAGTGCCACAGTTTTCATATGGAGGTCAGAGGTCAGTCTGAGGGCGTTAGTCCTCTTTTTCCACAGTGTGAATTCTAAATGCACACGTGCATAGTTTTCACGTGGAAGTCAGAGGACAGCTCAAGAGAGCCAAGCCTCTCTTTCCAACATGTGGGTTCTGAGGGTCAGATCAGGTCAGGTTTGGCAGTGAGCACTCTTAGTTGCTAAACTATGCAAAAGTTCTCTTTAAAGCTTCTGCTTGTTTGAGTTTTCTGGCCTAGCTGCTATAGCTAAAAACATCACTGAGTCTGCTATGCAAGTCCAGTTATGGGAGGTGACAGTCAAGTGACAAAACTGTGGGTCTCCACAAGATTTTCCCAAGGCTTTCAGTGAAAAGCCTTGAAGGGTATTAATTTTTTTTTTTCTGTGCGTGTCTGTGCAAGTGTCCGGATGCCTACAGAGGTTAAGAAAAGGGTGTAAGGTCCACTTGAACTGGAGTTATGGGTGAGCCGCCTAATATGATGCTTACAAACAGAACTTGGGTCCTCCAGAAGAGCAGGAAGTACTCTTAGCCACTGAACCATCCCTCTAGCCTTTGTTATTATTTTAAATTATAAAATTTTAGTCTATAGTGGCTGGAGGTTGGGGACACAGGGACCTGCAGGGAGGTCCTGACATCTTCAAGGGCAAAAGGTGTCAGGTCTGAGACTGGAAGAGAAGTGGGCATTTAACTGGCACAGTCCTGGAGATCTGAAACGTGTGAGCTTCCCTGTAGGAAGCCACAAATCCCATCCAAGACTAGTAAATGTAACCTATCCTGGTGGAAGTTTCCAGCAAACAGTGCTCACCCCTGACTGCTGGCCCAACACTGGCTAGGCATTTCACAAACACAGTTTTCTCTCTCCTCACCCAATCAGGGTACTTAAAACCCAAGACTCCCAGAGGAGCCACTGGTCCAAAGTTACATAGTTAACAAGTGGCATTTAAGTAACGATTTGCATGGCAAATGACAGTATTCATGTCACAGCAAAATAATCTGCCTTTCAGACAAGTTTTCAATCTTCTCCCTGCACCCCCTCCCTCCCAAATTCCATTTAACAACTGAATGAGCTCCTTAGGGGTGGTGAGTCATTTCGTAGGAATGCAGCGTTTCTCCTCCAGTGGGATGAAGACAGCCAGCTAAAGCATTTGTGCCCGCTTACTCCTGGCCCTCCCAGTTGAGGGAGGCTTCCTCACACACCAGGACACCGGGTGTCCTTGTGAGGACTGTGAATGAGAAGGCCCCTTTAGGTTGAATCTCCTAGGAGGGCAGTGGAGGGTGACTCAGTGTCTAGGTCCTGCAGGCCTCGGTGAGAGTAATGAGCTTGCCAACGATCATAGATTTGCCTGAACCTCGGTTGGCCCACCAGGGAAGGTGCCTACCTCAGAGGGCTGTTACAGGTATAAAGTTGGACAGTGTAAAAAAGTAACTATGAATTGTTCAGTGTTATCACTATAAGACACTAATCACAAATGCCCACGGTGCCTGACACCTTCTAGGAGCAGCTTCTGGTAGCACATGCTGGCTGACCGGACTCCCCTTAGGGACGTTTCTCTGACCTCCTTGACACTGCATTAGCCTGAATATTGCTGTGTCATACGGTATCATTTATGTAACTGTAGACTTTTGTTTGTCAGTGAACTATAAGCTCCCCAAGGCCAGGGCCTCTGTCACTCATCACTTTGTGTGAAATCCTGTCACACCCAGCACACAGGAGGTTTGTTTAATAATAAACAAACAAAAACAATCATAGAGCTCCTTACTTACTGGCTCTTTGTTCTGGCTAAAGTATCTATATGAGTGTTTGTGTGCTTCTGCATGTATCTACACCTGTGTGTGCATGCTCGCCTGCATGGTCATGTGTGTGGAGGAAAGAGGACAACTTTTCAGAGTCCGTTCTCTCTTGTTATTTCAGTCCAAGCTGTGTATTCAGGTCTTGCTGGCTGAGAGCTTCTGGTAGATTCTTCTGGCTTTGTGTTCCACACTGCTTGCCTTCCCTTAACTCTGTTTTGGCTAAACTACTTTTAAAAAAACCTGTGAAAAAGTTACTTGCTCTCAGGCACTGGCAAGTTCAAGTTCCACAAGCTGTACATGTCCACTCCCATCCCCAAGGGTCACATTGAGAAATCAGCAATTTTTTATTCAAACATTCCTTCTTCCAAGTAGTACAGCTATGCTTTCATAACTCTACACAGAGCCTCTACTCTGGAGCGTCCTGAAGCTCCTGGGGAAACCTGACCTCTCTTTCAGCTGTTTAGCTGTTATGACATTCCATCAAGATCAATTTGATGGAAGAAAACCTAAACAATGTCACCTGGAAAATAATTTTGATTTTCAGAAGCCAGGATAAGAAAGAGCAGCAAGGGTGTGTGATCCAGAACTCGGCCAGAAAGCATGGGAGGATCATGTCTCACGTCACCCAATGACTGACTGAAAGAAACTTCAGTCAGAACTGAGAAATACACTGACTGTTGCCCAAATTCTACAATGACTATGGTCAACACCCACAAGCCTCTTTGGTTAAAACTGCTGATAGAAGTCTGGCGGCTCTGTGATAAGAGAGCATGGAGGCACTCAGAGGAGACACTCAATGCCAGCTTGTTGCATCTCCTCCCCCAAAGTGAACCCAAAGTCCCCTGCTGACACAGCAGCCTCTAGAGGTGCTGGGGTTTTAGCTGCAGCCCATTGGAGAATAATTTCCCCATCGAGCACTGCCTCCTTGGCCTTCTCTCTGTAACTTAAACCCTTTGGGGTCTTTGTTCTGTTTTCTAGAGCTTCTAAAGAACACCACACTAAGAGGCATGTTTCAGGAACCTAATAGTCTGGCTGAGTTAGAGAAGCCTTTCTGACTTAGGCTACGTAATGTGGTTATAATTTTGGATGAGGGTCTATAAAAGGGACACAGCTAGGTCAGGCGTAGTGGTGCACACCTGTAATCGCAGCAGCACCCGGGAGGCAGAGGCAAGAGGATTCCTGTGAGTTCAAGGCCAGCCTGGTCTACTAAATGAGTCCAGGACAGCTAGGGCTATACAGAGAAACCCTGTCTTGGGAAAAAAGAAAAGAAAAGAAAAAAAAAAAAAGGGACACAGCGTTTCTAAGCCACATCTATAAAGCACGAATTTAGCTCCACATAAATAATATAATGAACATCTATGTATGCCTATGGGCTTTGTGTATTCCAGGCATTGTTCTAAAGCATCCTGAATTGACTAATCTAATCCTTCAGTGCTACGATGCAGGGCACTGCTGTTACACCTGCTTGTTGAGGGAATAGCTTGTGCCTGTATGGAAACTTCAGCTGTCAATAATAAATCTGATGGCCTAAAACTTAGGCAGGAAATAGGAGGTGGGACATCTAGCAGGCAGAAGAGATTTTGGGCGAGAAGCAGGTGTGTGGGGACATCTAGCAGGCAAGATATGAGGAAGATGGATGCATGGTGTCTGAGCTCAGGTAACCAGCCAGGACGTGTCAGGATGTAGATTAGTATAATGATAATGGGCTACTTTAAGTTATGAACTAGCCAGAGAAGAGTCTAGCTATATGGTCTATGTATCTGTATAATATTTAATGAATTTCATGAGTCATTATTTCAGGAGCTAAGGGATGGGAGAAATAATATTGTCCTACTACACTTGCTTATGGGTATTTTCAAGGGGACCATCAAGATGAACTAAGGCAGTAAACTGCCCAAGCCCACAGACTAGGGATTCAAAGCAGGCCATATCCTAGGCTGGCCTCTTTTCACTACCTAATAAAGCCTCTTAGAACTGCTCCTCCTGCACAGCAAATCCCTTGCCATATTGTGTCCTCTACTCATCTCACCTACTAGGATTTATAACATTAGTTAGTTTGGCTTCTGGGCCCCAATTCTAGACGCTCTATAGTCTTTGCTTTGTATTCCAACCATGCCTCTTAATCTCCTATGAGGCTATCTACAATGGCTGGATAGTAATCATATTGATCATACCATAGAGAGCAAGTACATTCAGTTTCAACTATTCAGCCCTGCTTTTCTACCCGAATCCTAGATGTTCCTATGACATGAAAAGGTAATGGTTGATATACTGGAGGTTTTGCTACAGGCCAGTACAAACAATTTCCACTGCATCAAGCTGCTGCACGTTCTCTGCCACACCTGGGCATATAGCCCAGAGAGGACTGAATATCAGATGCAGAAAGGGCTGATGGTGCTTGAGAATGAAGTAGTTAATGGCCAGAACCAGCCTATACCACATGTTTTAAAAATATTCACCCGACTGTTTGGTCTAAAATGCAGTCTCAGCTTCCAGAAGGTTGGCAGCCTGGAACCTGCTCATTCATTACCTTCACTCCATCCAGCACAGCTTTGATGACTCCCTTCACAGTCGTCACCATTTCTTTATCTTCCGAGTTCACACCCTCTAGCATCACCTGGTCAGACCATCGGATGAGGTTGGCAAGGCTCTGGTACACTCGGCTATAGCAGGAGGAGAGGGCTGAGCTACAGGAAGGAGAGGTTTAAGATTGTTATAAAGTCTGTATCATGACCCTAATAGCCACAGAGCACTCAGGCAGAACAAGCATCTTAGTGGTCAGGGAACATTTCTTTTTATAAAATCCATGGGTTTTGTTTGTTCTTTTTTGTGAGACAGGGTTGCTCTGTAGGCAAGACTAGCCTTGACTTGATGTCTTAATTTTTCTGCCTCAGCCTCCTGGTGCTGAGATTATAGTCAAGAGCTCAAGGGCTACTGTGCCCCAGCTCATTTGTCTTTTTAAAATTTCATTTTCATTTCATTATATTTAGTGTGTGTGTGTGTGTGTGTGTGTGTGTGTGTGTGTGTATGTGTAGGTCAGAAGACAACCTGAAAGAGTGGGTTCTTTTCTTTCTACCACGTAAGTCCTAAAGAGCAAACTCAGGTTGTCAGGCTTGGATAAGAGCCTTTACCTATGGGGCTCTTTTTCCTCTATGACTCCTTTTACAGACAAATCTTTTCTTTCCTTTCTTTTCATATTCAATGGAGGTTTTATGGAAGTTTATATTCTAAGCTGTTACAATGCCTTTTTTTTTTTTTTTTTAGTGTGTGTGGTATATAAGCATGTGTGTACAAGAAGTGTGACGACGGTGTGTGTGTGTAGTCAGGAGGCTCCTGGTATACTGTTCTGTCATACTTTTCCTTATTTCTTTGGGACAGTTTCTTAGTGAAACTGGAGGTAGGCTGGTGGCCAGGAAGTCCCAGTGTTCCTCTTGTCACTGGATTTTGTGTAGATACTGGGCTCTGAACTCAGGCCCTCATGACTGCACGGGAGGTGCTCTTACCCACTGAAGCATCTTACCAGTCCCTATCATACATACATCATATGTATGTGTGTGTGTATATATATATGTGTGTGTGTGTGTGTGTGTGTGTGTGTATATCATTATGTATGTATATATAATTTCTCAAATATATCATAAAATTCCATCACAGTAGCTTCTTCAAACTTCATTTCCCTCTACAACATTCTGAGACGAGCTGTTTCCTCCTTTCAGTTGCAAACCACTGGACTGGGTCAGAGCTTTGTGAGTTTGACAATCATTATGATGGATCACAGAGTCAACAGGTTTGAGGAATTTTGATGGTAGGACCAAGACAGCCATGCATTTTGAGATCTGGCTGTGGTTTAATAGAGCCTTCTTATCTTTGCTCAGTTTCATCATCCTTAGCAATGTGACTGTGGCTGGGTGGAGATGATTTCAAGGACTATGTTAGAGTGGCCTGACTGTGGTGATACATTGTGTGCTCATGTGCATCCTGCGTATAGCAGCAGCCTCTACCTCCACTACCACTGTGAGGTCAACACACAAGGTAGAAGCCCTTGATATTTGGGAGAGCCTTAATGAGGTAGACTAGCAGCCCAAACCCACAATTCTTACAGCTTCTACATACTTTTTCCCCCCCTTTTTTTTAAATTAATTAAAGTTTTTAAGACAGGGTCTCACTATGTCTAGAAATTATTGTGGAGACCTGACTGGCCTTACAGAAATCCAATTGCCTCTGCCTTCTGAGAGCTGGGATCAATGATATGTGCCACCATGCCCAGGCCGTAAAGATGAGTCTTCTTAAGGAATTCTAGAAAGGGTTACTATTTTCATTCCAAATTTTATGCATTGTAACAGAAGAGCAAAAATAACCACTCCCTCATTATTAGAGCAGACACTTAGAAAGCAAGGGTACAATTTAGAGAAAACAATGCAATACTGTAAGACATGACTAACTTAACATGACAGCAAAGGTCTTTAAGCACTGTATCAATGACGCCCTATCAAGTGCAGCAGCACCAGGAGGGGCTAAACTTTCGGCCAGCATGGCTACACTCTGCATGCACCAACAGAACACTCTGTAAGAAGGAAAACAACCCCCTCCAGTCCCTGAGAATGAGATGAGCTGGCCAAGAAGCTTGGGGATGTGGTCAAGGGCGCCCAAGGATGAGGTGGGGGGTAGGGGATGGGAGCTTGCCTCTGGAAAGAGCCACCCGTTCTGCAGCCTGTCTGGCAGAGAGGCGGCCCTGGGAGCATGCCTGACATTAGCCTCAGGTTCTCTGAGTTTTTGGTTCTTTTACCTCCTTGCCAATCTATCTGCTTTTTCCAAGCATTTTCTTTTCCTTCTCCTCTAGGAAGCAGAATAGGAGCACTGAGTTCTCACACTGCCTTCTTCAATGTGTACCAAATAATAAGCATTTCATCACATGGTGGGGAGCTCAATTTTAATTCCATTTTAACTCTTCCCTGATGGGGGGCATTACATGAGAACAGAGGAATGACAGCATCTAGAGATAGCTATCTCCACATCTGATGGCCACATCTGCTGAGATTATAGGCTCTTTTTGTCAAAGGAGATCACTGAGTCTTCCATGGGGTGAACTAGGGGAGAGCTACAGCACAAGTAGCAGCACCCAACAGCACCAGCAGCATAGGGAGCCAAAAGCCACAATTCCCAGGGGTCAGCCAGCAGAAGCTGGGGAGGAAACCCCAGGCAGAACATTTCTTGGAAATAAAGATACAGTTTATTATATGTCTCAGAAGAAAATAGAGAACTTCATTGCCAAGTTCTCAAAGTCATTCATAAAAGCTCAGTCTCATGGGGTTAAATGGGCACTAGGCTGCCTTGAAAAATCCACGTAGAGATACATGGATTATGAATGGGCACCGTGGACAAAACCCCAGACCCATCAGTCTCTTCAGAGAAGTTCCTGCCAGCTTGGAGATTGCATCTAGCACTGCTTTCTTTGTTATACTTAATAGTAATAAACATGGGGCAAGCTAACCTGCAAAAAGAAAACGAACCCTAGAAATCAAAGGCTGCATGGGAGTCTTGGCCTGGTATGGGCAAGGGCATCTTGATGCCCTGCCTGATCAGATGATAATCCCAGCAGCTGAGGACTTGAATGACAGGACTGAAGGTCATGGTAAGTGATGATAGTATATTTGAGAGTATGTCCAATCCAATATGATCACTGCTAGCGAGCTAATGCACAGGAAATGACCACAGCTCAGAGGCATCTGCTAGGAGGTGGTGTCGGCCAGCATTCTGTCCTCTGGAGGAGCAACAGCCTTAAGGCTAGGAAGTGGGAGCAAGTGGAAGACTCCTTTCCCCTTACTATTTCAAATGCCCCAAACCAAGGTACCTCTAAGCCTCCCACTGCTGTCACAGCTAAGGACCTTCAGGGGACTCACCTGTGCTGGATCCGAGGGTCGGTCTGCACCAAGGGTAAGATGGCCTCCAGCACCTTGCTGGCTGACCCTGGGAGCATCTCCAGGACTTTCTTATCAATGGCCATTTTGTCCACAATGGTCTTAAAGTAGCGCAAGGCACTGACAACCTCCTTCTCTTTCTCCTCCAGCCAGCACAGGTTCTGAAAGGGAATGTCATGCTTAAGGAATGAAATGAGATTAAAGGGAGCTATTCTGAAAACAGTGAAATCTATACACTAGCTTGACACTCCTGCAAATGGAAAATGTTTCGGTATCAGAGACCAAGCCAGATTGTTTCTCTAGGGATTGTGATTAGGAGACAGAAGCTAACAGGAAGAAAGACAGGCTTAGGACTAGAAGGGTCACTTAGAGACTTGGGGATTCCGTTCCCACACTCTGAGATCCTGAAAATACTCTCCTCTGCTTCTAATTGGCTACCTGAGATAGCACTTCTTATCTCCCAGTGTGCGGTGAGAGCTCAGTGAGGACCTGACGGAGCAACAGTCATGCCCCAGGGCACATATACTTATCCTAGAATTAAACCCATGATTTAAAGATTTGAGGAACTGGCAGCATTCATAGCCCACCCTAGATCCCCACACAGCGCTACTCAAATTATAGCTCCCTTCTCACTAAAGACATGTGATATCCAAAGGACTCTAATCCCAGGGCTGACGGAGGAGATGAGGAAGCCAGAACCAATGTCAGTAATTCAGTGAATACTAGTGCAATGGCTGCTAATGCATTTGGGCACTCTGATTCCAAGGAACGCTATCTAGAAGGAAAACAAAACAAAACAAAACAAAAATAAAACAAAACAATCCAAAACAGAACCCTGTACTTCCCTTCCTAACTCCAAACTCTTCTTCTTTCTCCTAGATTGTGGGTAGCCTTGGATCCACACCCGTCAGGGCATACATGTCCGGTTTCTTTCCCCGACCTCCCTTCTCCAGTGGCCAAGATCCCAGGGGGTGGGCAGAAGCAGACTTTGAGAGTCATCTAGAGTGGACAGTTCCACAAAGGGACAGTCTACACAAAAAGTGAGGAGGTATGTGGACAGGCGAAGCTACCAGGTGTGGGTTCCCTAAGGTCCAGAGAATGTGAATAGCAGTAACTGAGGGCAAGAAGTTTAAGCAATATCTATAAATACATGGCAAAAGTATTATGCAAGGTGATTATCCTTTTGAATAGTCAATCTCCCCTCTCCCCAGGTAATGTCAGGGAATAGAATTTAAAACTTTAAAAAGCCAGTATTTCATAGGAACTCTGAAAGAAAAACCAATAAACAGATGTAAACAGTACTTTAGTCAGATAACTTCCAAAGGCCTGGCATGGCTTCTTGGGGTGCTCTACAGACCACCAAGAGCCCTCAGCCTTCCTTGTGTCCTCACTGTTTTCCTCCTATCTTGCCTGTCTCCAAGAGCCTGAGCTCTGGTTTCTCTACTGCCTGGATAAGAGTGCTCAACATCGCCGTAACCCACCAGGGCTGGGCCAGGCTGAGTAACCAGGACACATAGTGCTGGCGACAACATGGAGATCAGTAAGGCTACAGCAGGACAATGAGAACAGACACTGCTGTCTTGGCACATCAAAAAGTGCTGGAAGGCAACAGTGATAAACTTGGTGAGGAAACAGGAAGTATTTTAGAAAGCACGTCACACACACAGGCTAGAGTAAAGCGGGAGCTGGGAACAGTTGAAAGCGCAGGGACTCTAGAACAGAAAGGCTTTTCCTGTCATTGAGAAATCAAACCAGCCACATACAGGCCAGGCTAACTGGACTCAATAAATGAGCCAAGTAAGGACTCAGCCAAGTCAGGCAGCATCTGTTACCTTCTAACAAATCCCATGCCTTAATCAATGGTCTCTTAACGCTCTGTACCCTCTGAGCCCTTCAGGTGTTCCACTGGTTAGCAGTCAGAACTCGGGGCTGCAGTTGCCTCAGAATGACAGTCAACCTGCATGCCTCTCCCACCCCAGGGGAACAACAGTTAATACCACTTGTCCCCAGGAGCTTGGGAACCCTGTGAGGCTGTTAATCCTAGGAGGGCTTAGATCCACACCAAGCTGGACTTGGGACAGTAGATTCCAGTTCCTTGTCTGTGGACGGTGACTGCATCTGCCTTGTGATATGAAAGAAGTCAAAGTGGGTGCCTGAAGCTGGAGCTCAGGGATCACTTGCCTACCATAACAAAGGCCATGGGTTCCACCCCAGGGTCAGTGTGAAAATGCAGGAGGAGAAAGGCTGTAAAGTCAGAATAGGGAGGAAAGAGTCAGGTCACAGCTGCCACTCTGAGTGCTTCAAGCCACCCACAGAGCTCTGCACTTCGGATGCACTTGTTTGTGTTCAGGCTCCCTACAGAACAGATGCGATGCACTTGTTTGTGTTCAGGCTCCCTACAGAACAGATGCGATTAATTCTTAAGTGGGGAAATTGAGGCTAGGAAGGGAGTAGGTAGGTAGGTAACCTGCCCCAAATCCCACAGCTGGGTGACAAAATTAGAAATGAACCTAGTACGTTTCATTCCATGGTCTGGACAGTACAAAAAAGGCAGATCAAAAGTGTGAGGAAGCTCGTGTGGTGGTGCACACTCACAGCTTCAGCATCCAGGAGCAGAGGAGGTAAAAATACAAGTCTGAGACCAGCCTAACATCATGGTTAGACCTGCTCTCACACACATGGTCCCAGCAACACAGAATCCCCCCCCACACACACACGTGCGCGCACGTGCCATTCTCCTTCCTGGTAGTGTGATGCCACAGTACCTGTGCTTTTCTGTCCTGAGCCACTGAACAGGACAGCTATAGAGGAAAACGAAGGAATACAAAATGGCCCTGGTCTTCAGCTACTGCCTCACATCAGAGCAGCATTAGACACCCAGCTTGTACCATCAGGGACCCTGCTCTACTGGCAGCGCTGGCCTCTCTGCTTCATGGAAACTAAATTGTATTCATAGCACCGAAGCACAGTGGGTGGGGAGCAATTAGAATCAGCATGTAAAAACTGGAACCGGGTTGGGTTGACGGTGCATGCCTTTAATGTCTGCACTCGGAAGTCAGAGGTAGTCAGTCTCTCTGAATTCCAGACTAGTCTGGTCACATAGCAAGTTTCAAAACAGCCAGGGCTACAATAACATAACACAACAAAAACCTGGCACTAGAATCATGTAAAGACATTATTCCTTCTTCTGTACCTGACAGCCAGGTCCTGCAAGAAGGCATGACTAACAGAGCTCAGCTGTGCCAGGTCCTGCAGCAGGGGCATCTCTCTGCCTGCTTTTCACGAGACCTGCAGAGCTAAAGGGGAAAACGCTCTAGGAGTCCACAGGAAAGCCCTCAGGATCCAGCCAAGGTCTAGATGCCCTGATGGCTGGAAAACTCATCTGATCTGCATCCCTTCTGGAACACTGTTAAGTGATCATATAGATAACGGTGGTCAGCTTTGGACTCTCAGGCTGTGACTAAACTTTCTCTGCTACTTTTAACAATACAGCTCAATGCTAGGCTTGCTAAAAGGGTCTAAAAGAGCTGACATCTTTTTTTCTATGAGAAGACTACTGTGTCTAGATAAAACCAGGCTGGAAAGACAGTGGCATATAGTGGACAAATAGACTTAATTAGAAAACTTGGGCCACAGACAATACTGTCTATTAGAAATAACTAAAGCCCTCTCCACATGACTAGAGCAGAATAAATAAAGCAACAGGTATGGAACCACAGGGGCTGGACAAAGAGAAACTCGGGAAGCAGCAATAGTCTGGATCTGCACTCAACTCCTGTGTGTTTAACAGAAAAAGTCACATGTGGGATAACAGGAAACATATATGCAAATAATCTGTAAGAGGTGACAGAGAATGAACAACATATGATGACAGGCAGCAGCAACTTCCCCATAGCACAAGGCTTCTGGACACTGTCCTCTCTCTCACCTGTGTGCTGCAGCAGGCTCTATTCCGGAGGCTGCACTAAACAGCAGTTCACACTGGTTAAGGGCCTTGGGACAGCAGGGCTGAGTTTTACCGCTGAGGCTGGACTGCCGCTCCTGCTCTAGGGCAGGACTCAACTCAGCACTACAAACATCCAGGGCCTTGGGGAAGACAGCCTGCTGCTACAGGATGCACTGCTGCCTCCTACCTACGGGACATCCAGCAGCTCGGGCTTCACCCTCCTGAAATGACAACTGAAAATGCTGGAGCCTGCAGACACCTTGCTAAGTGAAGGGTATGTTTATATCAAAGTTTCCTGCATGACCTTTCTTTGGACAATACATAAAGAAAGGAAAGAGTCCAGGATTGAAGTGCTCAGCACTTTCCTATCAGCATTCTCTTGCAGAGCCAAGCTGTTTGTCAGTAGGTCAGTTATGCTGCATGGCCTAAAGGTGTGTGTGCTGTGCCTTCTGTGACACACAGCAAGACCCTCTCTGCTCAAGGCTCATCCATATGGAAGTAGAGCACCTGATAATGCCAAGTACTGCCCTCTTGCTCATGGGCAGCAAGTCATTCAACACAAGTTCCTGGCTCACAAACCTTACTTTTTCTTTAACTAGACTTTCAAGGTGCTCTGCCTGCCCACATAAACAGGGGAATGTTTGTGAGCCACATTAAACTGACAGTTATGACAACAGTTCTGCATTCAATTGCCCTTGGACAGTTACAGGGACAGGGGATCAGTTCATCTGCAAAACTTGATTTCATTTTACATTGCTAAATTTATTTTTTAATATAAAGTAGTGTACCAAAATGAACATTTAGATTTGTGAGACATTAACAAACACATTCAGGCTTGATTTCTTCCCAGAAGACATATAGCAGCTGAGTATGCTGGCATATACCTGGGATCCTAGCATTCAGGAGACAGAGGCAGGAGGATTGTACTTTAAGACCAGCTTGGGCTAGAAAGCCATGCCCTATCTCAAACAAAACAAAACAAACAAACAAAACCCAGGACTGAGGCTGTAGGTCAGGGGTAAAAGTTTTGCCTAGGAGGCCTGAGGCCCCGTCAGACCCTCAGACCACAAAAGAGCCCCAAATACTCAGGCTCTGGAATCGAGGGTCTGTATTCAATTCTGATTTAAGCACTGCTTTGTGGCTTTAGCTAAATAACTCCCCCCCACCACCATCTATAGAGACTCTTTTTAAGCAGGGCAGGTTTCTGGCCAGGGCTGTTGAGAAGAGAGGGGGTGAAACACTCAGCATAAGGCAAGGAAGAGGCCCTGTCAGTGTCAGTGCTGCTGACACAGGTGCTCCTTGCTGAGAACCTTGCAGTTGGCAAGCATCCCAAGGCTTTAGAAGCCTCCTCAATAAACCATACACATCATCTCAGCAATTCAGGGGGAGAGCAGCCACTCTGGAAAGGTGACACTTGCCCATCAGCCCCAGCACCCACTAGACATCACTCTTAAAAGGACCCAAACTTTGGCTGTGGAGTCTGAGCTCCCTCCCCATCAAGACCACTCAGATAGATAGATTATATCAAATATGTGAGCCCATATTACTGTCACCCAGCTAAGACGCAATGACATCACCACAGGTATTTTTCCATCCCCAGACCACGGACCAGAGTTCTGCAGTGGAAGGCAAGGCAACCCCAATTGTTCTTAATGTCACACTAACCTTCTGCCTCTGAGACCTGGAAGCCACAGCACTGGTGGACATAAATTCTACTGCCTGCTGCTCCAGATCCAAGGGGATAGGGTAGCCCTCTGGTAGAAATCTGTCTCTTGCCTCCTGGAAGAGAGGAAACCTGGATTCCTACAGAGCTTGAAATGGACGTTGCCGGCTGGAGGGAGAGGCTAATGAGAATCAACAGCTGTCCCATACATCTGACTCAGCTGGCCCTGCTGAGCTCACTAGTGCTGGAGGGTGTCTTTAGACGGGATGCAGGGTTTGTGAGTCTCAGAGCCCAGACCCTGAGCTTCAGGCCATCAGAGCCCTGTGTGAGAGTTCCCCAGGGTGCGAGGCAGCACCAGGTGAGCACAGTGCTCTGAGCCACTTTAAATGCCCAGAGGATGATAGAGGACTGTCCAAGCCACTGGCTGGACTGACTATCAGGACAGGAACGCCCCATCCTAGAGGCCCCGGGTCCTAGGGACACAGATGGCCCGAGTCAGTGCACTTACACACAGGCAGCCCACAGCTGCCTGCAGGCCGGGCCAGGAGAGACACCTAGAGATGCAGCTTACTTTGCTCACGGGCTTCTCAGGGATCTTCGACACCTCGGCTGGCTTTCCCTTCTTGGATGGTGTTCTCTTGATTTTAGGAGAGTGGAATTTGTCCATCAGCTTCATGGTGAAGGAGGAGAGATGAGAACGCTGAGAGTCTGAAAACACAGAGGCCTGACTGTTAGATGAGGAGGCAGAAGCTGCGCTTTCTTATAGAAATGACTGGGTCTTTAAGCTAAGATTTCCTTCTTGAAAGAGTCACAGGAAAGGGCATGTGAAACACCCCCCGCCCCTTTCTTTTTGAGACAGGGGTTCACTGTGTAGCCCTGGCTGTTCTGGATTTAGCTCTGTAGACCACGCTGGCCTCAAATTCAGAAATCCACCTGCTTTTGCCTCCCAAGTGTTGGGATTAAAGGCATGCCTAGCACTGCCCAACTCAGAACCCATTTGCTTACAATGTGTCGATTTTTGCGAATTCTACCTGTTTTGATGGTGATCAGAATCATGAGCAACAGAGGTAGGCAGAAGGAGTATTTTTAAAAAGATTTATTTTATTAATGAGTGCTTTGCCTGCACATATGTCTGTGTACCACATGCATGTCTGGTGCCTGAGGAAGTGGTAAGCCTCCATGTGGGTGCTGGGAATTGAACCTGGTTCTTTCACAAGAACAGCAAGTGCTCTCAACCACTGGGCCAACTCTCCAGCCCAAAATTTATATATGTATGTATGTAATTTTTTTTAATGTATGAGTGCTCTGTCTGCATGTACAGCTACATGCCAGAAGAGGGCATGCAATCCCTTGATAGTGGTTGCTGGGAATTGAACTCAGGACCTTTGGAAGAACAGCCAGTGTTCTTAACTGCTGAGTCATCTCACCAGCCCCCAGAATACCCATTCTGGGGTATTAAGAAGAACTTGCATTAAAATGCATTAAAATTCAAATGTCCATGGCCTGGGTTTCACCCCGAGAACCATAGTAAATAAAACAGGACAGCTTCCTGTAGCAGGACATTGTCAATCCCAGCACCTGGCAGGCAGAGGAAGGCAAAGCTCTGTGAGGCCCAGGCTACTCTGTTCTGTATAGGTGGGTTCTAGGCCAGCCAGGGCTACATAATGCTCTGTCTCAAAACAAAAGACCTTGCTGGTTCCAGATGAACATCTAAGCAATGTCCAAGAGAAACAGTAAAAACACCAGAGAGGTATATAGATGTTAAAACCTAACAGGAGCTGGGTATGGTGGTGCACGCCTTTAATCCCAGCACTTGGGAGGCAGACCCAGGTGGATCTCTGTGAGTTCAAGGCTGGCCTAGTCTATAAATTGAGTTCCAGGACTACACACAGAGAAACCCTGTCTTGAAAAACCAAACCAAACCAAACCAAAAGAACCTATCAGGGAAGGCCTTTGGAATTGGTTTCCTCATTCTTCGGTGCAGGGAAGTACAAGTGACGAGGTCTTAGGGGTGGCAGCAAAGACAGAAATGAAAGCAAACCCTCTGGCCTAAGATAAAAGACTGAATGATTTCCTAAAGCAGGACATGTCAACGGTGTCTGTTGTCACTTCTCCCAGTCAGTGTTGGACTGGAAGATTCTTACAGGGTAATGAGAGAAAAGGCACTCAGCTCAGAAGGAAGCTGTAGCCCTTCCTCTGTGTCTATGTCTGTTTTAAATAGGGTCTCATAATGTGGCTCAAGATGGCCTCACAGTGAATCTGCTTTGGCCTTTGGAGTTCTGGGTCACTGGTGTGCAGTAGCACATCCATCTTTCTATTTGCAGAGATGGTTTTGTATATGGAAACTCTTAAGCAATCCACTGAAGAGCTTTGCTAGCACTGGGTAGGGGAGACAGCTCAGAGGCGAGTGCGGTGGTTTTCTTGTGTGTCCATGGCCTGGGCTTTGCCCCAAGAACCATAGTAAATAAAACAAGACAACTTCCAGTAGCAGGACATTGTCAATCCCAGCACCTGGCAGGCAGAGGAAGGCAAAGCTCTGTGAGATCCAGGCTACTCTGTTCTGTATAGGTGGGTTCTAGGTCAGCCAGAGCTATATAATGCTCTGTCTCAAAACAAAACAATAAAAATTATCAGTAAGGCCACAAGACACACTATCAACATACAAAAACTATTTGTATCTTTATACTATAGCAATGAACAACCAAAGTAAAATTTAAAAAAACCTTTCAGTCATATAAAAAAACTGGACATCCTTGGACATAAATTTGACAAGACAAACTTCACACTTATACTAAGCAAACTATAAAATACTGCTGAAATTAGAGACAACTAAACTATGTAGGAAAATATTCCATGTTCTTGGATCAAAAGGCTTAATATTGTTACATCAGTGATATTTCCTAATAACAACTTGGTATTCCAGAGAATCCTGCTAGTTTAATTCTTTTGGCAAGAGCCAGCACACTAACCCTAAAATTAGTAAGGAAATATGAGAGATCCAGAGCAGTCACAAAACAAATAGCAAAGCTGGATGACCGGTATATCTCAACGCAAAACTTAAGGCACATAAACCAAGACAGTGCGCTACTAGCATAAAGATAGACACACTGATCCAAGAACAGAACTGAGACTCCAGAAATAAACTCTTACGTCTAAGCTAACTGATTTTCAACAAGGATATGAAGGCTACTGAATGGGGGAAGGGAACAGCTCTTTCCATAAGCAGTGTTAGGGCAAGTAGGCACTTGACTGTAAAAGACTGAACCCCTGCCTTACACCACATACTACATGAGCTTCAAATAAGTCAAAGATCTAAATGTATGAGTTAAAGCCAAAGCTAAAGAGTTAAAACACTCAGAAGAAGTACAAGTGGTTTTGTGGCCTTGGATTTGAGCCTCACTCTTCACTGTAACACCAAAGACACAAGTAACAGAAATAAAAACAGATAAATTAGAACTCCTTCCACATTAAAATCTGTGCTATAATGACTGCATCAAGGAAATGAAAGGACAACCTGTAGGACAGAGAAAGAATTTACAGATGACATATCTGATGAGGGACTGCATGCAGAAAAGAAAAGCATTCTGGGGAGCTGGAGCTGGAGGCATCATGGTATATGCCTCAAATTCCAGCACTTTGGAGGCCAAGACACCAAGACTACAAATTTGAGGCCAGCCTGAGCTACATAGCCAGACTCTCTCTCAAAAAACCTCAAACAACCAAACAAACAAGGATATCAGTGAGATGTGGCTAAGTGGAGAGTTTGCCTCACTCAGACACAGCCCTGCATTCACCATGCAGCAATGTAAAAATAACAAGAGCAATGACAATAAAACTTTTACAATTCGGCTGCAGCAGACAACGAACCCTTAAAATGAGCAAAAAGGCAGAAAGGGATACTAAGAACAACATGTATCAGCAAGTGCTGGTGAGGACTGGGTAAACCGGGAGCCTCAGAGGCTGATGCTGTGAGTCTAACAGCTGCACTGGCAAACACCTGGCAGGTCCTCATACTACGGAACACACCGTTCTAGCAATTCCATTCATGAGCACTTGTGCAAGAGGCGTGAGGAGAAATATCTATAGGGCATGCACAGAAAAGCTCAGAGCAGCAGTTTCATCGTGGCAAAAGGTGAAAATAACTCAAATGCCCAAATGCCTGTGAATGAATAAATAAAATATAGTATATACACCCAGTGGAATGGTATTAGGGAATAAAAAAGAAATCAAGCCCTAACCTGGCAACAGTAGGGATAATCTTGAAAGCATTATACTAAATGATGACAGTCAGACAGAAAAGATGACTTATTGTGTGACTCTATTGGTTTGAGATGTCCAGAATAATAAGTCCACAGAGACAGAAAGTAGACCAGTGGCTGCCTAACACTGCAGCGGAAACAGAGAAGGATGGAGAATGACCATTAAGGAACATGGGCTCTTCTCGGGGAGAACACAGATAACATTAAAATCCACTGAGTTTTCACTGGATGGTTGCACAAGCCAGAAAGTTACTCAAGAGCATTCCACTGTACACTTTATTGAGCAAATAAGACACACAAATGACACATCTCAATAAAGCTGACAGAAACAACCAACCAGCACACTGGGCAATTTGGTAATCTATAGCCACCTTTCTTATTATGCTCATTAGGCCAGGGGGTGGCGGTGCCTACCTTTAATCCCAGAATTTAGGATGGAAGGCAGGCCGATCTCCAGGTTTGAGGCCAGCCTGGTCTACAAAGTTAGTTCCAGGACAGCCAGGCCTACACAGAGAAACTCTGTCTCAAAACAAAACAAAACAAAACAAAACAAACAAAACAAAACAAAACAAAACATCCTCACTGGAGTCAGGTGGTGGCAGCACACGCCTTTAATGAGGCAGAGGCAGGCAGATCTCTGGGAGTTTGAAGCCAGCCTGGTCTACAAAGTAAGTTCCAGGACAGCCAGAGCTACAGAGAGAAACCCTGCCTATTAACAAACAAACAAAAACAAAAACAAAACAAAAAACAACAAAGAAAAAGGAATATAAGTTCCTCTCAGGCTATACCTGTGTGCTTTGGTGGACTGACAGCATCTGGCCCACAGAAGATGCTCAGCAAACAGTTCTTCAACAAATGAACACACCAATCACCCAATACTCTACCCCTGCAAGAACACAACACAGCACTGCTGCTTTCAGCAACAGCAGAGAGCCACAGACAAAATACTCAAAACTGGCTTGAAAACTGAAGAACAAAACATTCATGTGCCATGGGGAAGTAAGGTATCTATAATTTTGAAAAATAAAAAGTGCTCCCTTAAAAATTCCAGCAATTTAGTGCTAAAGCAAAAGTTGTCACCAAACAAAAAACATAGTAGCTGTATTTCAGGGCTGTCACTGTCGTCACTGTTGCATGCAACTTATGAGCAAAGTTCAATTTCTTGGTCAAAAACATTCCAAGTGGTCAGACAGGATCAGATAAACCCTGGCCCATGAAGCTTGCCAGGGAGCCCAGAGGCACTCAGCACCACACAGAAGAGTCTCGGGCCTGCACTCAAACACAGTCACAGCAAACCCTGCTTTAGGCTGGGACTCCAGAGCAGCATGAAGCCAGCACCTTAAGACAAGGTTTCTCTGTGTAATTGAGCCCTGGTTGTCTTAGACTTGCTTTGTAGACCAGGTTGCACACATATAGACAGGTTACTGAGGATGTGGTCAAAAATACAGACTCCCTACCTGTCAAACAGCACTACCATCATGCAATAATGATGCGGTTCATGCCATACCAACACGGTGGCCACTTCGATGGGTGTGATGGTTTGAGTGGGAATGGCCCCCATAGGCTCATATATTTGAATGCTTAGTCCCCAGTCGTTGGAACTGTTTGGGAGGTGCGGTCCTGTTGGAGGTGTGTCACTCAGGGTGGGCTTTGATGTTTCAAAAGCGCACACCATTCCGTTAGCCAGTTCGCTTGTGCTCTTACACACACTCTCTCTCCCTCCCTCTCCCTGTTTGTAGATGAGATTGTGTGCTCTCGGCTAATGCTATAGCACCATGCCTGCCTGCTTAATGCCATGCTATCTGTCATGAATGTCTTAGACTCTAACTCTCTGAAACTGTAAGCCCCAATAAATGCTTTCTTTTATAAGTTGCCTTGGTCATGCTGTCCTATTAGCAACTGAAAGATAACTAAGAGGGAGAAATGCATTTCTGCTTTCCTGTACTTTACACAGCTATACAAGGGAGGCACAGCCACAGAGGAGGGTGCCTCTCTGGAGTTCCTTTGCCATTGCTACTCTCCTGTCATATAGGTAGCCACCCTGCAGTTGTTCGGGCTGTCATTCCTGTTTTCATAATTTCCATCCACATATATAGTTTAACTTATACGTTTGTGAGCATCACACATAGTAGCGTTCTGTATACAGTCTCTGTAGGCCTGTTAGCTATCCACTCAGATGATGTAGGTATCCTTGCTTTCATCTGTAATACTGTTTTTTTTTCTGCTTTCCTACCAATGCTCACTGGTCTTGGCTTTTGGCTTTTATTAACAATGCTGCTGCAGACACATTCAGTATGTCTCTTGGCCACGCAGGAGAATGTCCTATTAAACTGACAGATTGCAAGGCATGTCCCTTATTTAACCTTACAGTGTCAAATAATTCCAAGGGGCTGTGTGATTTTACAATTATACCAGAAAGGTTAAGGGACCCAGTTGCTGTAAGACCTAAATCAACTGGGAGCTGCCGTACACACCCCCATGCATGTTTTCCACATAGCTGTGCTGAACCACAGGGGAAAAGCCCACTTCCACGTGAAAATGCTAAACGCTGGCGCTCTATGACCTATACATCTGCAAAAACTTGAGAGGCCACGAATAGAAGCTAAAATTGAGTCCCTCATTGTTCGGTGGGGCATTAGCAACGAAGGTCACAGGTTTCCAAGGACTACCGTGCTAGTCCTTTTCTACCTGGGAAGAGCAGCTCATGTAACATTATAATTTCTGGGTAAGTGACAACAGTGCTACTAAAGTAGCCACGAGCTGCATGCCCCCTACCTACAAAGGGTGAAGGAGAACACCCAGCTTACTCACAGATCAACCCCAGCAAAAAACCAAGCAGATCAAACCACACAAAGTTGGCCAGTTTCTTCCAAAGTGCCCGCCTAGTGCCGGGATTTCATTCTTAGATCTTCTGCTTGCCCTTCGGCAGGCCTAGCAGAGATGTCTGTCTGCTGCTGACAAATGTGTGATCAACTGGCCTTTCAAATGTAACTTGCAGTGGCAGCTGGGATCCCAACTTAGTAGCGGTTTCTGTCAAGGCTTAATTCCACCCTGAGATGGGAAGCCTCTAAGCAACACCCACACCAGGAGTCACACAGTCAAGGTCACTATAGACAGGACTGGCTGTAGCAGCTCTGCAATGCCTGCAGCAGTGCAGAGCTCTGGCCTTTGGTTTTTTGCTACCTATTCTATACTGGGCTCAGCACTGCATGCCTGGAAGGCTCTAGAAATCGCTTACTTCATTCAACACCCTCACCCCTGCCAGAGGAGGAAGGGCAACTGGGTGGAGAAGTGTCTATAGGATACTGGGAAGAACTGTTTTGAATACGAGGACTTCATTTTTAAGTGCGTACCCTGTGAGGATCTTGCAGATTGTAAAGTAGAGATGAAGCTGAGGGGGTGGAGGGTATCATGGGCACTTTAGGACACACAGCTGTGAAGTCAGATGGTCTGGTGTAACCTAAGCTTGGCCATTAACATGGATACCTCTCTGGGTCTCTTTCAAGTCTCTCTTCTACCTCTTCTTGCTTACGGAAAAGGCCTAACTGCAGACCCACCTCCTCCTCTGGTGGTTATGGGGATCAAAAATGACCCTATGAAGGATGGAGCCAACAGACTTGACCCAGAAGAGATGTTTAGTAAATAACAACCATCATTGTCATCTGGCAACATCGCCAGACCTCTGCCAACACTCAATAAGCAAATGCTACAAACAGCCCTAGCTGAGGGGAGCTGAAAGCAACAATTTCCATATTTAAAAAACCCTACATTACTCAACATAGAGACATTCGTGTGAAGATGGGGGAAGAGGGTGTTTGAAGTTTTGCAACCCCAAAGGCCTGTCCAATAAACCACACCCACACCTGTGGACCCAAGCATGGAAATACTAAGTACATCATCTTCCTATCTCAAAAACCAAAAAAAAAAGAAAAAAAAAAAAAAAAAAAAAAAGGAAGGGGAGGAGGGGAGGCTAGATACGAATCTGAAGCTCCCCCCACCCCCACTGCAGAGTTGTAAGAGGAGTATTGTAGTGGTGCTTGAGGACAGCAGATGGGCAAATAAAGGCACCTTCGGGAAATGGAATCCCCTATCACAGGGGACTAACCATCCATTCCCACCTACCAAGCATAGATGACTCACACAAAGAGGCCACATGCAAGAAGAGCACATGTTAAGAGAGCATCTCTGCAACTACACAGCCATGGCAAAGCACAACTATTATTCCGGGAGTCAAGGGACTAGTTTCACTTGAGGCAAGGCCACCACACAGGAGGGCACACACTTCTGGGGACACAACCTACAAGTTCCTTACACGTCTGACTTCAATGTGTTTTCCACACTGACTGGGGTCCAGATCAGGAAGCTCAACTGGCTTCAAGGCCTGATCCTTAAGGCAGGAGCATCTGAGGACCACATTCTGCTCTCCACCTCTTACTGCCTTCCTCCCACTTTCAGAATCAGGGAAGAGGAGCTTCTACTTACCTGACTCTTAAAACCCCAAAGACTACAAAGTCTTAGTCACCTTGCACTTTGGCACTTAGCTTAGTAGCGCGTGCAAGTAAATAAATAAAACACGCTCATCAATAAGCACAGAAGAATCAGTAATTCTGTAACCTGAACAACTAGTGCATTCACTGTACCTAGGGTGCCACCTGACTGGAGGTGATGCGTGTCAGCTGTGTTCAAGCTGGTCTAAGCAACAGAGCCAAAAACCTGCCCCTCCCACCCCCTCTAGCTCTCTAGAGAATGGTGGGTGTTTGGGGCCTTACTTGGCAACAGAAGCCAATGGGAGCCACACAGACAATTTATAGCACTCTCAGCCCATTTTACCCAAACTATCGCTATCCAGCAGACAATTCAATTCCTGAGTTACTTTTTGTTTTCTTACACTCCACTACAGTATGGAGTTTACACTTCCAGCATGTTTTATTCACACAAGCCGTTTTTAGGATGCCCAAACTAGATAGGGCAATTCTGGGCCCTCCTCTTCCATGCCACGCAAGTTCCCGGGACTAGACTGGCTGTAACTGCTTCTAGGTTACACCTTCTAGTAGCGCATGGCTGTGGAATCCAAGTAGATGCGCTCACCTTTAGCTGGGCTCCAGGCTAGGAAGCCCCCTCCACACTTCCTATGCTAGGGATTGCAGGGCCTGAGAGCCAAGAGCACAGATGTGCAGAAAGCTGGACAGAATGCTGTGGACCAGGAGGCAGAATTCACATCAGAGGTGCGGCCTTTTAATTCTCTCATGAATCCTGCCCCTCCCTTCCCTTCTCCCTCTGGGAAAGAGACTGAATCAGGCCATACAGAGCAAGCACTAGGTAGCTTGGCCAGCTGCTCATTCACTCACTCCACACACCTGGAGCCAAGAGGAAGCTCCAGACTCAGCCTTCTGGCCAAAGCCAACACAGTTCCTTCCCCAGTCATAGTGAAACAGCATCACAGCCACCTTTTCTGTCATGAAGCATCTTCATCAATGCCAAGTGTTCCGAGTGCTAGACAGCACACTTGGCCCAAAGGCTCATGCTTTTGAATTACAGCCACAAATCATACTGATTCAGGCAAAACCAGACTTCACTGACTTAAGGTCACTTCATTTCCAGCCAAATGTAAGCCCTGCCCCCATACACATGCCACTACCACTGTGTGTGCAGAGCACTGTCAGGTGTGGAGTTATGCATGGCTACGTGTTATCTAGATGGTGACAAGACCTGGACCATTTCCCACCAGAGGCTTTCTGAAGCCTCATCTCATCTGATCCCAGGGCCCCCTTCCAGAGTGGTTGTGTCCTCATTTCATACAGAAGCTTTGAGGTTGAGGAGGTGGAGCAGTGATGGGACTTGAGCCCAACCTTGGTGCATTTGCCAGCCAGCAGTGTCTGCTTTAGCAGTAGGAGAGTGGTATGCACGCTACAGACTGCTCAAAGCAGACCCAAGTCCAGAGGTGGGAGAGCTTGGGGTCTACTGTTGTCCCTGGAGTAATATTTCCTCCGGGTCAGCTCAAAAGGTTGTTTCCTTCTAACAAACCAGCACCTACTAGGTGCAAAGTGCAGCTCCTCTCCCTACCTACCCATCTACTCATCCACCCAGATATACGAAAACACAGACAGATACACACAGACACAGACAGACACACACCCCCCCGCACATGCACAGCTTTGTAGTCAGGCTTCCCATTGTCCTCTCTGAAACTCATGCCCAGCACGAGAGCTGTCTACTGGATGTGCTCTCAGCCTTGAGCGGGAAAGCAAGTCTGCACTGGACTAGAGAGTCTTTCTGGCCAGCAGACTTGTAAAAATGAATCAGCTCCTGGAAGAGCAGTCACTGACTGTTAACAGCAGCATAAGCAGCAGTAGCACATCAAAGGCAGAGTGCTTGGGAGGAGGAGCTGAGGCCACACCCTGCTCCGACCTAGAGAAGGTAACGGATAGGGACTACAGTGTATTTTTAAACCTCAATGGGAGGAACATGTAGTTCAGAGATGCCTAGAATTGCCAACATGTGGCTGGAAAGCAGGAAAGGGGTTCTTCTGAAGTTGCCAGGTTCCCAGTTCTAAGTGTGGTCTGTGAGCACTGACAAAGCCCTCTACTAGTCATCTCCTCTACTAGTGCTAACTCTCTTCTACTTCTTTAGCACTCTTCCACCTCATGCCTGGGAGAGGGCTTCAGTAAAAGTTGAGGGGCCACCCAACTTCAAACTCCTGCTGGGAGTTGCTGGGGAGGCTGACAGAAGACGATGGCCTAAAGCAGGGTCAAGGCAGGGTCAACCAACTTTTTGGTGGACCACCAAAAAAATCCACCAAGGCTGCAGTGAAGGATCTCCAGGACAGGGGGCACTGCATCTTATGGAAAGGACTTATCTCTTTGGTGACAACACTTTAGGCCTGTTTTGAAGCAAGCAGTCTCCTGAGGCAGATGGCCCCCTCATTCGGGGGAAGAAAGGCAGAAACCTGTCTTGTTCAACCTTAGAGTTTGTCTCCGATCCCTTGTTAATAAGCAGTGTTACAGATTCTGGGTCGGCCCATTCCACTGACCACAAATTGGCTGAGAGACTCCAACCAATTCCACACTGGCCATTTGCAGCCACAGAAGGCACCTGGGTGGGCAGGACTTCCATTCCTGCCCACGGGTGCTTTGACAGCTAAAGCAAAGACCCTTGTTCTGAATAGAGCTAAAGGCTGAAGAGGTAAATGTCTTACTTTTGAGAGGTCTAGAAAAAGTTCATGGAAGGGTGTGAGTTGAGTCCAACAAACAGTGAAATCTGGGAGGGCAGGGTCGGAGTTGGGTGAGAACATGCACCCTGAGAGACACACATACCCTGACCACCTATACGTGTACTATTCCCACAGCTTCCCTTTCTTACAGGTCACAGTTGACTAGCAGGCCCCAAAGTCACTTTCACAGGCTGAGCCATGAAGCGGAGCAAAAGGCGGCAAGAGCGGGACTATTGCTGTCAGGTGACACTCATTTCAGTAGTGAGTGACTTGAGGCAGCCCTTCCTGCTGCTGGCACAGTGAGGTGCTGCAGCAAGTTATGGGTTGAAAGATGGCAGACGTGACTTTGACCATGTCACAACACGGGCTGTGCTTCCTGCTCAGATCCCAGAGCTTAAGGACCATGATGGGCACACAGGTGAAGGGAAAGGGTGAACCATTCCCAAGGGAGGATCAGAAATGGAGGCTTTGGACCGTGGTGAGAAATTATACTCCACAGCCACAACCAAGTGCATAAAAACTGTAAGACACCTGGAAAGACCTGACTCTGTCACTATTTCACCAATTCTATGAGACATTAGCTCCATGTTCTCTCAGGCAAGCAGGGAAGGGGCTGGGCCTCTAGGCTAGGCAGTGTTAGCAGCTTTCACTAGTGACCTGGAGTTCCATAAGCACTCCCTTAATATTTCAGGGAAAAAGGCTGGCTGCAGGAAAGGAGAGGCTCTGAGCAGGACCCATACTCAAAGAAACAGACAGTAACTGACAGCGAGGAAGTTCTCATCTCAGGGAGGAGGCCCTCCTTTTTGGGAAACAGGCCTGAACCCAGAGGTCTATACCAGCACTGTGCATGTATGTGTCGACCCAACAGCCAGCTGTCAAAGTCTAGCTAACAATAGTCACCCCAGCAAGCAGTGAGGCCAACCAAGTACTCTATCACAGGTGCAGAGCATCAGCAGCCCACAGTGTTTCCTGAAGGTCTGTTTCATGTGACAGTGGGTGATGACCAATAGATTTTGGAGCACAGTGGTCATGGAACTCCCCCTTGCCTGGAGACTTTGTACAGCCACAGTTGTGCACTTAGTACCTGCTTTGGGCTGGGAAAGCATGCATATTGTCCTTGGATTCTGTTCTAGGGCAATAATTCTCCAGAAAAATGAAGGTGATCAGAATGGCAGGGTTCCTGAGCTGCAGGAGTGCACCCCAAACCTAAGCACCTTTATACGTGCAATCAAGAAAGTAGCTACAGGTAAGCTGTTTCCTCTCCTGGGAAGTCCCAGTCAACACAGAAGAGAGAGAGATGGGGGGAGGAAGGAAGAAGGGAGGGAGTGAAGGAAGGAGGGAGAGAGGGAGTGTTACCTTTTCCAAAACTGGCCAGGGGAAGATCCAAGAGGCCCAAGAAGCTGACTCTGCACAGGAGCAGGCCGGAAGCTGGAGGCTCAGCTCTGTACCCTCTGCGGACCTGACCTGCAAGCCAGCTGTATACTTGGTGGAAAATAAAGTAATCTGAAGCCCCTCTAACACATTCCAGAAGGAAAGCAATTTTTCACTTGACTTGGAAAACCTTGGATTTTCTCAACAAAATCAACTGGGAAGAAAAGGGTCTGCAGAGGGCCCAAGAGCCCAAAGCACAGTCCCTCCAGATCTGAAGGAAGCAGGATTCTGACCATGCAAGGCCCTGCCCAAGCATGTGAGACCCCAACAGACCTTCCTCAGGGGAGGAAGGCAGGGACAACAGGGAGAATTTCAGTGGAAATTTCCAAGAGATGTGAAGTGACCACGAAAGGAAACATACCACTTCCTCTTCTTCCAGGAAGCCTGGGTCTGCCATGATTCACCACTGTGTCTAAGAGTGTAAGTGTGTCTTTGAGGCTCTGTGATCTCAGATCCAAGGACATCTTAACCACAAGCATTGAATCAAAGCACTGCTGTGAATGTTTGAGAAGACACCCAATTTCTTGTTCTGAATCTGTAAATGGGTTTATGCCCCACAAGAGAAATTATCAGCCAGTAAACTTTACATGAATTTTTTGAGGCTGCCTGTTAAATACTTTTTAGTTCCAACTTTCTCTACAAGTTGAAGCACTACCACAGAGCAGAGATTGAAATATCTATTTTTTACAGTAATAATTTTATGTTCTCTGTAGCAGGGGCTGAGGGCAGTGTTTTGGGTAAAGTCTGGGCTGCCTGAGAAGGCTGTCTGTCTTTTCACCTTTAAAGCAGCCTGGAAGGTGGGCTGGAAACACAACAGGCAACTGCTTCCACTCAGCCGAGGAGCACATTGTCTAGCTTTGGACTCTACCAAAACCTCTTACCAAAAGATCGACCTGAAGGGAGCTCAGATTCATGCCATAAATTAGTCCTGGGCTAGTTCCTCACAACATCAGAGGTCACTGCTGCGAAAGGCTGCAGTGGGGGAGTGACCACCACTGTGGATCCTCCTCCCCAAGGCTTCCAGAAGGGGATGCTTAAACCTTGGGATGGCTTCTTTAGAAGCAGCTCTCGTGGAGGGTTTCCTGGGAGAGGAGTGATGAGTAAGGCAGAGGAGAACTAAGCAGAGGTACCGTTCGACATCTTCCACACAGGAGTCTGCAGTGGACCAGAAGTGCACTACACTGGGGTGGGGAGTTAGCAGAGCATGTGTGGAGGACAAGCATGCTGGGTCAGGCAGAATGGCCAGAAAGCAGCTAGAGGAGTTTAACCTGGGCTGTAGGTGTGCTTTCTTCACTGCCATCAGAGAGCCAATTCAGAGTCTAAACACGGCTGCTGGAGGCACATCTGCCCTCTAAGGAGATCTGTTATTCATGTGCCCTGGCTCTGATGCTTAGACATACCCAACTTCCCTTAAAGAAGGTAAGGGGCCTTGTGCAGACAACCGATACCTAAAATGGCACTGTGTGGGGCCTGTGTTTCCCCAAGGTTGTCAGACGGTTGGAAGTGAACCCCAGAAAAATAAGTGGGTACACAGCACCACAGCAGCTTGCTAATCATGGACACTGGGACACAGTTTTCCCTTCTGAGACCTCGTTGTTAGTGTTGGTTCAGTCACTAGCCCATTTTGTCAAGCTGGCAGACAAAATTTGCCCTGGCCTCTTCTCATCTGGAAAGCAAGGGCATCCATCAGCTTACACCAAAGGTTCTCAAAGTGTGCTTGTGACCCAACAAGCAGGAGCTGCCTCCCCAAGGAACTTCTTACAACTCATATTCTCAGCCATACACTGATCAGAAACAGGGCAAGCTCTTAATAGCCCCTCAAGGAGAGTCAGAGCCCACTAACTCTGTTAGAAAGAGCTAGAAAGCACTGCCTATGAGCTATCTTCCTACTGTTTTACAAAACCATCCTTCCCTGTCGCATTTCTACCTGTGTCCATACTGACTTCATGATCACCGAGTAAATGAAAAGTGTCCACTGCAAGGTAGGCGGCCAGGACAAGGGAAGAAACTCAAATCTTCATTTTCATAATGGGCCATGTTCAAGTTCCCACTGCACTGATGGACACATGGCCTGTTCACAGTTGGTTCCTGGTATGTAGCCCAACTGCCTTTCCAGCTACTTTTCCTGACCCATGATCTTCCTAAACACACTATATACCTTTAAGCAAGGTGCTGTGTACATGCAGATGCAAGATGGGGTCTACACAGTGTCACTGCACTGCTACAATGAAGGAGTAGATTACGTTGTATGTCCAACTGGGGTTTTGTTTAACTGCTTTGTGGTGTTGGGGTGGAAATTAAATGGGATGGAGGATGTGCCAGACAAGCAACACCACCAGCGCTATGCATGTCCACAGAAGCACCAAAAATCCACTAGAAACAGTCTAGAAAAAAAACACACACAGTAATAAATAGCACAGATGACACTTCTTCTGCCAACGACTCATTGTTTCACAGGTCTTGAAGGTTATTCTGGGCACAAAATGACAAATACCAAGTGACATTTTCAGCAACCCACTTTGCTTAAGGAGTTACACACAGGAAATGCAAAAGCAAAACCAAACTCTAAAATGTTCTACCCCAAGAGGAGAGACAAGCCAGCTGCCACAGCCGCAAGCAGGAGGTCAGCTTCCTCTCTCCTCTGCCCACCAGGCCTGAACAGAGGCAGAAAGCACTGAACTGTGCAAAGAGGGGGAGCAGGTCTAGCTGCTGCTGAGCTTGTTGGGAACAATCCTACTTTCCCTCAGGATCAGAAGTAAACTATCCTAAATCAAAACAGCAGCAAGGTTTTGCCCCTGGGGAGAAGCAGAAACCAGAGTTCACTAGCCAGCAAGCTCTCATTAAATAACTCAGCTAATAATTTGAGTAGCACAGGTACATGGCTGCTCTGAAGCTGGGTCAAAGCAAACCACAGTGCTACCACACAGTTAAGGAAGTTAAGGACAGCTCTGCCCCTAATGGTCATGTTTCTTTAGGCAACACAAAACCCCTAACAAGACAGTTTAAAAGCAATAGTAGAAGCGTAGCCAGATGTACGGCACCAGCTGTGGGTATTTGTCTCCGAATTTCCCAGTGGCCAAGATAAAAAAAAAAAAAAAAAAAAAAAAAAAAAAAAAAAAAAAGGTAACAATATGGGTTAATTCTGCCGCTAAGAGAAAGCTCTGAACTCAAAAGGGGATAACTTTTCCTAGTACAACATTCTAGAAGTTTGCAAGGAAGATGTAAAGAAGCTATGAATTTGGTCTTCCTCTTGGTTTTCTATTAGTCAATAAAAGTCTTCAAATGACCATTTAAATCTTACATGTTATGGAGTTACTAGCCTGACAACATCATAGATCAGACATTTCTTAAGAAATCTATGCTTTTTACAGGAGTCAGCACAGAAACAACTCTGAGAGAACTTGCTGGAAAGCCTGGTGGTAGTGGGATGGGGGACACTAACACTTTTAGTCCCATCACTTAAAAGGCTGCAGAAGGATTGACAGCATTTGAAACTAGCCTGGGCTATACAGTGAATTCCAGGCAGTTTGAACTATAGAGTGGGGTCTGTCTCAAAACCAAACAAAAAAATGAACTTAATGAGAATACCTTAGCCCATTTGTTTTTGGCATAAAGGGCACGAATAAACTCCAATCCCAGTCCTAAGGCCAACTTTTAAGGGAGACTCCAGAGCTGAGTCCTGTCTCTGATTTCCATGTTAAATATGTTCTCCTAACAGCTGGTGCCTACTTCTCACACACTTGGTTCCCACTGTTGCAGATCAGTGTCCTAGAGCTTCCATAGCTCAAAGCTACAAACATCAGCTCTGGTTGGCTTCTGAGGGCCAGGGATGGGAGCACAGGCTTGCAGGGCCTGAGCAGGCGGTGTTCAGGTACTGTGCGACTTGGTGCTCACCTGGAGGCATCACTAAGGAAAGGCCCAAGGGTGCCACCCCCAACAGCTTTCTTGGCATGCAGTCACTGTACACCACGAACAGATAGTTGTTCTGGTGGGACATATCTCCACCCTGGAAAAGAAGCCACCCTGGTCTGCTGGGACACTTTCAAGATGTGGCAGACTTTATCTAACTAGTAAGACAGTCTTCTCTTGCAACACGGCTCTTCCCTCTGGATCTGTGTGTCCCTGGCACATCTCACCACAAAGGAGAACTGTGACACTCCAGATCCCTTCTGAGCTTGCATGCTCTGTGAGCAGCAATCACCCTCTTGGAGCCTCACATTTTAGGAGACCCACTGACCACACGATTAAACATGGGTTGCTCCTGTTAACCTGTATATGTCAATTTGAACTTCAGTCCAGTCAAGAAACCTTGAAGTGTGTCAGGAAGCCAGCCTTCCCTTTACAACTATGGAATTAAGGGCATTTTGGTGCAGGATGGACTGGAGGCCGCCCTCTGTTTTCCCTTCTTCAGAGCAAGTCTGTATGAGGCAGTGGTCTCTGATAACCAAAGGGAGGTACTTTGGGTTCGAGATGGTTGGTGGTCAAGATAAAAAAACCCTTTTTCTTTCCCGCTGTCTCCTGAAATGATTGGGCCATAAGTTATTCTCAGTCTGGACTCTGCTCTCTTCTGCAGCCCCTCTGCTGAAGAAGCACAAAGAACACATGGTGGACCCCGCCAAACTCAGGGTCAGTGGTGTGCACTCAGACCAAAGAGACGGGAAGAAGACAGCACTTAGCACAGTCTCGAACCTGACCCCATCTGAGGGTCAGAGAGGAGAAGTAGAAAGCATACCTTGTCCCTTATACCTCCTGTGGTGGGAACATTTTTCAACCAGGCATAATTGTGGTAGTTATGGACCATTTTCCTACCTTCTGGTGGCTAAATATAAGACAATGGTTTTACTTGCTCTAAGTGTTTTCCTAAAAGGGCAGGACAATGATTACCAATGGCTTTGTGACCACACAGTAAAGCTACTCAGCTTGACTACGCAGGTGAGAAAGCAGCATGGACATGGGGACATGAGGCTGGGTTTCAATACAATATTTTCACAAAAACAGGCAGCCAATTAGGTTGTGGCCTGCAGTTTGCAATTCCTGCTCTGAATAAAGACCAGCTTTACTGGTCTTCAAGCAGACTGGAGGGACTCTGACCACCCATCACTGTTGCTGTGCACCTTTATTCTGCCCCACTCTCACCTAGGTAGAATACACTTTCCTACATGCCTGCCTGATTATATTAAGAGCTGCCAATTCCACCCTGCAATCACTGTCAATTCGACTTTCAGCCCATCTTACTAGGCCTGGCTCAAATCATTCTTTTCTTCTCTAGATCTTTTGGGCCTCCTAGTCCAGGTGCCTTAGGATTATTATTGCTGTGATGAAATGCCATCAAGAAAAGCAAACCGGGGAGTAAATGGTTCACTTGGCTTACACTTCTACATCATTGTTCATCACTGGAAGTCAGGGCAGAAACCAGGAAGTAGGAGCTGATGCAGAGGCCATGGAGGGGTTCTACTTACTGGTTGGTTCCACATGGCTCACTCAGCCTGCTTTCTTAAAGAAGACAGGACCACCGGCCTAGGGATGGTAGCACCCACAACGGGATGGGCCCTCCCACATCAATCAATTAAGAAAATGCCTACAGCCAGATCTTATGGAGGCATTTTCTCAGCTGAGGCTCTCTCATTTCCAGTGCCTCAAGCTTGTGTCAAGCTGACATAAACTAGCTGGCATACCAGGTAATGAGGTAGGAACTCTCAGCTAAACACATGTTTACACTCCATGCTGTGGCTACATTCCCGCCTCTCTTTCTCTAGGTAGCCAGGCTGTGAGTGCTGCTCCAGTGCTCAGCAGAGAGCTGGAGACTTGGCAGTCCGCATCAACAGACTGCTGGATGCAGTGGGGCCCATTCACTTATGAGAAGCCACACTCAAATGCCATACCACAGTCACACTGCAATTATTTAGGTGCACTATAAAGGGAGCCCTGGTGATAGTGAAGGCCTAAAAAAGCTGAACATTTCAGCTGCTGAGACTCAAGGCATGCAAAATTATAAAACAACCAACTGCACACATTTTGTTAAACATGTTAATTTAAATCACGGCTGGCCTCTGACTTCTCAGTAGCAGTAGAAAATCTGAGAAGGCAAACTGAGGGATTTGATGAAGAATCTGCCAGTAATTGCTCTGAGTGGCCAACAGAGGAATATACGTGAATGTTGTTCACCCTTCTCTGCACAAGGCTGTTCAAAACTAACCATGTCTCAAAAGAGTAAGGTATCCTCAGCTCTTTCTTAACTGGAAGAAGCATGACAACCATTGTTACGACCATCCTCTGGAGACCCTCGTTACTCAGCATGGACCCAGCCCCTTAGGTTTGTGACATAGCTGAACAGTTTACACATCACTGGCAAACAGTGCCAGGCCAGAAACCATCATCTCTCTCCATACCACACACACACTCCCCAGGATATTCCACTACCATGTCTGACAATTAATTTCCACATAAGTAGAAAATTACCTTCTCAGCCTTGACAGTACATACACATGGGTCCCAAGAGCTTGATGACAACACCCTGTGGGCTGCTTGGAGCAAGTATTAGTTAAAGCGACACATGGCAGACCAGTTTGGCAAATCACTCAAGTCACTCATGGATGGAGACTTCCTGGGACCTCCTAATGAGAACATTCTCATTAGGAGTCCAATTGCCCATGAAAAGAAAGAAAAATGAGCCACAGGGAAACCCTTTCTCCTTAGCTGGGGGGGGGGGGGGACGACACAGCTGTCTAGAGGGGATGTGCAGAAACACAGTGCTAACAAGAGAGACAGCTTTCTAGGTGGATTGGACACACAGTCTGGTCAAGACTACCGCTTAAAAACCCAAGCCCCCCAAGTTAAGAACCCTGGGCAACTGTTAGTTCATGCATATGAACACCTACAGGCGGCAGTTTGAATGCCCATGGTAATAAAAACTGATGCAGTCCTCCAAGAACCACTGTGCAGTGTTTACATCACAGGTCTCCTCTAGTATTCCACACCTCACTGGCTGGTGACCATTGTCCATACAAGCCAACAATCCTGGGCCAAATTCAACCCCTGCCCCCAAGCCCTGTTCAAGCACCAGACCCAGCCACCCTCGCCTCATTCTACTCTACCTTCCATACATCCAGGGGTGTCCACCACCCCCATCAGCAACTGTCTGCAGTGTAGCTCAGCCTGGGAGTTCCATGAGTGACTCTCCAGCGCTTTCTCCCACACCAGGATACTCCTGTCATCTCCTCAAATCATCAATCCGATCTCTCAGTAAATCTCTTAGGCACACATGCCACTTAAAACACTTCAAGACTACTCAGCTTGACACTGCCCTTAAGCTCAAGGCTGACAGGAAAACAAGCCACCACACCTCTACCTCACATGGCCTATTTCCTCCTCCTACAAGTGTTGCCTCCTCCCTCCCCAGGGGCCCACCTGACCCTTCACCTAGTTAACTGTGACTTGGCCTTCAGATCTCAGCTCTGGTCTTTCATGGTGTTGACTGGTCTATAATTAAGCCCCATCCCAGCTATTTCACTTCTCAACCTGGGTTCCCTAAGGCCCTAGAGCAGTTCTCAACCTTCCTAATGCTGCAACCCTTTAATAAAGTTCCCCATGTTGTGATAACCCCCAAACCATAATTATTTTTGTTGTAGCAACTGTAATTTTGCTACTGCTATACTATACTGTAAATGTCTGTGTTTTCTGATGGTCTTAGGTGACCCCTGTGAAAGGATTGTTCCACCCCAAAGGGGTCACGACCTACCAGTTGAGAACTGCTGCCCAAGAGCATCTGCTGAAAACAGTAAAACATAGTGATTTCTCTGTGCACCAGGACTCCAGCCATGTGTCATGTCCAGAAGATTTGATAAAACAAGCACTCAGTTGATTCTGTGCCCTATAGTTCAGACAAGGAGCTCTGGTTTCTGCCTGATAGTACTGACCCTTAGGTGTTCAAACGTTTGCTGAGTGAAAAATGAAACAAAGAACCAAATTAACTAATGAACTACCCCCTCAGTGCTTCACTTCCTGTCACTGCATTGTATCACATTAGGAAGCCTTGTCTGAGCCCCTCAAAACATACAAGTTACACCAGCAGTGTAGGCCAGCAACACTGCTACAGCAGTGAGTCCCACTCAAGCAGATGCCAAACTATCTGAAAAAAGCCAGGAAAATACTGGTCAACTTCTGCCTGTAAATATGCAAGATATCATTGCTCTAGCCATGGCTCTTTTGGTAGCAAGGAATGGAAACCCAAAGTCCTTCCTTAAGGAAAAAGAAAGACTGGAAGTAAGAATGTAAGGAGCCTTTGGGAACCAAGGAGAGGTAGACACCCAGCAGAAGGCAGAAAGGGCCAGAAAGAAACTGTGAGCTTCAAACCAGAGCCCACCTCACTCTAGTTGGCTCTGTTCTAGGCTCTGCCTACACTGGAGACTCCTCTATAGGAAGCCACCCACTCTATGGCTCTAAAAATATTCTATGCCAGTATTCCCTAATCAAACCTCTGGTCCAGATCTCATGTATCTGACCATCAGCATCAATACAGGACATCTTATAGATCCTCCCAATGGATTAGGACAAAGGTGACAGAGACACAGAAAGAGACAGACACACACACACACACACACAGAGACCTCAGCAGGCAAAGGTGTTTGGCTTCAAGCTAGAAAACTTGTGATTGATTCCTGGGAACCAATTGGCGTAAGAAGAGAATTGACTCTGCAATCTGTCCTCTGGCCTCACATGTGCTGTGACAAGACATCCCCAGCCTCACACCTGCCACAAAATAAAAATGAGGTGTATGTAATAAAGAAAAATTAAAACATGAAGTTTTAATAGAGATAGTAACTGCAATCACAGCCGGCCCCAGGATGAGCACTACAAGCACCGGTTCATGTACTCACTCTGCCTCAACCTCCTCAGGGGATCTCAGCTGCTTCTTTCACAGATGCACAAAGCCAGGCTGACTGAGTAGTGGATCTCCCCAAGGTTCCACAGTAAGTAGCAGGAGACTACTTAGTGTGGCTGCTAGTGACCTAAGGAAGAAAGAGCACCTCTCAGCCACAACATGAGCTGGCTCAGAGCAGGGCAGGCCAGAGCAGAGCTCTGTCAGGATGCAGTCCCTGGCTCTCCTCCAGAGAAAGCTCCACCCCGCTTCAAGGAGGGTAAAGCTCTTTAGCTCCACACACAGACTAGATTAAAGGGTCCTGCATCTTGACCAAACTTACTCATTGGCTCCTTCTGCTCAAAGAGAGTACTCAACATGTTTGCGCTGAGATTTCTGCTTTCTAGTCAAATGTCATCTTGTCAGAGACTGCAGGGCCAGCTCTAGCCAGCCACCTCCCCAGCTGCCTTCCCTAATGAGATGAGTCACTGCTCTAATCTGTGGGGCACCCAGCTGGACACAGAGGAAACTGGAGGGCTATGAGAGGCAGAGGTCAGGATGCAGGAATAGGGTAGCCACTGCAAGAAAACAGCCTTAGGCTGAGGTGTGGCTGCTGCAGCCCTCACTCAGAGCGGCCTGTGACACAGCTCCATCAGCATATTCTTGTGTTCCAGAAGCTGAGAGGAAATGACTTGCCCAAGGATACACTTGCAGGGATCAAGCCAATGTTCCTGGATGCCACTGCATACATCTCCACCTTCTTCTGCCCTTGGGACACTTGGGGATACTAAACGCCACTGCACATACCTCCAGTGTACTGAGCAGAGAGGGGTCAATTATACAAGTTTTAGAATGAGGACGGCCTGAGCAGAGAAGGTTAATTCCAGACTACATGCAAAGGGGCTCAAAGAAAGGATGCAAGAATGAGGCAGGATAAGGGTAGACAGGAGGTCTGTGGGCAAGGAAGCTGGAGGAGGCTGTGTGTGGCTACCTAGGAGAGTCAACTGACAAAGGAAAAGTGAAGGAATAGCTGAGAGCAGAACTGAGAATAAAAGCCCTAACTAAAACACACTATGGTGACCCTGATAGCATTTTGTAAGTACATTTGCCCAATCATATGTAGTATAATAAATAGGCAGGCCAAAGCAAGACAATCACCACTCTAGATCAATGTCCTGGACAAGACAACTACCAAAACACGATTCATCTGCTCAAGAGGGACAGACACCACGGGAAGGCAAACTAGAGAAGAAAAGTATTCAAACTCTAGAGACTCTAGGGTCCTGACGCTGCCACCCACTAGCCTGTGGTCTTGAGCTTGGAGATCATGTTCTTTGTGGCCCGGGGCTCCTATTGTGACCAGAGAGTTTCAGGAAGGCTCAAATGCAGCAGCACACTTGCTGGGGAACAGTGGCATGCTGTGTGCAAAAGGGACCCAAAGCACGCTCATCCTTGCACCTCCCGACACAAAGTAAGTTTACAATCTCTCAGGAGTCAGTCTCTCTGCCTCTCACTCCCTGGGAAGTCTGCCACTACTAGGTGACTGGTTGGAAACTGGGCAGTCCTGGTAGCTGTCTGCAGTTACTTCAGGGACCCGAGCAGGCAGCACAGGCTAAACTGGCAGTTGCGGGAGCACAGACTAGATGTTAGTTATTTCAGTCAGTAAGCGAAAGGCAACTGCCAGCAGGAGCGGCCTTAAGGAGTGTGGGGCAGTGTGGCTCTCCTACATACAACAGTTCTCTTCACCACCTACCTCTCTTTTTCCTAACGTAGAGCTTGGCCACACTACAACCTAATTCTTGAGGAGAATTTCCCCTGGACCACCCTCCCCTCAACTCCCTTTGCTCTGCAGTGAAGCTTCTTTCTAGTAGCTACCTCCTTGCTGGGACTCCTTCAAACTCCTATCTTCAAATTCCATGGGGGCTACATGACAAATCCTCAGTGACTGCCAAGGTGACAGGTCCTCTAGTCAAGTCTCAGGCCTTAGGCACCAGGACCCAAGTCAGCATCCTCCCTCCACACCAGCACTTTCCACAGCAGGTTTCCAGGGCACCCCTGCCCACCTCCCACTTTGCTCCTTAGCTTCTAAGGAGGCCTTTCTAGGTGCTACCTGGTCTCCCCCAACCTTTCTAATGCTGGAAGCTCTGGAGCACTCATCTCAGCCTCCACCTTCTCCAACTTAATTCTCAGGTAAGCTTGCCCACTGTTATGATGACAACCTTCAGAGTCAACATTCCCTGAATCCCACATTCTTTGCTTTTGAAGGGGGGGAGGGGATGGGAAGAGGGAGAGGGGTGTATGCGGCATATGGGCACATACAGGAATGCTTGCAGAGGCCAGAGAAGGAGGCCCAGTGTCCTAATCTATTATTCTCTGTCTTATTCTCACCGAACCTGGAGCTACTCTGGCATGTGGGCAAGCCCCAGCAACCATCCTGCCATTGGTCCCCATAATGCTGGGGTAACTAGTGTGAGCACAGACACACCTGGCTTTTTATACGGGTGCTTGGGATTTGAACTCAGGTCCTTATGTTTACATAGCAAGCATTCTTAGTCACTTAGCCCTCTCCTCAGCTGTGAACTCACATTTTTATAGTCAACAGCCTAGTGTCTACCTCCTAGATTTCTCACAAACATCTCAAACTCAGCTCAGCTTCCACCAGAATCAGTTCCTCTGGCCTCTTCATGCTATCTGTAGCAGCAGCCCTGCAGATGCACAGGCCAGGAACTCTGGCACTATCCTTGCTGCCTCCCTCATCCAAGTCCCCACCCAAATTTCCCTATCCCAAAAGCTCTCCTCCAACATCTCTCCAATTGTCTCCATGGCCTCATATGCTGTCACTCTGCAGTCCAGCTTGTCCCAGGATGCTCCTGGGCTTCCATTTAAGGGCCTCAGGCTGTTCCTTCTACAGCATTAGCATGGATAATGACAACACCTGGGCTCCCTGAGTGTTGGGCAACCACCTTCTTCCTCCTGTATAGAACTCTGAGTCCCCACGCCCTGAACATCCTTGGCCCTTCTCTGCCATGTACAGGACGCCTGCCACTCAAGAGACAACTATTCGCTAGTGTACAAACTTGTAGACTCCAGGGGGCAGCAGTGATTTGTGTTTTCATTAGTCATAGCCTGAGTCTAGAACAGTGCCTGAATCACACATTCAATGGATATCCATCAATCTGTAATGGGTGTAATGAAGTAGACTTTTTTCTCCCACGTTTTGCTTTGGCTAGAACACTTGCAGGGGGGATGGCTCCGCTATAGTTGGTACCCCAGCTCATTCAATGGCAACGCCTGCAGTCTGGATAAGGGTCCAGAGCCTCCCCTCCTCCTGGCCATAAAAGCATAGATGTGTGGGGCAGGTGGACAGCACAAGGCTCAGCTGACTCATTTTAATCACAATGTGGGCACTGTAGGTAGACACCAAGATCCCCCTCCAGCCTGGAAATTACAAGAGTCTTCTGTCTCCTGTGTGGACAAGGGGCATGTTGCTCACTCCTAGAGGAGCAATAACCACAGAAAATACCTAAAGCAAGAGGCTGGAGGTCAGGGGTTGGTAAAATGCCTATCATCAGAGTTCCACCAGCAGCCTGCAACCAGATAATGGTTTTCATATTTTAAATGCTTATGTAAACACCTACATAATAGTATTGATTTTGTTTCTTCTAAACTGCCACCTGGCCCTTTATATTTACAGACCCTTAACACAGATGAACTACAGGACAAATTTCACAGCTTTGGTCTATAGTCTTACAAGGTTCCTGAAGGAGTCTTAAAAGCAATCCTGGAAAGTAACGGAAGATTAAGGATGGCTGATGGCCGCTGCTATCACAGTAGATAATAGCAACAGCCTCTATACAGCTAGGAAAGAACTCATGAAACCCGGAAATGTATTTTACGCACGTTCCCAGGGTGAAACACACTCTGCAGTCAGTGGCTCAGGACAGACATTGTTCTAAATTTGGAGCTATCTGATGACAGAGCCAAGTTTCCTTCCCTTTTCTTACCCACACCCAAAGCAACACCCACACTTCTCATGAGAAAAGTCCCTTCACACTTAAAGTTTCCATTCCCCATAACTGATCCCTGCTGAATAAAAAACCAATTTATGGACGGTTCAAGTTAAACACAACTGTGTGCAAACAGAAGCCACCAATCTTTTGGTACCACACCTGAAACACAGGAAGCCACTGGTATTGCCTAATACTATATCGCAGCAGCTACTGGTCACGGCTACACTTGCTACTGTGCTGCACTACATATGGTACACGTGACACATGCTATACACTGTATTTTATAGACATTACACTCTACATATAGAATGTTTTCCATGTTACAGAATATTTATACATGTAACATGTAAATATAAAGATGTAAAATGTACTGTTTCCTATAAGTACTGCATACATTATCCCATCCCTGTTACAACAGAGAAGGTACAAGCTACAAGATTTCACATCCCACTTCGGTTCCTTCACTGTTTTGTAGTTTTTGGTTTTTATGAAGGATTCTGTTTTTAGCGCAATCTTTAAAGTTGGTCCTTTACAGGTAGTCCCCACCTTCTTTTTCTTTTCTTTTTTAAATTTATTTATTTTTTTATAAATTACACTTTATTCACTTTGTATCCCAGCTGTAGCCCTCTCCCTCATTCCCTCCCAATCCCACCCTCCCTCCCTCATCTCCTCCCATACCCTCTCCAAGTCCATTGATAGGTGAGGTCCTCTTCCCCTTCCCTCTGATCCTAACCTATCAGGTCTCATCAGGACTGGCTGCATAGTCTTTCTCTGTGGCCTGGCAAGGCTGCTTCCCCCTCAGAGGGAGGCGTTCAAAGAGCCAGCCACTGAGTTCATGTCAGAGACAGTCCCTGTTCCCATTACTATGGAACCTACTTGAAGACTGAGCTGCTATGAACTAGGTTCCTCCACTGTTAAAATTAGGTAATCATTTTAGAAAACTCTTACCCTTTTAGCCCAAGACACGTGATTTCAAAAGCATGCCATGTAACCTTCTGTTTTAAAAGGTTTTCCTCTCATCCTGAACCTTCTTGTGGTGTTATCACACATGGCTTTGACCCATACTTGGAGCCCTCCTCATTTGTCACATTTATTTGCATTTGGGGGCACTGCATGTGCTGGTACAAAATGTTCTGAGGCAGGTAATTAAGAGCACCACAGCCAGGAAGGAGGGATGGGGCTACAAAAAGAATTTAAAGTGAATTAAAAAAATACATAAAAATAAAAAAAGAGTACCACAGCCATTTGTTTTGGAAGTACTTATTTATAGGCTGGCCTTCAACTCAGGACCCTCCTGCCTCAGCTTCCTGTCTGGGACTACTGATGTGTGTAACCAAACTTTAATGAATTTATTTCAGTTGTACAGAGCTGGCACCTCATCACTTACAAGCAGCTGGGAAAAGGACAAGTTGGGTTGTTCACCTTAAAGTCAGGCCAACACTAACATCAGGACTCCTTGGCTCATTCTACATTTCCCACAAGAAAATAATTTGTTCTTAATTAATTAGTTTGTTTTTTTTTTTGAGACAGGGTTTCTCTGCGCAGCCCTGGCTGTACAGGCTGGCTTTGAACTCACAGAGATCTGCCTGCCTTTGCCTCCCAAGTGCTGGGATTAAAGGTGTGTGCCACCACCACCAGCAACAGAATAATTTTTAATAATCAATACTCTCCGGAAGACAGAAGACAAAAAGTAATGACAATAAATGGGCATTCTTAAACACGCCGTGTTCTTCTTTCCCTGAAACTTGGCACTTAAATGCAACCAAGGAAAGTCCAAAGCAAAGATCTATGGGAAGCTAGAATGTTGTAACAAACAGCTTCTTCACACTGCTGCTGGCCCTGGATCTCCTTCCCTCAGATGACCCACCACAGTGGTGCTACCAGTACAGCTGCAGTTTCCTGAGAAAATCTCAAAACAGAAGAGACATAGGGAGCTGATACGCTCGTGACCAACTGGGGAGTTTATGTGTCACTTGTGAGACTGTTAACAGGCTCCTCCCTTTTGAGAAAACAACATGGCGAGATCCATAAAGCTATTGCTATGTTCCTGGCCTGGGAACGCGATGGCGGGAACTTATTCGAAGGAAACTATCCAGCGGCATCACACAGCTCTAGTCCTGGAGCTCCTCAATGTTGCCACACCTGCAGCAGACAAACAGTTTCAGCATTCAACAGCAGATGGCTAATGTAAAACAGTATGCAACAGTAACTCGATGGCATGCCACTATTACAGTGCTATAGGCCACGCAGACGCCCGACACCAAATGGGGAATCACACACATACTGTGACTATGAAAACAGGGGTATGTGTGCATGTGCAGGGCTCTGGAAAGCAGCAGCAGCAGCTAAGGCTTCTGTCCTCTCGCAAGGTTTTAGGTATGTAGAAACTCAACATGTGTTGTATTCTGTATTTCACCACTACCCCACTGTTTTCCTTAATAACGTAGTACCACAGTTGAGGGTGTACTAGGCCCTGGGATCCCACTAGCACCAGGAAATGGGTGGGGATAACAAATAATGCAAGATTATTTCACCTAAAGTAAAAAGTATATATTTTTTTATTTGGACCCCAAATAACTGGAAAATGAAAGAATTCCACCCCGGCACCCTGTTTCAAAGTCATGCTCTTAACCACTATGTAAGGAAAAAAACAAAGCAAAAATAGTGCCACCCAGTAAGGGAAAACTGAGTTTCCTGGATAATATTACAGGCACTAAATGTTCTATGAGTTTGCACCATAAATAATGGTGAGCAAGGCTCAGGGACACTGGAATTAACCCCAAAGGGTCTTTTAAAAGTATCACTATATCTTTCCTCTGAGAGAAGGACACTGGTAGAAAATTATCCAAACTCACATAGCTGATGATGGCTCTGGGAGAGAGTTGACCTGAGGTCTATGCCCACGGACCCAGAAAATGCAGGGTTCTTTCCATGAACCTTTCTTGCAAGCAATATGCATTGATTAAAGCTACTGCATACTAAGGGCCTCATCACCCATTTCCCTTAGACACCAAGAAGCAGGCCTGTAACAGGAAGCTGGGTCAGTGGTCAGAGTAAGACTCTGCCCTTCCTTGTGTGTTCCGGATGGACATTGATGGCTCTGTACATGGATAGCCGGCTGCACCAGATACCTCTCCACAGTGCATTCAGGTCTAAACACCTCTGCTGGCTACAATCCAAACCTCTAAATCCATCCCTGCTGTGCTGAGGTAGAGCCTCCCCGCTAGCCCATCACCCCCAGTCTACCTACCCTCTGCCTGCCCGGTTCTTTCCCAGCACAGCAAGCCCCACTTAGCTAGCCTATGAGCTGAAGCTTTTCATAGTCAGCCCTTCCTCACGGTGTTAATTTCCCTGGCTCCCACCCACACTCGGCGCAAGCATGCACATCACCATCGTCTCCATTCACCAGTCCAGTGGCACCGGTGGCTGGGATTTTAGGAAGGGGGTGGGACAGAGAGATGGCTCAGTGGTTAGGACCACTGGCTGTTTTTCCAAAGGACCTAGGTTCAATTCCCAGTGCCCACATGAAGACTTACAACCTATTTTAAGGCGATAACAACTCAATTTCCAATTGCTGCTGTACCTGCTTGAGTGAGACTTCCCAGAGTCAATATGAGAAAGGAAGAACCTGCAGAGCAAAAGAGTCAGGACTCCCACACACCATCACACCCTTCAGTTTGCAACTTTCCAGCCCATAATGTATGTGGAAACAAAACGAACTGAAGGGCAAGCAGGATTTCTTTTCAAATAGCCTCCGGAATGCAACAGGGCTTGACCCTCACACATCATCTTTAGCTCTAGGTTCAGAGTATCAGCCATCACAGGGCAATGAGCTAAGGAGAGTGTCAGAAACTCCTTGGGCTGTCCCAGCTGCAGCAAATATGGACACTGGGTTTTCATTCATTCACTCATTCCCAGGTGTGTCAGAGACCCCAACCATGTGGCTTGCCTGGAGCCACCACTCATCCACCAGGAAGGCTCTCATCACCTCATTGAAAGAGGCCTTTCATCTAATCTTGCATCACTCATTGGAAGTGGCCCTGAGGACAGGGCCAGACGGACTTTAGATTGAGAGGACAAACTTGGTCCCAGGGTGTACCCTAGATAAACTAACCAATCCTCTGGGGAAAAGATGAGTTAGAAAGCATGGATCACAGTTGCTTTACTTGTTATCCCTATATCCTTGAATGAACTATCAACTATGACCCTACAATTGCTCTTATTTTAGTAACTGAACACAGCCAACCAAACCTCAAACCTTTCTGTAATTTTATCTGTAAACCCAGTTATTTCCAATGAAAAATGTAACAAGTTAAACAAACCTAGCTGCTGCTTGCTTTTATTTCAAATGTGTAAAAACACACTGAAGAGGGCTGAGGATGCAGCTCAGTAGGAAAGCACTTGCCTAGTATGGGTGCAGGCCGTGGCTGTGTCACCAGTACTGTTTGGTACAACAAGTGTACAAAGGAGCCATCACCTGCCCCTGGTGCTTGTTAAGATCCCCCTATTTTGCTCATCTGTAAGTCCCCACTTTCAAATGCACCATTCTGCTGAATCGTGTCAGGGTAATTACAGTCAGCACAAGTCTTCAAATACTCCAACTTGACTACACAAAACCAAGAGTGTTCTCCCACACTGCTCAGAACCAAGGAGAGGAAAGACAGGGGCTGAGGGTACAGCTCAGAGGCAGGGATCAGTAAGCCGCAAGCATTGGATTCAATACCCAACAAAGACAAGGTCCCAGCAAAGCCCCTATCCACTTCCTATTCCATTTTGCAAGGCTGGAATCCAGTACAGGATTGCTCAGGAACAAATCTTCAGAAAAACAGCACACTTGAATGATTAGGGTGGCTCAGAAAGGCTAGAACTTGAAAACTAACATCATACCTATTTTCCCTTGTAAGTGAAAAACTTTCTAAAATTTGGTTCCAGCAGATGCTGTTAACTCTCCTAGGCATTTCTTTCTGGTTGCTTTTTCATTCACAAATACACACTCAGACATGGTAATAGGGAACTGCTACAAATCAAAAGACCACAAATCAAGCATGACTGCAGCTACCAGGCAAGACCTGGAAAGATGGCTGGGTGTGATGCATACCTGTAATCCCAGCATTGGGGACTCCAAATTTGAGGGCAACCTGATGAGACAGCAATCTGAGGACAAGTACAGGCTGACTAATTGGATCCTGTCCCCAAGTCCTGCAGGTGTCACCACTGGCTCCCCTGCCAGCTGCTGGCCTGTTAGGTCAGCACTACTGAAACAGGTGCCTGAGACAGAGCTGCCTGCATCATGTGGCAGTGCTATGAACACTCTACTTCCTCCTCTCAGAGCTGACACAGTAGCCTGAGAGTAAGGCTAGGTGTTGAACAGGGCTGCTGCCAGTCCCCCCCCGCCGCCCCCGCCTACCTTTAGAAGATGATACATGCCCAAAAGCTTTTAATAACACTCTTTATACCAAAAATATCACAAAATACTCCAACTCTTAGATAGCAAAACCCTGACATGGATTAGGTCTTAAAAATGGAAAGATGTCACCAGGTGATGGTGATACAAGCCTTTAATCCCAGCACTTGAGAGGCAGAGGCAGGCAGAGCTCTGTGAGTTCCAGGTCAGTTTTGGTCTATAGAGCAAGTTCCAGGAAGGCCAATACTACACAGAGAAATCCTGTCTCAAAACAAAACAAGCAACAACAAAAGAAAGAAACAAACAAAACAGTAAAAGAACGAGGTCAACATAGAACCAGAAGCTTCCAAGCCAAGATTTGCTGCGCAGTATGTTTGAGCCCTTAGAAAGGCCATACTGAATATTGAGCTCCGATCTGGAAGGTGATTCATCTGGGCTAGGATCCCCCAGAGAAGGCCACCTTCTTGCTACCTATGAAATGGGGGAGGAGGTTTCTTACCTTGTTTCCAGGGGCACAGATGGCTTTGTCTCAGGGGCTTCTGTTTTTCAACGGCATTGCCCATCCTCAACGCCAGCCGATCACAGCACCTTTCCCAACCCAGGCATCCTCACTGAATGACGAGTAGGAATCAAGTCACTGGCTGAAAGGGGATTCCTCTCAAATGACCTAGCAGCCTCAGGCTGAGCCCCAGGAGGGCTGACACACCCTCTGGAAAGCAGGAACTCGGTTACTCTAAAAGGTCTCAGCCTCCTGCCTTTCGAATTCTTTGGAGGTACTGGGAGGAAACGAGAAGAAAGGGCTGTTAACTGCCCTGCCCTGCCCTGCCGGTGGGTAGCAGTAATCCACTATATTAAGCTCTTTCCTCAGGCCTTCTCTGACATCACTATTCAGTAGCACAGCAGTGGCTTGGGGAAGGGGCTGCACTCCTGTCGCCAGGGTAGGGGGTTGAGGGCCAGGAGTAGGCACTGGCGACTTTCAGCAGCTGAAAGTCACAATGGGCCATTCTAGGGTGTGCAGTGAGAAAGCCTGCATAGACCCATGTCACGTCACACCTTCTATTTAAAGTCTGTCTCATTTTCAGCCCCATCACATGGTCAATGGAAACAGACTAATGAGAATTAATACTGTGGCTCCAAGAAAAAACTAAAACACTCGGATGCAAGTGACGTCTTTACTCAAAGGAAACAAAATGACAATGCAGCCTTTAAGGATGTGCACCCTGAGTTCTAAACCCACACTCCATTTAAATAACAATTTTGCTGAAGAAGGTGTCATGCCACCTTGTTGCTAGAAGAAAACAAGGGCATGAAGTCTGGAAAAAAGGGAGAAAACAAAACAAAACAAAACAAAAAACAAAGGGGTGTCAAGTAAAATTTACTTCAACTCCCCACAGCAGGAGTTAAAAATGCTGCTAAGTGGTGTCAGAGTAATAATGCCAGATCTGGGCGCAGCCAGAGTTTCAAACCCAGCTCTGCCACTGGTGTTGCTCATACACCCAACCCAGCAGCCTCAGTTTCCTTGTCTGCTAGGTGGACACATCAATAGTCACTTTCTCTGCTGTCATTTGACTAGACCCACTTAGGAAGGCTTGGTACATGCTTCTCACGATTGTCTCCTAACCTCAGAATCTACAGCTGTAGCAGGTCACGTGAGAGAGCCCCTGGCTCCAGGATGGCCAATGGCACACAGCAGACATATTCTGTGAAGCTAGGTGGCATGGCATAGAAGCAAACTGAAGTAGCTTGACGGCAACACCCGAAAGCAGACCCTTGGAACCAGAGAAAAGCTTAGTGTTCCCTACGACTTTGGCCCTGCTCCAGCCAGCCTTGGAGAAGGGCCCTGCTAAATGAGACAGGATGGGAAGGGCCTCGCAAAATCTCTACGAGATCTTTGGGTGCCGTGTTTTCCTCCATCGACACAGAAAGCATTTCAGAAAATCACAGGCTTCCAAACTTGGCAAAACGAACTGTACCCAATTCACCTTTCCAAGGTTGCTGCAGGCATGAGCATGCAGGAGGATCCTGTTTCCCTCACTGCACAGAGCCCCACCCACGCCACACTGGACAAGCCGTGGGCAGAACCACACGCCTGTGCAGCCCAGCAAGCTGCTAGTTAGTCAAGACTGATTTAAACCCAGTTCCACCCCTGACAACCCACCTGACCCTTCATCTGTCTCTTTTTCATTAAACATCTGAACACCTTTTCTTAGGGAAGTTTCAGCTACAAATACACTACCTGATGTTGCTTTCTCCACGCTATGTGCAGTGTAATGTATGTCCCAAACTAACACAGCAGACAGACTCTAATTAGAACCAGCACTTTGATACTTTTCACTTAAAGACAGTTTTATCTTATCAACATTTGGCAAATAGCTTATGCAGCCTCCCAGCCAGACAAGATCCTGTCATATGCTGTGCTTTGCAAAACTGACATGTGGATGGGTAAGGACAGGTAAAGGAATGAACCAGTGACAAGTCCCATATGTTCCTCCACATTAGCACGTTAGCCACACAGAAACCATCCTGAGTCCATGCAGGGCCTCTGCGTGGTTGTGTCATCTACATCATCACTGCTCCTCCTGGTCTAGAAAGTCAGATTATGACAGGTCTGCACAGTGTACCGAGCCACAGAACAAGTCAGTTACAGCACTGGGCTCAGGGCTGGTGAGATGCTTCAGTAGGTAAAAGTACTTGCCATAGAAGCCTGATGACCTGAGCTTGACCCTCAGAAATCCATGGTGGAAGGAGAGGGCTGACTCCTCAGAGTTGTTCTTTGACTGTCACACATGCCCCATGGTGTATGCTTTCCCATCATGGCATGTGCAGGCTCACACTCATACATATAGGTGCACAATAATAACAACGACAGCAAAATGAGCTGGGCTCGATTCTGCCCTGCGAGTTCTGAGTGGTGACTCTGGAAGCAGGGTTTCCATGAGCACATGAACCCACGTTCCCGACAACATATCCACTGACGACAGCAGCAAACAAACCGCCTCTGAGGTAGCTCTTGGTCCAAGTGACTCAAACCTATGCTCTCCAGTAGGGAAAAATGATAGAGCTCTTTTGAAGAGTCTGTTTTTAATGATTCTTTCTGAGTTGCCAAGTCAGAGAAAGTATCCCCAGAAATACCCCAAAAGGTAACGATGCTTGTCAGTCAAGACCAGATGCCACTTCCCAATCAAGGAGACAACGGGAGATGCTCACAAACAGGACAAATCAAAACTTGAACGACAGCTGGACACGGTGGTTCCAGCTGTGATTTCTGCACCTGACAGGCCGAAGGAGTGTAATCCCTTAAGTTTCAGGCCAGCCAGGGCTAGTACAAGAGAAATCCTGGCTCAAAATCAAACAAAAGTCAGGGCTACCAAGGAGAGGTGTGAGACTGAAATGGCTCATGAAGGACAGGTCCTGCAGGAGGTGCCAGTGTGGGTACCCACATAGGGCCAAAGAAAGAGCACAGGGCTCTTGGGTGTTACCCAGGAGCTGACACCCAGCTTTGTGTGTGTACGTCTGGGAGGAGAAAAGTCTGATATTGGTCATTTCCCTCCTGGCAAAAAATATAACAATACAAGGAAGCACGGAGCCTGCTTGGGAATGTTCCACAGGGGCGGGGGGAGCCTGGTCCTGCACATGCTCAAAGGGCTGAGCAGAGCAGAGCTGGGTGTCAAGGACATGAGGCAATGCTCATGGGCCAAATTTTTGGGTCATCTGCTGGCATCCTTCTGCAGCAGGCAAGGATCACAAAGGGGCAAAGGCACTAAAGTGGACTGTGTCATAGGAAGCACCAGGATTCTCCCGAGACACCTGCACACTCACCCGCCAGCTTCAGAATGAATGACACTTATGCATCAGCTGATGTGCACAAAGGTCACCTGATTACTGTGCTGAGGGGCATGCTGGGAAAGCACACCACCCAATCCACCTGGAAGGAAGAAGGCTGGACAGCAGAAAGAGCTGTGTGTTCCTGGAAGCACAGACAAGATGGTGAGCTCTGGAGAGGTAAGGGAGCGTTCTTTCCTAAAGTGTTAATACCCATGCATTTTTCTGGCAAGAGATGTTCACGGTTCTCACCACTTCAAAGGGTTCTAAAAGGCCAAGAATCACCAAGTTTGCCCAAATCAATACAATGAAATGTCTTAGTTATGTTTCTGTTGCTGTAACAAAACACCATGACCAAGGTGACTTATAAAAGAAAGCATTTAACTTGGAGGCTCACAGTTTCACAGAGTCCTTTGCCGTCATGGTGAGGAGCAAGGAAGGCAGCAAGCAGGTTGGCATGGCATTGGAGCAGCAGCTGATAGCTGACATCCTGACCCACAGGTTGGGGGTGGGGGAGAGTGAGCAGCATGGAGGCTGCTGGGGAGATCACTAACTGGGAACAGTGTGGATATTGAAACCTCAAAGACATGTCTCCGAGATGGCCCCTCCCTGCAGCGACACATGACCTTCTCCAATAGTTCCCAGGCTGGCAGAGAACTTGTGGCTGAGTCTCAAAGGGGTGTGGCTCCATAGCTGGCCCAGACTTTGTTTCTGCAGAGCACCCGTCCACCACTCTGAGTTCAGTCCTGAGAGCACGAGGCCTCCCAATGAGGCAATTGTGTTGCTCCCTGGTCCCTCACCTCCCAGGCCCCTTGAAGTAGCTGGTCTTCAGGGACCCCCTAGCAATGTAGACTATTGGAGACCATGCAGAAACTACTATGGCTTCTACAGACATCCAGCGTCCCTGACGCTGCTCCTCTGTCCTTAGTTCACTAGCCAGGACTTGAGTCTAGCTGTAAGGCCAGCAAAGAGAGTGATGACCCCTGAATTACTCAGTTCTGCCTAGAACTGGAAGAAAGGCTGTTTATTTGTTTTGCTTGTTTGTTTGAAAACAGGATCTCACGTAGCATGGGGTTGCCTTAAACTCCTACCCCTGCCTCCCAAGTTCCAGGGTTACAAACATGTTCCAACACATCTGACTTTGGAAGGAAGTTTTTAAAAATGAACAGAAATAATCCCATGTTTTGGTGTTATTAAGTTATGGGGGAGGCGGGGGATAAAGCACACACAGAATCTTTCACACACTCAACGATGCTTGCCAGTGAAGGGCTCGCTTCTCACCACTGTAGCTGACTCTCAAAGGCATTCCTAAAGAGTCCCATGATCTATCCCACTGAGGGGAAATGCTGCTCTGGAAGAGACTCAATGCCTTTTCCAGCACCTCTGAAGCTTAGCCTCTGGCTCCTGCCCTGCTCTCTTCACTTCCAGAGTCAGGGAGCAGTATGTAAAAAGGCTGAGTAGCAGAAGATAAGCCATGCTGCTGCTGTGAGCTAAGGGCTGAAAACAGCATCAGGTGGCTGCAGACACACAAGGCAGATCCAATCTACCCTCTAACAGCTGAATGCTAAACAGTCACCAGTTGCAAAGAAACTGCACAGACACTGTGCATCCTCATGGATTATCAAGGATAGTCAGAAGAAGCAAGGATGACTTCTGAGCCTGAGCCATGAAGTCCCAGATGCGATGAACCCAGGACTGGAAATATGGTAGTCCCAAAACTCAGGAGACTAAGGAAGTAGAACTAAGTTTAGGACCAGCCCACACTATGAGGAGAAGCTTGAGAGGAGGCATACAAAGTCTAGACACATTTGCTTTGCTCTGAAGGTGCTTATGGTATCACCTCCAATTCATACTGAAGTTGTAGCACAATAAGTGGTTCATGAGGAGATGTTCAGCTGTTGAGGACAGAGCCCATTTGTGTGGGCAAAGAGAGACTCCTGCCTATAAGGAGCATAGTAAAATGCCTTTTAGACATGTAAAAATAGCTTAGTCAGGATCCCCACTGCACCCTGGCTGCATCTGATAACCAGAATCTAGTGACATCATCCACTCCAGATGACTGGACACAGTCCTAGAACCCCATGACGCTCACTGTGCTCTGCTCTGCACATCTGGAGAGACATCACCATGATCTGCTCTCAGGATCCTGACCCTTGAGTCAGAGACTTCAGTTAGGGACTGGACCTGACCTTCAGCTGAGATCCATCGCTCAGGTGAGCAGCCTTGGGGAGACAGGCTTAAGGAGCTTAGAGTGTGAACCTTGTGTAATGACCCTCAGCACAATAAAACATGACCTAGTGTAGTTACAGTAGCGTAGTACTGTAGTTAGTGTAGTAACTAGTGTAGTGTAGTTAGTGCAGTTACGGTAACTACCCCTATCTACCTTCTTTCTTAGACAGGACCCCTTCCAAGTGAGGACACGGAAGAAGGCACCATCTGTGGATACCCAATCTACCAGGACTTTGGTGTTGAATTTCCCAGCTCTAGGACTATGAGAGATGGATGTTTATAAACACATCCAGTTTAAGTTATTTCATCATAGCACCCCAAACAGGCTAAGACCACATCCATAAAGCACTCAACAGGCAGCTGATACCTGGCTGTGGACCAGGAAAAAAGAGGGCCTGGAAATAGATATTCGGGGGTTGGCTCTGTTCAGAGCACTGATTCTCAACCTTCTACTTGCTACACCTCTTTAATACAGTTCCTCACGTTGTGGTGGCCCCCCTCCCCACACTACTTTGTCACTACTTTATAACTGTAATTTTGCTACTGTTATGAATCGTAATGTAAATATTTCTGGAGATAGAGCTTGCCAAAGGGGTCACAACCCCACAGATTGTGAACCACTGGTTTAGAGGGGCTAGATTGCCCAATAATCAGAGGTCTCATCCCAGTACAGTCCAAACTGATAAGTTCAAGTTGGTAACGACCCTACGACAGAGGGCTGGGAGAAAGGGGCCTTCTGGGAAGCATCTAGACAGGAAGAACCCTGTCAGCATTTATCACGACAGTGTAAGAGGGCTGCTGTGCTGTGTGGCTTCAAATGCATTTAAACTTTGAGTTCAAACTAGATGCTTGGTTTTTAAATGTCTTGTTTATCATGATGACTAATACATCATCCTAATTAATTAGCTAATATCCCAAGGCACACTATGCATTAAGGGGGAGATCCATCAGAGTTTGTTCACAGCAGCTAAACTCCCGGCCACCTTCTTGTCAGAGCTAATTAGACAGATGTTGTGTTCTCCCTCTGGTCTACTGAGGAAAGCAGGCCTTGCTCACCCTGCTCACTCTCAGAATCATCTTTAGACTGCAATGGCTTTGGGAGAATGTTTCAAGCTACTTCTCCATATTTCCAGGGTTTGTTCCAGTGCCAGGCAGGGGCTTCCACTTAGCTCTCCCATGTGCCAGCAGGACCAGTTGGCTGAACCATCAGGGCTGCAGTCTGTCATCCACCCCTAATGTGTTCCCATGTGATGCTGCCGAGGAGGGGCACATCCTGTAGCCACTGTTTATGTGGAGAGGAACGGGAAGAACACCAGGGGTCTGCTCTAAGCAGTGAGGAGCACTTACAACAGGAAAATGACTACACAGACACATGCTTATAACCTCCCAAAAATGCTGCCAGGAGGAACAGCAGTATTGTTATTTGGGCAACAAACTGAAGCTCTGATGATTTGGCCAAACTGATTTTAACCTCCAGGACCCACATGATGGAAGGAGAGACCTGACTCCTTCATGTTGTCCTCTCACATCCATATGCACAGGTGTATATACACACACACACACACACACGCACACGCACGCAACACGTGTGCACACACACAACACACAATACTATATACTATTAAAACATTACAAAATTTAAAAAAATTTAAAGAGACTTATCTCTCAAAGCAACCTGGACCCTTTGCAACACAAGCTGTATGGACATGTTAGTGACAGTATTCCCCCAGCAGGCTGCGAGGGGAGGGGTTTGGAGCAGTCACCCTAGGACAATCAGCAGCAGGCCAAGAGGAATAGTCAACACTTCATTTGTCAAGACCCACATGAGCAGGGGCCCTCAGTGGTTTTCTTCACTGTGAAGCCATAACAAGGGGACATTTATAAGCAAAGATTAGAACCCAACTCTTGAGCCAGTACTGTGTGTGTCTCAGTAAGGCATGGTTGCACCAGCTTGTGATCCCACTATCAAGAAGTTGAGGCAAGAAGACTGTGAGCTCCAAGGCCAACCTGGGCTCCAGCAGCAGGGAGCCCATATCTGAGCAGGTATCCAAGCTGCTCCTGTCATGGTGCCTACAGAACAGGCACTGTGAGAATCAGCGGAAGGTGTTATCATGTCCCTGGACACATACTTTCTTGAAGCTTAACTTTGGAATCCAAGTATGCTGTTTTAAAATCTACTCTGTTAACACATTTGTTTCCTGAGAAATGTAATGAAACAATCTTACATTTGCTGCTGTGCTAATGTCCACACAGTAGGTGCTTAGCACCTGGGATCAGGTGCATGGGGACCTGTAATGACACCTGTGGGCCAGAGACTCTATTTTGGTGATCTCAGACTGGAGCTCTGCAGAGGTGCTGTCCACCTAATAGGCCCTGGAGGGCTGGAATTTCTGAGGAAACCTTGGCCTTGCTTCTGTCTAGATTCCCTTCCTGCTGCCCCTCCCATGAGCCAATCATATTTTCTTAGGAATGCGGCCAACAGCTTGGAACCCTGCCAGAGGTTCACAATGCTGGCTGCCTGCACCATCAACCCAGAGCAACTGCCCAGTATGCAGCCCCTGAGCTTCAGTAGCTGCTGGCAGTGCCCAGCACCACGTGCCAGACTACGGCAAGCCCAGGGTGAAGTCCAGTTGCATGTTCAGACCCTGAGACTTCCGTCGGTCATTCTTGGCTCTGATGGCCTGAGAGTATACAGTTTGACCCAGAGCCTGACCCTGAAAAGCGGGCTGAGATGGGGCCTCCCAGAGCTGAAAAGCCCAGATACAGGGGAGCAAGATCCTACCCAGTGGTCTACTATCTGCTCTGGCTTAAAGGCTTCCTGACCACACAGCTTCTTCAAGGGGCAGACCTAGTCAGTACAGGAGCCCCTGTACCCAGAGTGTCTTTCCCAGTGCCCCTCCTAACCCAGATACAGCCCATCAAGCCACTAATACAACCACCACGTGCTGCTGTTTTAAACTGCATCTATTTTATTATATAAGGATACCGTCTAAGATGAAATAATGTTTAGGTAAATAAATACTAACACAATTTTGTATCCACAGCATGTTTTGAAACTGATGAGTCTGGGGGGTAGAGCTCTGTGGTAGCATGTCATTAAAACAAGTGCGGTGAAATATAAAGTGACAACCTGAGCCATGCTGTATGTAGACGGGCCACAAGCCCCATGTGTACAGCCCCTGTACCATTCTGCTTCATCAATATTTTTACCAAGTTAAGATCCCATGAAATTTTATCAAGGTAAGATCACATGGTGCTTGCTTCTCTGTCTTCTTAATCCACTTGGCACAATGCCCTCAGGTTGTTCATAGTGTAGCACATCAGCTACCCTTCCTTTTTTAAGGCTAAATAATACTCCACCATGTGGGGAAACTGCTTATTTATCTATTCACCTTTGAATGGTCTGGTGAGGTGCCTCTCCCTTTAGGGGATAATGAGTAATGCTGCTGTAAAGGGGTGGGGGTGGAGAGAACGCCAAAAGAATTGCTCTTCAAGACCCTGCTTTCAGCATTCTTCTGTGAGGTGAGCTTGCTGTACTGTGTGGTAATTCTACTTCTGAGGTACTGCTGTTTGGCCTTAGACTTCTTGTCCCTCGCTTTCTCCAAGATGTTGTTGTTCCCACGGTTTTTGAAAGGAGCTATCCTCGTGTGGGGTGTGTTCTCACTGTGGTTTTGAGTTAGGTTTCCCTGGTGATTAATAGTTCTATACATATTCATGAGCTCATTGGCTATTCTCATAGTTTCTTTGAGAAACTGTCTATTTGAGTCTTTTGTCCATTTTTAAAAATTAAGTTGTTTCCGTTGGCTCCACGCTGTCTTTTATCTGCTCCTTTGATAACACCTAGATGGCTAACCAAGGTCAAATTCTCAAGCAGATAAACAAGCCAATACAATGGAATACAACACAGCAATAAAAAAGAATGAGCTGGAGATAAACATAAAAACCTAATGTTGCAGAGTAAAGAAACCAATGTCCACAAACCAGGAGCATTTCCACAGAGACAGACGCAGAGAGTTCAGTGGTCACTGAGGTTGAAAGAGTTTGACTCAGAAACTCTGCAGGGAGTCTCTCCTAGGGGAATGGCCTGGCTAAGCACCCTGAATGCGGCAGGGTTAAGATCTGCCCATGTTAAACACAGGCTCACAGTTTGCATTTTAAAGCACTCTCACGTACAGACCTGGTGACATTAAAGCGCCATTCCTGGTACGATAACAACCCCTAGGGGTTCATGAAGACTGCCACTTGAACCCAGTCTGGCTGAACTAGGGGACATAAAGTCCTAAAGAGTCAAACTGTTCACAAACGCTTCATCACACAGGAGGAGGGATTCACGACAGGAGAGAGCATGTATCAGACCCTAAGCTGACCCGCAGCCCCAGCAGAGGGGGAACACAGAGGATGCAGTGACTCTCAGCTCAGGCCTGCTGTCTTTGCACGGCCTGAAAACTCTGCTCTGACTAGTGGTGATGGTGACCCTCACACTCTGTGACGACCTCAGCCCATGTGACTTCCTATCAAGCTGGGACCTGAGAACTTTGGCCACTGAAGCCCAGTGTGGGAGTAGAGTGCAAGTTCCTACCCCAGTTCCTATGCTTCAAACACAAAAACAGCTCCTACAAGCTTTGTGTTCAGGGTGATGAAGGGAGACAAGGCCAGACCATGCGGAAAAGCATGCTTTTGATCCAGCTTTTGGTTCTGTGATAAGCTCAGAAGAGTAGTATGTGCATGCTGCTCTGGACAAGTCCAGGCACAGATGACTGAGGTGATACTAATGAAGAGAGAAGTCCTGCAGCTCCAGGACCCAATGACTAGAGTCAAGGACTGAACAGTTTCATCTTCTGCATACGACACAGCGCTCTGTGCCATCAGCACTGGCATAGGATCTACACACCCACTTGCAAGTGGCAAGGAGGCCCAGGAAGACCCACAGTGGGAACAGGATTGCTGAGTCTGCGTAGCTGTGAAAGGTAACCATGGGAAGAAAATACAAGCAGAGATACCCTGACAGGGCACTCTATGTTATCTGTAAATTAACTATTACAAATACCTGAATGACCAATAGTATTTTAATAATCACAAAACAAAAGCAACACATTGTGATGGTTTCACTAACCCTGAGGGTCAGCACTGGATGGGGAAACCAAAGTAAAGTGATGGGAGTCAAAACACACCTGCTAGGGTTTGAGCCTTGCCACACAACCTTCAAGCTCATTCCTTCTAGACTAGAATAGCACAATCAGGACTGCCCTTACCCAGCCTGCAACATGGCCAGCATGCGTGACCAGAGTGAGACCCAGATCCTCCGAGCATGGGTATATATTCACAAGCCTGCTGCCTAACTAGAACCACCCCTAACCAACCTTAACCTTGAGAGTTAACCTTCTCAAGAGAAGCAGGAGCTGGTGTGGCTCAGTGATAGAGTGCTCAGCTTACGTGAAGTCCAGGGTGCTAACCCCAGCACACACACTCCAAAGCACCTCAAAAGCCAGACCTCCCTGTGTGTGAAATTTTACTTATTCTATCTATATTTTTGGTTTTTTGAGACATGGTTTCTCTGTATGGCCTTGGCTGTCCTGGAACTCACTATGTAGGCCAGTCTGGCCTGGAACTCAAGAGATCCACTTACCTCTGCCTCCCTGAGTGCTGGGATTACAGGCAAGTGTCACTGTGCCCAGCTCTCCACCAATATTTTTAAAGAAATGTTGTTTTAGGGCAGAAGGGTCCTTAATTAAGAAGAAGGCTAGTGTCTACTCAGCTTCTCAAGTGTTAAGGCTCAGCTAGAACTCTGAGGTGTCAATAACCTCACTGAGTATTCTCTTCACACCATGAGGCAGACACACTGAAATGAAGAAGATCCCACAGCTACCTCTTTGATGAGCTGGGAAAGAAAACCTGGCTCTGGGCCTCCAGGCCCACACTCAGGCACTCCTTTGTACCTGCTTGGCCTGGCATTGTGCAGGTAAAGAGACTTAGCAGCAAACAGGGCACTGACCCAGTACACTGATGCAGTCCTGGGGTCACAAGGAGGATCCATCTTTTTGTAGTCTTTCCTCAGGCTCACCCTGCGTCTACTAGAGAACAATGTATGTATGAAAGGCTCAGTCCTGAACACAAGCGCTGGTTAAACTTAAGACCTCTGGAAGGCAGGCTGCACTCAATGACACCCACCAGGGCAACTTCTTATCTCTCTACTGCACCACTCCACTACCAAGCTGTAGTTCTGCAGTATTTCCAGCCACTTCTGAACTGAGGGCCCAGAGGCTGCTTTGCAAGTCTGTAGGCAGATGTGCAGTCAGTGTGTTAGTCCTGCAGAGATGCAGGAAAGCCCCAGGGGAGTCCCAAGCTCAGCTGGTTCCAAGCAATGGTCACAGCGGGCCTCTGAGCCACCCGTGTGACTCAGCAGACCAGTCCTGAACCCAAGGTCCAGACACAAGGGGAGAGGGAAGGGAAAACCAGGTTCCTTGCAGTGTGTGCCTAGGGCAGGCCAGTCACCTCCCCTAACACTGCCTCCCTTTCCTCAGCAGTCACATGGTCCCAACACCTGCATATTCTCCCAGTAAGAAGAGGAATCAATCACGTACCCATCTGAAGGTCCAGCTCCTATCACAGTAGCTGGCACAGCAGAGAAAGTGAGCCCTCGTCACCACCTCCCTCACTTAGAACAATGCCCCAAGACCTTAGATAAGAGGCTTGCATCTGCGAAAGACCTGGGAAGAAAAGGGGCTGCATTTAGTTACTCTGGCGATGGACATCCACAGGGCTGAGGAGTGGCTCACTGGGTAAGAGCATCTGATGATCCATGAGCATCTGAGCTTGGATCTCGAGCACCCAGTAAAAGGCTACGTGTGTCTACAGGCACAATCCTATGACCCAGTGTGTGGGCTGAGGGAGTAAAGACTGAGGCTTGCTCGCTGTCACCTTGCCAATCACCATCAGCAAGCCCAATACTTGAAAGGGAAGGCAGAAGAATCAGGTGTGGAGTTTTGTTGTTGTTATGTTTTTGTTGTTGTTTTGTTTTTTATTTTCTGAGACAGGGCTTCTCTGTGTAGCCTTAGCTGTCCTGGACTCACTTGGTAGACCAGGCTGGTCTTGAACTCACAGAGCTCCACCTGCCTCTGTCTCCCAGAGTGCTGGGATTACAGGCATGTGCCTCTGAGTGTGACAGAATAGGGTGTGTTGTATGGTGAATTCGAGACAAGCCTGGGCTCCACTGTCCCATCTCACCAGGACACAGAAGTAAGCATGTGGCTCTAGCACCTCTGCCACCTCTTGGGCAGAGTACCTGGAAACATATAAAGCAGTCTTTGCCCATGTCACAGAGCTAAGAGACAGGTGTCCTCGGAGCCAGTGAGACCTGGGTTAGTAGTGTGTATGCCTGTGAGCTTTACCTCCGCCCCACACATGTATGAATGTGCGCATGCTAATTGTTTGAGATCTCCAGAACAGCCTGTAGCTTGAGTGCTCTGCAGAACAGTACAGCACCTTTCCTCCACTGTGAGGATGAAGTCACATGTGCAGAATGCTTTCGGCAGAGCCTGGTACTGGCACGTGGTCAGTGGCTAATGACTTAACTGCTGCTATTATTTTTACTTACTGAAAGGAGGGCTGAGAGACATCAATTCCAAGGCCCCCACACAATCCTATGCCTATCTGATCACAACCACCCACTTGAAGGACAGGCACATGGGACTATCCAGAACCAGCAAATCAATACTACCATTGTTTCCAACCAGGAATGGCCTTTGTTCGCGTCAGGTCAGTGAAGGGGTGGTCTGGAGCCAGCAGTCCTCGGGGCTTCAGCTGTCCTGCCTTCTCACTCCACACCCACCTCCCAGAACACTGCAACATCACCCTCCTGCTCTGCTTTATTTTTAACCCTTACTACATGTATTTATGTTTTAGAGTTTCAAGGCTCACATGAGGAGATCAGAGGACAGTTTGTGGGAGTGGGTCTCTCCTTCCACCATGTGGGGCCAGGGATTGAACTCATGACGAAGACAAGGGCCTTTTTACCTGTATCGCCATCTTGCTGTGTGCCTGGGAGCCACAGCTGGTGGGCCACAATAATGAAGATCATTTATAAAAGTTGTGAGGCGGGGGGTTGGAGAGATAGTTCAGTGCTTAAGAGCCCTTACCATTCTCACAGAGAACCTGGTACCAGTTCCTAGCTCCCACAGGGCGGCTCACAACCAGTTCCAGGGGATCTGACGCCTTCTGACCTCCAAAGGTTCACACATGCCTGTGGTGCACATACATGTGTTCGGGTACACACATACACATAAAACATATTTTTGACGCGATAAAGCATTGAAACAGGCTCATGTCCTTGGCCTGCAGGCCCCATTTTCATGCTTTCAAAGCAGGGTGGAGCTCTGACACAAAACTTACTTTGTAGTGAACTGACTGTGGTTCCGGCAGGCAGGGGAAGCAAAGGGAGCCGCTCAGGGCCAATGGGTGCAGCAGGCTAGCTACACTGCAGGACTCTGTTCAGTAGGGGAGCTTGAAGGACTCTGGATCATGTATCAGGCAAGAAGGAAAGACGTAGAAAGAGGAATTCCCCCATTGACCCAGGATTTCTAGGACACCCAGGCCAGCCTCTTAACTCACACAAGATGCCCAGGCCCCATGACAGAACAAAAGGGGAGGCAGTGCTCACCTTCCCCAGCCCCCTCAGGTCGGCAGGTACAGCAGGTCTAGCCACCCACGAGTAGAGCTGAGAAATAATCCTAAAGAACATTCTAAGGACACCCAAAAAGTGTGACAAGCAGCCAACAGGACACCGACTAGGGGCTCGTATGACACCAGCCTGCTCAGGGTTGGCAGCCCACTGCCCTGTGAATGCCAGCGATGACTGCTCCAAGAAGGATGAGTACCACCCAAGAGTTCTTTGCTCCTGTACAAAGCAAACAGTGACTAAAATGGGAACTTGGGGTACATGCTGCCAAGTAGCATTCTGTCAGAGCTAAGTGGGACTCTGCCTCACCCTGGCCTAGGACTCTGACAATCTGCTCTTCCTTTTGCAATGTGGGGCTTGAACTCAGGGTCTTAACTCCTTTGAAGACTTATTCATTGTTGCCTATATACATGGGTGTTTTGTCTGAAGCATGGGTACACAGTGCCCAAGAAGACCAGAAGGTGTCAGCCTACAGAACTGCAGCTCTAGATGTGGGACATCATGTATGCTAAGAGCTGAACCTGGGACCTCTGCAAAAGCAACCGGAGCTCCTAACTACCGAGCCACCTTTCCAGCCCCAAGCCTAGACTCCTGTGTATGGCAAGCTGCTCTTTTCCCTTCTTTCTCAAAATGAAGTATCACTATACTGCCCAGACCAGCCTCAAACTCCTAAGCTCCACAGATCCTCTTACTTCAGCCTCCCAAAAACCAGGGATACAGGCATGCCAGCAATGAGGCTTGGGAAGGCTCTCTGAAGCGGGATGTCCCTCTGTAGTTTAGGCTGGCCTTGGAACTCGCCATCCTCTGGCCTCTGCTCCCCCCAGTCCCTAGCATCTTGGGACTCTGACTGCAAAGCTATCAACAACTTTTAGATGCAAAAATGATGACCAATGTACATAGTTAACGAAGAGCCCTGTCCACTGGACACCCCTCATCAGAGAAGTCCTACCGACTCACCAAGAAGCAACCTCGGCAGCAATCTAAACCCAGGGGAAGCTGTATCCAAGTTAGGCAGGGCTGGGGTGTGGCTGAGTGGTACAGCATTGGCTTAGCATGTGCACCACTCTGGTTTGATTCCTGGCAACGATTAAAGACAATCAATGCTTTGAAAGCAGAAACGTAAATTCATTCTGTGACGATACTAACTTTACATGGTTTTTTGTTTTTGTTTTTATCTTTTGCTTGAATTAGCAGTGAGGATGAACTCATGGCCTTATGCACCTAGCCACAACCCAGCCATCACTCATTTTTGAATAAGTATGGAATAGGTACCTACTGTGTGCTGAGCCAGCTAGCAGACAGCCAGTGGTGGACAGGCACACCCCTCTCAGGAACTAAATATCTATTTAAGACTTTGTTTACTTACTGTTAATTTGCAGACAGGAAACTGGGCTCTGGATTCTGAATGAGTTAAATAGTACCATTTCTACACTCAAGTATTTGTGTGATGCTTTTCCTCAGAATTTACTATCTGCTAGGGAAGAGAAAGCACTAGGTACAGTTAGGAGGTCAGCTTTGGTTGAGGAAGCCTCGAGGCCATCCGGGAAGTGGCTTTTCACATTGTTGGTGGAGGGAACTCAGAGGAGCCTGGAAGGCCACAGCAGGGCGAGAGGAACTGAACTCAAGCAGCTTCCCCACTGTTTGCTATTTAAGGCTTTGTTTCATTTTCCAGTGCTGGGATCAAACCCAAAAGCTGGTGCAGAGCAGATAGACTTTACAGGCTAGACAGACATTCTGCCATGAGCTACATCCCCAGCCTCCTGCAACTGTTCTCTCAGAGAAAAGAGGACTTGCTGTCTTAGACAGCAACCAGGGAAACACTAATTTCAGAGGCCCAATCCTTCCAGGGCCTGATGGAGAAAGTGAGAGGCCCGAGACAGGAAAGAGTCACCTGGGGACGCATAAGGCTTCAGACCATCTCAAACAAACAAGCAAATGACAGGCCCGGCAGATGACACAGCTCTTCTCATTCACAGGCCGTGGCTGTGTTTATTTACTCATAATACAGCCTTTGGGGTATGGTGGATGACTGTCAGTGGAACACCTGTCCCAGCAGCAAGGCAGGGGGTGGAGGTCACATGGGTGTGGCAGGCACTGTGGCCAGGCCTCTCTTCTTTCCACTGTGTCATCTTACTATGGCAACAGGCAACACACTGGCTGGACTGAAGTAAGACCCAGCCTGCACTAAGAACAAGCTGCAATCTGGGCTAATTTGGGAAATGGTTTTTCTGCAAGCTCATATGTGAGTCATCTTTCCAAGCCTATCGCCTCCTGGCTACACGGAATCCCATTCAAACCGCCTCTGCCAACAGCTGCACAGGAGATCAGGAAACATTGGGGTTTGTTGTGGCTGACTTAAAAACACATGATCTCTTTTCTCCCTATAGTGCTTCAAATGTTGTTAGTATTACAAAAATCACAAGCAGCCCCAAGGCCAAGCTGGGTCTACATTAAACTAACTTGGTAATTTGGGGCCATTTCTTCTCCCTAAGATCAGAAAAGAAATGTAGAAACATAAACTAAAATCGGGGCAGTGTCCTTCACAACACTGGGATTCTACAGTGTCTCTATTCAGACAGAAAGGGGGTCAGTTCCCCATTTCACTTCCCTAAGACTGTGATCTTGACAGTAACCAAAACTCTCCCTGTCTGTGCTGTCTACAGGTGCACCGTGGGGATGGTCTATTCCAGCCGTGACAAAGCTGAAGCGAAAGGGAGGGCCGACACAGTCTTGTTTTGCTACTACTACCAGCCTACCCCTTGGGAAGACCACGCTCCGGAGGGCTCCCAGATACCATCCCTCATCCTAGAGTGTGCACCCGTGAGGCACACAGAAAATGCTCAAGAGGCAGGTCAATGAAGGAGCACAGAGCTTCAAATGTTGTGTCATTCACTAAAAGCACTGTGAGCACAGAGCTTCCTACCTTGGGGTAAGGGAAGCACAAGCTGAGGAGTTAGGAAGGGTCAGCACCCAGTGACTGCCCATTTACCACAGAGAGGGCACAGGCCCAACTTTCAGTATCTGTTCTGAGAAGATACACAGTAACAAGCGCCACTGTAAATCTCCTTTCCGTTTGTAACAAAAGTACCTGTAAACATATGAAAAGCACATGAACCTGGAGACCATGTTTATTCTGTCAGTAGTGTGTTGGCGGAGCTTGTGGCCATCCCACCAGTCCCAACAAACTTCACTGCAGTGCCCAGGAGCAAGCATTGGCCAGAGAGTTTGGTAAATGATGAAGTTTATGAGCAGACTGTGGTTTAGCTGGGTCTGAGAAGGAGGAAAAGCATTAGAACACCAGAGAACCATTCCCCAGGACCCAGGTGGTCAGTAACTGAAGGATGGATCAGAGTGAGTGGGGCAGATTCACCTCATCTAGCACAGAGGCCTTGCTGGTCATTCTCCCTGCCCCTTAGCTTCACTACCCACTTGAAACCAGTAAGGTCCTTGAAATCTCCAACTGATGCAGTAGGAGTTTACAGTCACCACTAACACCCCAACTCCAATCCTATAGATTCCCCAGTCTGACCCAGAGCAGCCCTCATGGCAGGTCCCAATCCCCAGAGCCACACACCACATGGCAGAGCAGGTGCTCCATCACTGCTGGATGAAGGAATGGAAGAGCCAATCAATGAAGGAATGGGGCAAGAGTCAAAGTCCAGATCACAAGCAAACAGACATGAATCATCTTTGAGAGTCAGAGACGAAAATGTCAACAGTCCAAGTGGGCAAGGGGACTCAGTGATGTGGCTAGCAGGGAAAAGGACAAACAGCTCCCACCCAGCTCCCCACATATGGGTACAAATATGAGAAAGGGCTTGGAGTTACCAGAGATTCTCATCCTTTGGAAGAATGGGGAACCTAAGATTTTTGAGCAATTTCCTGGTTTTTAAGCTCTTCTTCCTTGGGAATACACATGGCCCAGTGGGCTAAAGCCAGCTATTAGTGCCAGTCTGGTGTTAAGCTCCAGAAATTTGGGGGCATCAACTAGCCTCACAGTTCCCCATTTCACTTCCCTAAGACTGTGATCTTGGCAGTAACCAAAACTCTCCCTGTCTGTGCTGTCTACAGGTGCACCGTGGGGATGGTCTACTCCAGCCGTGACAAAGCTGAAGCGAAAGGGAGGGCCGACACACAGTCCTGTTTTGCTGCTACTACCAGCCTACCCCTTGGGAAGACCACGCTCCGGAGGGCTCCCAGATACCATCCCTTTGCTGGAAGAGAGGACAGGACAAGCAGAACCACCACACCTGCGTACACAACTAGAACCACATTAACATCTGCCCTCCATCCCCTACCTTCACCCTGCAACCTCAAAGCAGCAGAACGAACCTTCAGCTGTTCTCAGCTGTTTCCTAGAGAACTCCCTCAGTGCCTGACCACAGTACCCACACCCCAACCTTCTTCTCCACTCTCCTGACAACCCAGAAAGATACCCCTCAGACTGCCCTGATCCCCCCCCCCCGGCACTTGGAGCAGAACATTAAGGCTGTCTTCCTATGTCCCCATGAAGTGGTGTGACCTCTGATGACGCCACAGGCAGGGGCGCTGGATGACTGAGTGACAGATGCAGAAACTCTGCCCCAGAGGTCAGTGAAAGCCTGCTAGCTGCAAACAGGGGAGGGAAATTGACCGGAAGGACCAGGGTAGGGCTGTAAGATTTTTGCTAACTCAAAAATCCTTGAGCCCACCCCACCCCAGATCCCGAGATAACAGCAGTCCTATTTTCAGAGGGGTGAGACCACAAGCATATTTCACAAACACTTCTGCTGCTTTAAAGCTCAGAAAACAGCAACAACTGTTTACGGGGTGGGCTCCGTAATTGCTAGAGACTTGTCACCTGACTGAATAAAGGTCTCTCTTTCCAGTCATCCCACCTCTCATGCTTAATAGCAGGCCCACTTAGCAAACAGTCCACCAGCAAGCAGAAGGAAAGCGGGTGACCTGCACATCGAGTTCACCTAAGATGACCCACAGAAGCTCCACCAGGGGAAACCCTCATTCCAAGCACACCCCAATCTTCCTAGTCAGGTATATGTGGGTCTCAGCCAAAGAGCTCTGCAAGAGGGCTCACTTCCTGTCATCCTGTCTGTGATCCCCAGCATTCAGGTGAGTGCCAGCTAAGGCCAAACGGAGAACTCTCTCACTCCCCGCTGCTTCTCCCCAGATGCACCGTCCTCCCATCCCTTCTGCAGCCCTCTTCCCACCCCCTCTCCCTCCATTAAGAGAGCCTAACCTGTTTTTCCCAGCCCAGTGAACGACCCCTTCAGAACCTCACATAACTGGGGCCTGGCAGCCTAGGTACAACCTCTAGTTCCCAGACCAGCTCCTCTAAAGTAGGTGCTGTAATGGCCCCTAGCAGAAGGCAGTGGCCAGAGAAGGCCTAGGCATGACCTATGCTGAAAGGGACTTGGGTGGAGAGTCAGCGGAAGGGTAGGTCAGTCTGAGCTGTGGAATGACAGCTCATTTCATCCTGTTTACTCTTCCATGATTACCAAGTTTTACATATTTAATACACACTATACTTATAAGGAAAACCTAGTTAATGCTGTTTAAAATATATTTTAATTTTTTTAAATTTAATCAAAAATATATTTCCTTTTATTTATTTTACATGAATGTTTTGCCTGCCTCTATGTCTGGGCACCACATGTGTATCTGGTGCCCACAGAGGTCACAAGAGGGCATCAGACCCTCTGAAACTGAGTGACAGATGGTTATGAGCTGCCACGTGGGTGCAGGAAACTGAACCTGGTACTCAAGAGCAACAAGTGCTCTTAACTGCTGAGCCATCTCTCCAGCCCATTAATGCTATTTTTAAATAAATTATCCAAGTTCTGATGAGACACTAAAGGAGTCCCTAAGCAATGCCGCACAGAGACCAAAGACACTACCAGAGCAGCACGTATGCAAGAAAGGGACTCACGGTCACTAGACAAGGCCCTGGGGCAACAGGACAAGGAGAGAAACACCCCAGAAAGAGCACCTGAAAATGGCAGTCCAGCCATGAAAATGGTATCCTGCTTCTAGTCAGTAGGCAGGTGTCAACACCCAGCCTACTGCCCCTTGCTGGGTGGGCTACAAAACGTCACTGAGCCTCTCTGAGCCTTTAAAACAGACTATGTTCTTGCAGGCAATCTTCAAGTGTTTTTAAAAAACAACACAACCAAGGGACCAAACAGAGTGAAGACACACAGCAGATGCTCAATAGAAGAGTATCAAAACGTTCTTCCTGGAAGTAAGCCAGAGCTGCAAAAGTTACAGTCATTGCTTGCTGGTCCACTGCTAATACATCCCCACCAAGTATCCCCAAGTCCACCTGTGAAATCGCAGCTTCCAAAAACTCTTGCTGCCGGACACCTTTTCAGCTTCTTACAAGTCTGCCTTAATCTTTACAGAGTGTCGAGGCTAACTGAGTCTCCCCACTGTGACAATCCCCAGCACAGGCCCTGAACCACTTGCCTACCTCACCTAGCAGCCAAGAATCCGCCCTCCCCTACAGAGTCCCTGCTTGCCGGCTAATTAAGCTCTGCGCCCCATATGCACAACAGTAATTGACTCTCGGGAGTGTCTAACTCCTAGAATATGCAAGCCGGGAGGGGACTTGGGAGGCGAATCCCCAAGATCTCCAGAACACACAAAGAGATGAGATTTGCATCAAGATCGCACCCACCTTCTCCCCCAACCCCAGCGAATCCCACACTTGCCCTGCCTGCAGAGCAAGGCAGGGCACCGGAAGACAACTTGGCTGCGCCCTGAAACATCGCTCCAGCACACCCCAGCCTGCTTTCCTTTGAAGCCACCGAAATGGACACTTGTGCTTAAACTCGAGGCTCATTAGGAGTGACACATTTTATAACTGGACTGCCGATTATCTACGGAACGCGCCTGCCCTACTGCATGCGGTCGGCCTCCTCCCGGTCCCGGGCTCCAGCCTTTGTGGGAGGTTCTAGGGAACAAGGCTAAGGGACTCTCCACTCGACCCCCACCTTCAACCCCCAGGATCCCGCTAGCATCATGGGCCCCCGGCGGCGGGCAGGCCCGGTTCAAAGATGGCCCTCGCGGCGTCACTGCCAGCTTGGGGCCCGGACCGGGGGTCGAGCGCACGAGGTCAGGAGGCGCGCCGCCCGCCCGCCCGCCTCACCTGCTTTCTCGATCTTGCCGGACATTTCCGGGCTGCGCTGGAGGCCGAGGCCGCTGCTCATCCGGCCCCAGCCGGGCCGCTGCGGGCTAAGAGGTCGGCGCGCCCGCCGCTCTCCTGGGCCGCGGCTCGCCGCGCCTCACACTCGCGCCGTCATGGCGGGCTCTGCGCGGTCGCGGCCCGTGCGCTCGCCGACCGCGCTCCAGCCCGCACCGGGCCTGCCGCTCCGCCGCTCCACCTCCCGCGCAGCCGCTGCTCCGGGGCCGCGAGCCGCCGGCCGCAGCGCCGCGCCGCGCCGCCGCCCGCCCGCCGGCCTGGGCCCCGCGGCCACGGCGCCACCTGCCGTAAGCCCTCCGCGTCGTCCGCGACATGGCGCCCCCTGCCGGCCTGGAGGCGAGCTAAGCCTGGCGCGGGACGCAGCGCCCCCTGCCGGCCCGGAGTCCCCCGCGCCGCAGCCCAGTGTGGACCCCACCCCTTTTCTCAGAGAGAGAGCGATCAAGCCTATGATTGACAACGCCAACCCAGGACTCCCGCGTGCGCCCTCATCAAAGATGCAGAACCCTCTGCCAATCAGACTTCTCCATTTCAAGTTGTGTACTGACTCCCCATGCCTATCACCCAAATTCAGCATCTTCTGCAGGCCCACGGCTACACACTAGGGCCTCTAATTGGCCCTAACCTAGATTTAACAACTTCCTCACCGAAAACAAGGAGCCTGCACACAAAGGCTTGGGGCTGACACCCACCTTCACTCCCCTCCCCCCCATACACAACATGTGAAACTCAGGAGCCACTGAAAGAACTTTTGGCTAGGTGTGGACCCTGGTCCTCTAAACCAAGGCCTAGACCCAAACCTGGTGAGACACAGCGGCTACTCTGACTTGCTCTGCTCAAGCAACACTCTAGTGGAAACATACAGCTTAGAGAACAGTCTTTTCTAGTATGCTAATGAGTTCAGTTTCAGTTCTTCTTTGGGGTTCAAAGAACCTTCTGGGGCTATGCACTATGTCATATCCTATCAAGACTAACACAGTGAATTCTTCCTACCAAACAAGCTCAGGACTGGAGAACTGGGCTGGAAAGTCAAATCATATCACTAAGTATTAGTGAGTAATACAGTTTAGCAACAGGAGGTGTTCAGATACAGGGAAACTTTCTCCTTATTCATTGTTTTTAGCTAAGATGGAATTCACATTCCCATCACACACACACACACACACACACACACACACACACACACGGAGCTAGGCTATGGAGCATCCAAGATAGCTGAGCATTTAAAAGGCACCTGATGCCGAGCTTGACCGCTTTGAGTTTGGTCAGACCTACATAGTGCAAATTGTCCTCTGACTTACACACACGCGCATACACACTATGTAATTTAAAACATTTAAAGGTAATGAGACCAGTTTTACCTCTAGATATGTAAGCTAGTGGTAGGGACAGAATTTGAGGGGTGTGCAGGGAGAGGGAAAAGGTGAGTGATACCAGGAAAGATTTCTGTTTCTGTTTCCCCAAACTTTAAAGGGTCACTGGTTCTGTGACTGAGAGCTGCCCACTGCCTGCAGCCAAACTTCCAGAGCCATCAGTCCAACCCCTTTAGGGGTCAAAGGCAAAGCCAAAGATTGACAAATTCATTTCCCTTTTCCAGTTGACAAATGGCTGCTCAGGGCCAAAATGGCTCTGCTCAGTTCCGGTGGAAGCTGCATCAGCAGGCAAAATTGGCTCATGGTTCAAGACCCACCTCCCCAGGCCTCCCAAGGTGCTCAGTCTTCTAGGCTTCTGAGCTCAGGTCAATACTTCACGCCCCAAATTCTGAAGAAAAAAAAAAAAAAAACTGAATGAATATAGGTGCAGTCAAGCTTGAGATTTATAAGCACAGAATCAAATCCATGTGTTAAGTTGCTGCATATCAGATGGTGAGAAATTTTCAAAGAATAAAGTATCGATGCCAATCAGACTCACAGAACTTGCTTCCTAAGGGTTCAAGGTGTTTGTAGCCATAGCAGAACACACACAGGGCTAAAAGGCAGCTAATCAATAGTTAAAGCTCTGCCTTTCTTGCTTTGCTTGTTCTCCTGTGCTATTTGCGCTGCCTAGAATAGCCCTGCCCCTCTCTCCGCTGGCTCATCATCCTCTTTTGAGTCTCGGTTTCATTAATTGTCCTCAGAACCCTTCCTCCAGGCCCCACAGCACCAGCTTTCTCCTGGCTTTCACTGTCAGAGAGTCAGGGCATTATCTGGGTGTGGTGGTGCATGCCTTTGATCCCAAGCACTCACTGGGCAGAGGCAAGCTGCTCTCTATGAATCCAAGGCTAGTCTGGCCTACATGGTAAGTTTCAAGACAGCCAGGGCTGCACAGTAAGAGCCTGTCTTTAGAAAGAAAGAAGGAAGGAAGAAAAGAAAGAAAGAAAGAAAGAAGGAAGGAAAGAAAGGAAGGAAGGAAGGAAGGAAGGAAGGAAGGAAGGAAGATCAAGGGAAAAGAAAGAAGGAAGCTCAGGACACAGCCATCTCCAAATGCAGGTGACTCAGATATGAGCAATGGCTAACGTTCTGGGCTCAGGCTACCACTCTACACACTGCCAAAGGCAGGTTGGACTCTCACTGTCCCAGACCTGTTGCTTGTCCTCTTGACAATCCCTTATTCCAAAATCAGCCCTGTGCTCTCACTTTCCAGTACCCATGTCTGGGGCTCACAACTGTCTATAACACCAGCTCCAGAGGAACCAACACCCTCTAATGCACACACGCGCACACACACACACGTATACATGTATACATTCAATGAGCAAATATTTTTAAAGCTACTGTTCTAAATTTTTTTACCAATCAGGTATAAGGGGCTGAGGAAGATGGCTCAGCGGGTAAAGTGCTTGCCAGGCGAGCATGAGAACTTGAGTTCAGATCCCTGGCACCCACACAAAAGGCAGGCACAGTGGTATACAGCTGTAATCCTAGTCCTGGGGAGGTAGAGAAGAGGAACCTGGAGGCTCACTGGCCAACCAGTCTGGCCAGTAAATGAGATCTAATCTCAGTGAGAGACTGTGTCTCAGATGAAGAAGAGTCATAGAGAACGACAGAACATAGACCTCCCATCTCCACACATGCACAAGACACACAAGACACGCAAGACACATGAACCTGTACCCAAATGGGCACGTGCATGTACACAATTCATAATGGACACTCAGTGAGATGTGTTGAGGTGTGCCTGCAATCCTCGGTGAGGCTGAGGCAAGCAGATCTTAGCAAGATTACACCTCAAAATACATACATACACACATACACACATACATACATACGTACTCACTTGGGCATTAAATTAGCCAAGAGGCAAAAGACTTGCCCACTGAAAACCACAAGAAGTTAGCCAGGTATGTTGGAGCTCATCAATGATCTCTGTACTTGGGAATAGGAGTTAGAAAGGTCAGGAGTTTGAGCCCAACATCAGCCACATACTGAGTTCAAGGTCATCTCAGGCTATAGGAGATATGAGATCCTGCTCAAAATAAAATGCAAACAAAGAAATAAGAGCTATTACTATGAAATGCTTCTGAATGAAATTTTAAAATGTAAAATGGAGAGGGCTGTGTCCTCCTCTTGGAACACTTGATACTGTTATTGTGGAAATAGGAAACATACACAGTAGCTCCAGTGACTAGGAAAGTCTGTTTTGTGTTACTGTAGCAAAACATCTGAGACCGGGCACTTTATAGAGAAGCGGAGCTTCTGTTTAGTTTGTTCATTTGTTTGCATAGTTCTAGGCATCACCAAAGTCTCACACACCCCACTACTGAGCTACATCCCCAACCCAACAAGGTTTATTTTGGCTCATGGTCCAACTGATTGAGGCAGTCCCACCAGGCAAAGGTCTCATGCCGAACACGGCAGCAGACGGCACCATCCAGCAGAAGTCTGAGCAGGTGGGGAGCCTTGCTTTACTCAGCCTAGGTTTGTAGTGCGTAATCCAGCCTTGACCCACGACTGAAGGTTGGGCATTAATCTCTTCCCCTCCCCCACTGATCCTCCCAAGCCCAATTACCAAGCAGTAGCCCCTAACTCTTAAAGGTTTCTACCTTCTCTCAATCCTGCTCCAGTGAGGGCCAAACTTTTGACCTGTGAACCTTTGGGGAATAACCATAGCTGACCCTAAAACAATCCTAAAAAAGAGAAAAGCTGGAGGATTTACATTTCCCAAGTTCAAACTTTATTCAAAAAACAAAACAGTGAGGTAGTGACTTTGATATGAGGAGGGCTGAAGGCATAGCTTGGTGTACAATGCTTTATTTCGTGTCTGTTGCTGTGCTAGAATATGCTGACAAAAATGCGACTTAAGGTTTATTTGGCTCGTGGTCCATCATTCATTGGAAGTCAAGATGACAAGAACTGGAAGCAGCTGGTCACCTGTGTCCAAAGTGGAGAGGGATGAATGCAGGCACAGCTGCTGTTCTGCTCACTTTACTCTTGTCCAGTCCAGCGCCCGAGGAACTGTGGGCTGGGCTTTCTCACATCAATGAACAGAATCAGGACAGCGTGCTGCAGAATAGCCCAAAGGCCAGCTTTATCTAGGCGATCCCTTACTGAGACCCTTCTTAGGTGATTCCGGATGCTGAAAGTGGACAGTTAAAACTAACTGGCCCTGGCATGTGTGAGGCCCTGTCTTTAATCCCTAGCACAAATGAAGAGAGGGGATGGGGAGGAGACCAATGGGCATGTAGACCAATGGGATAAGATGGAGGCACAGCAAACAAACTCTCATATACCATTTAAAAGATTTCTGACAAGAGTTCCAGGGCAAGTCAGTTCATTCAGACTGTTTGTGAAACACATGATGCTGTGGCAACTGGGTACCCGTATACAGAGGTATGAAGCTGGACACCACACGCAAATCCTCAGAACAGATCCATGGCTCAATGCAAGGCATAGAACTCTCAGAAGAAAACACTGGTCATAAACTTTGTGGCACTGGATTTGGCAATTGTTTCTTTGACATGACACCAAAAGGCACAAGTAATAACAAGAGACAAACATTTGAAGCTTTGGGTATGGAAAGTACTGTTAGGAGTGTTTTAGTTTGCTTTCTGTTGCTGTGATAAAGACCATGACCAAAACAACTTGGTGTATTGGCTTGTATTTCCACATTGAGTCCATCATTGAGGAAGCCAGGTGGGAACCTGAAGGCAGGAGCAGAGAGCAAGGTGGAATGCTGCTTACAGGCTCTTTCCCACAGCTTGCTCAGCCTTCCTTCCTTCCTTCCTTCCTTCCTTCCTTCCTTCCTTCCTTCCTTCCTTCCTTCCTTCCTCCCTCCCTCCCCCCCTCCCTCCCTCCCTCCCTCCTTCCTTCCCTCCTTTTCTTCCTTTCTTCTTTCTTTCCTTCTCTCTGTCTGTCTTTCCTTCCTTCCTTCCTTCCTTCTTTTCTTTCTTTCTTTTTTTTTGGGGGGGGGATATTTTTTGTTTTTGTTTTTTGAGGCAGGGTTTCTCTGTGTTGTCCTGGAACCTCTTAAACCAAGCTGTCCTGGAACTCACAGAGCTCCGACTGCCTCTGCCTCACCAAGTGCTATAAGACTAACTTCCTCAAGGTGGCACAACCCACAGTGGACTGGGCCCTTCCACATCAATTATCAGTCAGGAGATGCTCCACAGACCTGCCCACAGGCCGGGCTAAGAACAGCTGCTCCTCAGCAGAGGTTCTCTCTTCCCAAGGGTCTGGAGAGATGGCTCAGACCCTGGTAAAATGCCTGGTGTGCGAGCATGGGGGCCTGAACTTGGATCTGGGTGTGGCAGTGTGTGTGTGTGGCTCTGCTTTGGGGTGGTAGAGACAGGAGGATCCCTAAAGCTTGCTGCTATCGGGCTAGCTGAATCCATGTTCAGTTGGAGACACCTCTCAAAAATTAAGATGGACAGGGCTGGAGAAATGGCTCAGTAGTTAAGAGTACCGTAGTCTCTTGCTGTGGACCTGAGTTGGATTCCCAGCCTCCATGTCATAGCTCCCCACACTAATTTAGTTCCAGGGGGTCCAATACTGTCTTCCTCCGAAGGCTCCTGCATGAAGGCATGGTACACATGCATTTGCTCCGGTCCACAAATACAAGTGAAATAAAATAAACAAATAAACATCTAAAAATCAGGTGGAAGGCAGTAAGAAGGACGCTAGATTTCAGCAGCCTCTGACCCCCACACGCGTCCCGCCACACACGCTGTTACTAATAGCAGAATAAATTCTATTAATAAGCACAGAACGGGACAGGGATGCCAAATGTTTTATTGGTCAAGGAATTCACTTGAATACGTAGTCCTGAAACTCTATCACCACTACTACAAGGTCAGAGGAACAAATAACCCCCACTCCCCATCCCCCAAATAGACAAAGGGGCTTAGAGATATATCTCAGTGGTGAGCCGTATGCTTAGGCAAAGCTTTGGGTTCAATTGCCTAGAGATATATCTCAGTGGTGAGCTGTATGCTTAGGCAAAGCTTTGGGTTCAATCCACAGAAAGTAAATTAAATAAATTAGATATATAAGTAAATAGCTCTAATGGGCAAAGGATTTAGAGTAACATCTCTAAAAAGAAAAAGTCTCTAGATGATCAAAAAGGCCCATAGCACACTGGACAATGTCATGAATCATTAGGGAACAATGAGTCAAAGCACAGGCAGATTCCACTTAATCTTCATTAGGATGTGGCTATTTGCAAACTCCCCAGAAAATAACAAGTGTTGAAAAAAGAATGTAGAGTAACCAGAATCTTGGTACATAGGTGCTGTGGGAAACAATACGAAGGGTCCTCAAAAACTTCAAAATATCCAGGTGTGGTGTTACATTCTATGATCCCAACACTCAGGAGGCAGAGGAGGGAGGATTGCAGTAAGTTTAATACCACCTCAGTCCACTTAACAAGCTTCAGGCCAGGCAAGGCTATATAGCAAGACCTATCTCAAAGAAAACAATAAACAGGGTTGAGCTGACTCTGGGTTAAACAAAACAAACAAAAAACAAACAAAAACAACCTGCCAAGCAACCTAACAATCCACATCTGATGCTCAGATCCCATGATGGAACCAGAGACTGGCTTTTGAAAGTTGTACTATGACCTCTGTACACACACAACAAGAATAATAAAAATTAACTTCAATATAAATGAATTAGACAGAATTACCAAATGATCCAGCGGTCTGCTTCTGGATATTTTACTCCAAAACATTAAAAGCAGAGTCTTTGAAGAAGTGTTTCAAGCAGTGCTTGCTGTTCACAACAGCGAGGTCAAAGCCAGCTGGTACTCCGGGGCAGGTGAGTGGTCAGTAAAGCACACACAGACACAATAAAATATCCAGCCTTAGGACACTGACACACGTGAGTTGGATAAGCCTCGACGACATCATACAAGAGAAACGCTGTTTACAAATTGACTAATGCTGTAGAGCTCAGCATGGAGTCCGAAGCAGCCGAAGTCAAGGCTGAGGATGAAGGAGGGCCCTTTAACAGAGTGTAGCAAATGTTAATGAACTGCGTGCTTTAAAATGGTCACGGGGTCCTTTTAAAGCGATGTGTGTTTCGAGATGAATTAAGAAGAGATTGGATGAAATTTGGGGGCCACAACTGAAGCCTGGCAGCCTGGGAGGCTGGGGGCTGGGGCTTTCTCAAGTGAGCCACGGGTGACCTGAGGAGCCGGGGGAACTGTGCAAACACAGGTCACACTCTTCTGCCCCCTAGTGAGCAGCCTAGTTCTCTCGTTTTCTCTTCTCTCCTCTCCTCCTCTTTCCTCGCCTAGAATTCTAAAGTAACATTTACAGGTTCCCCCCACTTCCCTCTCTTTCTTTCCCTCTCTTTCTTTTTCTTACCCACGTACACATACATTGTTGCCCATTGCCTGTGCTGTCCTCAAACCCCTCAAATTAAGCAACCCTCCTGCCTTACTCATTCGGACTATAAGTGTATGTCATCACACTGGACCACAGATCTTTAAGATACTAAATCTCACAGAAAATAAGTGTTCACCATTCATAGAGACATAAAATCATGCAGGTATATGAATCAAAAAGTAAAAACACCCACTTGAGTATCCGTTCAGATTTTTCCCTATTAAAATTCCAAGCACACACTCTGGCCTTTTATCAAATGGCTTCAGTGATCCATACCAGCTTGTACAAGACAGCTCAGTCAAATGCTCATAAAATCCAGTCTGTGGGTTGACTGCATCTTCTTGCTCCTCCTAGTCTTGGGTATAGCCAAATGTTCAAATTCTGGATCGCCACAGAATGTGGGTAAAATTATGACTGCCCCGTCCTTGCCTGGTCATTGTCTAACCCACTTCTCTTTCCGCTTCTGGGTGTGCTGGAGGCAGGAGACGGAGTGGCTCCCTGGATCAGAGCACAGCCCCTCCTGAAGATCTTCCCCAAACAGGGCTGTGAGCAGGGGCTCCGTCCTGCCCAACACAGTCTCAGCCACATTTTAAAATCATTTGTCATGGGGGTTTACACTGTGTCTAGTTTTGTGGTGATACAAAGAGAACTCCAGGAAACCCAGTGCTGGGGGGGGCTTTTTGTTGGGGAGCACCGTGTCCCCCATCATTCAGATCAGAAGGCAGAAGAAACACAGCAAGCTGGATAGTTCAGAACAATGATTCCACTTGGTTACGGTGTATAATTGGGATTGAACCCAGCAGAGGGTTTCAGAGTCTTGAAAGAAAGAGCCAGCTTTGAGTCCCAAGCCCTCTCCCACTGAGCAACCAAAGCAGGTCTCTTGACAACTGAGAGTGATTTCACTCTTCTGGGAAATGGCCATAATACAGTGCATCCTCCACTGATGTTTCACCTGTAAAGCGAAGGCCATGGAGAGGGCATGACGCTCAGCAACAGACATGCACTGTCTCAGGAGCAAGATGAGCTGGGCCGTACATCTCCTCTGTCCTGCTTCTTTGTTCACACAACTATTCCTTTTGCAGAAAGACATTTCCCTTCTAGTTTCTCTGCCATGTTGTGAGGAGGCCAGTTTCCAGGCCTCAAAGACTAAAGCCATGGGACTTGTGAGCAAAAATAAATGTCATTATTTCTCCTTCTCCTTTGTCTCCTCCTCTTTCTGCTTCGCCTTAACACAAAGTCTCACTCTATAGCCCAGGCTGGCCTGGAACTCACCATGTAGTCCAGGATGCCCTTTCATAGCAAATCTTTATGCCACAGCCTCCAAAGTGCTAGAATTATGAGTGTGTATCATGACCCCTGCACAAATAAAATATTTGAAATGATAAAATTATAAACTGGGCATGGTGGTGCACATTTGTAATTCAGCACTGAGGAGTTCCAGGTCTTCCTGGGCTACATGAGATATGAAACCTTGCCTTAAAAAGTAAAAAACAGAAAGAAATAAAAAGCCTTTAACCCCAGCACTCAGGAGACAGGGGCAGGCAGATCTCTGGGTTCCAGGCCAGCCTGGTCTACAGAGCGAGTTCCAGGACAGCCTGAACTACACAGAGAAATCCTGTCTCAAAAAACCATGAAAGAAAGAGAAGGAGGGAGGGAGGGAGGATAACAATACAGACATGATTGAGAGATGGATCCTGGTAAAAAGCACTTGTCAGCACTTCTCACTTATCACCAACCACACTATGACTCTGTCTCCAGCATACCGGTACCCTTGTCTAGCCTCCGAAGGCACCCACACTCATGTGCAAATAAATTTATGTATGTGCACACATAAATACATTAAATTTTTTTTTAAATTGTTAGTGCTTAGTTGTTCAGAGGACTCAGGTTTGATTCCTAGCATCCACACATTGGCTGGCAATCACCTGTGACCCTAGTTCCAATACACCTGATGCTTTCTTTTGGCCTCTATAGGTACATACATGATATACACGCACACACATGCAGGCAAAATAATCATAAAAATAAAACAAAATAAACATTCATAAAATCTTAAAAAAAAAAAAAGTTTCATGGCCAGCAGTTAAAGACGGGGCCGGAGGAGGAAGTGGGTGAGGCAATAAAAAGAAAACAGGAAAGGCAGTGCGACAGAATGCTCCGCATCTTATCTGCGATGCTGTGAACATCCTGGTTGAGAGCTGCAGCTTGGGGTTGTGGTGACGCTCAGTGGTAACCAGCTCTTGTAGTTTGGCCAAGTATCCCCAGGTCTGCATGAAAAAGCAAACAAACATGAGCTACACATTAGTTCTGTGCAGCTGTTACCACTGGCATCAGGGCTCTCTGTGTTATTTTTGTACAGCTACACGTGAGTCTATAATACCTTAAAATAAAACGTCTTTTAATGCTGGTGATTCTGGCTGCTGAGGTCAGAATACTGTAAGTGGTCCGCTATCAAGGCTTACATAGTGATATCCTGTCTAAAAAACAGGAGACAAAATCACAAAAGAAAGACCCTAGAAAGTAAATTTCACTTTCTTGGGAGCAGCTACTGTTACTAATGTTGGGGTCTTTGACTTCCTTTCCTGCTTTGGTTTTTGTTTTGTGTTTTTGAGACAGGATTTGCTTCTGCCTCCCCTGCAGAGATCAAAGGCCCTGGTCTTATAGAATCAAAATTCCTGGGGTGGAGGAGTTACAGTTTGAATGCTATTAGGAGTTTCCATCTTGTTGTCTGGAGAGATCCTATCCATATGAACTTAGCTTTGTCTCTTGCCAATCTACGCTTTACATTAAGAAACACATAGAAGCCAGGCATGGTGGCATACTCCTGTTATCCCAGAATTCAGGGAGGCAAAGGCAGGCAGATCTCTGTGAGTTCGAGGCCAGCCTGGTTTACAAAGCAAGTCAGGATGGCCAACGCTACACAAAGAAACCTTGTCTCAAAAAAATCAAATATAAATAAATAAATAACATTAAAAAGAAAGAAAAAAGGGCCTAGAGCACCTGCCTGGGGTAAGGGAGTGAGCCCCTGGGCTCAGTACACTGAGATGGTACCAGGAAGAGTCTTGGGAAAAGAAACTGGAAACAACCTAGATGTCCCTCATCTGAAGAACGGATAAGGAAAATGTACTACATTTGCACAGTTGAATACTACTCAGCTATTAAAAACAAGAACATCATGAAGTTTGCCCCGAGTGAGGTAACCCAGACACAGAAAGACACACATGCTATGTTCTCACCTGTAAGTAGATGTTAGCCATAAAGTACAGGATGATCATGTTACAATCCAGAGACCCAAAGAAGCCAAGTAACACGGAGGGTGCTTGAATATCACTTAGAAGAGGAAAGAAATAGTCATTGGAAGTGGTTGGGTGGAGGGAAATGAGTGAGAGAGGGGGTGGGAATCAGATGTGGGAAAGGCAAGGGGGAGAAGGCTGGGAGGGAGAAGAAAAATCTGTGCAGGCTGGGCATCTCTGGGGCAAGCCAGAGACCTGGGTCAGGGGAGGTTCCAAAAGGCTAAGGGGTGACCCTAGCTGAGACTCCTAGCAGCAGAAGATAGAGAGCCTGAAGTGGCCACCTCCTGTAGCCAGGTAGGACTCTCAGTGGAGGAAGGGGACACCAATCCATTCACAAAGCCTTTGACTCAAAATTTGTCCTGCCTACAAGATGTGCGGGAATAAAGATGGAGCAGAGATTGAGGGAATGGCCAAACAATGGCTACCCAACCTGAGACCCATCCCATGGGGGAGAGCCAACCCCTAACACTATTAATGATACTCTGTTATGCTTGCAGACAGGAGCCTAGCATAACTGTCTTCTGAGAGGCTTCATGTAGCAGCTGAAATGGATGCAGAGACCCACAGCCAAACAACAGGCAGAGTTCGAGAAGTCCTGGGGAAGAGTAGGGGGAAGGATTGAGGGAGCTGGAGGAGTCAGGGACACCATAAGAAGACCTACAGAGATTGAACTACCAACCAACCAAAGAGCATGCATGTCTAGACCTCAAACTTTTACACTTATGTAGCAGTTGTGCAGCTTGGTCACCATGCGGGTCCCCTAACAATTGGAGCAGGGCTCTCTGACTGTTTGGATCCTTTTCCTCTAGCTGGGCTGCCAGGTCTGGCCTCAGTGGGAGAGGATGCTAAGGCTTGATGTGCCAGGGAGGGTTGGTGCTCATGGGGAGGGAGCGCCCCTTCTCTGAGGAGCAGAGGAAGGGGAAATGGGAAAGGATTGTGTGAGGGTGGGATTGGGAGGAGAGAAGGGGAGCTTCAATCACTTTACTTATTTATTTATTTATTTATTCACTTTACTTCGATGTAAAGTGAAGAAATAAATAAACTAATGGAAAAAAAAGAGTCTTAGGCAAATTTTATATCATTTACAAACTAGGTAATATAGATGAGAACAGCTGTTCCTTCTTTTTAAAAAAAGAGATTTATTTCTGTATTATTTATACAGTATTCTGCCTGCATGTGTGCCAGCATGCCAGAAGAGGGCATCAGATCTCACCATAGATGACTGAGCCACCATGTTGTTGCTGGGAATTGAACTCAGGACCTCTGGAAGAACAGCCAGTGCTCATAACCTTTGAACCATCTCTAGCCCCCAGATGTTTCTTCTTTATTTACCTAACAAAAAAAGAAAAATCATCAGCATAGCCTTTGGTGTGTCTGTCTATCTGTCCTTCATTCATGCCGTCTTATGTGTATGGTTGCTTTTGCCTGCATGTATGTGTGTGTATCATGTGCATGAAGAGCCCGTAGAGGCCAGAAGGGGTGTTAGATACTCTAGGACTAGGGTTACAGACAGCTGTGGGCCACCCTGTGGGTGCTGGGAACTGAAGCAGGTCCTCTGGAAAAGCAGCTGGTGCTTCTAACCATTGAGCCGTCTCTCCAGCCCCACCCCCTTTCTTACTTTCCTAGCAGTGAAAAGCAGGTGCTGAAGACTTAAAAAGATCACTCATTCCTACTTTCACTACAACCTTCCCTTTCTCCTTCACCCAAAAGAAGCCTTTCTGAGACATTTATAGCTTCCCTTTTGTTGCTCATTGTAATAAACTCTGTGACCCTCACTCTTTAGGGAGGCAAAAGTTCATTTTCAAAGTCTATCATAATCAGCCTCTGGTCAAAGAGCTGCAGAGCCAGTATCAGAGGGAGGTGGGCTTCCTGGTGGCAGTGGTGGGGGAGCATTCACTAAAGTAGGGTAGTCTGTCTTTCTTTGAGCAGGTTTTTCTTTCTCCTTTCTTTCTCTTCTCTTCTCTTTCTTTCTTTCTTTCTTTCTTTCTTTCTTTCTTTCTTTCTTCCTTTCTCTCTCTCCCTTCCTTCCTTCCTTCCTTCCTTCCTTCCTTCCTTCCTTCCTTCCTTCCTTCCTTCCTTCCTTCTTTCCCTTCTTTCTTTCTTTCTTTCTTTCTTTCTTTCTTTCTTTCTTTCTTTCTTTCTTTCTTTTCTTATTTATTTTTGATATGGGGTCTCCTTATATAAGCCAGGCTGGTCTGGAACTCCCAGCAGTCTTTATTGTCTCTGCTTCTCAAATGCTGGCTGGTGAAGCTTGTGCCATCACACCAAGTGAATTGGGCTAATTATTTAAATGTTCTTCAACTTATGCTTTTCACTATAAACCTGTGAAAAGGGTATAAATGGACCCATCAATGGCCTGATGAAGAAGAATGATCAGGCAAGGGACAGGGCCATAGCCAAACATCATCTGGTCGAGAGAAGCCATGGGCTAGAAGGCAGGGCTCCTGACTCCTGCCTGTGGCCATCAAAGTTACTGAAAGTCACCAAAGCCACTGAACCGTTCTCTAGCCACATGGCCTGAAGCCCCCTCCCACCTCCACCCCAAGCAGTTGCCTGGCTCTTTCAGTGAGACCGACCAGAGCTCCTGCTTGTTTTCCAACTCAGTGCAAAGCTGTGGGAGGGAGGGTCTGTGAAGCACTTAGCTAAATGAGAAGTTAAGTTGCCTCCCTCGTGTGATGATTCAAGAAACTGTACCAGGCTTTTGCTTTTGGGTTATACAAAAGCCCGATGCCTCCTAGACAGGCCAGGCAGGCACAGGCAGCTTCAGCCCAGAGCCTTTCAGATGCCAGCCCTTACCCCAGCTCAAACACCCTCAATGCTCTTGGAGGCTGGCTTTTTGCTTGTAAAGCACACAGAATCCGCACCCACAAGTGCAGTTCTGAGTTCCGCTCGTTCCCTCAGGGTGTCTGGGTTCCACCACACACACCGAGTTGGAAAGAATGAAGCAGGAGCTGGAACAGGCGGGGTCTGCAGGATCCTGGTCCAGCTAGGGCTGGGGTTGGGGTAGGGGGAGAAAGCTTTCTCTGAGGAGTTTAGCATCAGATAACTCTCTTAGCTCAGAGCTATCCCATTGAAATGATCTTTGGTGACCCCCCATTTATTAGTGAAGCAGCTATGTCCATTTGTACTATGGTGAACCTTGGGGACCGGGAAGAGGTTGGGTGTGTGTGAATGCATTTTATTGGCTGTGGCTGAGATGCTAGAGATGCTGTATTCACATCCAGGTGCTGGCTGCGTGACTATCTGTGACGGCACTGGGAGTCGGGGTCACCAGCCTACGTGCCTCAAAGGCATGCAGGCACGGAAGCAGGAAGGGAGCGGCTTTTACTCCTGATGATCTCAAGTTTGAGATTTCCGGGTCTTGAACACGCTCCACCTCACTAGTTCCCTGCCGGTTCACCTGGTGGCACAGTCTACATGCCCCACACATAAATTCCCCCTTCAATTAGCCAGCTCTTGCTGCTTCCCCCATTACAAATTCAGGCAACACATTAGTTGTAGGAAAAAAAGCATAAAAATAAGAAAAGGGGTTAAAAAGGAAGAAGATGGGAGGAAGCAATCATCCCACTCCATAGCATGGAGCCAGGAAATCAGCTGAGTGTTCTTCCCTAGCTGGAAGAAGCCTGAGAGGACACTTCCAGGTCTAGCTCAGTGTACCTAGACTTTCTGTGGGCTCAGATTCCACGTGATACCTCCCGAGGCCCTTCAGCAGCTCAAGTTTGCCTCACAGAAACATACCTTCATCACCCTGTCCTGCCCCACCATGGCGGGCCACGGCAGGAAGCATGGGACCATCACGATCTTTCCCTTCCTTCCTGGTCCCTTGCTTTGCCTTAGTTCTAGATTTTTGTGTGTTTTACAAACATAAAATAGAGTCATTTGAAGCTGACCCCTTGTTGATCCTTCGCAACTAAAATCCAGAACAGCACCAATGCTCCCAACCCACATCAAGACTTCCGCAGGCCCCTCCCAGTCAGAACTCTGGAGGCAACATCTGTTCTCATCTCTGGACACGGATTGGCTTGCTTGGCTTTAAACATCATGGAATGGAAAGTTTGGGCCTGCCACTTTTCAGCTGGACATCATGTCTGTAAGATTGTTTTATTATGTAGTTATTTTGTTGCTGTAACTGTTTCTTACCTTTATAATATCCCACCACACGAAATACACGTGATTGCCACAATTTGTTCCTTCTTTTTTCTCTTGATGGTCATTTAGTTTGTTTTCAGGTTTGGACTGAGACAGGATAAGAGGGGCCTGACTTTCCAGCCTCAGTTTCTGTCTTTTAGAGATAGACGGATCTTTCCTAGTTGTAACACTACTTGCACGAAGCATGTGAAGGGATTTTCCCCACAGGTGCCACCTGTGTGGTGTGCCCAGCTCTGGCTGTTCCAGAGCCAGCTTTCCTGGTCTCTCCCTGGGGGAGCCAGACCAGGGACACTTAGCATTTTCATATCACCTTCCCTTTTCTCCAGCGTGGCCTCATTCCAGTCCATCTTAAATTGGACTCAGGGCCTCAAGGCTGAGCGGGTAACACTAGCAGCAGACTTGGTGGGCAGCAAAGCCATTGTTACCCAAGCCGTCATGAGCCCTCTTGTGCTGGTCTAACTTAACCATTCATTTATCTTCTTTGAAAGTGTGTAGCTCAGGCTAACTTTGAACTCACTAAACAGCACAGGATAACCTTGGGATTCTGATCTCCCTGCCTCCACCTCCAAATGCTGGCATGGCGGATGTTTGCCACCACACCTGATTTGCACCGTGCTGGAGATTGGTGCTAGAAATCCATGCAAGTTAAGCAAGCCCTCTACTGACTAATCTACATCCCCAGCCTCTTGCCATCCCTTAAGATATAACTTTGGGCCAGGCAGTGGTGGTGCACACCTTTAATCCCAGAACTTGGGAGGCAGAGGCAGGCCAGCTCTCTGGCAGTTCTAGGCCAGCCTGGTCTACAAAGGGAGTTCAGGGCAGCCAAAGCTACACAGTGAAAGCCTGGTTTGAAACAACAACAACAACAATAGTAACTGTGGGCTTCCTCAACTCCCTCACCCCAGACAGCTACTTCTTTCCCACCTCCTCCTTGTTCCTTAGCGCATCTGACCCACCGTGTCTTGCCTTCTACAGCCTCTTGCTGAGACCATTTCTCTCTGGGGCCTGTGGGCCCATCTCCTTGTCCATTCCATGATCTCTATGGACTCCAGAGGTGCCTAGTCACCCCAGTAAGTTCCACTTCGTGTCTTCCAGTCCTTTAAGGGTGTTCTCTAGGCTCAGACATTCCAATCCCATGTGCTGCTGCAGTTGGCATTATGGGCAGCTGGCCAGCGCCTCAGCTGGGCCCAGGGTTTTAGCTAAACAAGTGTCCGGAGGACAGCAATAGCCTGGGGAGCAGGGAGGCCGAGTATCGGGGCCACTCTCCACCCAAGAAGCAGTCACTCAGCACACATGACCAGTGCCTGCAGGGCTGGGGGTCAGGAGGCTTCCGAGCAGAGGGCATCCGGTTGTCCCGTCCCCAGCGGGATTTGCTTATGGTAGATGTCTTGGCTCCACCATCTTGAGGACTGAAAGGATATGGGGAACAGGCCTGTGTCATGGTACCGCCATGAGAGAGCTGACGCATATTCAGACAGGTTGAAAGAATTCCCTCTGGCAGGTGCTGCCCAATGCATTCTGAGTAGTCATGTCAGTTTAAATGTCTGCCTGCCTCTGGGTTTCAGTGTGCAAAATGCTGTAGGTCATTGTAAAACAGATCTGGAAAGAATTCTGTATTTTTCTAACTCCCACCTCAGCGTTAGGTTTAGATTTGTAGAAAAAAGGATGCACAGTGCTTTCTAGGACACGGTCTCCTGTTTTCTTTCATATTCATTTAGGCTGTATCTACATAGTCCCAACACACAGCAACATCCATGTGCAAACACACACATCAGTCAAGGCACCTGAATTCTAGGCTGTTCCTTGACCCATTGCTGCCCAAGCCATATTTCTAGCTATACCCTCGTCCCAGTGCTAAGAGAGCCCCATTGGCTGCACCACTCTGTGACTGACATATGTTCTTGGCAAAGGGTCATTGTGCGGTCCTCCCCTTGTTTCAGATGATCCTAAGATCAAACCGGATGATGATCGGTAGCCCTGTGCAGATGGACCTGGAAGCTGGCAGAGTGATGTGGGTGCGACCACTAGAGGGCAGCAGAGTCCACAGAAGCAATATCCCACCATGTTCCAGGGCCCCTGGGAGAGGACCCAGGAGGCCTTCTTGGTTCTTACTGGGTAGCCTGAAGTCCTCTTGGACTCCCACCAGGTACCTGGGTGGGTTGGCTGAGCCCAGGGAGAGGGATCCAGAGAACCAGTCAGTGCCAGTCAGTGGCTCTGAGACTGGAAAAATAATCCAGACCCTCTGTGGATAGTTCTGTACTTTTATATTAGCAATACTGGGTGTATGTGGTGGGGGAGGGCTGGAGAGATGGCTCAGTGGTTAAGAGCACTGGCTGCTCTTCCAGAGGACCTGCGTTCAATCCCAAGCACCCATATGGCAGCACACATCTGACTGTAACTCCAGTTCTAGGGGATCCAACACCCTCACACAGACATACATGCAGGCAAAACAACAATGCACATAAAATTTAAAAAAAATAAACATTGAAAAAAAGAATTTTAAGATAGCAATAATGACATCCCCTCCCCCCAGTTTAGTAATTGTGTTAGTGAATATGACCAGTGAGCACCTGCCCCAGGCTGGACATAATGGCCTCCAGCACCTTCTTGCCTTTAGCTCTCTCTGGGAACCTAAGGTGGGTCTGTGAGCAGTGTCAACACCTAGGAGACACTCTGCTCCCTGCTTAGTGCACTTAGCTCTTGGCAAGTTCTCCTTCCAGTCAGGCCGACTTCTTGACTATTCATGCTGGACAAAGGAGCAAACTGGCTGGACAACAAGAATTGGAGGCCGTGGGGCCAGCTGACCCACAGGAGTCACGCTGAGGACCTCCATCTCCTCGCACACAGTTTGGCCTCAGCACCCCTGGGAAGAGGCACCGAGCAGTGCCGGCCAGCTGCTAGGAAAGCCCGAGGCTTGCATGCGTGTGGCCTGGCTATGGTTCTCAGGACTAGTGAGCCCACCTCCAGCTCCCCCCAGCTCCCTCCACTGCTTTTCAATAGTGGCTTCTTAACAGAGGCCTTCGCAGCCTGGAGTGGAAGGGGTGGGAGAGGAAGAGGGATCCGTGGGTGACCAGTCCCCCTCCGCATTCCTGCTGAGCAGCCTTCCGAGACGCTGCAATTTTATTCTTAAAGGGGAAAAAAAAGGTCCTGATGCTAAAATTAACACAACAACAAAAATTTCTAAACCACCAGACTAGATAATTCCTAAGGCCCCTCCTTGTCCTAAATATTTTATGAAAACCTTTCTGGAACTATTTATATTTTTAGATAGTGCATTCAATGTATCTTTTCCCTATTAGGCACAGACTTCTTTTTTCAACCCTCGAATGATTTTTCTCCAGTTTCAACTACTCCCCACATTATCTGTTATTTTTGTGTTTGTTTTTTTTTTTTTTTCCTTCCTTCAGATTTCTGTTAAATCTTAATTCTGCCCTGCTTTGGGCTCTGTGTCCAACGTCACCAGCTGCAGCTGTTCCTCAGTTTCCTCCTTCTAATCCGCATGGAGCCACCTCTCTGGGGCTTCGCGGCACAGCCTCCACCATCATTTCCCTGGGCCTTAACTGCATCTACTAGGTGAAGTTTCTCAGAGGAATCTGCGCCGGGAAGATCTCGGGCATCCCCGGGACAGGTCGCTGGGGCCCGAAACAAGCGAATTCGCTATTAACAAGTAAGAAAAAAGAGCTGTTCCCGAGGCAAGAAAAGAAAGAGCAGGCAGCGTAAACGCACGCCTTTTTATCTGCTGTGGGTCTAACTGGCCCAGTGTCTCCTTTTGAATGCAGGGATAAATCCATTTTATTTAATAAATTCCATATTTAGAGTAGTTTTCAAGGTGTGTTAGAAGGGGTAAACTTTGACCCCAGCATATTGGCAAGCATATTAAGCAGCATCCATTCTTCTGGGGCTAAAGCACCATGAGGAGATGCATTGCTTTCCTGGGGAATATACTTCCTTCCATTGAGCCTGCAGCGGGGCTCTGGGCGAGAGCTCAGTCTTTCTGCAGACACCTGCCCCAACTGGTCCCCTGACTGGTTGCTGACTCTATGCCCCCCAGAAAAAAAGTCAACCATTTCCCTGCATGAGATCAAGTTAATCTACTAGTGTCAGACAAGCTACAAATCATTAGTCTGATAAACCAATAAACCAATTCAGGAACACCCTTTCTCCTTAAGTGTTAAGATTATGGGCATGTTTGAGAGGGTGAGAATGAGAAAATCCACTATCACTGTCCTCCAAATATCACCCCACAAACCTAGTGTGAAAGAAGTCCCCAGTTATAAACCTGTTGTGATGGTGGCATACACCCATAACAGCATGTGGGTAGTGTAGGCTGGAGTATCAGGAGTTCAAGGCCGGCCGAACTTATATAGTAGGTTTGACTACATGACCAAGACCTAGGGAGATGGCTCAGTTGGTAAAGTTTCTGCTGCATAGGCAGACCTGAGTTTGGACCTCTACCATTCCTGCGTAAAAAGCCAGATGTGGTGGTGAATGTAAGTGATCCCAGCACTACGGAGGCAGACACAGGTGAATCTATAGAGCTCACCGGCCGGCAGGCCCAGCTGAGCTGGCGGACTCCAGGTTCACTGACAGACCCCATCTAGACAAATAAAGTGGAGAGTGGTTGGGGAAGATGCAGGAAGTTAATGTCAGGGCTCACCATGCACACACACACACACACACACACACACACACACACAGACTCCTGTGTGCGTATGAACACATGTCTATCAGAACACGCATTACATACAACACACATGCACATAGAAGACTCACCCCAAAGACAAACTCTGAGCCACAGATAGCCTCAGCTTCCGGTGCTACATGAATCCCCGCATGCATAATGAGAAAAGAGTTTATTTTACTGACACGGGGTTTCCCTATATAACCCCGGATGTTCTGGACCTCATTGTATACCCCAGACTGGCCTTGAACTCACAGAGCTCTGCCAGCCTCTGCCTCCTGAAAGCGTGTGCCATCATGCCTGGCTGAGAGGAGAGGTTAGAATGAAACTCATATGCTGGTTCTGGCCACCAAGGTGGACCTGCCCCTTGTCCTCCTCTGCTTCCCTTTCTATGCTCACCTCCTTGGTTACACAACTCTCCTTTAGCCCCTACACTTGACTTGACTCTGATTGCTCCTAGCCCACCTTTTCTGCCCCAAGTTCTCAGTTCCTCCTCAACCCTTGGCTTTGTAGTCATCTCTCCACATTGTCCACACTCTACTATCGCCATTCAGTCTCTGTCATGACGTCTGCCTTGAGAGACCAGATCTGGGTGTTGTTAGGTGTCCCCGGCTGGGTTTGACTTGCCTGAGTTGTTGTTTGGTGGTGGTGATGGTGGTGTGTGTGCATGTGTGTGTGTGTGTGTGTGTGTGTGTGCTGCTGAGAATGCAATCCCAAGCCCCGTACATGCTAATCAAGCGACCTACCACCAGGCCACTCCACAGTCCCTGCCTTTTATTTTGACAAGAGATCCTCTACGAGTCTCTGAGTGGTGCACACCTGCAGTCTCAGCACTCGGGAGGTGGAGGCAGGACAATCACGAGCCCAAGGTCATCCTTGGCTACGTAGCAAGGTCAAGACCAGCCTGGGCAACATGAGACCCTGTCTAAAAAAATCAAAACAAAAACAAACCCAAAGCAAACAAACAAAATAAATTAGTATGTAAATCCTCACATACGAGAAACCCTTTATGGACTGGAGAAGAAAACTCAGTAGATACAGTGTGAAGCCCTGAATCAGGTCCTGAAAACCCCCATAAACCTGGACACAGCAGCACACATCTGTAATCACAGCACTTCCACATTGAGAAGAGGAGAGGACAGAAGCACCTTCCGAAGCTTCATCCAGCCTGGTGCATGCAGCAGACTCCAGGAAATGCGGCTTCAAACAAGGTGGAAGCTTGTCTTCTGTCCGAAAGTGTGCTCCATGGCACGTATGCATTTCCCTCCTCAAGCCCCCGATAATATTCACAAAGTCTAAAATCCAAGGAAGACAAAGCCTTTATGACAAAGAGGAGTGGATAGATGTGCACACTTCCCCAGATGCTCTGGGATTTAAGTGAGCTGTTCAGATTCTAACTCCCTGGGGCTTCTTTTAGATCTGCTCTGTAGAACAAGAATGGAAACTTTCTTAAACACTCATTTGCATGATCTATTGAAAGGCCGTGTAGCGAGTTTCTTCTAGAACCTCGAAGAGGAGGATGCTTATTGGAAGGAGATTGTCTAGTGTGGGGCAGACCTGGCACAGCTTCCTGGGTTCCTGCACAGAGTCAGCTCATTTATTAAACAGGCATTAACTTAGCGCCTGCTGTGGGCACCGGCCTCCTTCTGGGCTGTCAGCACTGTGGACAGGCACTCACTGTGCCCGGCTGGTAGGAAGGATTGAGCCTTACTGTCTGGACAGCCTCGGGCAGCGGGGTCGGCCTGGAGGAAGCACACTGAGGCTCTTTAGAGGCAGATATTAGAGGGGAGTGCTGTCGTGCTCTGGGAGTCCTTTTCCTGCTGGCTTCTGGCTGTGGAGGGGAGGGGTGACATGGCATTTCTTCCACTTCCCAGCCCTGCAGTGAGTGATAAAGCACGGTGCCCCATGCAGAGCGTCGGAGGCCCCAACATCGTCCTGCAAAGGCAATTCCTGGAGCTTAGGCTCCAAGTTTAGATCACTCTAGACTTAGATATTAATTTTGTTGATTGTATTCTTTAGATCAAAACTGGGAGATGTCCATCTCAGGGGGGAAAACCCAATAAATTATAAATTGAAAATATTATTCTGAAGGTAATGTCATGGGGAAGGAATTATGAACTACAGCATAGAGAAGATTGCTTACAAAAAACCCAGAGAGATGTAAAACATGTTTTAGATTTAGAATAGCTTTTTAAAAATTAACATTTGTTGCTCTTAAAAAATTGATCAACTGGCCTGGGTTTGGGACTGGAGCATCATGGTTAATTTTTTCCCTCAAGTCCTGTGATACATGTATTTTTTATCATAGGGGAGCCAGTCAGGGAACAGGAAGTGGCTGAATTGGGGTTTGAGTCCTTTTTAAAAGGGCCACATTTCCCAGGGAGTACCATTTCTTCCCTGGAAACCCTAAGCAGGCCAGTCTCATTGCTTATGTCAGGCAAGAGAACCCACCCACATCTTAGAGTTTTGACATCCACCGACCTCTGCTTGGTGACCATGATCACATGTTAGGGATGGAACACTTCAGTTTGTTTTGTGCACTCACATGCAGTGCAACTTCATTCGTTCATTTGTTCATTCATTCATTCAGGTACCAAATGCTGAAGAGACTGAGATGGATGGGAACCCACCCGGGGAGGTCATGTTCTCTCTGAGGAAGGAGCGCTGGAGTCCAGGGAAGGAGTCCTGGGGTGCATGAAGCCATGCACAGCCTCGTCCAGGGCTTCTGTGCCAGGGTGACCCTGAGGTACACACGTAGAAGCTGGTCGGACTTAGCCAGGCAAAGAGGTGGTAAAGGAGAATATGCCAGAGCGTATACGCAGCCTGGAAGCACAAGGGTGCCCGGAAGCTTCCAGAAGCAGAGCAAAGTTCAGCCTCGCTAGTGTGCAGAATGCAAGAGCTAGTCTGCTTCAACAAAGCTGGAGAGAGCCTGGAGCTGCACTGCATGCCTGCGATCCCAGCAATTGCGGGGGCGGGGGGGGCGGGCAGAGGCAGGTGGACCTCTTCGAGGCCAGCTTGGTCTACAAAGTGAGTCCAGGGCAGCCAAGGCTACACAGAGAAACCCTGTCTCGAAAAACCAAATAACAACAACAAAGCTGGAGAAGTGGGGGATGTCACTTGGTGCTGGAGCTTGCCCAGCAAGCCTGAGGCCCAGGGGCTAGTACTCAATGGCAGACAATAAAGCTGGAGCTGTTACCGAAACAGAAACAACAGTCCTTAGGCCTTCTGCACGTCATTTCTTCTACCTGCAGCTAATTTCATAGATGGGTAGTGGGGGTGACCGAGAGGGGACACATGGTCCATGGCTAGAGTGGCATGCCCAAGGATATAACCCAAGCCAACCTGACTCCAGAGCACACCAGCCTGTTCAGGTAACAGGCGTGGCTTTGCTGGAAGGGCTCTGGGCAGTGGTATCTACCTTGGGAGAGTGCCATGCTCTGCTGTCAGGCTCCACCCTGGCCTGTCCTCCACTGGCACTGGAGTTTCCATCGCCTCTGTGGCTCTGCTCTCTAAAAGTGGCATCCGTCTGTGCGTGGCATTTAACACTTCTTCCCGGCTTGCAGAGCCACAGCTGTGCAAAGGTGACTGGAGCCCTCCCCACTCTGCCCGATCGCCAGCTTGCTGCTGTGCTAGAAGAAAGGCGCCATCGATTGGGGGCCCTCCAGGGTCTTGCCTTTCTTCCCTGCCTTTCTCTGTGGCCAAGAGACCCTCTGGCAGGGCTGGCAGGATACCAAGTTGACCCCAGGCAGTCTCTGAGAGGACTTGTCTAAACAAAAACCCAATCAGCAAATAAGCATGCCTACAAAGAGAACTGTATTCCCAAGTCCAGGCACAAAAGCTCAAGGAGGCCATTGTGAGGAGCTGTGGAGGGCTTGGCTCCCTCTGCCCGGCTGCTCTAGCTCAGGGGAGGTTGGTTTTGGCCTTTAGTGGATGGAGTTAATGGACCCACAGAATCAGAAGTCTGTCATCTGGTACTTGAAGCCCCAATTAGCTCTGCAGCCTGGGGGAGTGTCTACCTCTCTGGGCGTCACGAGAGGAGAAAACTGAAGAGATCAGATGAAAAACTTTACTGAAGTTGTAGGTCATTTGCCTCAGGCCTCCCAGTTGAGCAACAAACGTGCCCCGTTCCTGAGCCCAAGAAGGGTGTCTTTGGGCAGGTCACCCAAATTCTCTTCCTTACACCCCAGCCAGCACTGGCATGTTCTGCAGACTCAGCCTTCAGCAGGGAGGAGGCCAGAACTGTTGGTGGGGTTAGTTGAAAAGCATCCCAGGCGGGCCTTGTGGGTCTGGAAATGGCAGCTGGGCTGTCTGTCCATCATGCTAGCTAGCACCATGCCTCAGGAGACTTCCACTCTTCAGCTGTGTAAATGCCACCCTCTGAGGGACTGGTCAGTTGCTGCCCACACATTTGGTACCTGTGTCTCTTCTCCTAGAATCCGTCCTTTGTGTTCATTATTTTCTGTGCTGTGGACGCTTTGATATCCTGGGTTTTGCTGACCCTAGAGGGACTGTTCTTCCCAGACAGTAAAGTCTGGCCAGTGGGCTAAGAAGTACCCTCAATCCAGAGCCACACCTTGGTCTCCTCCTTCATGTATGTGTGTGTAGATAGCACATGAGTGCATGTGTGTGCAGGCATGTTGTTCCTCAGTAGCTCTCTACCTTGGTTTTTCTTTTGGGAGGTTGGGGGACAGGGTCTTACTATACAGCCCTGGCTGGCCTTGACCTCACAAAGACCTGCTTGCCTTTGCCTCCCCAGGTGCTAGAATTAAAGGCTGCAGCACCATGCCAGCCCATCTGGGTTTTTTGAGACCGTCTCTTACTGGGCTGAGACTCACCAAAGCCTGGCTTCTGAGCCCAGGGCTCTTCCTGGCTCTTGTATCCCCAGCCTCTTGTACATGCAAGGAAACATGCCATTCATGTGCGTTCTGGGGGTTGGGCTCAGGCCCTCACACTTGTGTGGTAAGCACTTTGCCAACTGAATCATCCCCCTGCTCCCAAACACTCCCTTTTACTGCCTGTCACCCTGAGCTACTGTTAGATGGCCTTAATTCTTTCAGGGCCAGGTACCAGACAGCTGAGAGAGACTGCTCGGGATTTCAACATGGAGACAAAAGGCAAATGAAATATCCTCATCAGGTCCCCAGAATCAGCTCAGATGCTGGCTGGCCTGTCAGAGAAGACTCACCTCGCTTGCTCTTACTTGATCTGAAATCACTAACCGTGGCCCAGGCACAGCTGGACCATATGTTCTTAGTTCCTGTTAGCTCACTGCAGATACCATGTCCAGTGTGTGAGGTATGCTAACAGCTGCCTAAGCTGCTTTGGAGAAGTACAAAGCCTGCTTTTGCTAAAAACATGGACTCTTTACTTGGGCCAGATGGTGCTGGAAATGGCCTTGGCATCTCTGCCTCCAGGTTCTGTCTGTCTGCTTTTCTGTCTTAACCCTTGGGTCAGAATCGGTCCAGCTCTGCATATACATGTTTGTCATTTAAAAAAATGGTTTGGGGGAAGGGCTGGGGAGATGATGGCTCAACAGTTAAGGATGCTTATTGCTCTTGCAAAGGATCTCAGTTTGGTTTCCTGTACACACATGGTGATTCACAACTGCTTGTAACTCCAGTTCTAGGGGATCTGGTGCCTTCTTGGTTTCTGCAGACTCCTTCCCATACATGGTACATGTAAACTCACACAGGCACATGTATGTGCATATAAATAAAATAAAATGTTTGGGGGTTTGGAGAGATGGCTTGGTATGTGAGAACAATTGCTATGCAAGTGTGAGGACCTGAGTTCAAATCTCCAACACTCATGTGAAAGGACAAGTCATAGATGTGTGCACCTGTAAGCTCAGCACTGTGGGGCAGTGACAGGGGGAGTGCTGGGACTTGCCAGCCTGGCTTCAGGTCCATTGAGAGACCCTGCCTCAAGGGAATAAGGTGCAGAGTGATGGATACTGAAATTCTTTGGCCTCTGTGTGCACCCATGCACCTCCTTATGTATGCAAACCACACACACACATTCACATATATACACTTGCACGCATACATATACAAAACTAACAAAATAAAATATTTTATCCAAGACTGTGATGCAGGGTGAGTTTGGTCTGTTTCCCACTGGAGCTGAGGTGTGTTTTTTCTGATCTGCCCCTGCTTCTCAGGAGCTTAGCACCTCCGGCCTTGTCAGGAGACCCACAGGAAACGATAAGGCCAACACCTTTAGACAAGCTGTCAGACAGGCAGACAATGGCAGAGACGGGGGACTCGGCACTTCCTGGGTTAAGCCTGCCACCCCCAAGGCCAAGCTGTTTATGCCCAAGAAGAAAAATGTCTTTTGAGGCCATGCCCATAACCAGAGAGAGTGACCAGATTGCCCACCCTGGCAGATCAATAAGCGCTTGCCCAGAGAGCAGGCAGCTTGGTGACCTCTTTGGTCAGCCCTGGCTCCTTTGCTCTCTGGATGAAGTCTCAATACAGCCTTGCCTGCCTTGTTTTCGACGTTTGGCTCCATCTCATATCCACTGTTCCCATGAGGGGAGACCCCATCTGAATCACAGGGCCGCACTGAAGTCATCTGAATGAGCTCTCCCTGCCTCACCTCTCAGGTGGAATGTAAGGAAGGCTTTCCCCTATCTCTTTCTCTTACCTGATGTGGCCCAACCAGCCCCAGCTGTTCCCTTTGGGGTCCTGCATGGAGCAGCCCCTCCCTTAGCATCTGTAGGCACAGCAATCCTTCTTCCCCTCCCTCCTCTTCTTCTCCTTCCCCTCCCTTCCCCCTTCCCTCCCTTCCTCTGTTCCTCCTTCTGTTTTCAGTGGTGAGGATGGAACCAGGGCTGAGCCTCACACACAGGGCAACAAAGCCATCCCTCCACACTGATCTTGATCTGCTATGCTCCCTCCTCTGCCCCCCAACAATAACACAGCCTGCATTAAATCATGACCACCTGAGTGAGCCCCTACCTGGGACCCACCTGGCCCACTCAGCTCTTTCATGGCCAGAGGCCTTTTTGTTGGGACTCCAGGGGAAGTGACAGCCTGGCTCAAGATGAGGAGTCTGGGAACTCTCTGCCCTCATTCTTGTGGCTGAGGTTTCACCTCCTGGAGTTCTTGCTGTGGTCATAGCTGGTCATAGCTGATTGGACAAGATGGACACATGTCCTAACCAATCTGAGTCTCTTATCCTGGTACTTGAAGGCAGGAGAAGGAAGTGGTGGTGTTTCTGCTTGGGGATAGTGGGCAGCTGCTGGAGTTCGGGAGCCTCAGGGCAGCTGGGTGCTATGGAGCAGTCAGGGAGAGCTGAGAACTAGTGTCTATTCCCCACCTGCAAAACTCAGGAGCAAACACAGCTCTGCTGAGGCAGCATTCCAGGGGCCGAGTGCAGAAAGCCGGGGCCATTTGTGAAATCTCAGGAGATTTCCCGAGGGATAGAGCTGTCTACCCTAGAAGCTCCTTGCCTGGGGCCCAGCCTGTGCTGTCACTGCAGCCACTGCTGCTTCTCCTGACAGGGTGGTAGCCAATGTGGTGGGGCAGCCAACCAGGCCCAGCCTAGGGTTGGGCGGGGCACTAGCTAGCCATATGCAGATATAGTCATCTTTTAGGAGGCAAACATCCCCAGGGGCAGAGCTGCATCACCCCAACCACAGCCCCAAGGAGGCAGGCCTCAGTACTGTGTCACCTGCTTGTGACTGTTCCACATCTCACTCTTTCTCGTCTTGTTTCTTTCTCTGCCTTGTTTCTCTTCCCGTTTCATGACCTCCCCAACCTTCCCCTGATGCCTCGTCAGAGCAAACACCCTTCAAAGCAGGATCAATACAGGGGGAGGAAAAAATTTCAAAAATAACAAGGTTCTTTAATTAAACTCTCCATAAGCTCTTAAATCCAGGAGCTTTCCTGGCTAATCAAAAGCAGGGCTCCATCCAGCCTTGACTTCGAGATGGGATGACCTCTGACTTGAGGTGGACGGGGATAATGACCTTTGTTCTTTAGTTCTTTTCACGATTGCATGTGGCTTCCAGCCCTGCAGGGGTACTGCTCAGGGAAGGAGCTCTGCCCAGTTCTGCTGGCCATTCCTCACAGGGTCAGTGTGGCCCTGGCCTTGCAGAAGGCCACAGTCAGTCTAGTGCTAGAACAAGTGATGGGAAGGTGACAGCTCCTGTCAATCACAAAGTATGAGCATGGAAGAAATGGGGAGGGGTTGTGGAGGGGCAGGAGGGCAGAGGCGGGCTAGGATTGCTTCCTGGACTCTCAGGAGAAGGGACTTCTCAAGGTCACTGAGTGAGTTAGTGGCAGGTTTGAAACCAGCAGGTGTACATGTCATTTTAATCATTTAGTCTCACAATGACTCTGTGAAGTGTGTACCCTCTTTGTGCAGATGGGAAGGTAGAGGCCTCAGAGGTAGCTTACCTTCTTGCCCAAGGTCACTGGTTAGCAAGAGAGAGAGACAGAGACAGAGAAAGAGACAGACAGAGACAGAGATAGAGATAGAGAACTTGCTGTGCCTGCCAAGCTGTTAGATTTCCCCAGTGCTCAGTTTCTCTCCTGAGAGAATGGGCATCTGACTTGGAAGCACTTTGGGAGCTGGTGGTGCCAGACTTAGAAGTCCCAAAGCAGCCTCAGCTCCCTCCCTGCATGGACAAGGACAGAAAGCCTGCAGTCCCCCACGGAGTGGCAGGCTGGCACACCCCTGTGAGGTGCCTGCAGCCTTGGGCCTCAGCCATGGGGTCAGTGCCAGCCATGCCACAGGCATAGTTTGAAAGCATCAGCAAGGCCCTGGCTCCTTGCAGCACATCCACAGCCATTCAGTCCAGTGTTCCTGTGGGATATCCTCTCGGTGCCCAGACCTGCACTTGGTGATGAGCCTGCCTCTGAAATGCCCACAGTCCGGCCCAGGAAAAGAGCTTGAGACATGAGGGAGCCTCTGCGGAGTACAAAGATGCTAATGAGGCAGACTGGCTGGGGTTTGGCTGTCCGTGTCCACCTGCTGGGCGGCTGGGCGAGGAGATGGTTAGGGCCTGCCAGACACCAGAGGCCGACAGCATGGAGTCTTGCAGTTCAGCACGCTAGAAAGCGCCTGGACCTCTTTGGCCTCAACAAAAGGTCCCACCAACTTTTGGGATCACTGACAGTGATCAGTAGTAGAATAATGGAGGTGATACTTCAAGGCCAGGTCTTTTCCCTAGAGAAATGGTATCCCTGACAGACTGAAGCAAGTAAAGGAGGCCTAAGAAATGGAGAGCAAAGAAGGGAATGGGCCAGTTCTTTGCTCTGCAAGAGGCTGAGGCTAGACCACCCTTCAGAGAGATTCCTATTGCTCTTCCTCCTCCGTTCACTGTCTCTGCCTCTGCCGTCTCCTCTTTCTGTCCACACTCCTCTCCAATACCTTCATTTTATACCTTTATTAAAAACTTTCACACTACAAAAAAAAAAAAAAAAAAAGAATGTACCTTTTTGCTTTGTTTTGAGACAAGGTTTCTCTGTGTAGCCTTGCCTGTTCTGGACTCACTTTGTAGACCAGGCTGGCCTTGAACTCACAGCCATCTGCCTGCCTTTGCCTCCCTGAGTGCTGGGATTAAAGGCATGCACACCACACCCAGTGTACCTTCAGTTTTTAAGGAAAGCATTAGGAGGCCTCTCATTCCTCAACATGCCACATCCTCAAAACTTTCTCCATCCCTATGATTAAATAACTGTACATTGCATTCCTGTCTCTTGTGCCAAGATGAAGGTTCTCCAAGGGCACAGGCCCCATCTGCCCGCCTTCCAGCTGCTGCTGAGTGCCTGGGCTGAAGCTGAGTCCAGAGGATAGATGCGATCAACACATCCATAAAGGAGTGGATGGGAGAAGGATGTGGTACCCTGCTGACGGCTCTTCCGCCCCTGCAGATCTCAGAGCCCTGCAGGACCATATAGCCAACCTGGCTGAGGACAGCAGCCAGGAGGTGTTGTGGACAATACCCAGCAGGGCATTCTATCAGGGCCCCCAGGGGTAACATTTGACAAAGGGCTACCCTAACTCTGGTATGGGGCTAGCATGGTTCAGATACCAGCATCTCTTTTTCCAGCTTTCTGAGCTGCTCATGGGGGACTTGCTACTTGCCTGGGCTGCTGGTAGCCTTCTGTCCTTCCACTCCTCCCCACTTCCCTGTGCTCAGTGACAGTAAGCAGGGCCTTTGCAGGGGAGTGCTCTCAGGAGGCAGACATGCTGCTGTCCACGGACACACGTGTCCTAGTCTCCTGAGTGGAGTGTGTTACTGCATAGCCCAGCAGAAGGATTAAGTTGAGGATGTCAAGTTTCGGGGTGTGCTTTGAAGGTGGAATTCTCCCGACAGGTTCTTGTGTTTGAATATTTGGTCCTCAGCTGGGAGGCTATGAAGTTTTGGGGCTTGGACCAAGCTGGTAGACATAGGCCCCCTAGGGTGGACTTTGAAGGTGGGTCGTGCTCTTGGTCAGCTGCCACAATGGGACCCGCTGCTGGTGGCAGGGACTGAGCCTCTTCTGCCGCTTGCCTTCCCTAAAACCCTGGGCCAAAGTCAATCTTCCCACACCTCAAGTTGCTTCTCTCCTGCATTTTACCACAGCAATGAAAAGTCAACCAATCCAGGAGACTTTGATGGCCTCTGGGTGGAGACCAATGGAACACAGAGATCCCTATAAGACAGTGACCAATCTGGGCATAGTGTTGAAGGTCTGTAATTTTAGCACTTGGGAGATGGAAGCATGAAGATCAGGCATTCAAAGCCAGCCTCAGCTACATAGCAAGTTCCAGGCCAGCCTGAGCTACAAGAAACTCTGTCAAAAAAAAAAAGAAAGCCAGGGGTCAAATTAAAAAAAAAAAAAAAAAAAAAAAAAAGAAGCTGGAATGGCAGTATATACTTATAATCCTAACACGTGGGAAGCTGAGGCAGGAGGATCACAAGTTCCAGGCCAGCCTGGGTTTCAAAGCAAGACAAACAAACCAACAAACAACGAGAGATGATGATGAGACAGTGGAAAGAGAGCCAGGGACAGGGAACCTGGAAGGTGCCCTGCCGGTCCGGTTTTTAAGACAGACGGGGAAGGAGCGGCGTGGGTGACAGCCGCTTCCCTGGCCTGCAGCTTGGGTCCTGATACTGCGATTTAGGACCTTGGTCCCTAGAGCTGTCACACGTGTGTGCTATTCTAAGCCACTGGGTTTTCAGTCCTTCATCTGAGCAGCTATGCAGGAAGTCAGTTTAATGACTATTCCACTTCCTGCCCCGCCTGGGTTCTGTTCCATAGTAAAGCACCACATCTGTAATAAAGCCCATGGAGGCCGCCCTGCTTCACACAAGCCTCAGCCCAGCTCTACGGCTTTGGCTGCTGTGTGACCCTGGGAAGCTGCTTGACCTCTCCGAGCCATCATCGCCTTTGACTAAGGGGCAGCACCCAATCCACAGGATTCCTGACACTGTGTAGAGAGCTTGACACAAACCTGCCACAGGATATGTATTCTGTGTGTGTGAGAGAGAGAGACAGAAAGAGTAAGAGAGAGTTGTATGTGAGTGTGTATAAGTGAGTCTGTGAGTATGTTAATGTGTGAGCATCTGAGAATGCGTGAGTGAGCGCTTGTGTGGGTCAATGAATAAGTGTGAGTGTGTGTGAGAGTAAGTATGTGAGTATATATGTATGTGGGGGACAGAAGACAACCTCCAGCACTGTTCCTTAGGGACTGTTCTCCTTGTTTTTGAGAGTCTCTCTCTGGACTTGGCACTTATTCAATCAGGCTAAACTGACCAGCCAGCAAACCAGAGACTTGTTTGTCTGTCTCCCTAGCACTGAGGCATGAGTGTGTGCATGTCTTTTCAAAGATTATCATTATTTAAATTTATTTATTTATTTTTGAGACAGTGTCTCACTATATCTAAAGGCTGGCCTTGAATTCACAGAGATCCCAAGTACTGGGATCACAGGCATGAACTGTTATACTTGTCTTGGCTTTTTTCTTTTCTTTCTTTCTTTCATTTTTTTTTTTTTAATTTGGGAATCCCACACTATGTCATGCACCCCAGCTGTGCTCATCTCCTGGTCCTCACATGTCTGTCCCCTGTCACTTCTCCCCCCCCCAAAAAAAAAGAAGAAAGGAGGAAAAAAGAAAAGAAAAGAAAAACCCAAGTCCATTTTGTGTTGTCCATATGCTCACTGGAGCATGGTCACATTCTTGGTGGCCGGCCCCCAAAGGGAAGGTGAGTCTTTGTCCACCTGTACCCCTGCCTGGAGCCATCAACTGTGGAGAGCCATGCTATGGCCAAAGAGGTGCATGATCAGCTCTCCTGTGCCCATGGACATCAAAGAGTCTTCCAGCAGCAGCTTAGACCACAGATACCCACACAGGCCACACACATCAACACAGCCCTGGCCATGTCAGGACCCCTGACCCTCTTGTGGCCCTCAGCAGCCATGCAGACCATGGGCCTCAACATAGCCTCATTGGCTGCATGTGCCGTTTGCATCAACATGGCCCCCAACTCAGCCAAGCCCAGAGACATCGCCAAGGCATCAGTCGGTGGCACAGACCACATTAGCTCACGTGGATGTCAGGCTTCATCACGGTCTGGGATGGCAGCATGGACCATAACAACAATATGGCCTCTTGTGGCATCGTGGACCACAGTGTTCTTTCGATTGAGGAGATCCAATCCAGAAAGTTTACCTTTGTCAGGGGATCTTATGGCCAGGCAAGGTCAAGTCTGCATGTGCGTAAGCTCCAGGCTGCTGCCCACCGTCTTGACAGCCCTACTGGGCAATGCCGGCATGTCAGCCTCTGCCCCCTCACCTGTCACCACCACCTTGTCTCCAGATCTACCTCTATAGCACACCAACTGCTCTTCTTTTTCTATCTTTCCTACCTCTCCACCACATATTTGTTCATCATAGTGGCTCCTGCTATCCTGTACCAAGAGGCAGGCATCCTGAGTCTTCTTTTTCTTTCTTTCCTTTTTCTCTTCTTTTCTTTTTCTTTTTCTTTTTTCAAGACAGGGTTTCTCTGTAGCCTTGGCTGTCCTGGACTTGCTTTAAGATCAGGCTGGCCTTGAACTTACAGAGATCTGCCTGCCTCTGCTGAGATTACTGTGCTACCCAGGAGGCAGGCATCCTGGGTCTTCTTTTCTTTCTAATGTGTGTTCTGGGGACCAATCTCAAGCTCTTGTGCTCACAAAGGCAAGCACTTTACCAACTGAATCACCCCCACATTGTGTTCTGAGCCTTTGTACAGACCCTAACTCTGGGGGATCTAGACAAGTGACAATGTGTTTAAGGAGCAAGGGGCCAAGCAGCAGGTTCAAGGACGTCATCAAAGCCTCTCTCAGCAAGACGTATGCTGTAGCTGTCAGGCAAGGATCAGCCTGCCAACAGACATGGCCTGGCCTGACACCATTCTGACAGTTTATTGTCAGTGTATTAAATTTGAGTGATTTTGGGTTAAAAATCCAGTTTTCAGATTGGAAGAGACCTGAGGCCAGGGGCCCAATTCCTTCAGTGTGGGCTAATGGGGGATCAGGAGCAGCTGCTGCTTCAGGCCTCGGCCACAGTCCTTACTGTTCCCCGGAGCCTCCAGCTCCTTTCCTTTAGGTGACCCACATCAAGACATTCTGGTTGGTGACTCCTAGATTCTGTGCCCTCTGCCATGATTCTGCTGAAATAAGGCAATCAATCTGGGGTCTCCCACTTCCCAAAGACCCTGTTTCTCTCAGGAGCGTTTAACAGCTGCTTTAAACTTGAACACCCCAGACTTGCTTCTCCCTGACTTCTTTGCCAAACAGTAGCCTACCCTGGCGTCCTGAGCCTCAGTTCTTGCAGCCCCCAGAGCATGTCATCTGCCCTCCTGCCCCATTGGCTCCCACTAGCTGTGCTGGTCATAGATTCCCATTCTGTCCATATCCCTCCCCCCTCCCCCATATCACCAGGAAGTCCTGTGGCAGAGCTCACAATCTAATAAATTAATTCTGCTCTTACTATGCAACGTGGGCTTGCCCACCTGTGGCCACTAAGTAGCCCAGGCTGGCCCTGAACAATCCTTCTGCCTCACCCTTCAGACTGTTGAGATTATAGGAACAAGCCAGTTCACCTGACCTATGATTTATCTTAAAATTCTATTTACTTTCTATGTGGTGTTAGGGATGAAACGAGGGCCTTGTTCATGCTGGGAAAACAACACACCATGTGACATTCATTGCTCTGAGCACAAAACCTTCAGAGTATCCATTTAAATACAAACCCCAAAATTATACTCTTCAGCCCAGGCTAGCCTGGAACTCACTATACATAGTTCATGGTGGCCTGGAATTTGTGACTGCCCTGACTATCAGCCTACATACTTCTGTGTTTACAGTGAGAACCATCACACTCAGGTAAACAGTAAGAACTTATAAACAGATTTAAAACAACAACAACAACAACAACAACAACAACAACTTTGTACTGATTCTTTGTGAATTTCACATCATGCACCCTAATCCCCATTCCTTTGTACCCTCTCTCTACCTTTGCAACCTCCCCCCAAATTTAAAAAACAAAACAAAATAAAATCATCTCCTCGTGGAAGCTGTAGTGTGTCACAGTGAGGCCCGCAGTGCACCCTTTCGTCCGCACGCCTCTGCTTGCAAACATTCACTGCAGTGAGTCATTGGTTTGGTTCCAGGCCTGTGGCTTCTGCTGTACCATCAATAGCGGATCCTCTCAGGATATCCAGGGTATCCTCTCCATAGCCTGTTGTCGGCCTGTGTCATAAAGATACTATGGCTTTGGATCTGCAGGACTGGCCCCTTCATGAATGCTCTAGCAGTTCATAGGTCAGGTAGTTGTTGGGGTTAGGCCAAGTCAAAGCCCTAAATCTGGGCCCGGGTGGTAGCTGAGTTGGTCAGCCCACCAGCTTTCTCACGCCCACATCACCAGGGTGAGCTCTCCAGCACTGTCTTGGTTAGCTTACCCAATGCTGCAGCTGGCAAAGAGTAGAGTCAGCTTTCCTGCTTCCTGCCCTCAGGATCGGCTCAGGCAGTCTCACAGCACCAGAGCCAGCTCTACAATGCTACCCAGTCAAGGTGCTAGGCCTGCTCTCCCAAATGCTGCAGCTGGTGAGGGGCAGGGCCAGCTCTCCCTCTCTCATGACCTCGGGGCTAGATCTCTTGCCTGCCACAGGTAGGAAGGGGCAAGGGGAGAAGGCATCTCTACCTCCACCATAAAAAATGGAAAGAAAGGTGTCGAGGTTTCCAGTGCATCTTTCACATTCCCAGCCTCCCTTGTGGTCAGCCTCTCCTGCTAGAGTGGGACCTGGAACAGTGTGAACTCACAGGACATGCTATCACCCAAGGTGTAGAGGTGACATTAGGGCACTGTTTATGATGTGGAATGTTTTGTGTGTCATTATGATGCCATCATACAGATAGCATCCTTGTCCTAAAAGTCCCTTTGGGTAACTGAGGCAGAGATCAGAACTCCCTGGTTTTCTTTGGGACTACTCTGCCTGGCCCTTAGGTCAGGCTGGAATAGCTAGCTTTGAACAGTGTTCCCAATGGGGAAACTGAAGTCAATCTGAGGAAAACTGGAAAGAGCCAGAAGACCCACCCATGGCATCCCTGTCAGGCTCTCCTCTCCCACTGTGGCTAGATTCATCCCTCTAGCTCTGAGCTCTGAGGACGGACTGGCAGGCAGTATGGGCTGTAGCTGGTACCAACCGACAATGTCCTGGAGAGGGGAATGGGAGTCTGTGCCTTTAAACACAATTAGCATCTCTCTCTCTCTCTCTCTCTCTCTCCCTTTCTCTCTCTCTCTTTCTGAGCATCTTCCTTAAAGAGAAAGCTTGTCAAGGTCTGCATCAATAATAGATAATGGGGCTTCACCATGGCAGGTTCCAGCCAGAGGCTGTTTTGATATTTTCTAGAGAATTTGTCAGCAATCGGACAGTGGGGAGAGGAGAGAGGAGGGAGAGGAGTGGGAGCAGGGGAGAGCAGGGGGAGGGAGTGCCTTAATTAATTTGTCCTCATTTGCATTCTTGCTGTTAAATAATGTATCGATTGGTCTCTGAGTCTTCAGCCCTGGCCTCTCCTCTGGGTCCTGGAGTCCATGAGGGATGAGATTACACAGGCCTTTGACAGCTGGGCTGGGGGCAGGACAGGGATACCTCAGCAAGGCCTCAGACCCCCACAGATCCTGTCCCCAGGACAACCATGAAGGGATGCTCTCTATCATCCGGACAGTCCTTGACAGAGCTGGTCCTGGACCAAGTGGTCTGCAAGGAAGCTGGTGTAAAGTCTTGAGGGAACCCTTATATGCTCAGACTAAATCTATTTTTTAGCTGGGAAAACAAGCTTAGAGGGATGGGTACATCTCAGCACCTCTCACCGTCCACACAGCCAGAAAATGATGGAGCCAGGATTTGATTGGCAATGCCTCCTTCACATGCAACCCCGAGGAGCTGGCCCGTGCTGCTGGGGAGGTGCTCTGTGCTCTGTCTGAGAAGGGGGCTGCAGGTGGCCTTTGGGTGGAGATGAGGTGACTGAGGCTGAGGAGTTTGGACAGTCCAATTCTTCAAGTGCATAATGGACACGAGTGTGGGCAAGTTGTTAGGAACCACAGCCAGCCTTGACCTTGCGAAGGATGTCCTATAGACTTAATGAAAACGGGATGTGACTGTTTTGTGGGCAGTCAGCACCTGTCACTGGGGCTTTTCATAGAAGCTGTTGTCTGCTGCCAAGGTCATCTTCAGCCAGAAGAAAGATCCCTGCTCCAGCTGAGAGTTTGATTCAATTAGCATCCACCCATATGATGGACTATAACACAGCCAGCAAAAGGACGTTGTCCATACATTTTTTTTAATGTAAAAATAGTCTGCAATACCAGCACTTGGGGAGGCAGAGACAGGTGGATCTCTTTGAGTTTGAGGCCAGCCTGGTCTATGGAGTGAGTTCCAGGACAGCCAAGGCTACACAGAGAAACCCTGTCTTGGAAAAAAACAAAAAAACCCAATAACAACAAAATGTCCTCAATGCTGGGCTAAAGTCCAGAATGCAGTGTAAGCCTTGCCCAAGCACACGTGATCACTCTGGAAGGATGGCAGGGTGGTGTGCACTATGGCCTCTAGCTGGTGGGACGTAGGCTCTTCGCTCTTTAAACCACGTTCCTAATTTGATTTATTTTTGGGCACGTGTGCTCTGATCTGCACATGGAAGTCAGGGTACAGCCCTTGGGAGTCCAGTCTCTCCTTCCACCACGTGGATCCTTGGGACTGAACTCAGTTTGTCAGGCTCTGCAGCAAGCCCTTTTACCCACATAATCATCTTGCCTGCTATGAGTGGTCCAGGTTTCTTCCTAACAGCACCTCTTGTGTGCTGCTCTCTGGTGGAAAGTTGTTGTTTCCGGTAATGAAGAGTCTGAGGGAGCAGAAGCTGTCCTGGCAGGATATTTCCCTGCAGCTCTAGTGAAGAGCATTGTGTTTTATATGTGTATATTAATCTGAGGAACAGAACAGGGTTCTCATTCTATCTCCATATATAGACGTCTACATATCCATTATATGGAAATATATATTTATATATTTTATTTACTATAGAAATGTATATGTACTCATACATATGTACATACACAATATTATGGGCTCATAGGCTGTGGTCTAGTTGTCTAACAATGGCTGTCTATCGACAGGAATCTCCAGAATCCAGTAGTTGTTCAGTCCACATGGCTGGCTGTCTCAGCTGGAATCCTGAATTAGGCGCTAATGCTAGTGGAGGAACGGACTCGCTAGGCAGAGCAAGCGAGCAAAGAGCAAAGGCTTCCTCCTTCCAGGTCCTGTAGGCTGCCAGCGGAAGGCGTGGCCCAGATAGAAGGGGGGCTTCCCACCTCAGAAGATCCAGATCTTCACATGAGTTAATTAAGAAAAAACCCTCACAGACGTGCCCAGCTACTAGGGTTTTAGTGAATTCCAGATGTAGTCAAGTTGGCAAGAAGAGCCACCACAGTACATATGCGAGTGTGTGTGTGTGTGTATGTGAGTGTGCACACGTGTGGGCGCACATGTGTGTATCTGTGTTAGGAGATCAGAAGTCAGCTTTAAATGTTTCTTTTTGTTTTTCTGAGACAAAGTCTCTCTGTGTAGCCCTGGCTGTCCTGGACTTACACTGTGGACCAGGCTGGCCTCGAACTCACAGAGATCCTTTTGCCTCTGCCTCCCAGGTGCCTGCTCTAGGCTGCCACTGGGATGAGCCATATGCACTTACTCTAGGGTCACTCGTGATATTGTGTGGATCAGTCACTTTTTCTTGTCTGGGCCACATCCCGTAACACATCCCATAACATACCTCGCCCCTGTGATTTTTTGAGACAGGGTCTCTCGCTGGGACTTGAGGCTGCCTGACTGGGCTGTTCTGTCTCTACATCCCCAGCTCTGGAATTACACTTATGTCCAGTATTTTCAAAGGGGTTTGGGATTCACAGTCAGGGCCTCAGGCTTGCGTGGCAAGTGCTTTACCCACTGAGCCATCTCCCCAGTCTCCTAGACTGCTCTTGTGGAAGTCAAACGAGGTCGCTTCTTCCTGCCTGACTTTTGCCATCCTCCTCCCTAGCCCAGGACAGACTGGAACAGCTTTTCTCCTTTGCCAAGTCTACGTCAATATCATGGGCATGGAGGTGGGGTGCCCGCCTTTTCCTAGGGAGATGTTCTGTGGCTCGCTCACTCAGGGTCGCATATCCAGCAAGGGTGGCACTGGGAAGCATCTGCTGGCTCCGGCTCTGAGCCCTCCTCCTACCCTAGCATTGGCTGGGTCAGGAGCCTGGTGACGTGTGATGCGCCCTGGTGGAGTCAGGGTTTTGGCGCTGTTGCCTCTGTCAAGTTCAGGGCCATCCTCCGCATGGAATGGAAGCATCTTCTTCCCTGCTCCAAGCCTGCCTTTCCTTTTCTGGGCTTTTATTCCTGCCTCCCTCCCCCTTAGGGCAGCAAGAGGGAGGGCTCAGCTGCAGGCTGAGGTGTTGTCAGAGGCTGATGCGTTCAAGGCAGCCTAGGCATACTGTCTGAGGACGGGGCTGGCTTTGGGGCTAAGCTGCATGGGTAGGCAGTATTGGACTCTCCTGTTGGGATCCCTCTCTGCTTACAAAACCTCCTGTTAGCTGGTCAGCTTGCCTAAAGACACCTGGTCTGGTGCTCTATGCACAAGTGACGCTGGCATAGCGTCATCCCATTGCACAGATAAGTAAACCGAGGCCTGAAGAGCTCTGACCCAACAGGGTTCAGCTGCGTGGATTTGAGCCTGACCTGGGACCCCGGGCTGGAAGGCAGGGAAGGCGATTAGAGAGCCATCCATGTTAGGGATGCATGGTGGAGGCTGCTGTGAGCCACTCTCTAGGGACCTGAGCACTTGTGAGCTGGCTAGGGCTCACGTCTGCGCAGGCACCCTCGCAACTCAGGGTGGCTCGCAGAACCGTGGACACGCGTTAGAAATCGAGTTTACAGATCTATACAGATTTAATAGAGGACACAGGGGGAGGCGGAAATGGAGTTTATAGACAAACATGTAGTTACAGCTGTAAAGATAATGACAGAGCAATCATCTCGTTTGTCTGTTCAGCAATGTCTGCTGAGCCCTGCGGAGGCAGCAGGCGGGTCTATGGGGAGGAGATTGGTGCAGTACCCACTTGTGACCATAAGGGGAGTCCTAGGGCTGAGGGCAGGGCAGGTGGCTGCTTCCAGGCCAGAAGAGAGAAGCGAGAAGTTCCTTACTAGAAATGCTCTGAGGAGTCCCTGCTGCAGTGGGATGTGGGTGTGGGTGTGCGGAGGTGGGGGTATGGCTGGGGGCGGTAGGAAGGGACCTTTGGAAGAGGAGAGACCTGGGGGTCTCTGCTATAGACATACCCACACCCCCCCACCCACCCACACCCCCCACACCCATACCCACACCCACACACCTACACCCACACACACACCACATCCACACCACACACACCCACACACACACCCACACACACACCACATACACACACACACCTACACCCACACACACCACACCCACCCACCCACCCACACACTACATCCACACCACACACACCCACACACACCCACACACACACCACATACACACACACCCCACACCCCACCCCCACACATCTACACCCACACACACACCACATCCACACCACACACACCCACACACACCACACCCACCCACCCACACCACACCCACACCCACACCAAACCCACATCTCCCCCACATCCCCCCAAAGGCCCGGTTTACAGAAGAGTCTCTCTAACCGGTTTACATCACAACAGGACATTGTCATCAACAAAGTTGTTTACTGTCCTCTTGAGAACTATGTGACTGAGTTACGTAAGTAAATAGAAAGGTCAGGCTGGAGAGATGGCTCAGCAGTTAAGAGCACTAGATTCTCTCCTAGAGGAAGTGGGTTCAATTCCTAGCCCCCACCCTGCCGGTCAGAACCATCTGTAAGTCCAGCTCCAGGGGATCCCACTCCTTCTTCTGGCCTCTGAGGGCACCTTCACACTCATGGCACACACAGAGAGACAGACGAGCAAACACATGAGCATTTATGAAAAAGTCTCATGTTTTAGGTAAGTTTATAGTTGCGTTTTGGGCTTTGTCCTAGGAATCACGTGGCCCATAGCTGCAGGAGGCATACACCTGGGATGGGCACTGCCCTCTGTCTTCCTAGGCATGGTCCTCCATGCCCTCTGACACCACCATGGACCACTTTGCCTGCTCTAGGCTGCCACTGAGATGAGCCATATGCACTTACTCTAGGGTCACTTGTGATATTGTGTTAATCAGTCACTTTTTCCTGGCTGGGCCACATTCCATAACACATCCAGAGGGATTTGTTCTCTGCAATGCCTCACTGAGGGACACATGGAGTTTGTTCTAGGTCCTGGCGGTTCTGACAAAGATTGTATGAACCTCCCGAGAAAGCAGCATGCCAGGGAAGCAGCATTTCTTGTGGGGACTTGTTGGGCCATAGTGTGGGTAGGTGTTTAACTACCTAAGAAACTGCCAAACCAGGATTGAGATGTGGCTCAGCTGGTGGAGCACTTGCCTAGATCTCATGAAATCCTTGGTTCGGTCCTCAGCACTGCATGAAACTAGGGGTGATGGCATACACCTGTAATCCCTGCATTAAGGATATGGAGGCAGACAGAGCACAAGTTCAAAGTCATCCTCAGCTAGGGGAGTTCAAAGCCAGCCTGGGATATGAGACCCTGTCTCAAAAACCAAGCAAAACAAGAAAGCCATGCTAAACCATCTGTGCAGTGGTTGCCCCATTGTATTCCTGGTGGAGTGTGTGCGGTTTTGGATGCTCCACAGCCTCACCAACATCTGATAGTGTCAGCCTTGGATTTTAGCCAGTACAGAGGATGCCGAGTGGAGTCACAGAACCTTCCCAATCCAGGGGATGCAGGCCGAGAAAGGCTTTCTACACATGGAGGTGAGAAATGCCACAGGTGCGGGGAGAGCCAAGCCTGTGTGTACCACCTGCGAGCACCCTAATGCTTCCCATGGGGCCAGGAACCGTGGAGAGTCATGCAGCCCAGGGTCTAGACCCATTTGGCAGGTTTAGGACTCTCCTTGATGTTCACTGGGGAATCAAGATCACTATGACCAGTATCTTGTTGACAGAAAAGGAAGTCCCTACCTGAGAGTTCCTGTTCCATCTGATACAAATCTCTCATGCTCTGCCATGTATCAAGCAAGCTCCCCTGGGAGATGGATAAGGTCAAGATATGAGTCCTGCCTCAAGAGGCTTGCATTCAAGTGGTCTGGATGAGCTCATTACAGGAAGCCAGTGTTATTGGGGTCTGGGTGCTGCTGGATGCTGACACTGGGTACAGAGGTAAATTTCAGGAACTGACAAGAATGAAATCTGGTAACGGTGATGATGAGGGTTCTGATGGTGATGACAATGATGATGATGGTGGTGGTAGTAATCCCAGTGGTGATGTTGATGATGATGGCGGTGGCGATGGTGATGTTAGTGGTGATAGTGGTGATGGTGGTGATAGTGATGGTGGTAGTGACGATGGTGATGCTAGGGGTGATAGTGAGAATGGTGATGGTGATGACAGCAAACTGTGACAGTTAGGGCCTGGACTGGTGCATAGGCTCTCGTGAGGTACTGGGTCTGGGAGACACTGGTTCTGTCTTTCTGGAGATTCAGTGATGGGGACTTCTGTGATGCAGGACTGCTGTGAACACTGGGTCCACACAGTAGAGAGCTTAGCTTGGAGCCCTTCTCACCTTGTCCTCACACACCCATAATCAGGGGCTCAGCATGCCCCAGGCCAGCCTGAAACCACACCCAGGAAAAGCATGGTGCTTATGACTGAACTGTGACCTCCAGGAGACATGCCAGGGCTCCATCCCGCTCCCACTCTGTGGGCTGAGCTCACTTGGAGTCTTTGGAGCTAGTTTAATTCAGGTCACAGGAGGGGATGCACAGGTGGGAGTCAGGAGAGGGCTTGCTGTGGGGCACAAGGACCTGAGTCCAACTTCAGGACCCGAGCGAGGGCTGTTTGTGGCAGCAGGCTCACCACAGTGTTGGGGGTCGGAGGAGCTGACAGAGCCCCGGAGCCACTGGCCAGCAGGCTTAGTTCACCTCAGTCCTAGGCTCACTGAGAGAACTGGTTTCAAAATTTAAAAAATGGAGAGAAGCTGGAGAGATGGCTCAGTTGAGAGCACTTGCCGCTCTCCCAGAGGACCTGGGTTTGATGCCATGAGGTGAGTCCCAACCCTTCGTAACTTCAGCTTCAGGGGATCCGACATCCTCTTCTGGGCTCTTCAGGCACTGCACACATGTGGTGCACATAACATATCTGCAGGCAAAACTCTCATATCCTTATAATAAAACTGAATCTAAAAACTCAAAATGAAGAATAAGGTGGAGAGTGATCAAAGAAGATACCCGACATTGACCTCTGACCTCCACATGCGTGTGTGTGTGTGTGTGTGTGTGTGTGTGTGTATGTTTGTGTGTGTGTGTGCGTGCGTGCACATGAATGCACACACATCAGTCCCTACCTGATGTTGACCTCTGGCTTCCACATGTATGTGCACACACATGAATGCACACACATCAGTCCCTACCTGACGTTGACCTCTGACCTCCACATGTGTATGCACACACATGAATGCACACACATCAGCCTCTAGAGTGCCTGCTAGCATCTTGATCTTTAGCCTCTGGGTTCCTGAATGGAAAATATGGTTCCTTTGTGGTAAGCATCTGCTTTATGGAAATTCATGGATGAAACCCTGAGACGATGAAGTCTCTGCCTTCACGCTAGACTCATCCTCATCTCCTCTAAGTCTTTGACGGAACTAGGGAGACCTTTCCTATTTAGCCTCTTCAGCACTGCAGTGTCCCATGCCTCTGACCTTCTGGTTTTGCATTCCCTCGATGGTATCAATTCTCTGTCAGCATTCTCTGTGATCTGTTTGCTGATGACATTTGCCGGAAGAGACCCCTGTGCGGCAGGGGTCCATGCTGCGGCTGTATCTACAGCACCTGGTGCAGAAGATCCGCCCGTAGCCCGTGTGGATGGCTGACCGACGGGTGCTGGATGGAAGCTTGCACATGATTAGCTATTGGTAATTCCTTCATGGTCCAGCTGCCCAAACCTTAACAGTAAACTGCTCCAGAAGGCAGTAGCCTGTGAGCCAAGCTTGGGGTAGGACTCTCCTTCCCACAATGAATCCCAGAGGTCATTTTTGCTTGGCTTTGCCTCCTCTAGGGTCAATGCTCAGTGTGAGGCTTACTTGGTCTCGCAGGCTAGGTAGTCTCTCTTATTATTTCCCTGGCCCACTGAGACATTGGAGCCTGTTTTGCAACTAGAGTTGCCATCTCTTCAGGGAGAGGAAAGAAGCTCCAGCCATTGGGCACTGAACCTCCGAGAAAGGAGGACACGGGCTGGGAAACTCCGGGAGCAAGGCTGTAGGCTCCCTGTAGGTGGGGCTTCTACAATGTCCCTGTGATTATCTGAACTGCACTGCCCATTGCCCAACCAGCTCAGGGACATGCAGGGCTCCAATAAACAACCCTTCCTCCGGCTTTTGTGTGAATGGACCCTTTCTGGCTTGTGTGCCATAGTAGCTAAGGGCAGTCTTGAACTTCTGCTTTTCCTGCCTCTACCTCCCAAGTGTTAGGACAACAGGCATGCAGCATTCTGTTTTATGTGGTGCTTGGGGTTAAGTCCAGGGCTTTTCACGAATACTAGGCAAACACTCTACCAACTGAGCTGCAGCCCAGCCCCAGGTTGCCTGCCAGGACCTCAGTCAGTGTGCAGTATGCAACAAGGGTACCCGCTCAGCCAGCTCCTCCCTCAGTTCTGGCACTCCAAGGGCAGCTAATGTCTGTCGGAACCACTCCTTTTCCTCCCTGCCTACTTCCAGTCTTCCCTCCCCTGCTTCCCACGTGTTTTGTCTTTGTGCTGGTGACCAGCCCCAACACCCTTGGCCCACACTTGATCCAGCACTGCCCTGAGCTTGGTTTCAGCCTCAGACCCAGTGCAGTGGATGCTATTGGCCCATCCAACAGACGACAAAGCTGCAGTCCTGGGAAGTCAAGCAATTTAGTTCAGGTCACGTGGTCTGAAAGTGGCAGAGGTAAGGAAGGGCCCTTTTCCCTTTCGTGTAGACTTTTCTTCCCAGAGCTGTCCTTCCCTTGTGGGGTAAGGGTTAGCTGGAGCCCAGGGACGGATGCAGGCTCTGTGTACTGGACTAGAGCTCTCTTGGGGAGAAAGGGGCGTCTGCTGTTCTTCTCAAACCTGGAGCATAGGAGTTAGGGAGCACCTGCCCACTCAGAATTTGGAGGTGAAGCTCCATCTCTGTCCCCATCATGCTGCCTCTCACCTACAGCTTCTGAAGAACTTGAGCACAGGACCTGGCGGGGGGGGGGGCAGGGAGCACTTCACAAACACTGGCTCAGTTCAGTCCCTTTTACATCAGCTCAGAAGGGAGGAGTGAGAGCAAAGAATGTCCCAGAGGCTAAAGGCACATTCTCCAGCCTCCATCTTGGACTGAGTCCATTTTCTGTCTCTCCCTGTGAATCTCAGAGTACTTCCTAGGGCATTCAGAGTTCACCTTCTGCCTCTGGAACTACCTCTCCCTACATTCTGAGTCTGAGACCATCTGTGCACACTGCTGCCTTTGTTTTAAGACCCCAGAATAAGGTGATGGTGTGGCAGAGAGGCCCTTGAGAGAATGCTGTGCCTCAAAAGGAAGGGGGAAGGGCGCAGAGTCAGCTGAAGCCCCCACCGGTCACATAGCTGCTCTATAGGTAGTACTTGGAAGTATTACCTGTACTGTATCTGTCCCTCAGGGTCTGTCCCTCAGATACTGAGACTGGGGGAATGCCTGTAGGGGGGAACACCTGAAGCTCCCTGAAATGTCCCCTGGTAGTTTGTTCAGTGTTGGAGATAAAAGGTCTCTCAGGGTTGTGGGCAAGAGCTAGGGTCAGAAGGACACCGACCAAGAGGCCACATAGTGGCTTCCATGAAAACAGCTTCAGTACCACAGACACCCACTGGCTGGGATCCTGGGATCCTGGGACCCCTCTCCTGGCCCCAGACAAGCAGCAGAGTACGTTCACTGAAGGAGCAGTCCTGGTTTAAGAAGTCCATTCCTCTCATTCTGAAGCTGCAGGGAAGGGGCTGAGGGAAGGAGGGAGCTGTTGTTGGGTCTCTAGTCGTGAAGGTGAGCAGCCCTTCAGCTAATGAGTGGAGAGACGGCGCTCACAGGAAAGGGCAGTGCAGAAAGAAAGGCTGAGATGAAATGTGTTGGAAGTGTGGAGTTAATGGAACTACTAAGTGGTTCATATTTCCCAGCTAATGAGACCCCTCCATGGGGGTGGGCAGGAGAGAAAGCACCGGGGCTGAATGACTGAAGGCGCTGGAGCTAATGAAGTCACTGGAGACTCGGAATTCCTTGGGCGACTCTGACAGGCTTTGTGGCTGTGCTATTTTAATTCAGTCTGAGGTTGACCAAAGGAGAGAAAGCTTGTCTGTGCACGTGAGGAGCTGGGGGGACAGGAATGCTGAAGAGCTCTGGGTGGGGGTGTCACCTCACACAGATCCAGGACACATGCTGGGACAGGGAAGAACAAGAGTCAGCTATCCTGGGAGACAGTGGGCACATTCCAGACGATACCCAGAGCCAGACGCCCTCCCCAAACGCATGCACACCTGAACTCATCAACTAATATTTATATAGCATGGCTTGTGTGGAGGTCAAGGACCAGTAGGACTCTGGTTCCGTAGGGATGAGGCTTAAGCATTCCAGGCTTGAAGCTGCATCTCATCCTCTGAGCATGAAGTTCCCCGCTGTTCACCTCTCGGGACCCATCTGGCCCCTCTCCCTCTCCCCGCTGTGCCTGCCTTCTGGGCCCTTTCTTCGGGTTCTCCTTGCTTCGGGGCCTTTGCACCTGTTGTCTGCTCTCTGAGAATGCTCTCAGCTGCAAACTGTGAGACAACCTTTAGGCGTCAGGTCTTTGATCAAATGTCACTTCCTCCAAGGGATTCTCTCGGACTCCTCGGATCACAGAAAAGCTTTTGACAATGCACCATTTTCTAGGCTTCCTTCTCTTTTCTAGTGTGTATGGTAACGAGTGACCGTACACACTGGGCGGCTGAAAACAACAGCAAATATAGATTTTGCCTGCATGTACATATGTGTGCCACGTGTATGCCTGGTACCTGAGGAGGCCAGAAGAGTATGTATAGCTCAGAGCTGCAGTCACACACAGCCATGAGCTGCCAGGTTAGTGCTGGGAACCAAATCCAGATCCTTGGCAAGAGCAGCTGGTGCTGTCAATCACTGAGCCCTCTCTCCAGCTCCAAACAATACTAATTGATTCTCTTAGTTCTGAAGGTAGAAATCCAAAATCAAATGAAGGGCAATCCAGAGAACTTTCTGCCCTGTTGCTGGCCTCTGGCTTCTGCAGCCCCTGGCTGTTGACAGTATCGCTCTCCATGCCCATTTCTGTGTGGCTGTTGCTCTGGTATGAGCACGCACGAGTGTGTATTTGTGTGTGTGTGTGTGTGTGAACAAAATATATAATATTGGTCACAAATGATACAGGTGAGAAGACACAGGAAGAACCCAAAAAGTAGTTTAAAAGATTCAGATTCTCTGAGCTTAATTCCAAATGTCTTTACAATTCAGTCCTATCCTGTCACTGCATCACCCAGCACCCAGCACATGAGATGTTCTCCATAGATACTGATGGGCCAGAAAGATGGATGGGTAGATGGATGGATGGATGGATGGATGGATTGATGGATGAATGAATGAGTGAATGAATGAAGCAAATTTTCTTTTCTGCAGCCACAAAGGCTGGTGTGTTACTATACCCTGCATTTCCCACTCAGCTCTGCCCTCTCCAGCTTCCATGTGCAGTTAGGTCATTGATATTCACAGAATTTCTTCCAGCATTGATTACTGAGACAGAACACCCCTCCCCCAAACCCCATCACCTTTCCCCGCCCCTCCCCACCAAGGGAGACTCCATCGAGCCTCCTGATTAATTCCCTTCCATGAACGTTCTGATGAAACTGTGTGCTCACGCCGAGCAGTCTCTGTATCCTGGATCATTTCAAAGCCATTCTGCTCTGTATGGCTTGTATTCATTAGCTGTTGTAGAGGTCTCGAGGTCTGGGCTGGCTCGGTAGGGCCACCTCTGAGCAGGCAGTTTCCCTGGAAGGGAAGTTTTTCCCCGTCTGCCGAGGGTGGAGAAGGTCATGCAGGCTTGGTGGCTTGGAATCTGTGAGAGGGAGCAGACGCCTGGCAGTAGAAAGGGTTGGTTTCAAAGGAGTGAGTATTAGACTGAGCCATATGAGGTTTCTGATATGCAGCCTTCTGTGTGCCCGTGAGAGCGGCAGGCCGGTGGAATTGGGCTACCTGAAGTAGACTGTCCAAAGAAGGAGCGTAAGAAACAGCTCTAGAACGCAGGCTGCCACAGGAGTGGGCATTGGCTCCTGGAGGGTGGTTTGGGGTGGTCTTATAGGGATGGGACGGGGGGGATTGGCAGCATTTGAAGCCTTGGAGCCCAGAGGCCCCAAGGCTCTGGGAGCTGTCTGGTGTGGCCTTGCCTGTAGTGTAGGCTGGCCACCTTTTCCGGCTGCAGGACTATGGTGCTGTCCGCGGTACTGAATCACTGTTGCTGGTGGCTTGGGTGCTGTGGAAGACAACACAATTTCTTTCGGGAGTCCTGACCCCAGAGAAGAAAGTGGCGGAGGACGGGGGTCAGTGTGAAAATAACCGCTTATCCCCAAAAGACAAAACTGCTAGCCAACTCTGGGGAGGGAAGAATTTAGTTTTCACTATATTGCAATTGTTAAACTATCATTACCTCTGGGACACGCACTCTCTTTCCTACTGTGTCTCTGATGCCATCCTAAAAGCAAAGGTCAAATCAGTCCTGGGTCTCCACACCCTCCGTCTAGACCAACTCTCCTTCCTCTTGCTTGTAAGCTCTTTGCAGGCCGCTTTATTCATGCTGCTGTTCTCCTCTGCCCTCCCTCATCACCTGCCCCTTCCAGCCCCTTCCTCACCTTATCCTTCCAGGAAGCCTCTCTCGCCTACTTCCCCCAGCCATGTCTCTCACTCCTCCAACCTCCTTCTGACCTCAGAGCTAAGTTTAGCAAGCAGTGCTTTTCAAGGCATTCTTTCTCGCTTCTTCCTCCCCACCAGCTGCATGCTCTCAGGGGACCTGGCTCCTGCTCTCCCTGTCCTTGCTGCAGAGCCAAAGCTGCTGTGTGCATGACTGTCAGCGGCAGCACCATGAGCCACCAGGAGCGAGGACGACTGCTGCGCAGGCACTTTCTTGTGTGATGTCTCACTGGAGACACAGGGAATCTGCAACGCTGTGCTATTGTGTCTCCGTCGTAACAGGAGGCCCACAGGGATCCAGTAACCTGTCTAAGTCGGAGAGGCATGAGAACCAGGGTTCAGCCGAAGGTCTGCCTGCCCCCAGAGGGCAGCTCTTAATCACCAGCTCGTCTATCAGAGTCACGGCAATGACCCACAACTGAAACCCATTCTGCTGCTTAGATTAGGGTGAAATTATGCCACTGAGGGAGCAGAGTTAGAGAGTGGGGGAGTCATGAATTTTTACCAGGAGGGAGCTGAGAGGGCTGCATCATTTTACTGCCCTTAACAACATTCTCTTTCCCTAGGGATGGTACTAATGTCTACAAACACTTATTGAGCTCCACTGCATTCCCTGCATTATGAATTATGATAAGGACTGGGTCAGTTAGCCACAAATACAACACACACAGGCAGGCCAGTCTATGATAGGAACTTTAAGAGACAGAATTAGGGAATAGTATCGCAGCTCCAAACCAGGGGCCCCACCAATAGATGGCACTAGCTTCTGGGATTTCCTTTGGGAGGACCCTGGAGTGTTCTAAAAGCTGTACAGACTCCCTAGAGACAAAGGGACATCCAGAGCTGTGGCTATGGGACTGTTGGGACAACGCATCTTAGATGCCACTGATCTAGGCGCCACTTGGCCCTGTGAGGGTGTCAGCTGACACCATGAGACCAAGCTAGGCCATGCATGATTGTGTGTGCCTACGTGTATGTATGCATGTAAGTATCACTGTGTGTGCGCATGTATGTGCACGTGTGTATTCGTATGTGTGGATGCATGTGTGCATGTGTGTGTTTGTATGGCAGGTAAGCACACATGTATTTTTATGTGCCCGCATTTCTTTTCAATTAGAAATATATTGGTGCTGACAGGGAACAGGAGCAGCAACATGGTGTAATCATAAGGCTACTGAGGCGTGGATGCCTGATGGGGAAATAAGATAAGTGGAAATCAATTCTTTCCTGGATCCATGTGTGCAAAACTTCAGCCAGGGAGAAAGCGCTGCTTCCACCGTGAGCCTCGGGAGCAGACTGGGCAGAACACAGGCTCCCTGGACAGCTCAGCTCTCCAGTCTGCAGACTCGATGACAGAGTAAGCAGGGTGCTCAGCAAAGCTCTCTCTGTCTCTCTGTCTCTCTCTCACTCACACACACAAACCCCACTCATACCCCCAGGCAGTTTCATGGGCTAGCGAGGGCTCATCTTGGCCTATACTAAGGAGCAGCTTTGTCTTCTGACACCCTGGCCCCGGTTCCCCAAGCCCACCCTGCATCTTTCCCACAGGAGCTGTCACCACATCAGAAGACCTGGTAGTTTCTAAAGAACCATTCTCTACATCCTTTGATGCTGCCCTTGTCTCCCCCAGGTCTTCCAGAGAACAAAGGGATGATTGAGTGGTAACGGGTCCCTGGCGTCTGCCCTGAGTCTAGGCTCCTGTTGCTGGGGAGACATTTGATTGCTGCTTTACTGGTTTTCTCCTCTTTGTCTCTGCAGGAAAGTCCATGCCCATGGGCTTCCTGAGAGCAAGAAGGGCCTCTTAGTTGCTGCCACTCAAAAGCAGAGCTCTTCCACCCACTCGGCACACACTGGCAACTACTGCACATGAATACCATTGCAGTTGAGGGGATCAAGCAGTTGTCAGATCTTTAAACAGAAGCTTGGCCTGAGCAGAGCTTGGGATCTGATAGACTATGCACTGATTAAAGAGACTTCAGGGCAAACCCAGGTGCTGTCATTTACCGGCTGTAATACCCTGAGCCATGCATTTACCATCACGCAGCTTTAGTTTTTCCATCCTTAAAATGGAGACGACCAGAGTATAATAGTTCTATAGTAGCGCTACATACAAGCGCTTCCTAAATCTTAGTGTCACGCAACAGTAAACATTATTTCTCACATTATTTCTACTGAGTCAGCTATGAAGAAGGGTCAGGGATCCTGTAGCTTTGAGCCCTTGCCTGGGGGCTGCAAGGCTGTTGGCAGGGCTAATTCAGGTGACCTGAATCCACTCAACACGTCTTTCATCCTCCATTAGACCAGCTCAGTGTGTTCTCAGGTTCAAGGGTGAGAGGTCCAAATCCTTCAAAGGACTTCTGTACTGACACTGACTCAGCCAAAGGAAGCTTCTTGGAGAATTCCAAAGTGGGACTGGATGGGACTGCAAGTTGCACAGCAAAGGGGGCACGGGGCAGGGCTATGAGAAGTGCCAGCTATGAGAAGCACCAGCGCTCTCCTGGGCCTTTCCTCTCTGGGCTGTTGAGGGCAGAGAGGAGAAGGCTCTAAAGTTCTTAGCTCAGCTCCTAATAACACCGAATAACATGGACCAGACATAAAGGATGGAGATTTGGAGAATGGACAGGGTCCAGGTAGGTCTTGCTGCTGAACAGGTGGGGTAACCCTAAGGTGAGCTGTGCTGGAGATACAGGCTCCTGGTTCTAGAAGCTACCTTATTTCACCTGATGGAGGTTAATGGTGTTTCAGAAGGCTAGAGTCAGCCTCTGTCCACACTGGTGACCTTTGGCCCTCTAGAACCATTAGGTCTAGCAATGGCTCCAGGTATGCTATAAAAGCATTCTTGCTATCCAAATGTCACAATTTGAATGTGAATAACCTCATAGGCTCATGTCTTGAGGTCTTGTTTCTCCATGCTTGTGCTGTTTTGAAGGGTGTGGAGCCTCGAGGAGGTCGGGGCTGGCTGGTAGAAGGATGAGGTCATAGGGCAGGACCTTTGACACTTTAGCCTGCATCTTTTTCTTTCCGGTGGGTCATAAAGAAGGAGCATCTGCCACATGGCTGCCACTGTGCCTTTGCCATCCTGAGGGGAGCTCAGGATGAACCCAAACCATAAGTCCATGGGAACTTTTCTCCCCTTAAGTTGCTTCTGGTTGATATTTTGTCACATAGAGGAGACTACACAGGCTTCCCAGAGGTGAGGCAGGGGAGCAGGTGACAGTGAAGCCTCTTCTAGTCATTTCTCCCAAGTACAATAGTTATTTCCCAGTCTCCTTTGTGGTAGTCTGAGTTCTGGCCAATAAGATGTGGTAGAAAGGACTTTTGCCACTTCCAGGTCAGGGCACAGCCCACTCCCACACAGTCCTGGCTGTACAATGTGGTCCACCAAGCAAAACAGCGGCCATCTTCATCAGGCCAGCTACCCCTGCTTGCAGGAAAGCATCCACAATCGGACTTATTGACTGTGGACATTCCTCACAGATGAAGGGGGCGGGGAGGGTCATTGGACTCTCAGCTGAGGTTCCAGCAGCTCCTTCCAACCATCTCCATCCAATCCCTCCCTAACTGTACATAGCTTTGGCGGTCTCAGGAGGCATCTAGCTGGGGAAGGTTCACTGGGGGCCTTTCTCTGTTCAGTTGTAAGGAAGCGATCGTCATTTGAACACAGATTTTCCAAGTGCAGCTGCTCTGAAGTCCTCCATGCTCTGACCACCGCCCCTCACCCATGTTCTGTAAATAAGGCCATAAACCCATTGGTTCTCCCCAAGGTGAATTTGCACATTGGTTTGTCATTGAGGTCTTATGAGGAGGAGGTACGTGGCATTTAGTCTCCTCAAGGAGGAATCCTCCCAACGATCCCATGCTTCTCTTGTCTGGAAGCAGAGGGTCTGGTAAGAAAGTTCAGAACTCTGAAGAGGTCAGAAAATTAAAACACAACAGCCACACACGGCACTCTCCTGGCTTCTGGAAAAAAATCTACTGGGTCATGGTAGTGCTCATTCTCCTTCTGGTATTTATGGCTGCTAATTTTTTGTTTGTTTGTTTTTTGTCACAGTGGTAGAAATGGATAGTTGCTCTACCTAGCTGGCAAAGCGTATGCCGTTCCTGTCTGGTGCTACCCTAGGGGGTGATGGAAACTGGGAGAAACCCGGGGTGCTGGCTTTCTAGTAGCAGACTCTGAGCAAGACATGGACAGGAAAGCCCCCTTCCTGTGAGGAGTCGTGGGGTGTGGGCTCTGCCTCTTTTTGAGGTCAGCCTGCTGTAAAGCTCTCGTTGTGTGATGAGCAGGAACACAGCAACGTGCCGCTATCACCTGGGAAGCCAGCTCATCTGGGAATGAGGCTTGTCTCAGGTTGGGGTTCAGACAGGAGCCAGACTGAACTGCCTGCTCACTTAGACCTCTGACCTTGCAATGCCATTTAGGTGATGCCCCTTGTACAGAGCAGAGAGGCCTTTATCTCCTCAGAAGACAGCAAAGCATAGAGATAAGAGGGGAAAGAATGTCCTGGGCAGCCAGCTCTGGTGCCAGCCAGCTGAGCATCACAGCCTCCAGGCTCCCGGGCCCATCAGGGGCTTGTCAATTACCAGGCGGTGCCATCTAGATATGTCACTTGGCTCTCTCTCCCCAGCCTCAGGTTACTACCTGTGAAATATGATCAGCATGGCTCAAGTCCTCCAGTTGCTGAGATTGCAGGGCCTACAGCTCTGAGACACACCCTTGCCCAACAGTGTCTTGGTCCAAGTCCTCCAAAGCCCTGTTATCCTGGCATATCTGCCTGCGGTTGGCAGCAACCTGCTCATGGCAGATGAGATTGGGCCGTCTTTCTGGAGGTTGTGGCCTAAACAGGATGGAGGTACTGGAGGAGCCCGGAAGGCTTGCCTCTGTGTGGAGCTGGCAGCCATAACAGGTCAACTGCCAGAGGGGTGCAAAGAACAGAGAAAGAGGGCTGTATGCTCAAGGCAACTCTGGGAGCCATCGGCCTGGTGGAACTTCCTGCGGTGCTGTGCTGGGGAGTGGTCGGGAACCTCAGATAGGTTAGTCAACCTCCCTGGTCTTAGTTGATTCAACTGGTGAGGCAGTAGTAAGTGAGGCATAGAAAAGCCTTGGAGAGTGTGTCATGCCACACACCACCTGAGGACTGTAGAGAGAGCAGGCAGTTTGCTTTTAATCACACAGCCAGTCAGAACAAACACAGATAAAGCTTAACTGTCGAAAACCTACTGGCTTGGTATATTTTAAAAGGAGGGAAGAAACTGCCAGAGAAGGTGTTAAGTCAAAGCTTCAAAAACAAAAGGCTCCTCAAAGCGGAGCTGTGAGGAGAGAGGCTGGGGAGCTGGGGTACCTCACAGTTCTGGAAGAAAACTGCCCTTGCTAAGACCTTGTAGCCAGGGCTACCGTGGGGCTACAAATCTTCCGGCTGTTGAACAATTTCCTCTAAATTGAAACATTCCAACTAGAAGGAAAACTCCAGAAGTAAACAACAAGTAAGTCTCAGGAAATGCCTGAAAGTTAGCAGATGCTAAGGTCCTTCCCCTTCTAAAGCTGTATGATCAGTACAGCCTGCTGAGGAGAGAGACTGCGCTGTTGAGTCATGCGGAGAACGCCAGGGTCCCAGCTCTGTCTTCCATGCTGGGGTGGGCTGAAGCAACTGCCTTTGAGTAATTTCTGCTCCTTAAGCAACCCCAATAATCTCATCGGTTTATCAAGTCGGGCTTTAGTCTATCCTGTGTTCGCTGGAGTCAGTTTCTTTACATATCCCCAGGAATAGTGTCACACACCACTTCTTCCCCCAAGATGTTGGCAGACTTGTATCCCTGTCCTCGTCTTCGTTTTGTCATCCGTAACACAGTAACTAGCTCACAGAGGCCTCGAGGGAGCATTCTCCATGCCAGTTAGAGTTAAAGCATGCACACAGTAGGTGCTAAAAAAAAAAAACAAAAAACAAAAAACAAAAAAACCAAAAACACAGCTGGTGCAAAGTTGGACTCATCAGGGAAAGGACCAGCAAGGGTCCTGTTTAGGTTTATTTTACCATATGCTCTAAGCTTAGAGAAATCCAAGGCCCTGGCGTTGCAGGGGTGATGACCTTGGTTGGCCCTATCCCTGAGGAGATGGTAGTTGGTCTGCTGAGAGTCAGAAGTGAGACCCGAGACCTCCAGTCCGCAGCTTCCCAGCAGCCACTGTGAGACCCGCAGACCTCCAGTCCGCAGCTTCCCAGCAGCCACTGAGATTCTGCATCCTGCCTGGCTGCCCCACCCTTCCCTGAGCTCCGGGAGTTGTGGAGAAGTAGAGGTGCTGGGCAGGGAGGGAGGGAGGAGGGGGAGAGGAGGTCTGGCTTCTCTCTTCGCAGACATGCCCTGGGGTTCCCAGAGACTGTGAATTCATTAGCTGTTGCAGCTTTGAGAGTTGATTAAAAAGACGATGCCCCTCCTGCCCCTGCCCCTTTTTTCCTTTCTCTTTTCCCTTGGTTCTTTCAATTTGCAGCCAGTAGTCTCTGGGGCACAGCCAGTCTAGGCGAGCAAGGCTGTGCCTGAGGGATAAAGGGATCAAGACCACAGGCCTCCTGTACTCCCTCCCACTTTCTCCTCTCTCCCTCCTCCTCTCTCTCTTTCTCCCCCTCCCTTTCCTTCTCTCAGCTCCCCCTCCTCTTTGCACTCCTCTCTTGCTCAATCCCAGGCCAGGGTTGGACACACCTGCTGTGCGCAGTGGTTGCCTGATTAAGGGCGGATTGATTGGCCTCGGCTCTCATTAGCATATAGTTAGCGGTGACCCTCTGCCTGGCCTGCTGCCTGGGCTGACCTGAATGGATCTGAGGCTGGAGGGAAGGTGCAAGCTCAGGTCGGGAACTCAGCTTGGGGACAGAAGGGGCTTCCTGGAGGAGGAGCCAGTGAATGGGAATGCAGGCCTTCCAGAGGCCAAACATGCTTTCTCCTTCTCTGGAAGGGGAGCTGAAATGCAATGCTTTGTGGGAGCAAAACCCAGAGACACTAGGGATGGGTGGAATAGGTCCCTAGAGCCCTTGGTCGGAGAAAGTATCCAGCCTGGTCACTGAGGGCCGTGATGTCCTGAGGGTGAGGTGGGAGCCTCCGGATGGGTCTTTTTGTTCCTCCTGTCCCCTGTGCAGAATGTATGGCTGTAAGACCTGGGGTCTCACAGCTCAGGAGTTCAATCGCGCCCTTTTCCGAAACTCCCCCAGACCAAGACTCTTGCAAAACTCCCCCAGACCAAGACTCTTGCAAAAGCAAGAGGTTTATTAACCGTTGCTCAATGGGGTCACCCCTGCCGGTCAGCAAAGAGTGGCACCGGGAGACAAAGGCCTTTAGGTTTTTAAAAGAAAAATTGCAGGAAATTTGAAGTTGCAGTTTTGGCAATTTAGGATTGGATGAGGAAGTTATAAAGTAAGATAATTGGTTAGTCTTAGGTGCTCAAGCTTGGCCAGTCCTGCCAAGTGTGGATGTAGCTGCAATTTAAGGTGGGGGTGGTTAGCTCATCCTTGAAGATTAGGGGCTACAGACTTTTGGCTGGAGGTCAAAAGCTACTCAGAAGAAGTCTAGGTTCGTTGCTAAGAAACGCTATCTCAAGGACAAGGGTCTGGTCCTTCTTTTGCTGAGTGAAGGTCATTGCTTGCTTGCCCTTTTTTTATATCTGTCCTCACAGATAGGGTCACATTCCTTCACTCTCTGGAAAGGTACTAAGAGGCTTTAGCTTAACCTGGACCTAAAACTCAAAACTATAGGCTTTAGAAGACATATAGGTTACAAAGTTAGTTTAACCCTTTCATGGCCAGGTTGACCTTCCGGTGGTGGCGGTGATGGTAGTGGTGATGGTGGCGGTGATGGTGGTGGTGGTGGTGATGGTGGCAGTGTGTGTAGTTTCTCTGTAGTTAGCTTTCAAAGACTTGTTTTTAAATTAAATGCTTATGTGTGTGCACATGACTCCTGGTGCCCGGAAGGCATTTGATCCCCTGCAGCTGCAGTTACAGGCAGTTGTGAGGCCCTGGGAACTGAACCTCATCTTTGGCAAGAGGAGTATGCATGCTCTCACCTGCTGAGCCTGCTCTCCAGTACACAGGCACATCTTTGCAAACATGACAAGTCAGACCACAGCCGGCCGGGACTGATTAAGCAGACACGCCTTTACAGAGCGATTTCTTTTATTATTTTCACTTCTGTGTGTGAAGACGTGTCTGAGTGAATGCTGTGAGTGCAAGTGTCTGTGGAGATCAAAAGGGAACACTGTAGCCTCCAGCTGGAGTTACGGGCAGCCGGAGCCACCCAGCGGTGACTCACCCAGTTGTGCTGGGAACTGAACTCCAGTCCTCTGCCAGAGCAGCATTCATTCTTAACTGTTGGGTCGGGCACACCTTCTTCCAGTTCCATTTGAATCTAAAGCTCACGTCAGTGCCCTAAAGATGGGCCTGGGACTACACTTCACAGGGTGGACGCATTGGTGAAACAGCTTCTCCCTGTTTTCACCATCACTAGCCTCTCTAGTTGGCATGCTGGAAGTATTGGGGTGGTGCCAAGTTTAGCCTACAGAAACCTCTGGAGCTAAGGCCTTTGCTATAAAAACCACAAGCCAGCCAGCTCTTACCATGGGGTAGCTCAGTCCTAGCTATCCATGTGAACAGTTCTCCTTGCTCTTAAAAGAACTATACATTGCTCTCTGTCACCAGCAACAATCAAACGCCCCCGCCCATGCCCTTGGCCTCAGCAGGCACAAGGGAGACTGAAAACCCTGTGTGTGACCAGCCCGGTGCTGGGCTAGCCTGTCTGTACTCCCTGCTGCCCACCCAGTTACGTCAGGCATGAAGTCCAGAGTCTCTCTGGAGTGCCAAGTCCTGAAAACCCAAACAGACCCAAACGCCGTGCGATCTCCACTCCCATCCTGTACAGCCCCTGGATGGGGCCTGCTTAGTTCATTTATCTGGGGCGTATCCCTTTGCCTGCCTCCTGGTCCTTTCTGTCCACACAACTTGAGATTCTCTCCGAGGCTGGCTCTCCAAGGACAGCCAAGAGGCCTCCTTCTATAGCGGCGAAACAACGTTCACCGGGACTAGCTGTTCAGCAGGTTCATACAAAGCTAGTTGGATTTTGTTTTGTGTTTTTGTAATTGGCCAGAGGCCTAGAAACCGACTGGCAAGGATGGAACAGACAGATGGGATCCTATATGAAGTGACTGACTCATTCGGCTTAGAAAGAGAAGATCTTATTAGTCAGTGTCTCAAGGGCTGCAACTTCACCGGAAGCCTCTTAGGCCCAGCCAGCTGGGACTGCCTCACCTCCCTGACTGGCACTGTCTAGCTTTGCCAGAGGATCCATACGTCCAGGTAAGGATGCTGAGCTCCCATAGGCCTGCCTTGTTCCTGAGGCCTGGGCTTGCAGAGGCCCAGGCGAAACCGGGATTTTTGACTACTTTATTAGGTTCCTATATCTACCACACTTCTTCACCCCAATCCCTCTCAACCCCCAACACTAGGTAGGTGAGAAAGAAGGTCAGAGAGGAAAGGGGTGTAGATCTCTTTAGACTACTTCCTGCCGAGTTCCTTGGGTCAAAGTTGATCTTCCTTGTTAGGATAGCTTCAACCAGCAAACAGCAATCCAGAAGCTTAGCAAACAGCAACAGCAAAAGTGGTAGCAGGGACCAGCATCAACAGGAGGAGCAGCAGCTGCCACCTTCCTTAGGACTCTGGCATTGCTATACCCTCTGAAGAGTCCCCAGAATTCCAAAGGTAAACTATCTGCAGATGGCAAAAATCACACCCCTCCTAGAACAAAAGACAAAGCACGGTCAGCTGCTGTGGACAGTCTGAAGCAGCCCCGTATCTCGTGCTGGGATTAAAAGAACATATTCAAATAACATAACTAGGTTTTTTTATAAACCAAAAATATCAGTACACCAGGGGGTTCCTGCTTGCTCACCTCCAGGCTGGACCAAGCCAGCGGCTCTCCCAAAGCTGTCTTTGCAGTCCTCTTTGGGCCTGAGGGGACAAGCCGGTTCGCAGGTGGTGGACTCCTGTCCTAAGGTATGTCCTCGCCCTCATGGACAGTCACCATCACCTGGCCCTGGTCTGTCCCATGAGGCTCTGCTGTTTCTGGAATCCAAGGTGACAACACATTTAGGATATGGCTGAGGACTTTAGGTTCCTTTACAGGACAGGACATTGAAGGCTGATATTAGGATGCCCCATAACTTCCTTTGTGCTTTTGGCCTCAGAGGAGAATGAGAAGTTAGTGGTCCCCTTGTCCTAGATAGGTGCTGTGTAAGTGATGCTCAAGGCTTCAGGAATGTGACCCATGCAAAACAGACAGACATGGAGTGAGGCCACAGACAGACTTGTCCTGCCTTCATCTACAGGTCTACAGGAGGAATCAGTCTTTGTAGCAAAAGTCACTTGTGTGTGAGGGCCCTGTGTCCAGTCCACCATGAGCAGAAGATCAACTTGGGGTGCAGGTTAGAGGTGGCCTGGGGCAGCACAGGTGGAAGTCGTCACAAGGGAAGGGGGGGCTGGACCACGCGTCCAGGACCGCTCAGCACAGGGCAGCCCCCAGCAGAACGTCAACTAACCTGCATCCTGCATCCCGTCTTCCAAAAATTTTATCATTATGTGTGTGTGTGTGTGTGTGTGTGTGTGCGTGCGTGCGTGTGCGTGCACTCGTGTGCGTGTGCTTGCACCCACATGTGGGAGCTTCGGTGTGAGCGTGGAGATCTCTCAGAGAGCAGCTGTGGAAGTCACTTCTCTCCTCCCACCATGTGGTCCTGGGGACTGAACTCAGGTCATCAGTCTCGGCGGTGACTGTCTTTACCAGTGAGTCATCTGAGTGCCCCCCCCTTCTGGTCCCCCAGAACACCATCCACTCCTGGGTGCAGCGGTCCTCACACTGCACAAGAGCCTGGCCTGTCTGCTTCCTAGCGCCAGCTCGGGTTCCCTCTTCCTCCAGCCGCTCTGGTCTTGTCAGATCTCCTAGTTACCACCTCAGGGCCTTTGCATATGAAGCACCTTCTCTCCTTGGGCACTCCCATCTCCAGCCTCTGACCTTGGCTTAAGCTTTTGTCTGTGTCCGGGCGGCCCAGCCCTCTTTCCTCCTGCTAGGAAAAGTATATGGATTCTGTCTGGCGTGTGTTGTCAGCTGTATCTCGGTGACAGGAGCAGCGGAAAGAGAACTGACACCCAGAGCCCAGGCTGGACCCCACCCGGCACAGGTTCTGACCGCCACTCAGCTCTGGCTAGGGGCCGACTGGGGGTGGGGTGAAGGATTTTCTTCGGCTTCCCTAGAGCTGTCCAATGCAGCAGCTGCCCCGAGCTGGCAGGGTGATGAGGTCCTGTGGGGACCTGGAATGCATTCAGGCCACAGGCTGCACAGCTCTGCTGGTGGTGGGCTCTGCTCCAGCCCAGTGACCTCTGCCTGCGGCCCCTCTGGCCATGCTGTGTCCTCAAGATGCAAAACTTCCCCGTGCCTCTGAGGACTTAGGGCTCCCCAAAATCGCCCCCCTTCATCAGGTATTAGTGAGGTCCTTCGCTGGCACTGGTCATCAGCAGGGGCTAAGTATCTGTTTGGAGACTGGACACTCAGTGCAAATCTGTGCACATTAGCCCCTGACCAGTACAATGAGGGTATACCTGGTACCCGGGGCTGGGTGGCCCAGCAGTTAGTCAGGACAGTTACTGCTCTTGCAGAGGACCCCACTTCAGGCACATCAGAGGGCTGACAACCACTCACATAGCCCCCTCCAGGTGACCTGGTAAAAGTGTCTGGCACTCAGCAGGCCTTGTTGGTATCACCTCTCTTCTCCATCCCTCCACTGTGCTACTTTTCCGAAGCTCTGTCCCGTCACCTCCGCTCCGGAAGCACACACCTCACTTCTCCTTCACTGCAGAAGTGGGCTGGACAAACTGATGGCTTAAGGTACCTGACAGACACACTCTCTTCAGTCAGAGTGATCTCTGACAAAGAAAGTGGATGGTGGCGTCGCCTTGGACGCTGGCCCTGTCAGGGGAGCGTCTGAGTCTGGAGCTGCTTTCACCAAGGGGGAAGAGCTTTGGGCAAAGAACAAGGTGGTGGAAGGAGGGAGAAGCTGGAGCAACCGGGGTCCTCAAAACGTGCCACAGGAAGTTGCGGCTTGTCCGCTGCCAGGCTGTGTGACATTGGTCAAGTCTATTAGCTTCTCTGAGCTTCCTGCTCTTCGAGGCTCTTCGAGAATGGCTGGGTCATTCTTGTCGCTGGAGCCCTTCAGCAGAGCCCATCATACCACAGGACTCAGCACCCTGCCTCCATTTGCATTTGTAGGGGCTGGTGGTATATTCAACAAATCCATCAGCCTGAAACCCAACTCCCCAGAAGGATGGCAGAGAGGACTCAGCAGAGGCCTGGGGATAAGCACATGTGTCCAAAGGCTTGCCAATCTGATTTCTCTGAGACTCGCTGAGTTCTCTGCCCTTGGTCTGCCAACCAAGTTTGAAGCTGAATGAATTTCCAGGAGGTCGGTCCAGCCAGGCCAAGAGACTTGGTCAAAGTCACAAAGTCCCAGAGCCTCCCTTTCTTCCCAGCCACCTCTTCCCAAAGTGTCCCCAAGTTTCCCATGACCCAGTGAGAACACTGTGAACCCGAGGGACAGGAACAGGCAAGGGAGGTGGAGAGCAGCAGGCAGGGAGTCCTCTGGACATTCAGCGACTCAGCACGAGGTGGCTGGAATTTTCCACCCACTGCCCGCAGGAGCGGCAGCCCTGGCCAAGCTGCCACGCCACACAGAACACCCAGCAGTCACCAAGAGAGAGCTTCCAAAGGTTCTCAGGAGAGCGAAGGTACTGGAGGCAGGGGCTCCTTGCCTTCAGCTTTCTGGTACCCAGCAGGAGGAGTGGGAGGGCAGGCCCAACAACAGAGTGCCTCTGTCCCCATGTCTCATGTTCTTAGGGGTGGGTGAGGGGAGTGTGGGAAGGGTCAGAAAACTCAGTGAGGCCAAATTTATCTCACTAGAGAGAAGTTGTAGGGGCTTAGGAGAGAAGAACGGAAGAAGGCGGGAGAGATACTATTCACCTCTAAAGAAAAATTAGATCACAAAACTTGCAGAAAAATGAGCGGACTTAGAATGTCTAATCTGAAGTGAGGCCACGGTTCCAGAAAGGAAAAACACAGGTAAGCTCGCGTGTGCATGTCTGTGTGGTGCGGTATAGCATGCCACCCAGCGGAAGTGCATGTGTGTGTGAGCACACTGTAATGCGCAGAAAGGGAACGAGAGAGGCTTTATCCTGGGGGATGAGGAAGGACTGAACACAGGTGACGGACATGGGTTAGCGGGCTAATTGTCTTCCTAGAGCTAACTCTTCGAAGACTTTTTGTTTTGTTTCGGGTGGTGGATAAGTGTGTAAAATATATTTGATAGTGAAAGGGTAAACTCCAGTGTGAAGCCCCACAGCTTCCTGTCCCAAAGGGCCACTGTAACCACATAGGAAGCCATTGAATTGGATAGTCTTTCTGTGTGACTTTTTTTTTAATTTGCAACTTTTTTGTCTTCCTTTTCTCTTTCCTTCTTTTCTTTCTCTTTTTTTCTTTCTGTCTTTCTTTCTCTCTCTCTTTCTTTCTTTCTGTCTCAGAGCTCTGAGTGCTGAGTCAGAGCTGGGTCCCACTGGGGCTCCCCTGCCATGGTTCTCAGCAGACATTGCTAGTCAATCTGGGTGCTCCTTCCCTCTAAGCCACCCTCCTGTGCTTCCAGTACCCTCATTAGGGAGCAGAACACACTCTATGCGAAGCCGTTGATGGCTCAATGGCTGGGATGTGGCTTGTGTCCGGATTACCGCCTGGAACAGAGGTCTCAGGGCTGAGGTGAAGGGATCCCGGACTTAGCTGAGGGAGAGAAGATATAGTGAGAGCAAGGACAAAGGCTAGGGCATGGTTAGCGAGAGTCACGTTCCATCTTCCTGCCCAAGTCTTTATATGTAGTGTGACTGTGAGCGGATAACATATACATTTAGATTCCAAGGGGTCTCAGTCCCTGGCCCTGACATTTAGAGACCCCAAAGTCTCTGGCCTGGGCAGACTGTCTTTGAGGATGCCTCATAGTGTGACTTTTGGATGGTACCCTAATGGCTTCCAGTCAGGACTGGTTACCCTCGAAACCATTGTGTCATAAGCTGGACTGTTCCAGGTTTATGATGCTAGCTTGGGGACCATTTTGCCTGAGGTATGGATGACAGTTGTAGCCATGTCAGCAGTCCTGATTAGCAGTTCTTACTGACATGTCAGTAGGCCTGTTTTACAGGAAGCTCCTTATCCTGTGCACTTTCCTCTCTTCTGGGAGGCAGACCCCACCACAGCCCAGCACGCTCATTTTCTCTCGTACGGCTGGTGCTGTCTGTGTCCTGCTGCAGACACTGCGCTTGTCCTCTAAGCACTTGCCTCCTTGCCTTGCACAGTCAGCCCATCCATGGTGGACTTTTGCTCATCTGTGAGGAATGCCTTGGGATAATATTGCCCCGTGACAGTGGAGTTGCCCCCATTGCATTGTGGGCAGGGAATGCCTGTGTCTGGATTTGTTCTCTATTTTGTCACTCAGTTTATCTTCACTTGTGTGGCTCCCTCACCAACCCTGGACAGGAGTCTCACATAGCCCTGGCTCTTGTTGAACTCTCTATGTAGGAGAGGCTGACCCTGAACTCCTGATCTTATTGCTTCCACTCCCCACATACTGGGATTACAAGAATTTGCCACCAGGCATGGCTTGACCAAAGGAAGCTTCGATGCTGTGGCTGAGAATCCTGCACCCAAGGTGACTTTCCCTCGAAAATATAGTGCTGGCATCAATTATTCAGGCTGATGAGCACTTCAGAAAGCGCTCGGAAAACATGGGCCAGGCTTTTTGTTGCCATCCCTCCCAGTCCATCAAACCTGAACCTGGCAGAGAAACAGAGAGACGGGCGTCTGGGAGGGGTGGAGAGCAGAGCAGCAGGATCTGGCGACTCCAGGACTCTTGCAAAGGGTTCTAGGCTCCATAGAAAGAGCAGTCACCCATCACAGGGCCTTTGATTCCTCCCTGACAGTTGCTGATGGATTGATCTGGTACTGTGCATAATTCATGAGGCCCCAGTGGCTGTGTATTCTGAGCAGATCTTTGCTACAGTATGGGCGAAACTGGGCTGGAGAGAGAGGGACATGGTATGTGAGTCCTTCGGCTAGCCATGCCCTGCTCTGTTGCTGCATCTCCAGAATGGAGCTTTCAAGGTGTGGGGAAGCAAAGGAGGCTCCAGGGCTTGGTGAATGTGGCCCACGGAAAGAGCGGCTCCTTGCCTGGGTTCTCAGATGGGTGTGGTCACTCTCCCATCACTTCCCTTAAGCCAGGGTCCACCCTCCAGAGGACTGCAGGGGCCCCTCAAGCTGCCGCAGCACACAGCTGGCTGGGATCCCAGGAGCAGGTGGCTGCTTCTGCAGGGTGCGCCCTACTCCCTCCCCTAGGACCAGGCTGCAGGCTGGCCAAATGGCACAGTGGGTAAGAATGGTGCTGACTATGCAGCACAAGGACCGGAGTTTGGATCCCCAGCACCCATGAACAAGCCAGGCTTAGGGGGAAAAATGTGGGGTGGTGGAGACAGACGGTCCGAGGGGCTCAGCGGTCAACTAGTGATGTTTAATGAGTTTGTCTCAAAAACCAAGGACTGGCGTGATGGCTCAGCAGGTGCGAACAGTCGCTGCCATGCCTGATGACCCACGTCCGTCCCCAGGAACCACTGGTGAAGAGTCCGCTCCCACAAGTTGCCCTCTGACCTCTGCACATGCATCATGGCATACACCACTCTCTTTCTCTCGTAATGTAAAAAAAAAAAAAAAAAAAAAAAAGTCTAAAATAAGGTAGAGAATCAGTTAAGGTAGGTATTTCAATGTCAGCTCTGGTCTCCTCACACCACCTGCACAGGTACATATATCAGCACTCAACATGCATGCAACACACACTCACACATAGGCATGCGCACACACGAATACATACATGCTCACACACACACGTGCACACACATACACACTTACACTCAACAAACAAACACACACACACACACAAGGTTGAGACCCTCAGGAAAGGTGCATCACTCTATTCACAGTTGAGCCCTGGTTTGTCTGTCAGAGACACAGTCACTTGGGTGGGGTGTCCCCATCCTGCTTGGCTCCCTGGGCCTGATTGCCTGTCTTGGGGTGTAGCTTTAGGCATATGTAGCCTTGGAACTCTTGCCAGCTCTGGCTGAAGCAGAATCCAAACTAAACCAAGAATCACTAAGCCGGTTTGCCAGCTGGTGGAGACGCCGTTCAAACGCAGTGACTTGGTACCCTGAGGTCAGGCTCCCAAGCCCAGCAGTGAGCAGAGCCGCCCCAAACACTATGCTGTTGCCTTTCCCCTTCCCCTTCTCTCCTGCCACTGCTTTTGCTCTTGTTTTTTAACTTCTGCAGTCTTGCAGGCTGGCCTTTGGACTCTTGGGCTCAAATGATCCTCCTGCCTCCTATAGGATACAGAACAACACCCATTGTACAGATTTAAAAGAGCAGCATCTGCCCCTAATGGACTCAGGTTTGGGGGTCAAGGTGACCCAGAGATCCACCCAATCTTCCTAAAGTGGCCCAGGTAGCCACTGCCTGGCTAGAGGCAGCCGGGTGCTGGGGTGGCTGCCTCTGGACTCTGGCTGGATCTTAGCCAGAGGTGTTTTTCAAATAATTACGATGTTCCTTTTCTCATTTCTGTTTTGGTTGAGAACATCGATTTTTTTCCCCTCATAGTATAGATTTTTTTTTCAAACTGCAAAAGTAATACACACATCAATGTTTTATTGTTCTTCATGCTTTGCTGTATTTAAGGTTTTTTTTAACGTTAAAAAATGCATGTGTGAGCCAGACAGTAAAGCACTCCTTTAATCTCAGCCCTTCAGAGGCAGAGGCAGGCAGATGTCTGAATTCGAGGTCAGCCTGGTCTACAGAGTTCCAGGACAACTAGAGATACATAGAGAAACCCAGAAAAAAATAAGGTGTGTCTGTCTGTTTCAAGCTCCCTAAAGTGAAAAACTAAGATGCGGAAGGAGGGGCTACAGTGATGAGCCGGTGGTTAAGCTCGCTGGCTGCCCCTGCAGAGGACCACTGTTCAGTCCCAGCCCCCTAATCAGGTGGACCACAACCGTGAGGAACTGCAGCTTCAGGGAATCTGAACTCTCTTCCGGCCTCCATGAGCAGCTGTTTGCCTATATCCTCCCCCTCCACACACAAGTGAAAATAAACCTTAAAAAGCGAAGAAGATAAAAGCCAGAAGGCTGGGCATGGTTGTGCACTCCTTTAATCCCAGCACTCGGGAGGGAGAAACAGTGAGGCAACAAGCTGGTCTCTGTGAGTTCAAGCCAGCCTGGCCTGCACTGTAAGCTACGGGCTCTGCCTCAAACAAACAAACAAACAAACAACAAAAAGCCAAAATAAATGAAGACGAAGATCCCTCCCCCAATCCCTGAGTTCGGAGATCAGCTCATCGGGCCTGTCTTCTAGGACCTCCTACGAGATTTAGCTGGGTTTCTATTGTGGTAAAAGCATGTAACTTACTTGCTGTTTTGAGATGAGGTCTCATGTAGCCCAGGCTGGCCCTGGTCTCCTGTTTCCCTGCCTCTAACTCCCAAGCGCCGGGACTGTAGGTGTGCACTATCACACCAGGGGAAAACTTGCACTTTAACCACAGTTCCACGGCAGTAAGCAACCATTGTCACCAGCATCGGTCTCCAGAACATTCTCACTGACTCCACATCCCAGCTCCTCAGCCCCAGGGAGAAGCAGTGGTGGGGGTGGGGACCCTTCACTGTTTTACCTGTGTGAATTAACTGCAGGTATCGATGTGGCAAGAGTTATAAAGTAATGTAGATAGGTGAGAGTTCTACACCAAAGCTACTCGGTGTCACTGGGAGAAATGAAGAGCAAAACAGACGCATACCATGCTCATGAACAGGAATACTGCAGCCTTGTGTGCATGTATGCCTCTCCCTAATTACTGTTTAATTCCAATGAAATCACAGTCAATAAATAGGTTTTTCCTTTAAAAAAAAAACTTTATTTTCATGTTTATGTGTGCATGCAGTACCAACGATGGCCAGAAGGGGCATCAGATATTCTGGAGCAGGAGCTAAAGCGGGTTGTGAGCTGCCGTGTGGGTCCTGGGAACTGAACCCCTGTCCTCCGCAAGAGACGCTGGTGCTCTAACCACTGAACTGTCTCTCCAGCCCTAGATTTTTCCTGTTTAGTGGAATTTGACAAGCCGATTCAGAAAGGAAAGGAGAGCCTAGAAGATCTCAAGGCTGTTACTGGCACAATACCAGACTCAGATATACTGGGAGACCAGTGTCACAAGAACACCGAGTAACTGGCCCAGGGGAAGGCAAACTGACTCCCAAAACAGGGAGTAAATCCAGTCACTGCCCTCAGCCCAGCCAACCGCTGCCTATGGTGGCGTCAACTAGGGTACCCTCAGGGTATGGAGGGAGGTCATTTCTAAACATACCTCATCGATAAACGAGTTGACCATGGAAGGGAAGGGCGGGAGGGTGTGAAAACCAAGGAGGAAACTGATTAGAGGAAACAGCTCAGAGGGGGTGAAGGGGTCTGTGGTGAGACAGACAGTGCCAGCCATAGCAGAGCAAATGAGCGTGTTGGGGCTGCAGAGAGGCCGGCCTGTCAAAAGGCCTGGGAGGAGGGGGAGGACTGGAGAGGACGAACAGTCCACATGCTCCTTGGAGCGCACCAAGAAGACATCCCCTGGTGGGGCTAGGCCCGGGGAGAGGGACCGGGAAAAGGGACATGCCAAGAGACGGCCCATGGAGAGAGCCAGAGAAACCCCCGAACCATCCAGGGAGAGCGGAAAGCAATGCAGGAAGTATCTCGGGGAGGGTAGCTCTTGGCCGTCCTCAGAGTTCGGGGTCTGTCCTCCTGAGCCTGCCGAGGCTGTCGCTCTGCGAGCGGAGGGCTGGGAGCTGTGGTGGCACATGCCCGGAATCGCAGCAGCACAGGGAGCCTCTGCCTCTAAGTCATAAACCACACTACAGGAAATTCTTTAATTAATGAAACATTACTTTTTTTTTTTTTTTAGAAGTTAGTAAAAGATTTATGGAGAGAAATGTTACAATGGGATCACAGAAAAGCGAAAGTTTCACACCCAGTTGGGTGGTTGTTATATTAAAAACAAAACAGAAAACAGCTGTTTCGCTACTGTTGTCAGTGTAGCTGGATCTGACTCCCCTCAGACACAGGTGGCCTGTGAGGGGCTGTTAGGCTCCGGGCACGACTGTGAGGGATACATTTATGAAGCTAATTGAATCAGAGAGATTCACCCTGAAAGTGGGTGGCAACACTCCAGGACAGGGGGCCTAGATAGCACAAAAGGGGAAGCCGAGACCCCAGGATGACTCAGTGGGTAAAATCGCTTGCTGCTAAGCCTGATGACCTGAGTTCAATTCCCAGGACCCACACGAGCACCCAACTCCCACAAGTTCTCTGAATCTTCACCCGTGTGCTGTCGAAGGCATTGTTGTAATGGAAGTTTTGGTTTCTTTGGAAACTCAATTGTGTTATGTAAATATGTTTTTGTTTTAATCCCAAGTGTGGGATTTTAGTTGGGCTATAGTTTGTCCACACCCGTTAATTGTCTGGTGCGGAGTGTGGCTTTTGCCAGCTGGTAAGGCCTTCCACGAGCGGCACAGAGAGCCAGGAGATGGACGGTGTGGCGGTTTGGAGCAGGCGGCCGGAGAGAGGTGCTTCAGGGCGCAGAGGCTGGGAGGAGACTGCTGGCTGCACCTGCTGCTGATGGAGATTGGTGTAGCCCTAAAAGAACCCACTGACCCTAAAACAGCGGGAGAAGTAAAGGGGCCTCTGCCCTTTCCCCCATTAATCTTCTCTCTACTACTTAGGGTTGGGGGGTTGGGGGGAGGGAGGTAGGGACCTAAACACCCCAAACAGAGTTTTAAAAATGAGTGCAAAACATGGGCATGAGGGCCTGCCACCAAAACTGACAAGCCAAGTTGGGTCTGCAGGCCCCACATGGTAGAAGCTGAGATCCAGCCCCCCCAGCCGTCTTTTGATCCCCCATGCCATGGCATGGCATATGCACCATCACCTCCACACATATATGCACACACTAAATAAATATGTAAGAGATGAAGGCAGCCTAGAGCGAGGAAGGGTGAGCAGCCAGTTTTGGCAGCAAGCAGAAACTTGACACTTAACCAGCATCAGTGCATTCCTGGAGGAGAGGTCCCACACACCTCAGATCGACCGACGGCTGGGTGAAAAGTGGGCATCCACTCACCCTGGAGAAGGAAGGGCATGGTGACATATGCTCCAACACGGGTGAGCCTTGTGGACATTTTGCTAAGCGAGAAATAGCCAGTGAGGAAAGGTCAGACGTGGACAGGCTTATCTGGGCGAGGGGCTGGAGAGAGTCAAGTTCAAACACTGAGAGCAGAGGAGAGGCTGGCGCTGGGGGGAGGGGCTGGTGTGTGTGAGGACCGTTGGGGAGGACGGGATGTCCTGGAGATGGATGGCAGTGAGGGCTGTACAGTGGTGGCGGTGTGCTTCGTGCCACCAAAGCCATGCCCTGAGGACGACACATTTCATGTTATGCATTTTTTAGCCTAATAAAAAGATTAAAGAGGCAGTGGAGAGACTGGTAGAGAGGCCTAGGCAACAGGACTGCTTAGCTCTGCTCGGCTCCTTAAAGGGCACTGTCCTGCAAGAAGGAGCCCATGAAGGAAGGAGGCTGGCCCCTGCACCACACCTTACCCCAGCATGGAGTCCCAGGTGGGCTCCTTCATAGGAAGAAGGGAGGCCAGAGGGCCAGGAATTGTGTTGCCGTGAAAGCAGCTTTGAAAAGTGATGGACTCTCTGCCTAGGGAGCCCATCTTCATGAGACCATCATAGAGGTTATCTACAATGTTGCTAGGCAGTGTTGCCTTTCTGGACCATACAAGCCACCTCTGGTGGGTGGGGATTGCTACGTGGTCTATGACTGAACAGAGACAGGCTGTGTCTATCTGTGACCATGGCTATTGTCTAGAGGGCTTTGGAGTACAGCTTCAGTCTTATTCTGTGACTCTGTTTCCATATCTCCCTAAGAGAGGAAAGGGCTTCAGTCTGGGGTTTGTGCATATGGAAACCATAACAACTGAGAAAGGTTCTGTGTGTCTCAGGAATCATGGAAGTCTTGGTGACTGTGGTGGTCTGGGATTCAGGCAGATGGCCCGAAGGCTGGATGGAGTGTTGGGATGCCCTGGCTGGAGGGATGATTGACAGGGGGCTGATGTAGCAGAGAGCCTGGAGGGAGGACTTGGGATGATTCACTGTGACTGTGGCCTGACATGTGAGGTCTTCGTGATGCTCGTGGACAAGTGATCGCCATTGCTCTCTCAGGACATGGGGCCTCACCTCTCTCAAGGAGAGCTAAGCGACACTTGGCTTCTAGACACCGTGCTGCCCGCTGAAGACAGATTATCCGTCATCTTACACCTCAGCCAGCCTGGCCTCCTAAAGGCCACAGAATGAGAAGATGCCAATAAGATATTTGTATTCCTCCCAAGCATCTGCTGAGTCGGACTTGCCTCTTACAACCCCCACACCCGTCCCGATCCCCTCTTCTCATCAACTGTTGGGTGGAGGCTTTTGGGTCCAATTGCTGAAAGGATTTTTTTTTTCTTCTTTTAATTTTCTGTTTCAGGCTTAATTAAACCAAGGTATGCATGACCCTGTCGGATCATATCAAAATGGGCCACTTTGCTGCATGAGGAAAAACACCAGCATAAATTATTGATTCATCTTCATTGAAATTAATCTGCCAGTGACTTTCTCCAGCTGGGGTTGGGGCAGGGACCTGGGGCAACCTGTGATGGGCCAGTACAAACAGCATTTGAAAGTTCCATCTCAGTGACATGAGATTGAGTCAAATCAGAGAGACTCATCAAAGACAGGCATACCCAGAGGCCACTCGTGAGAGCTCAGATGCAGTTTTTAAAGGGGCCTGCTTCCAGTCCCTAAGTCCTGCCCTATCCACAGAGCACTGAGGTTTTAAGACATGGGAGGAGGGAACAGAAACTTCATGCTGAGGTATTTGAACATTAATTGAAAAAGACTAAGTAACACAAACTCCAAAGTTGTCATGCAAAACAGTGTATCAAAGAAATGAAATCTCAGACTTACGGGACAAAGATAACTCCAAGGCCAGATTTCTTTGCTGGAACGGTCCAAGTCTGCACCAATGTCGTAAAACAGTAGACAGAAGAGAAAATCTCTGAGGCATTTTATGAGGCTGTGTGTGGCCTTCATGTTCTGACATGAATGTTATGGCCAAGGAAGCAAAGAACACTATGGGTCCCTGTCCTCACAAAAACAGATGTGAAAGACCTCAGGAAAAGGTTAGCCACAAGCTCCTGGCAAGCAGGTGGACTCCCTTTAGGACAGCAAGGTTGGCTTGATTCTACATCTGTAGCAATAATCAATTATTCAACACTATTCATGAAAAAACAAAGTTCTTAGAAAACCAGAGAGAGAAGGAGACTTCCTACCTTGAGAAACAGGATTATGGGACAGCTCACAACTTCCTGTCACTCCAGATTTGGGGGTGCAGCACCCTCTTCCCTCTGTAGGGACCTGCAGACAAGCACACATATCCACCCCCCCAAACGCACACATACACATAATTAAAATAAAATATTTAAAAAATTACGTATTCATTCTTCGCGAGTTTGAGGCCAGCCTAGTTTATATGGTGTTCCAGGCCAGTGAGGACTGAGACCCTATCTCAAAAATTAATAAACAAGAAGAAATGTCCCTTCTCCCAGCCCTAAGCCTGGAAGGACAAGATTCGCTCTCCTCAGCACTTTTAATAACCTACGATCCTTCTCGATGCAATTAGAATTAGGAGAGAAAAATAAAGTTGTCAGTATTTATAGATGACAAAACTGCACACATTGAAAATCTAATAGAATCCGTAGATAACCAGAATGATAAGCAAATTTAGCAAGCTTGTGGATACATGGTTAGTGTCCTTATTCTAGAAAAAAAAAGGGGGGGGGAAGAAATGAAACAAAATAACATTTCAGCAGCAGCAAAGAAAACAGAATCATCAAAGAAAATAAAATACTAGCTGGGGAAAAAATACTTGGGGAATTGAGGGAGGAAGATCATGAGTTCAAAGTCAGCCTGGGCTACATAGTAAGACTCTGATTCAAAACTTTAAGTGAAAAAAGAAACAATAAAGCTAAGCGTGGTGGGGCACATTTCTGCAATCCCAGCTTTTTTAAGGCGAAGGCAGAAGGAAGAGAGTTCAAGGTTGTCCCCATCTGCATAATGAGCCTGCGAGCAGCCTGTGTTAAATGAGACCCTGTCTTAAAAACTAAAACAGTAACAACAAGAATTACAATCAAACATTGAGGGATTACATTATAGAAAGACGGGTATATCAAGTAAACCTGTGCTGTATTTTTTAAATTTAATTTAATGTCTATGGGTGTCTGCACTATGTGTGTGCCTGGCGCCGACCTCAGAGGTGAGAAGAGGCATCGGATCCCCTGAGACAGGAATTAGTGTGGGTGCTGGGAACCTAACCTGGGTCCTCTGCAGCAGGTCTCCTAACTATGGGGCCAACTCTCCAGTCTCAGCAATCCAGCTTTTGTTTCCTCATCACCTCTGTTTTTTTTTTTTTTTTTAAGATTTATTATTTATTTATTTGTGTGTGTGTGTGTGAGAGAGAGAGAGAGAGAGAGAGAGAGAGAGACAGAGAGAGAGACAGAGACAGAGAGAGACAGAGAGAGAGGAGAGGAGAGCAGAAGATGACATCAGTTCTCCTGTATCTGGAGTTTTAGGTGGCTGTGGGCTGCCTGCTGCAGATGCTGGGAACCAAGTTCAGGTCCTCTGCACAAGCAATGATGCTCTTAGCCATTGAACCATCTCCTCAGCCCCTCCATTTCTTTCTTTCCTTTTTAAACAGGATCTTTTGTGGCCCAGGCTGGCTTTGAGCTTGCAATGTAGCTGAGGGTGACCTTGAACTTCTAGTCCTCCTTCCTTGACCTCCTGAGTGCTGGGATTATAGTATGTGTGTCATTGTGCCTGGTTCATGTGGTGTTGGGATGGAACTCGGGGCTTTGTATATGCTATGCAAGCACTTGGCTAAGACAACTCCCAGACAAGCCCATTCAAAAAAATTAAATAAAAGCCATCCTATGTGCTGGAAGGGTCTGCTGCAAAGCAGCAGCGCTCATCTGGGGTGTTGTGATCATGAGATATTTTTATTTCTTCTTTGTGTTATTCTTTATTTCTTGCTTTTTGAAAATGGTGAGCATGTATTATTTATGCAATAATTTTTCAAAAGAACTTATTAAAAGAACTTTACAGCACATTTTATTGCTTGGGCATTCTCTAGGGAATATCACAGACAATTCCGGCAACTGACGGGCTCTTATTTGTAAGCAAAGCAAATTGCTTCCAGTCGGCTTAAGCAGAAAATGAAGTCGCCGGCCAGGTGTTGGGGCTTCTGGGATTTCCAGAGGCCAGAGGACCCATCTGTGAGTGTGGAGCCTGAAGACGGGAGGAAGGAGCTCAGCAGAGCGGGGTCAGTGAGGATGCTGAGCCATTGTCACTTGCTTGCTCCCTGTAGCACTGGTCAGTACCGTCGCCCAGAGCATCACTGCAGCGGTCCTTGATCGTGCCCCCAGGCCCAGGCCAACGTGCACTGCCCTCCCTGCTGTCCACCACCCTCTGGTGAAGGTCTAGAACCACCCTGCTGGGGGGCTAGCAGCCCAGGAGTGTGTGTTTGCTCTGGACAGTTGTGACAGGAAAGGGAGGCTGTGTCTATAGAGTAAGACCCCGAGTCTACAATAAAAACAAAATGAAATCAGAGTCGGAGAGTGGTGGTGGAGACAAATCCAGACACAGCCCAGTTAGAGTAGCCTTTTGTCTTCTGGGTCAGTTCTCTGGTCCCAGGCTCCTGCTCACTGCTGCCCTGTCTCCAGGTGAGGATAGAAACATCCCACTCCAGCTGTTCATTGGCATCTGCTTCCTTACAGGGGTTCCTGTATAGCTCTATGGAATATGTAAGTCGTCCTGTTATTGTTTTGGCCAAGCATGTAGGAAGTAGAGGCATGGGGTGGGCCCTCTCTGGTGGACAGGGAGTTCCGGGCCAGGGTATTTCAGCTCAGAAGCTGTGACATGCCATTGCAGCTATACTTACCCCTGTATCTCCGGGCCTCTTGTTGCTTCCGCTTCCTTGCTCTCATCTGCAGAGGATCCTGCCAGTTTCCAGCTTCTCTTTCCAGAAGCTTCTGGTTACTCAGAGCTGCAAACCCCTTTGTGCTTCATGTCCCTCTCCTTGGTTTAGACTCTAATTGATCTCAGCAAGATTTCCTACCAGGCAATAGAGTGATGACTCAGTGGTTAAGAACACAGGCTTTCTTCCAGAGGATCCAAGTTCAATCCCCAGCACCCACGTGGATGTTTAATAACTCCAGTTCTAGGTGATCCAACACCCTCCTCTGTCCTGTGCAGACAGAGGTACATGTGCACAGACATACATATAGGCACACATTGATACACTTAAAAGTAAAACACAGCAAAACGTCACATTGGATTTCTGTCTTAGTCGGTGTTCTATTGAAGAGACACCATGACCACAGCAACTCATAAAGAAAAACATTTAATTGAGGCTGGCTTACAGTTTCAGGCGTTTGGTCCATTAGCATGGTGGGAAATGGCAGCATGTAGACAGGCATGGCTGGAGAAGAGGCTGAGAGTGCTACATCTGGATCAGCAGGCAGCAGGAAGAGAGAGAGAGCCACTGGGCCTGGCTTGGACATTTAAAACCTCAAAGCTGGCCCCCAGTGACACACTTCCTCCAACAAAGCCACACCCTTCAACATGGCCACGTTCTAATCTTTTCAGTGATGTTATTCCCTATGAGCCTATGTGGGATTCATGTCTAGATGCTTAAGTTTGCTGGACACAGAGGCTGGAGAACAGCCCTTGGGGTTTACCCATCCACAGGCTTCTCCAAGTACTCCCTTACACGCAGGGCAAGCAGAGGGCACATCGGGCCGCAGGTGGGCCAGGCTGTCTGCCCTTGGTGGAGCCATTTCCCATTTTCCTACCGTAAGGGTTGGGGGGGAAGCTGGTGGGCTGGGCATTCTTGTCCCTTGTCCCTTTGCTTTAGGACACAGACATTGAATTTCCAGATCCCTGCAGCTTGGTGTAGCCCTGTGCTGGGTTCTGGCAGCAGAAAGCCCATGGGAGCACCGAGTCATGTCTAGCCTGGTCCATGGAAATCTTTGTAATGTCTATTCTGTCTTGTCCCTAAACAACTTTGGTAAAATATGTGCCTAATGGCAAAGCTTCTTTGAGCCTGAAGCTTTGAGCATTGTGGACAGCCTCCTGGCTGGCCTCAAATGCACCACGTAGCTGAAGATGACCTTGAACTTCTGATTCTCCTTCCTCTATCTCCTCAGAGATAGGATGGCAGGCATGGGCCACCATGGTGACAGATTCTAACTTCTGCCTTGGAAAAGAGGTGTCCAAGTCCCTTCTTTTTCAATCCGAGTGTGCTGGGTCTACTTCAGCCATGTGACCTGGCAGACAAGCCCTCTTCCATTACTGGCTCTTCGACCTCCCGTCTCAGACTGTGTGGGCTTGCTGCATGAAGTCTGGCTACCTTCCTTCTGTCTGGGGTAGAACAAGGCTCCTTCCTTCTCTTCAGAGCATCTTCTGAGAGGCTCAACAGCTAGTGAAAGGGAAGGTGGCGAGGACACGGCCACCTCAGAAGAGGGAGAAGGATCTGGGGGTCCCTGGTTACCCTGCTCTTAACCACATTTCAGCTTATGCATGTTGGCCATGTCCCCAGCTCAGATATTTTGTTACATGTCAGTTCTTTGACTTGGTTGATTTCCTATCTTCGGGGGTCAGAGGGAAGGGGCAGTCCTCTGCCAGCACCCATGATATGGCTACTCAGATCTGGCTCTCCCCGTCTGAAGCAGAGACAGGGCTCCTCTCTGGCTCTGAGCTACCGGCCATCCTCTGTCCCCCAGTTCAGCTCCTCTAGGCTCCTCTTCTGCTCACCCTCCTCCTAGGCTCCGATCAGTTGTTGATTTTTACACCATTGGCTCCATTCGCCTATTGATTTTCACACCTTTGGATGCAGCAAGCTAGTGGCCCAGGGGAGCTGAAGGGTGAGGCCTGTGCCCTTCTTCCCTGTAATGGGAGAATCCACCAGAAATTTCTACACAGGACTTATAGAGGAAGTCAGCAGCTTCACAGAAGAGGCCCAGCTTTGGTGAGGAGGGTAGGTATTTTTAGCTGAAAACTTTTACCAGAAAGAAAGGCCAAGCCAGGCCCGAGAAGGATGGACGTCATCTGGCTGTCATCTCTCGTGCTCCAGGTTCCTCTAAAAGAGGAAGAAAGCCTGAGATGGCTTGAAAAGCCATCCTCTGCCTGCACCCGCCCACCTGCCACAACCGCGCCCGAGCTGTTGGGAACGTGAGAAAGTCACGGACGATGATGGATCTGCAGTCTGCCTTCTGTTAGCCCCAGTGTAAAGGAAGAAGTTTTGCCTCAACAGCTGGGCTCTCCTCCAGCTGGAGATACCCAAGGTCCAGAGGGCCAGTGCTACTTCCAGTCTCCCAGCTCTGGGCCTTTCATAGAGGCATGGGACCTGTTGGGTCCTGGGCCTCCCTTGGGTGTTTTCTTTTGCTTTGTTTTTTGACAGGCTCTCACTGTGTAGCGCAAACTGGCCTTGAACTCACCGTGTCTCCCATGCCGAACTCTCATCCGTCTGCCCTTGCCTTGCTGGTTCCCATGAGGCAGCTCCAACCCAGCTTCCCTTGTTTAAGTCCTACCTATCCTCCCACACTCATTTTGGATGTCACTACCTAGGGAAGTCCTGTTTGATGGCTCTGTAGCCACAGCATTCACTCTCTATAGACTGCTTGCCCCTAGGGTCCTGCTCCCTCTGGGCTGAGGGACGAAGGGCACATGCATCTCAGGAGGCATACAGCTCTTCAGCAGAGTCCCTGTCCCCTATAGCTGGTGACCGAGGGCACTCATCCACTGTAAACCTTGGTTTCTCTGTGAGCTAAAGGATAGAAGACCGGCTCATGTTGAGCATTTTGTGATGTTTGTTGGGGGGCGATGGTGGTTCACTGTGAACAGCCCTATCCACCCCAGAAGAGCCAGTGCTACCCTCTCAGCAGCAGCCTGAGTGAGGCCATGGGCAGAGACCTCAACCTGGGTCACCCTGGACCTTGAGAAGACCCACCTTTTCTTGGATTTTGGCACCACTTACAAATCCTATGTGATCACACCTCTGGCCTGTACCCTGCTCCCTACTGCTCTGAGGAAACGTGGCAGTCCGGGGAGCTGCAGGAGGACAGACACTGTCTCAGGGATGAGAGACCTTCCCATGTTGCTGTTGCTCTTATGCCCCCAGCTCAGATATGTTTGTTCCTTGTCCATTGTTTGACTTGGTGAGGTTCTGATTCCCCAGGGGCTGGAGGTGAGGCCTAGTCCTCCGTGAGAATCTGATGCAAGGAACCCAGCACGTGGCCCAGGCGAGGTGGCACCTCTCAGAAGGCCTTCTCCCACTCTACACCCCATCATGGCAGAAGGATGAACCCTGGTTAACCTCACCTGGATTCTGCTGTTTGCTGGCGCTGTGCGGGAGGCAGACCTGTGATGGTTCTAGAACAGGCCTATTTCTCAAGAAGGCCATGTTCTGAAGTTGAGAGTACAGGTTAGCTGGTTCTCATGGCCAAAGGTGGTGTATACTGCCATGCGCACCATTTGGTCCTCGGGGCCAGGGTCAGGCTCAGGGAAGATGGGAGATCTGAACCGGCTTTGGGAAAGGTCACCATGGCTGTAGGAGGTGGAGTGGGGGTGGGGTGGAGGAGAACGGCCACGTGGATCTGGACAGGGAAGAGGCAGACAAATGCAAAGGCCTGAAGTCTGTGCCTCTCAAGGTCTCCTGTGCATTCCTTGCCCAGCTGGGATGCTAGTCCTCAGCTGGAGGTAGGCACTACCCTCTTCAGTTACTTGTGTACCCAAGCCTTTGGCTGGGTTTTCCTGAGCCACAGCTGTTATCAGATCCCTCAGTGATCCCTGGACACTCCTAGGCGCACAGCTGTCTGCTTGATTCCAGGTGGCAGAAGCCCCCAGCACTCTCTATATCTCACATGCTTGATCCACCCTCCTGGAATTGTCTAAATATCCCATGTTGCTTTGCCACTTGGAATTTGCCTGACTTTCGGTGGACCCATGGACCAGGATCAGTTTCTCATCTGTAGGATGAGTTCACACAGCAGTCCCAGCCTGAAGGCTTACACGCGAGTTACAGGAGGTGAGTGAGGATGGACTGGGTGCCACCAGGGTAATCAGCAGGATCTGAGAGGCGCACATCACTTTTCAGGTGGCCACTAGGTGCATAAAGGGCTGAGGAAACTTCCGGGTGAGAAAGTGGCTTCTGGAAGTGAAAGTGTGATGCCAATGACATCACTGAGCAATCTGGACTGTGGAGAAGAGGGAACTGGGATGTTATAGGACAACCCCTAAAACAAATGGGCCCCACATTTCAGAAGTGGCTCTTCTGTAGGTGGCTCTGATCCAGGTTCCTCCAGTTTCTTTGGACTGACCAGAGCAGAGGTTGGTCCCATTATCCCAGAAAATCATAGCCAGTTGTGCCAAGATGGAGGGCTTCCTTGTCATTCCTCTAAAGAGCACCCCAGCTTCCGCCCAGACTCCACTTGAGGGGCTGGGCTAGCAATGCCTGCATCCCCTTTTTACCACAGCCACAAGCGGCTGACAGCTAACTCTTCCTGGTCTGCTGAACCTGCCATTCCTTCCTGGCAGCCTTTTAGCGCACACTTGTCTGCCTCTCCTGGTGGGGAGCTCCGCATGCTGAGAAGCCGGCACCGTGGCCAGATGTCCATCTTATCTGTCAGCCTGCTCAGGATCCCAGAGTGAAGCTGACAGTAGGGACAGTTGATCGGCTGGGCCAGGCACATACCCTGTGGGGCTGCTGAAGTTTGGGGAGGTCTGAGGTAGGTTAGGAGGGAAAAGAAGAGCTGGGGAGCCCCTGGCTTCCTCAAGCTGGGACACCCCTAACGCCATTCTTCAGCAGCGAGCTTCCATACTGTACCCCGCCCCTCCCACTGCAGAAACATCTTCCATCCCCAAACGAATAGGAATCATTGTACAGGAGTGGAAACCTGAGTTTGGGGTCCCCCCCCAGGACCCTGCTCATGGGTTTGGCATTTCAGAGACAGGCCTCTGCAAATCAAATGTCCTGGTGTTGGCACTGAACTACCATGTCCTTCTGGCCCAGGCCTGGCATTTACAGAGAACTCAGGTATCTGTTTCTGTGCCCCAAGCACTGCTGTGCTGGATAAGACTCCCACTGCCAGCATCAGTTTTCTCGAACCCACTACCCTGCTGCCTCCCTCCCACTTCTAGGCATCTACCCTGTATGGTTTGATTATGCCCACCCTACTTATCTCCTCCCCCCTAGTGGGATATTCTCCAGATGCCACAGTGTTGAGCAAAGGCTGGGCCTGGCTACTCTCCTCGTCCCCTGCCCCTGGGATAATGCTGGCTTTCCCTCAGGGGATGACTCCACCCTTCCATCCCAGCATACCCATCTCCAGAACCATGGTGCCAATAAACTCCCGCCCACATAAATCTTCTGATTGTGGTCTGTGGTAATGCTATAGGTGTAGATAAGACAAAAAAAAAAAATACCTGCTTCTGGGGGAGCCAGCCGACAATGGGGCTTTACCCCCAGGCTCTGGGCATTACCCAACAGTGCCCATCACCACACTATTACTATTTATTCAGCTTACCCTAACTGGTGGTCAGGCTGGAAGACCAGAAGATGAATTTGCAATTGTGGGAAGGGGTGAGAAACCAGAGACCAGCTCGGTATGAGATGGGCAGAGTCAGGCATCTATCGCCATGCCTAACCTCTGGCAGCCTGGACCCATCCTTCCACAGCCCGAGGCAAGACAGGCAATGAGGCAGTGGCTTAAAGGGGAGGTGACATCATGGTTCCTGATGGTCTAACTCACTTTGGAGATATTTCTGGAGCCGTTCGCTGTGAGCTGAAATGCCAGTTTCTTGCCTGGTACTCATGTTGATGTCACCATCCATCCAGGTTCACGGTGGCAGGGTGATGGGCGCCTCACACTCCCACATGCACACCCACATGAGTTGAGGCTTGGAGGAGTGGGGAGGAGGCTCAGAATATCTCCATTATTTGGTGGCAGGAAGTGAGGATGGGAAAGGCTTGCACTAAATGCTCAGTGTCCTGGAGGGAGAAAGACATAAACTGAGTCACATCCCTAAGAGTGACAGATTGGGAGGCGACGCTGAAGGGATGGGAAGGTGACTAGTGTGATTGACCCCGTGTCTCATTTCATCCCCCTTCTCTCTCACTCACTCACTCGGGAGGCGTGGAAGGCACCCTGCCATGCCAGGCAAGGGGACAGTGGGCACGCCTTGGTCCCATGCCTGACATGTGCCGTGAGCTGGTTCTGTGAAGGTCCCAGCCCTTGGTTGTCTGATGAAAAGGTGCTAAACCCTTGATCAGAGACTTCTCCCTCCCTGGCAGGCCAGATCCTACGCTGGATATTTTAGCAGGCTATTGGCAGGAAGGGTGTGTGGAGGGTTAGTGAAGACCACCTGGGGAGAAAGGGCCAGCTGTGAGGACTTCAAATATGCCCATTAACTAGCATGATCGGTGGGGCCTCTGCCCTCCCTTGTTCAGGGGCCGGGAGGAGGGATTCATGTCTACCGAGGAAAGGAGGACATAGTGGGGGGGGCAGAGCTTGTACGCTTGACCACCGAAGGTGGGTTCCCCTCTGTTCCCTCAGCCCTCCACCTCTGGGGGAAGGTGACGCCAAGCTGTGAGGACACTCTGGGAGCCCAGGGCAGACAGACAACTCCTGGGGAAGAGGCCAGGCTTCCATGAGGTGTGTCATTCAGGCCTGGGGTAGCCTGAGTGACTGCCCTGGCAAGGGGTAGTGTCTTCTTGAGGCACTCAGGGGTAGAACCATCAGCTAAGACGTCCCTCACTTCCAGTTAGACGCTGACAGAGAGGTAACAGCCGAGTTTGGATTCCCACTGGCCCTTCCAAGAACAAACTTGCAAGTGGGTTAGTTAAAAAGCATTGTGGGGCCAGGCAGTGATGGCACATGCCTTTAGTCCCAGCACTTGGGAGGCAAGGACAGGTGGATCTCTGTGAGTTTGGGGACAGCCTGGTCTATAACATGAGTTCAAGGATAGTCAAGGCTACACAGAGAAAACCTGTCTTGGGGGTGGGAGGGGAGCAATGTGGGCCTGGGGAGATGGTTCGGGCTCGCTGAGGGAGCCTGGTCACCTGAGGTCAAGCCCCAGAGCCCATGTAAGAAAGCTGGATGGAGTAACCCCCTCTGTAATCCTAGCATTGTACCGTGAAAGGGGGTGGGTGGGGGTGGAGACATGAGAATCAAAGAAGAGAGACCCAACTAATTCCTGAATGTCTTCCTGTGACCTTCAGGTGGGCCCATGACAAATGCACTCACGCACACTCACACAGATACACAAACACATACAGATATACACACAAGTACCCACAGACACAAAGACACGCATACACCCACAGGGACACACACCCTCACAGAGACACAGACTCACAAACACACATACACAGACAAACACACAGAGACACACACTTATAAACACACAGACACAGACAGATATACACACATGTACCCACAGACACAAAGGCACGCATACACACACAGGGACACACACCCTCACAGAGACACAGACACACAAACACACGTACACAGACAAACACACAGAGACACACACTTATAAACACACAGACACAGACACACACATACACATGCACACAGAGATATACACAATCCATCAATAGTCCTTCAAAGACTTGTTAAAGTTTTATTTACACAGAGAGGAGTGGCCTGGCTTCCCGGGTCCTCACTCCCCTCCCCCCGACCTGCCAAGCACAGGGTGCACACGGGCTGAAAAGGGGAAGAGGCTTTGCAGGCTGCTCTGTTCAAGGACAGGGCCTGTGTGTGCTGAGGAAGAGGACCTAGGCCTGGGGCTGAAAAATTCAAGTTGTTGCCCTGCTTGATGGCTTAATCAGTGATCAATACATGTCATGGGGCAGGAAGAGTTACAGGCGAGGTGAGTCAAGATGAAAAATAGCAGAGGGGGCTGGAAGGCCTGGGAGAAGAGGTGAAAGCCATGGCTCTGCTGTCCAGCGACAACAAACTTCACAGCAGATATGGGCAGCCACGGGCTGGCTGCTGCTTAAAGCACGAGGTCACGAAGCCACTCTCTCTCCATAAGGCAAAGCTATGCTAATTAATTGCCTTTCTTGACTAAAGATGGATGCAATAACCTTTAGCCGTGTGAAACAGCAGCAGCAACCAAACTAACGTGGTCTGAACCCCTGGTTGGTGGAATTGAGTTGTTAGTGACTGTGGGAGCCCGGACATACCCAAGAACAAAAAGCCAACCAACTAGCAAGCAAGCATACAAAAACCCCATTAAATTAGCACTCTCAGTTTTCCACAAGGTGACCTAGGAGAGCGGAAAGTGGGGCAGTTTAAAGCTAACAGCCATTGCACTTCTCATGCCCTGGGGATCAAGCTACCTGTGAGTGGCAAGAAAACCAAAACAGTGGCTTCAAAGAGACACCTCAGCTCTGTCCTGGGCACAAGACTTTGGCCTCAAGGTCCAGGATGGCTGCTTGAGCACCAGTCATCACTTCTAAATTTTTACTATCGAAAAAAGGAGGTGGGGACAAAAAAAGCCCCCTCTTGTAACTGCCCCACTAAGGACACCTCAGGAGCCACACCTCAGTCACTCTTGCTTGCTTATGAAGGGGCTGGGACGGGAAGTTTTTCTCTCAGGGGCTCTCTGGGAAAGGAAGAATGGAAATCTGGATCGTCGGAAAGGATGTAGGTGAGCCCACTTCATCCGATCCTGAGGTTCAGTACCTCAGCCCAAAGCTGCTAATTCACAGCCCAACCCTGACTGTGACTGTGGTGCTGAAGACGGGAGGCTGACACCAGCGAGCGCGGGAAGAAAACGGAATGACATGGGATGTTGAAAGAGTAGAGATGAGTCATGTAAAAAGTGACATTTAAGTCACGAGGCTGTGCTGTGTAAAGCCAGAAACCTTTCTCCAGATAGAGCACAAACTTAACTATGGCCCCTTTGGCCGCCTGCGTTGCCTGGCACCCTGGGCTTCTGGTTTGTGTGGATCTCATCTGGAGTCCCAGGAAGGACCAGCCAGCCTCTGAGCAAACCCAAGGGCCAGCACTAAGGAAGCCAGCCATGGGGGCATGTCAGGGTTGGCCAGGCTGTAAGGGCAGAAGATGCAAAGCCAGGTAGCTTAGGTCAGGGCTTCTTAGAGCTGTGGGTCATGACCTCAGGTTGGGACCTCATTCAGAGCTGTGATAAAGTTGACAACAGTAAACAGCTTCTAAAACAACAAGGACCAAAAATCAAGCAAAAATCAAACGTGTGAGTCAGAGTTTTGTTGGCAGCACGTACCTGTATGCCAGCCCCAGCGTCACAGTGCCGCAGCTGTGGTTCTGAACATGAACTATAAGCATCTTCTTATACCATGCAATGCCAACGGTGGCTGGAATCTGCTCGGCTCAGGCGCCAATCTCTTGTATTTACATGTTGCATATTTCACTACACGTACAAAGGGTTTTGTTCAGAGAGAAACATAGTAGCTTAATTACAAAAAAAAAAAGTATTTTTCTACCTTCACTCCTCAGTGTGTAAATATCATATTACTATACATTTGAATCATTGTACTAAAGTGTTCGGTTTTGAAAACAGCTGTTTGATTTTCTGGCTTCAGCTTCATTTATGAAAACACTAACTAGGGGTCCTGGAAAGGTGGCTGAGCTGTACTGCTCCTGCAGAGGACGAACGTTCCATTCCCAGCACTCATATCAGGCGGCTCACAACTGCCTATCCAGCTCCCGGGATTCAACTCCTAACCTCTTATGGTACTCATGTGGCCAAAGCCAAAAACACAGATACACACACACATACTTAAGATTTAAAAAGAAACCTAAAATAAATGTCATTAAATGAACCTTGGCTGGGGGCCAGGGCAGGATTTTCAATGATTTCTGCAACTGTACCATGTAGGTGTGAAGCCCTCACCCCCGCCCCATGGCTGTGCCTGTAAGTCGGGGGGGGGGGGGGTGTTAGGTGGCTTCCTTTGCCACTCTCCCTCTCACCCTCTGAGACAGGGTCTCTCTGCACCAGAGCTCACTGACCCCAGCAGGGCTCAGCCGTTCTGGCTCTGCCTCCCTGGTGCTGGGATCACAGGTGCACATGGCTGCACCCAGCTTTCTATGTGGGTACAGAGGACCTGACTTGACGCTTGTGGGGCAAGCACTCTACCCTCGGAGCCGCTGCCCCTCCTCCATGGTTTCTGCCAACGTTTTCTGTTTGAAGTTCACACAAAGGGCTCAGAGCTGCTTTTGACTGTGCTGCCCTGCCCCACCCGCCTCAGCGGGAGTGCTGCTCAGGCCATCTGCCGAAGGAGTCCTACTATGTGTTGGTTGAATGGTTCATCCAGGTTTGCCCATGGCGAGGAATTTGGGGGGAAGGAGACCTACAGGATGAGGGGCCATCCCACCCCAGCAGCTGGGCTCGCAGCACCACTGTGATGACCTGGGCCTCTGGACGAGGAGGCACATGCCAGATGCCCCCAGTGATGTTCCCATTTCTTCCTTGCACACCATCATGCATAGGTCACTAAGCCTAGTCTATACGCAGAGGGCGAAGCCTTGGGGTTGTAACCTTTGATGACTGAAGCAGGTTGGGGTACTTGAAAGCAGGTTTGGTGGGGAGAGATTCAGGAGCTGAAGGAGTCTTGGAGGAGCCACCGGGGAAGGCTGAGAGGAAAGAGGGCTTGCCTGTGGCTGTGGGAAGGCTGGCCATGTGGTCGCCCAAGGTAGAAAAAGAGATTCACCCAGAGAGCCCCACACTGGAGACTCGGAGCAGGGTCTGAGGAGTCTCTCTGTCCATGGGGCAGTAGGAGGAGCCTAAGGAGTCTCTACCTGTCCATGGGGCAGTAATGGGAGGAGATGTGCTGCAGAGACAGATCTGTGCTTAAAGCCAAGTTAAAAGAACTGTTAGTACAAGGGAGTCATAATTTGCTGGGGTTGAAAACAAACCATTTCTTCCTCCATTCCCAGCCTCTCCAGATAGGAATATACATATATACCCGTGTGTGTGTGTGTGTGTGTGTGTGTGTGTGTGCTCACACCCCCCGTTTCCTCCAGACTAAGATTATAGCTAGGACAGGAACAAAAGACCATTGGTGAGATCTGATTTCCAAAGCCTTTTGTGCTTGAGATCAGTCTATTTGTTTTTAGGTCCAGACTCGCTTTCCATTTTCTGACCTTAGAAATGGGTCTGGGCCCCTCCACTAACTTTTTTCTTCGCTTGCTAGCTTGATGCTAGGGTTGATGTAATGTCATAAGACATTACAGGGAGAAGTTTTTCCTCACCCGTGCTCCAGCCATGCCGCACACAGCAGCAAGCCAGGTGTCTGCCGAGTAAAGCCTACCAGCTCCCCAGCTCCCAGGTCAAGTTCGGCAGAAGCGGGTGGCTGCTTTTCTTGAAGCACCGAATATCATCTAGGTTCGTCTCTTGGGCTGAGTTACCACAATCCCACAGAGCATGTACATGGTCATGTGTGTCCATGTGTGTATGTATGTGTGATCTGTGTACGAGTGTGTGGTCTAGAGTGGAGGAGTAGCTGGATTTCAAACACATAATCAAAACACATAGTAGACAGAGGCGGGGTGGGTATTCACCAAATACAAAATGACCTCCTGATAGAACACAGCAAACTCCAGCGTTCCCCAGAGGCGCTCATGTCCCACTCTGCGGAACAGTGCCTGTCCAGTGACGGAGTGAGCGGCGTGAGGTCACAGACAGGGTCAAGCACTCACCAGTGAGGCTCTAAGGAGGCGATTGCCGTGGTTATTTGGCTGGGGTGCCGCGCGCCTGGGGTCATTGGTGGTGTAAGGTGGGCAAGAGAAGGTGTGCCCGTGGAGCCAGGGTGACAGGGCGGAGGGTGTGGCTCACTGCTGCAGGTTCCCAGGGCATCAGGAAGCCGTGTGCACGTGGAACTGAGGATGGCTCTCAATGCTGACACAGCAAGGAAAGGGCCTGTCCCTGGAGCACCGGAGGGGCTGGCAGCCCTGTACTTGAGAGTAGCTTACACCAAAACTGATATTGGACTCCTGACCTCTGGAACGCTAATGTTTGTGCCATTGAAGCCATTCAGCCTGTGGTTTGTGGGAAAAGGGCTTAAAGCAATATTTATGCCAGTTTAAAGCCCAGATGCTTTAAACCGCTTTAAAGCCCAGTTCCCTCCCTACGCCCTGCGAAGCAACACCCAGAGCCTTCCAGCCCCTTCAGAGGGACTGTGTGGCTTCCGTCAACCCTGTTTCTTTTGTTGGTGGACAGTCCCTCCTTTAGCTGGGAGCAAGCATCCTTTAGTGGGAGCATGCACCCACTTCCTGGAAGAGCACCCCACTCAGCCAGCCCTGTACTGCTCCCCAGTGCTCGGCACTGCTTGGCAGGAGCACGCAGGGAACACGTGGGGTCGTCCAGTGCCTGGCTCCGAGCGTACAGGAGCAGTGGCCTGCTCACAGGTGGTGCCCAAACCGAATGAGTGCTAAAAGGTTGAGGTCAGCCTGGTCTACATAGAAAGTTCCTGGCTGGTCAGGGCCTCATGGCTTCCAGGCTGGCCTGGAATGGGTGCTATAGTTGAGGCCAAGGTTGGCCTTGAAGTCCTCATCCTCTTGCTTGAAGTTCCAAGTGTTGGAATTAGAGGCACGTGTCACCACACCCAGTTGTAGGTGGTGCTGAGGATCAAACTCAGGGCTTTGTGCATGCTAGGCGGCGCTGTACCGACTGAACTGTGTCCCTAGCCAGCTCCTCTGTTTGAAAAGACAGGCTGTCCTGTAATCCAGGCTGGCCTCAGACTTGCTTTGTGTCCCAGGATGACCTTGAACTCTTGAGGCTGAGTGGTGATGAGGCACAGAACAGTGGTGGCTTTAAAGTCCCGACTAGGAAAAGCTCCTCCTCCTGCTTCTGTTGGCCAGGACTCAGAGAGTTTTAATCTGTGCCTCTTTCTAAAATGGCCTCCCCCCCCCCCCCCGCGGTCCACATTTTATTTGTCTAGGACACAAAAATTTATCTGATGAATATTTTTGGGCTTAAGACAGTTCCCTTTTCTGACAGTGGGCTGTCACATGACAGACTGCCTGTACCTTTCCAGCGCTAGGTCCTGAGACTGGCAGCTAGGACAGAGAGGAGCCTGGCACCCCCTGCTTCTCTGCGACTCTCATGCACTCTAAGTACACCTCAGACTGAAAATGGACCATAACAATCTGCTCCCTCCATCATCGACACCAGGACATGTTCAGGTATGGTTAGCCTGCCTCTCTCTGGCAGCCAGCGCTGTCTCAGCTAGGAGAGGCTGTGGGGCTCGGCTAAGTGGTCCAGGTCAATGCACTAGCTTTCCCGAGATGGCCCTGGGGGGGAGCACTGTCAGAGAAATGAAGATGTGTTACATACACGCCCATTCACAGGAGGCTGAGGACAGTGTCACACACAGGAGCCTGGGGACACTGTCACACACTCACAAGGATGGTGTCACACACAACTCAAGTTTCTTAGGCCATGGCCAACAGCTGGTACCATCTCAGCCAGCTGTTTCCTCTTGCACAACCTTGCCCTGACAGTGGTTCCAGGGGTGCCTAGAGTTGAGAGCTCTGCCGACTCCCCGTGAGTACTGGTGCTTTAGGTTCTCTAGGTTAGAACTTTTCTTGCACTGATTTGCAAACTAATGGAAAGAAACAGGAAAAAGAGCAAATTAACTCTGGCCTTTTGGCAATCATTAATTTGACCAGCTCCTCTTTGGAAATGAAAGGCTGGCACAGAGTCAAACATCAAAAGACTGTGGCACAGAGAGCTGGCTGCAATCAAGGACAGAGGACATGCACCTGTGCAGGTAGAGCCTGGGGGTGGCAGCAGGCGGGAGCTGACGGGTGCTGTGGAACACGCGTGCTGGTGAGCGTTTCCCCCATGGCTGAGGCTGGACCATAGCTTCTGAAGAGAGTAGGCTCGCCCCGTGAGTGAGCTTGGGAAAGGACGACATGACTTCTCTTCCCGCACACACTGCGTGTGTATGTCTTCCATGGTGGACTGAAACCTCAGAAATCATGAGAGCAGGCTGGCCTTGACCTCCCGACTCTGCTGCTTCCTCCTTCCAAATTCCGGAGTTTTAGGCACCTGTCATGATACCTGGCTTCCTTCGTCTTTTTAAGGTGCTTTGCCTGGTATTTTGTCAGCACAGACAGGATGCAGAAAGCTGCATCAGAGAAGTGAAGTGTTGCCGTGCTGAGTCTGACGTGTGGTCCTTAGGCTTTCAGAACTAGTTTGTGGTGGGAACGTGGAAGAGAGTGTAGCTGTGGCTTGAGCAGCCATTTAGTGCAGTATGCAGAACTCAGTGGGGAGATTCCAGTGGGGGCTTGAAAGACCTGAATGCTGACAGGAGTGTGAACAGTGAAGGCCGAGTCCACGAGGTCTTAGATGGAAAGGGATCTGCTAGGAATGAATCTAGAGGCCATTCAGTTACCTTCTGGCAAAGCACTCATGATCATTTTGGCTATGCCCAGAAACTGGCAGGCTGACTTTAAAGATGGTGGGAAGTTAATTTAGTGGAATATATCCAAAGCAGCCCAGCATGCAGGCTGTGATATGGTTCCTGCTTGCTGTGTTTAGACCGGTTTCTAGTGAGAATGAGAACAAAAAGCAGAGTGGGAAGGTTTGGGAAACTTGAAGCTTGCCTAGGAAGTGTGTAAAATGGGGTTAAAAGATGTATGGCTGCTGACTTTAAGGGATGTTGAAAGAAGCGGAGTGCTTCATAGTGGGAGAGTTTCTGGAGGACACCCAGCCACTGGCTGGACCCTCCCCATCACTGCCTAGGGCTGTAAAGGTCGTTAGTGAGATGAAAGACTTTGCTTTGAGCAGAGAGTTCTGGGGCCCCCTGCCCACACAGGATCCCTTAAAAAGCTTTTTCAGGAGTCACTTTACCATGTTCAGCTACCCAAAGTGCTCATGAGCTGCCGTAGCCCAAGGGGGGTTGGCTCCTGAGGGACGGCATCTCAGATTGTCCTTTGGCCTCCACACAGACACACAGACATGTCCACTCATGCGCAGCTAACCACGTAAGACAATACACAGATGCATACACAGAATAAAACAGACACTGAATGACCCTGTGCGGATGACACCTGTGAGATAATGGGGGACAGATTATTGTCTCCCTAGGCCAGTGACACAATGACAGATCTTGACTGTGGCTCCACAAAGCGGCACACAGGACTGCGTGCTGGTGCTGCTCTCTGATGCCTTCCTGGGCTGGCTCAGTGGCAACTGTGCTCCTACACCCTCCCATCGCACTCTCCTGTGCTGCAGGTCGCCTGTCCCCATCCACTCCGGGAGAAGCAGGCCGGTCATGGATGAAGCCTGTGGCTGTTGGGACACTCTTGTCTCTGAGCGGCATACCTTTGTCTCCTGGCTAGAGTTCCTCCTTGGCCACTGGTCACCTCAAGGATGTTGCAAAGGGGGACCCTGGTGTGCCTGTGGACGTGAAAGTTTAGCTCTTCAAGCAATAAGGGGGCATGGAAACTGGAGTCCAAATTGAAAACAATTCTGCTTTTTTATTTGTGCTCACATAGCATGAGAACATACGTGTCCCATACTACTGCAGCTGTGAGACCAGAGGCCGGTGTTGAGTGCCTTCCTCTCCATCCCTTTTCTCTTCTTCCACTTGCTCTCTTCATACATCTACATTTTTATGTGTAACATTTTTATGTGTTTGTGCACACTCGTGTGTTTATACGTGTGGGCACCCTAATGCCATGGCATTCGTGTGGGAGTCAGGGGACAGCTTTGTGGAGTGATTCTCTCCATTTACCCTGTGGGTCCCGGGGATGAATTATGGTGGTTAGAGTTGGGGGCAGGGCCATCTCTCCAGTCCTCCGCCTTCCATTTCCTGAGCTAACGTCTTCACTGGATGTCGAGCCTACTGCTTTGGTCAGGCCGGGCGGCCAGTGAACTCCAGGCCTATGCCTGTCTCTGCTGTTTCGGTTTGGGATTATAGATGTGTGTGGTTGTGCTGGCTTTCATGCTTTCATGTGGGGGCAGGGGACTGAACGCAGCTCCTGATGCTTGATCCACAGAGATATGCCCACAGCATGTTTTGGGTTTACCGAGACCAAGTCTCGAGCTGGGTCCAGGCTGGCCTGGAACTGGCAATACTCCTGCCTCTTTTCCCCAATCCCCAATCGCATTAAAGACGCGAGCCAGAATGCCTGGCTGAAATCTGAGATCCGGTTGAGGTTCTCTTCCCATTAGCTTAGGGGCTGGGGAGGGTAGGACTGCAGACCCTGGGGCAGCCCACTGTGCTAGGTACTGAAGGCTGATTATCTAGCGTCTGGTTGCAGGGCCTTGGCCGAGTTTTTTGTACACGTGTGGAAGAGCCCGGCTGGCTGCTGTAGCAGTGCTAACCAAGGTGGGACAGTGTAGGCCCAGGTGAGCTCCGATCATCTCCAGTGTGTCAGCGCAGACATGAGGCCAGGGCACAGTGTGGAAAGGCCAGTTTTCCTTTTCTGTCTCTCCCAGACCTGGGGGACACTTCCTGTCAGATTTGCAGGAGGTCCAGATCTTATGAGAAGTCTTCTGGGTGAAGATGTCCTTCCTCCGCCCAACTGAGGTGACCTTAAAAGGCTCCCAATTTAGCATCAGGCCCACTCTCTGACACTCCAAATGTAACGGCACCTTCACGCATTAACACTGAAAGATCACCATTTTGTGGTGTCCATGGTGTTAAGTGTAAAAACATCACTCGATACCAAAAGGCCAATTCCCGATTTAGTTCAGAAGGAAAAAAAAAATCTGGACAACCTTTCACAGGCCTGTCTTGCTCTATTCTGTCAGCTGCTAATGGACACCAGAGCAACTGGCCAGCAGAAGGCAGGGGGCAGAGGCCTGGCTTCCCAGGGGCAGTAACTTCAGCAGGTGGGCTGGACCCTGTGGGGAGGGAGCTCAGACGTTACCAGCTCTTCATTCCCCTCACATGCCAGTGTGGGAGACCCTCCGGCAGCTCCCGCCCTGTCAAGCGGGAACATCGCACACTTGCCTGGGGTAATGCTTGGCAGCGTGTATGAACCACTCGGGGGAGGAGAGACGTGGAACTAGAGGTAACAACATGGTCCCATAAGATAAATGCCATGCAAGTCTGGCCAGGGGGCACCCCCAAAGAGTCCAAATCATGTGGAGAGCCTCGTGTTGCCCAGGCTGACCCTGAACTTGCTATGTAGCTGAAGATGACCTTGAACTCCTGCTCCTCTTGCCGTTTACCTCCTAAATGGCTACGTGGCTACAGGAACGTGCCACCACAGCACCCGGTCTCGTGAGGTACTGGGGCCGCATGTATGTTGGGTAGGCATTCCACCACCACTTCCACATCCTCAAACCACGTGACACGTGACGTAGCACTCTGCCACCTTTCAGCTCTAGGACCTTTGGGGTGCTCCCCACCCCGCCCCAGCAGCACTCTGTTTCTAGCTGCCCTTACAACTTACCCACTGGGAGCTGACTTCCAGGCAATTCAAGGTTTTATGTCAACTTCGGGTCAATGTCTTCCTATTTCAACAGCTGACACCCAAGTCATGTCATTGCATGCTGCTCTCCAAGCACTTCATCAGATGCATTACCACCCAGACTTGCCTTCTCAGGGTTGCAGGGTGCGAGGACAGAGACGGGAGCAGCTCACAGGTCCAACTCTGCTCTCCTCTCTTTCTCCCTTAATTAGGGAACGTTAAAAACTGGAAGATCAGATCTGAGATGGTTCAGTGGGTAATGATGCCTGCCCCACGCCTGACAATCGGGAGTTTGTTTCCTACAGCTCACACAGCAGGAGAGAACTGGTACCTACACGCCGTCTTCTGGCCCCACACGTGCACCCTACACACATATGTACATGCACACACACAATAAATAAAAAGTGTAAGAAGGGGGAACAAAGAAAATGAGAAACAGGATAGCAGGCATGGCCTGGGCTTCTGTTGTCCAGCCTGTCATGGCTGCCTCACAGCCAACCAGTTTCTTTGGCGGAAGCTTCCTTCTTTTGTGCTAGATGACCAATTTGCACTTTTAACTAGTACAGAGGAAGCCACTAACCCACTGTCATTCCAAGCTGGAGCACAGGTCTTGGGCTAGCTGACCCTGCTCCTCGGTCCCCCTCAGGCTGTGCTATTGTTTAAGGAATGCTTCTCTTTAGTGGCTGTAAGCAAACCTGTGGAGATGGATTCTTGTCATCCCAGGAAGCAGGAAAAAACCATTTGTTCTAAGGAATGTGTTTCTGAAGATGACAAAGAACACAAAAACAGCCACCTTTGTTGTGAGTGGAAGCAACAGCCTGCCCAGGGTCCGGGATGTGCCAGTGAAGTCGCTATCGGAAGCAGGCTGAAGCAGGCTGGAGAGCTATAGAACGATCCAGAGGGGGACCAGAGGCAAATGGTTCAAAACCCAAATAGCTTTTTCACAATGTGCCTCCTTGGGGATGTTTCCACATTTGCACGTCTCTGAAGGTGCTGTCTGCCAGCTGGCAGTCACGAGGCACTCATCACCGCACATGCCCCAACTTGGTCATAGCCAGCGCTGCCATCACGCCATGCGAGCGGCGCGCACCTCGGCACCGCACCAGGCCCGCTTGTCGGTAAGTGCTTTTGGGAACACCTGCAGTTTTGAGGCAGACTCTCATTGCTAACTTGGTGCCGTGATTTTCTTTAAGGCAATAAACAAGGGTCTGGGAGACCAAGGAGAGGAGCCTGTGATGGGAGGGGCAGGGTCTCTCTAGGCGGAACAGTTAGACTTAAGGCAGAAGAAATGGCGTCTTTGATCTTGGCGAACTCTGAAATGGAATGCCCGCGACCCCTCTGGCACACCTGACTGACAACCACGCCTCTCACAGCTCCCAAATGTGCAGTAAGGGAAGCAGTGTTTCCCAGAGCGGAGGTCCTCTGAGGCCCATGCCACTGTCCCTGGGCAGCTGGAGAGTGGGAGCATGGAGGTAGCAGGGTTGGCCTGAAGGCCCGCACTTCTCAAGCTCTCACCTGGCACTGCAGTTGTGCTAAGGGCCCCGTGTCCAGAGGCACTGTGGTGTGTATCCCTCACTCAGTGACAGCTCAGAGGCAAGAGGACTCTTCCAGAGGACCCAGTTAAGTTCCCAGGAGCCACATGGCGGCTCACAACTCTTTAATTCCAGTCTCAGGGTACATGTGGTGCACAAACACACATTTAGGCAAATCATTCATATATAAACAAACAAAAACATAAAAAAAAATAAAAACAACCGAAACCTTCTGCCTTGGTTCCTCCCAATTTGATGGTCAAGTGGGAATGGGCTGGGTGGCCCAGGACCTGTCAGGAACCATCCACTCTACTATAAGGAAAATCCGAGTTTTTCTGTTAGCGTGGTGGTGTATGCTTGTAATCCCAGCACTTGGGCAAAACTGCTTAGGTTTAAAAGCCTGGGCTACCTAGCAAGACAACTCTGCCTCAAAACAAAAAACAACCCCCCCCAAACAACAAGCCGAGAGAGAGAGAGAGAGAGAGAGAGAGAGAGAGAGAGAGAGAGAGAGAGAGAGAGAGAGAGAGGAGGGCAAAGGGGAGGGGGAAGAAGAGAGGGGGTAGGAAGATAGGAGAGGGAGGGAGGGAGGGGAAGGAGTGGATTTCCTCAAGGACGGTAGGGTGAGCCCTTCGCAGAGGCGAGTGCTTTTCACTGGATGGAGAGTGGCTTTGTCAGGAAGGCTGCAGAGGGTTCATGGGATGCGGAGTGCCAAGAAGCCAGCACCAGTGACTGCACCAGCATGTGCTCTAGCTACTACCCAGGAAGGGCCCCTCTTTAGTCACCAGTGGAGCGACTCCATAGAGCCACCTGCAATTCTTTCCTCCGAAGGAGCCCTCCATTTGCCACAACTGATGACCAGGCCACAGCATTGCCAGCTCTGCACCCTAGCCCCACCTGCGCTCCCCGAGAAGGAAAAAACAGTGAGGGCAGGCAGCCTTGGTAAGAACTCCCCCCCCTTCCCCCCACCCCGTTTGAGATTGGCCCAGGCTGGCCTCTAACTCTCAGTGCAGCTGAAGATAACAACCCTGACCTCCTGATCCTGTCTCCCCATCCTAGCCAGGATTTTAGGGTGTGCCACCATGTGGTGCTGGAGATTCAGGGCTTTCAGCAAGCCCAGCCCAAGGACAGTGTTTCAGACTCAAACTCTTCCATTTAAACAGAGGAAGTCAGATGTCCTGTATAAGACACAGGACACAGAGCCTTGTCTAGGGTACAAAAGGTTTATTGTTTAAAAAAATAAGTTACAAAAACCAACCAAGCATGACCAGTGCAAGAATACAGGTGCTCATTCCAGTAACAGCTCACAAACAAAAGACTGAGGGGCCAACTCACAGAGATGCCAGCAAACTGGGAAGGGCAGACCATCCCCCCGCAGTGCCGCTGCTGGGTGACAGTTCTGTCGGCAGGTGGGCCCAAGAGAACAGCGACATACACCTGTGTGGTAAGTGGACTGGACCGCTCCAGGATGGGCTGGTGCTGCAGGCTAGCCAGTGGCTGGGCTGGGGTCACTGCCGGCAGGTGTCGTGGAAAGCTTCCAGGGTTCGGAAGTCTCTCCACGTCGGGGGAAGGCCATCCTGCAGAAATTTCCCGCAGCGCTGGCACGGGGCCTGGAACAGCTTTATGTAGCTTCTCAACCAGGTCTGAAAAGAGGTGAGATAGAAAGGAGAGAGGGGGACCTCTTCAACTGCCCTCCCAGTGGGCATGGTGGCCTAAGGACAGAGCTTAAGTAGGCTCTGGCCCTGGAAGACACCTGTGGTCCCACAGAAACGCTGTCTAACCCACAAGCTGGTCCCCTTGGGACTCAGTTCTGATGTCTCCCGTTCCTCCCAAGATCTTAACACAGAAATCCCTGCTTTCCAGAGCTGGACTGTTCCCCAAGGTTATCTGGCACCATTGGCCAGTTCCCTGTTATATGGACAGCTGCCTCAATCCCTCTTTCCTGGGTCTGAGACGCAAGTACAGGCAGTTCAGGCAGTTGAGGAAGTGTTGTGAGGTTCTGTACCAGGGCAATGTGCTCTGAGCTAATCTCATTTCAGAGGGTGCCCCTCTCCGTCATGATGGGGCAGCCCCAGTGTCACCAAGTAACATAATCAGTGACAGTTCCCCACCCTTGAGGTGAGAGCCGAGGGCTCCCAGATGTCATGCATAAGGATGAGGCTCATGTAACTCAATTCTCCATCTCAAGGAGACTCACGGGCAGAGGCCCAGCTAGCAGAACCCACCACCACAGGCAGGCCGCTCCGAGAGCTGGGCCGGTCACATGACTCATTCCTGAAGGTGTCAACAAGAGGACACTCTTCTCAGAAGAGGTTACTGATACAAGCAGTTCCCGAGGGGCAGATCTGGCCCAGCTGTAAGATGGTGTGGGGTTTTGGAAATAAAAACAGGAGGGTGATGGCCTGTTCATTTCTCAACACCCCCATTTCAAGATCAAAGGGAAACTTAGCATCGTGGGTAGGTCAGATGGAAAGCTAGTCTGTGGGCCATGACCTTCACATCGTCACTTGCTCACTCCTCGTGGGGAAGGACGCTCCGCCTTTTCGGCTGAGTGCCCCCAGCACCATGCAGTTAGTTCTCAAGCCAGGCTTGTGTCCTGTGAGGACTGAGTGCTGACGCCAAGAAGATGAGCTATGGAGCCCATGTGACAGTGAACTGCTAAGCAGCACCACTCACTGTCACTACTGCTCAGAGCAGCAGGTAGGAAACCTGGCAGCCATGGTTGTGTGAGGACAAAAGGAGTTCCCTGGGCAGGGAAGGGCAAAGGCCAATGGCTTCCTGGGAAGCTGTCCCTGGAGGTGAACTGGCTGTTGGGTCTCTGGAGGCTGTGCTGGTTATGGGACCAGCCCGGGGGGGGGGGGGGGGTTTGGGAGGAAGAGGGGATGTCCTGATGTCTACATGTAAACACTCGCTTGTTCTGATCTGTGTTCTTGGTGGCTGAAGAGCCAGCTTGCCATGCTGCTCTGTGCTTGCTCTCACCTAGAGCTCCAGCTCTGAGGACTGCAGAAAGGCTTGGCTTGGGGGACTGCAGAGTTATCCCAGTCACCGCTACATGCTCAGATCACGCCACAGAGCCCTATGGTGAATGAGGAGTGCTGGGAACTTCTGGAAGGCCATGTCTGTGGGCACTGCCTGTTCAGCTCTGCTGCAAGTGGGATTACCTGGGTCTGCAGACCTCTCCCTAGCTGGAAGGCTTCACCGCTGACGCTACTTACCATGAAGGACCTGACCACAACATCTGGCATCTGGGGTAGCTGATAGTGGAGCAGGGCAGTGGTGGCGTGGTCGGTCACCTGGGATGAAGGACAGTTACTGTTAGCCGGGAGCTGCTGGCTTCCCCAGCAACAGCCCTGCTTGCACCCCCCTGCACCCCTCCTCCCACATCTACAATAACATCTCAAATAGGAAAATGAGTGGAGTTGAGGCAGGGACGAGACGCTGTAGGCAGGGGGACACAGCACAAGAAGAGGGTGGAACACTCCGGCAACTGAAACTATGGACAGAGAGAAGCATGGGATAGGAGAAACTCACGGTTGCTAGGGAGGGGGGCAGGGTGTGGCGCCTTGTTTGACAGTGGCAGACAGCAAGGATGCAGTGATCTCATCCCATTTCCATGCTCCTCACCAGGCCCTCACCTGCCAGCTCTCCTGACTGGCCCCTACCCTGGCCCTCCTCTCCATCAGCCCTCTGACCTTCTCAGCTCTCCTCTGGACCCACCCAGGTCTCCTGACTTCTCAGAAGGGTAGTAGCGATGCCAGGGGCCAGATAGCCTGAGGTGCACAGGAAGCACGAGAGACAAAGGCACTGTCTCCAGTCCTTGATCAGCTCCTCACCGTGGGCCTCAGCATCTCATCTTCAAACAATGGGGATAAAGACCCCTGCAGGACTGAACCATCCCCCAAACAGGAATTGACTAACATAAGAATTATATTCAAATTAATGGTTTGACTGTCCTCATTAGAAACGCTTTGTAAAAATTTAAATACATTTTCTTATTCACTTTGTGTGTGTGTGTATGTGTGCATGTGTGTATGCACATATGTGCGTGGGTGTGTATAAGAGCATGTGCCACAGACTGGGGTCAAAGGACAACCTCCAGGAGTCAGTTCTCTTTTCCTATCCCGTGTCCTGGAGATGAAACTCAGGTCGTTAGGCTTGGCAGCAGGCGCCTTTACCTGCTGAGCCGTCTCCCTGGCACTGGAAAGTCTTGTCATTACAAATATAGTTAAAAAACAAAAGAGAACACGCCAGATAAAATCATTAACTTTGAGAACAAGAATCAACAAGGCCCAACACGCACAGACGTGCCCATCCCCAGCCTCAGTGGGACACTGACATGCTAGCAGGCTGCAGGCCAAAGCGGCAGAAGAGCGGACTATCTGGCGGCTGGAGGGCAGGGCTAGACCCGGGGCGGTGAGGGACACCCTGACCTGCAGCAGTGTGCCCCCCCCACCCCCCGCTCTGCAGCTAGGCAAGCTGGCCCAGGCTCCCCAGCTTCCAGAGGGCACTGTAGGCCCAGACGGAGGAGGTAGGAGGCTGTGGCCCCACGCATCACAGGCAGGGGAGAGGACAGGCTGACCAAGTTCTTCCCAGCCAGGGGCCGTCCCCCAACCTCCCGCTCAGTGCTCGGCTCAGTGCTCGGCATTCTCCCTGCCTCCTTCTCCACCCCTTCCCACTCTCCTGCTCAAGGTGCTCCCTGCCCTTGTTCTCTCCTCGCAGCTTTCCTACACGCTCTGTTCTTGGTTCACGCTGTGTCCCCAGGCCTAGAACCACAAGGCATACAGCAGGTGCCCAATGCATATTTTAATTAAAGAGAGAAACTTGGACATGCCCACTCCTGGGGACACAGCACTGCTCTCCCACAGAGACATCCACGGTGCCTGTGTTGCACAAGCCTGAGGAATTCTTTTCCCGGGTGACTTTCAAGATAAACGTACCTCCCCCCCACCCCCCGCCCGCACAGCCCCTAGTGCCAGGCCTGCTTTTATTTTAAGCACCCTGACAGACAGCTTTCTAAAATGAGCAGTGCTTTTTTCCCCAAGCAGTAGTAATAACTGTGACGACTGTGGTGACTGCTGAGGAGATAAACGGGCTGTCTTTTGACTTAAAATGCCCACCGAAGCGCCAGAAAACTGCCCTCTAGCTTTCTCACATTACTCTTTCCTGAGATGGGCGCTGTCCGTAGCACTGACTCCAGCTGGCCCTCAGGAGGGGACAGACCCGACTGTTCAGCTGCTGGAGCTGGCCTGCCTCAGACTGGTGACCCAGGGGCGACGTCTAAGGCAGGGTTGCTTGCTTGGATGCAGTTTTTATGTCTCTTTCTTCTCATTTAATATAAATGGCCGCCTTATGAAATTCTAGAAGCCTCAGAAGCTGCAGGGCATCCTCACAGGTAACCATGGGAGAGGGTCTGTACCCCACTCCTAACCTCCACAGGTGTGTGAGCCCCCATCTAGGTGGCTGCCATCAGTGACAGCAGAGAAAGGGGTCTCTGGATGGGCATGCCCTGTAGCTGGCCTGAATGCCCCATGGTTTCGCACATCCTGCTTGGCTCCTGTATCCTTTGGAATGTGGGACCTCCAGTCAAATCTGACAAGGCTGTCTCCACAAATGGCCCATGCCTTGAACTCAGCCCTTCACCCCATGCCTGGCCTGGCTCCCCAAGCTTTGCTTGAGCTCCTGTCTTCCGCCTTGACAGACTCCAGGTGAGGGTCTGAAAGCTGGCCTTGCAGGTGAGGTGCAGGAGAAGCCTGCACACGTAGCTGAGGGGTATGGGCTGGCTAAGAGGATGGGCCAAGTTAAGGAGAAATGATCTTCTCCAGATATGGGGGAGCTAGCACTCTCTGACTTGGCATCTGACTCACAGGCAGGGCACCTAATTAGCGTGCCCATTCCTCGCCTGCCATCTGGCCAAATCTAGCCTTCTTTTCTAAGGGTCCTGTTTAAAGTACTCTCTTTACCTGCCAAATGGTGTTTCAGCCGTTTGGCTCTGGCAATGATGCGATCACTTAGACTCTTAATATCCCACTGCCAATTTCAGCAACACTTTAACAGAAGGAAACAAACCCAGTTGACTTCTGATTCTCCCCACTTTTTCCCCAGCTCCATTCCCAGTTTTCTGATTCCCATGGCTGAACCCCAGCACTGGGCAAAAACGGCTTTGAGAAACTGCCAAGCTCCACCCATGTGCTCTTCCTGGTCCTCAGAGCATTTGTCCACCTTTAATGATTTCTTTCTTTCTTTCTTTCTTTCTTTTTTTTTTTTTTTGCTGTTTTACACTTTAAACAACAAAGTTGTGTTTTGTTCAGTATTGAAGATGTGGGAAAACCATGCCAGTGCAACAAAAGATTGCTATTAACTAATGTTGTGAGGATCCAGGTTTGGGCGCAGTGTGCTGTAAGCTAATGATGTTCCCCAGGAGATAAAAGCGGCCCCTAAGCGCAGGAGGCCAGGGAAGAGCACTAATGCTCCCAAGAGAGGGAGGCCGAGGAGGATGCGCTGCCTACAGGTTGAGTGCTCGGCTGAAACAAAGCTTGTAAAAAGATCAAAGTGGTTGGGACCTAGGAAAAGGGGGAGGGAAGGAAGTGAAGTGACACTAGCAGACAGAGGAGTAGGCAGGGCACCCTGGATGGAGGGTTGGGTACTGGAAGGGTGGAGAGCGACTCATGCCAGGCTCAAGATCCAGAGGCTTTGCTTCCCCTCAGTGCAGGGACTACAAGGGCCTGGCCTGGCTCCTGGTGGGTCCCCATCTGGAGAGCCGAGGCTGCAGGCTGGGTTGACTGAAGTTCCCTCTGCCTCAGCTCAAGGCTGTAAAAGTCTTTGTGCACCCAGATGGAGGAGAACTGAGCAGACGGACAGAAGAGGGACTCTTTCATGAGGCCCTGAAGCAGCTGCCAGCCAACACTCTAGAGAGGGGCTGCCAGTCAAAGCAGTCTCCCCAAGTTCCTCTGCCACACTGTGGCACAGAGTGCCCCGAGCGCCCCTTCCCAGCTGGAGCTGTTTCAGCCAGGGAGGAGCAAGTGGCGCTCTGCAGGAGCAGTGTGTGTAGGGCAGTGGCAGTGCTCTATGCTGTGGGCTCCTGCTCTATACCTGGGTCCTGACCTCAGGAGGAGGAGGATCTTGGTATGGAATCACCGGATCAGGAAAGGGACAACATCGACCTCACTCAACCCTCACAATGGTGCCATTTACAAGCCAGGGACTTGCTCAGGTTAAGTCACTACTGTGCAGCAGGGCAGGGCTTGTCCAGGCCACACCAACCTGAACTGATAATCAGGCTCCGACCTACATTCAGCAGGCTCCACTGCAGGACCTCAGGGAGGCACAAGCGTTCTGAGGGGTGCCTAATCCCATGCCCTCTCCTCTCCTAGGGAGGGGCTGGGTCAGGAACCCAGACCCTTGGACAAGGCACTGTCCTTCCTTGCTAGAGCCTCTGCCTGTTTTGCTGCTAAGCTTGAGGCTCCCCTCCCCTGAAAGGGAAAGAACTGGAAGGTGAGAGGATGATGATGGCAATCAGCAGCCAGGGGTAGGAACAAGCACAGGGTTTGCAGCAGGTACCCTGGCTGCAGCGTGGCTGCCCACATCCCTGTCTCTCTTCCACACAGCTCTAACTTGGGGTGGTGGCTTTCTTTTTCTAGAACAAGAGCCCCCTGAAGGTCTGTGACCTGGGGATTATCTGTTAGGCTTCAGACCTGTGACAAGCAGCTGAGGTACCTTTTTGAGCAAAGCAGACCTACCTTCTAGGTTCTTCCAGCTACCCTCAGTTCCTACCTGCTACAAGGCATAGCTGGCATACCCCACCCTCTACCCAAAACTTTCTAGTCCAGGGTCAGGGGCTTTCCCTTCCCTAACAGGCTCTTTACTATACAACCCAGACAGTTTGGTTCCCGAGCTCTCTACTTTTTCTCCTCTTTTTCTTTCTCTCTTTCTTTCTAAAAGATTATTTATTATTTATACATTATTCTGCCTGCATGTGTCCCTGCACAACAAAAGAGGGCATGAGATCTCATTATAGACAGTTGTGAGCCACCATGTGGTTGCTGGGAATTGAACTCAGGACCTCTGGAAGAGCAGCCAATGCTCTTAACCTCTGAGACATCTTTCTAGCCCATCTCCCTAGCCCATCTCCTTCTTTCTTTCTGTGTTTCTTTTCTCTCTGCTTTCACTCTCTCCTCTCTCTGTGAGTACACTTTCTGTTCTTGCTTTTCAGTCTCCCCCTACTCGGCCCGAAGACTTCCCTGGCCCCGGGAGCCTACCCGAGAGCTGCTAACAATAAACCTGCATTTAAATACTTTAAGGCGACTTGAATTACCTCATTTTATCATGGGAAAGAAAGCTAACCTATCATTATCCTCAGGGGCTCAGAAACCCTTTCAGGTGGGAGGTGTCACTTGCTAGGAACTAGCCCCAGTTTTTAGAAGGTGTGTTGCTTAAGAGCTCAGGGTGTGGGAAGCCCAGGCCACCAGCGGGCAAGACAGCAGCCTAGGGTGAGCTGACCTCAGCCAATGCTTTCTACAGCAAGTATTACTGGCTCCATAGAGCCAAATGCCCAAGGCCTATCCCTGCCAAGCCAGGGAGCTGGGGCAGCTATTAAAAGTATTCGCTTGCATAGTTGATAAGCAGGAACAGTTTCGTACTCAAGACACCACAAGCCATTTAGTTAAGAGAAGTTGGTAGGGACTAGACTCTGGCTTCCTTTCAGACAGCACCAGCTTCCACACACATGCTGTAATGGTGGATGGACAGGAATGTGACTTGGTGGGAGGGTGGAGAGCCTGGGAGGAGGGCCATGGCCTTTTCTGAAGGTCCTTGGTGTAGGTTCCCAGTCACCCATCAGCAGCGCTCACTAGCCCTGCCCTGAAGAGAACTAGGAGAAGCTCTGCCTCTGGCCCTTCCCTTTTAAAAGAGGGTCTTACTATGTAGGACCCAGCCAGCCTGGAACTTACTATGCACACTGTGCTACCCTCAAACTTACAGGGATCGGCCTCCCTCTGCCATTTGAGTACTGGGACTAAGGGTGTGCCCCACCATGCCAGCTACCACCAATTAAAAAAAAAAAAAAGATAGATGACAGATGTCAAGAGAGGTGCTACATTTCTGCCTCACTCCTGTGCCCACCTGATGCCTGGATGTGATGCCATCTTTACAAGGCCCCGCATCTGCTAATTCCTAGGTATCACCTAGGTCTGGAAGAACTGAACTGGCAGCAAGCCGAATGTGTGTCGCCAATGTGTTCACGCCATGCTCCCAACGATGAGAAATAAAACCAACCTTAGAGGGGCAAAGATGCTTTAACACTGTATAAAACCAACCTTAGAGGGGCAAAGATGCTTTAACACTGTACACCGGCCAGCCCAGGCAGCTAGGGATCCCCCAGTGATTCTAACAATGGCAGCCCCACCCTCTTGCGAAGGAGCCTCAACAATGCTCAGGAGCAAATTATCTGTGGGCTCTGGAGCCAGATCTGGGAGCTTGGCGCGGTAAGGGCTTAAAGAGATGGCAGCCCCTGCTGGCAATCCCACACCAGCTTTAGGATGACTACTGAAGGCAGTCTTAGAAGTCTTCACTCGATGAACAGAAAAGTCACCATTATCTCAAAACTGGAATGCTCTGAAGTCCTGAATGTGGTGTTGGGGGCCACGGGAGTGCTGCAGACAGAAGCGTCTAAAACATGGATAAAGGCACGGTGGGGTGGGTGGGAGCAGGGATTTACCATTTGGTATGCAGCCCTGGCCTCTAATCGGAGACAGGATTTGTGTGCTGAGGCTCAGCAGGCCTCGGGCCTGGAGGAAGTGCCGAGGCCCACAGGGACAGGGGGATTACTCAGGCAAGATCGATATTCTGCTTTGTGCGATGAAGGAGCCATCTGCATGAGCTCTGCAGAGCTTATCACTGTCACTGGGGCCAGGTCATGCTAGTCTGGGACAAGATCAGCAGGTTAGCTGGGTCAGAAGGAGAGGTGCGGACAGACCCAGCTGCTCCATCAGCCCTCAAATCCCTTGCACACCTTTGAGATCAAGCCCTGCATTTGAGGGCAATGCCTTCGGATGTAATGTGCTTAACAGTCTCTTGCAGACAGAGCTTCTGGAAATAAGCATCTGGGTGGGGAGGGCTACACTAACCCTTTAGAGTTTCAGACATGATGCCACCAAAGTCTGGAAGAAGCTCTCAGTTCCCTGGAAGCAGGCACAAACTCGGTGCTGATGGCCCTCATGGTCCTCCGTGGGCTTAAACACCCTGGTATAGAACATAGGGTCCTGATCCCTACCTCGCTTCTTTCCAGCCCACAGCTGATACTGCAGTGACCTACAAGCCTGCCCAACCCACCACAGCTGTCTCCCCTGTCTGGAATGCTCTTCTCTCACTAAGCCCTTTCCAGTACTGACACTCAGTCTGGCTCCCTGTCCTGACTGGTACCTGGTACTTAGGGGTACCTTGTTCTCGTGTGTGTACTTCCACTGCCCTCTGGGCACTCGAGCCTGGCATTGTCCAGGCCTGTGAGCAGATGTCTCCAGGCTGCACTCTCTGGGAATGGGGTCACCTGAGCTGCATTTCACCCTGGGCCAGCTTTGTATACTCAAGAGCAGCATGTCTCTGTACTGGGCACCGCTAACACAGTAGAACCCAGAGTAAAAGATTTAAGCAGGAAGGCCTCAGGGAGCTGGAAGGGAGACAGTATGTGGGATGGGAGGAGGGCCCAGGAGCCTGGGAGAGCAGGGATATCACATGCCTCTTGGAGCCACAGAACTCTCCAGGGTCCTGACCACTGAGGACTTTCACATAGCAGGGTTGAGGGAAGCCACATGGTTATGTCCTTGACATTTTTTCAGGATTAAGGAATTGAGGCTCTTCATTAGATGAGAAAAGTTTAACGCTTTCCAGATGGTAAAATGCGAGACTGTCACTAGCTGCCAGCTATGTCTTGGCCTAGAGACACCTGAATTGTTCTGCTTTCTCTTGGTGCCATGTGATTTCTGCAGTTGATATAGTCACACCTACTTCACCAGCTTTGCAGCAAGCAGGCAATAGTCACTGTGAAGTCAAGGCCAATGCACCGACTGCAGGCCACATAAGGGCACTGTCACTGGAGGGAGGAATGCAGTCTCAGGCACTGTCACAGGTCCTGGCCTCTCAGGCAGCTCAATGGGTAAAGGTGGTAGCTGTAATTCTTGTGTATTTCACATGAAGGCTGCCCATTCTTTGGCCAGGGAAAGAGATAATAGGGCAGAAAACCAGGGAGTTGGAGGAGGCTTTGGTGGGAGTGGTTGGGCTTGCCATGAAGGCTGGATCTTCAGTCTAGTTTACAGAAATACCTCCCTTAAAATGGGGACATGTGCATAGGGAGTTGTAGATTCCAGGTTCTGTGGTCCTTTTCCCATGACGACAGGCACTTGTGAGCACATGCCACGCACATACCCCACGATGGAGGAATGATCTGCTTCACCTTTTTTTGGGGGAAGGAGCTGGACTTACAGAGGATACATTCTGGGCCCGAGACCCATAGCACAGCAAGTGCACAGCTCTAAACTGTAGGGTCCACTGTGAAGAAGAGCCAGGGCCCTGTCCAAGGGAAACTGGCCAATAGGGAGCAGAGGAGATGGAGGGGCCTTCCTTAGGAGGAAGACGTCACTGGAAACTTTGGAGGCCAAGTATTAGAGACCACATGTACATGGAAGCCACCCTACATATCCTACCTGTGACATCAGTTCACCTCATACCATTCTCTCTCCAATACAGATGAGCGACTGAGGAGGCACGGCCAGGACCTGAGCACCTGAAGATGGCTCCTGCTGGGACAGTCACTACAGGGATCATAACGGCAGACAGCCAGGCTTGGGACTGTGTGGACCAGCAATGCTAGCAGCTTGAGCTGGGGGCTGGGGGAAGGGAGTCTAGGAGTGGAAGGAGCCAGTGTTCCCAGAAGCAGCCATCTAATGGCCTGTCCTGTGTCCCTTTCCTTCAGGAAGAACAGAACTGTTGAGATAATGGATGGTTGCCCTGTGACCCCTCTAATGGCAGAAAACCACAAGCCACTTCTGGGGTAACTCAGTATGCCAAAGAGGCCACTGGGCTGGCCAGGCCTTCCTGGGTCTATTTGTTACACACAGCTGGATGCATGTGAGTACTTGAGTGGAGAGCCTGAAGGAAAGGGACTCAGGTCCACAAGAGGCAAACAAATGAGGAAGCCTGTTCTGGGAATAGACCATTCGGGTGTGGACCAGCCCTTCAGGGGAGGTAGTGGCTGCAGCTCTCTGGCAGCCAGTTCAGCCCAAACACCTCTTCCTTTTCCTCTTGGCTCCCAGACCTGGGTGGGTACTCCTGCTGGCCACACAATCAGTGTAGACTAGCTGGTGCCTGGGAACACAGCATGCTCTACGATGACCACGATGACCACGGGACGTCTGCCTCTCTTTCCTTTTCTCTTTCTCTCAACAGCCTACCCCCAGGCAAGCACACACCTTCCTCCTGCGGGCCACCAGCAGGAACCTATCAACCTACATGAAGCTGTCCATCTGTCCCAGTCCTTGTGAAAGCTGTACACTCAGCTCTGCCATGGGACACACTTGTGAGGTAGCAACAGGGTGCACAGACACGGAAGGAAAACAATGCTCCACTGCTCTGCCCATTGTGCTGGCTGAGAATCCCTCTAAGTGTGAGAACTTGCACCTCCCTGGTACAAGGGCTTGGGAGGGTGTGGCCTCTCATTACAACCTCCACCTCGCTAGGCTTTCAGGTGTCTCGGTTATTTATTTATTGGAAGAAAAATGTGGAGGAGTTTGGCAGGGGGCACACCCAGAGACTATGTAGCGAGCCTTTGGGGTGATGTGAGATGCCATAGCAGGGGCCTGTGCTCAGGTCACACCCAGCTCAGCCTCACAGGGAAAGAAGCGCCCTTGTCCTCTGGAAGTCCCTGTGTTGGGACGGCTGCCTTCTGAGGGCTTGGAGTATGGGCTGTATGAGGGGCACTGTGGGAAGGTGTGGGTCAGGCACTCAGTGAACAGACCTTCCGGAGCGCTAGGTTTCCTAGCCCACCTCCCATACAGTGCCTGACAGACACTTCCTGGCATCTCTGCATAGACTGTCCCCAGGAGAGGCCTGACTCTCACATCAAAGAATGGCTGAGTGAACAAAAAGGCAATGAAGGCAGTGGCCCCCCACCGGGCACCCCACCTGTCTACTGTGGTGTGGCTAAGAGTCCACTTCTGAGACCACATGCTGCTTTGTTCCCTGCCGAGGAGGGGACCCTGAGGAGCAGGGGCCGGCTCTCGGAGATTCTCTACCCTGCACCCCTGTCTGTCTGGGGCCTCATGTTCCACTTTTCTCTAGCCCCTGCAAGGACTTAGTGCAGTGACTGGCTGCAGCCTGGCTCTCACTCCTCCCAAGTTGCTGGAGGAAAATGCACACTGTTTTGAAATGAGGGGGTTAAAGATCAAAACAGTGGGTGCCCCTGCCGAGTTTAAATGCCAGGAAAATATGAACTTGCTTGAAGCCTTTACTAGCTCTGTGGTCTGGCCTTTCAGAGGGTCCCCTTATTTCTAAGTTTCATTCTCTGAATCCACACTGCTGGAAACTTGCTGCCTATAAAAAGCCGTTTTGCCCTAGGATGAAGTGCAAGGTGCCTCTGGGTAGTGCAATAAATGACAGGCACCTGTTGGCAGTCACAGCAAGCTGTCTCCCGAGCAGCCATTGCCTTGTGCTTGGGTACAAAGTCTAATAAGTAAGACAGAAAAAGGCTTGCTGACAGTCACTGTCCACAGACAAAAGGTAGGGCGCATTTCACTCCTCATGACTGGTTTGCTGTAGCGCCACAGCAGCTGTGGCTCTCACCGAGGGACTTGAGCACAGGCCTCCAGACAATATAACAGTGGCCTGCCCTCCACTGCCCTGGCTCCTGAAGTAAAAAGTAAACAAAACAAAACAAAAAACATGGGTAAGCTTGCTTTGGCTCTACAAGGCAGTCAGTTCCCTTCTATTTAGAGGGAAGGAGCTCAGGGGCTTTCTGCCTGCCTAACAGCACCCAAACCATGAGCGGCACCTGGACCAATTTGATGCTGCCAGGAAAGGCGGTCCTTGGGGCCATCAGGACAGCAGGAGGTAGGGGCAGGGGTGCAAGCTGTCTTCAGTAGCCAGTGAGCCTCAGCTCAGACGTGGGTCTCCTAATGCAGGCTACCCTGGGGTCAGGCTCTTTGGGAAGTGAGTGACTGGCGGAGAAGTCCCCTCAGTCAGAGCACAGAAACCTTGTCACAGTGAGCTGCCCTCCTGACCCACGGGCAACTACTGCCCTGGGCTGAGCTCTTCTCAGCAATCTGACATTGAGCCCCTTGCTGGCTGGTCTGCTGGGCAGGCATAAGCAGGCTGACAGACGTAGAAGAGTCATCTTCATGCTCCCAGTCAGCATCCACTACCAGCAGCATCAATAAGCACACCCCACATTTAAGTGGGGAACAGGAAAACAAGTGAGAAAGAGTGGACCCCAAAGGCGACGCTTAGAAGGCTGCCAATCAGCTGCCAACCAGCCCTGTTTTCTGGTGCTCTTAGTCTCAACGCTAAGCATCACTCTAAAGGCTGTGCCAGACAGAAGTGGCCTTGCAGTGGGTGAGGGACCTGACTGTGGGAAGGGATGAAGACAGAACAGCATAGCCTGCCCTTAGAACACAACACCAGATGGGCCTTCTTCCTGCCACCAGGCCCCTCTGCAAGCCTGGAGCACGAACTCCCTGATGTGCTATCATGCCACACCCGGGCCATGGGGTCTGATTAGTCGAAGCTTTCCTGAGAGGATTAAGCTAGATTCTGTAGTACATTATTTTCTCAGATATCCTGCCATCTGACAGCACAGACAATCCCTGGCAGGAAGTCTTACTTCCCCTGAGAGGAACCAGGGACCTCACCATTCCTTGTCTTTACTTCTAAGGAGAATACTGACACTGCGCTGTGGCAGTCTTTAACCCAGGTAGCTCAGCATTGGAGGTTAATCACTTAGCTGCATTAGGGCAAGGGAGAGAAGACAAAGGAACCACAGAGTCTGGGCACGTGGAGGACGTACTGCTCTAGTTGGGTAAGCACTGCCATGTGGGGTCAGTCCATTCCAACTGTCCTAACAGTCCATTTTAGACTGCTGCGGGGTGTGTCTCCAGCAAAGATGCATGGAAGGTTATTTACAGGGAGGGGTGGGTAAAAACTTGGTAGCACAGTCTAAACCCGTGCTTCAGAAAATCCCCATTTCACACCCTCACTGAATCCTGGATAGGCTTCTCACATGCATTCAAACACAACAAGGGTTCACTACCAAAGGGTTCTGGGTTGCAGGCTGCCAGGCTTCTGGGCTTGAGAAATCCTGAGAGCCATTGTAGGTCTGGAGAAGAATTCATTACTATGCCACAAAGGGCTCAAAGGTAAGGCCCAGGTTAAAGTTTTAACGATGTTGACAAGTCCAGTAAAACAAGACAGCGACAATGAGTGGTTTTCCTTCTTTTCAGTCACCACAGAGGGAAAATTGACAAAACAACATGGAAAATAATAATGTTTATAGCTGAGGTGGCACCTATGCCAGTCATGCCAGCTATGCAATATTCCCAGCTTGGCAGCTTAGCAAGCTCGCAGAGCCTGCACAGGTCCCGGGCACTGAAGGCTGGTGTGATGATCACAGTTCCCTCCATTCAGCTCTGGACCTGGGAGCCAGACTAGATCTGGTCATGCTTCTAGGGACGACGGAGTGAAGGAATGCTAGCAGACCTGGGACAGTGACATTCTTGGTTTTGAAATAGTTTGAGCTTTATTCAAGAATTGCAAAGGTGGCCCAGGAAGACCCTGTAGGAACAAGCTTGGCCTGTTAATAGGCCTCAGCACTGTGACCAAACACCCAACAAAGTGGAGAAAGGGTTAATTTGGGTCTGTCTGAGGGCATATTTCCAAATACAGGGCAAGGCATGGCGGCAGGTGGCTCTCTAGCTGCAGAAGTATACAGCCGGGACTCCAAACCCCCTCACATCTCCCCAGAACAGAATGCAAACATAGACCTCAACGCCTGCCCCTTCAGCAGGCCTGATCTCTGAAACAGGCCTGCTTCCTCCAGTTAGGCCTGACCTCCCAAGTTTTACAACTCCAGGAAATAGTGCCAACTGGCAGATGCCTTTAATCTCAGCACTCAGGGAGGCAGAGGCAGAAGGATCGCTCTGAGTTCAAGGATAGCATGGTCTACAAAGTGAGTCCAGGACAGACAAACACAGAGAAAACTTGTCTGGAAAAACAAACAAACAAACAAACAAACAAACAAAACAACAACAACAAAAGGCCCATGCCTCTTGGCACATGTTGGGCACAACTTACTCATTAGCAAGAACTTGGGTCACTCCCAGCTCTGAGTGGTCCCTGACGTATTTCTTACTAAACCTAACAGTATCCAAACTATCCCCAGCCCAGAGACACTTGCCTGACCAGGGCTCTTTGCTTGAGATTCCCCCTGAACGCCTCCTGAGCCATGCCTCCTCTGGTCCTCTGACACAGCTCCAGACAGCCTGTCTACTTGTGGTATTTCCCTAGTATTCCTGGACCTAGCACAGTACCTGGCAACAGGAAAGGACTGCTGACCTTGTCAAGGGAACAAATGAAATGGCAACTGTCAGGCCAGAGCAGAACTGAGGCCAGTCCAGACCACAGGGGACAAGACTATGGCCTATTGGCAGAGCTGGCCCAAGTGCTCTGGGGTGTGACGTGAACCTTGCAGACACCCTAGGGCCATGCTGTGCTAGGAGCTTCATCTTCCCGAAGCTGGGGAGCTGAATTCTCACATCGTTTCTCATTTACATTTTTAAAAACTTAATTTAATTTTTATGTGTTTGGATGTTTTGCTTGCATATATGTCTGCCGCGTGTGTGCAGTGCCATCTGCCCTCAGAGGCCAGAAAAGGGTGTTGATCATCCTGGAACTGGAGTTATAGACAGCTATAAGCTGCTATATGGGTGCTGGGAATCAATCCTCTGGAAGAGCAACAAGCACCCTTAACCTCTCAGCCATCCATCTCTCCAGCCCCACTTCTCATTTTTCTTAACGGTCCTTTATGTTTTTGCAAGGAGCAGTCATGAGGGCAGGAGGCGGGGGTGGAGCAGGCTGGGTTGTGTGCCACCTGCTTCTCTCAGCCCATCTCCATGCATTTGGGCAGACCACAGGGCAGAACTTGGAACCATCTGAAAGTTTCTGCCTTGATATAATCTACGCTACACATAGCAAGGCACCCAGTGGGTGACAGTCCTCTGTGCTGACAGTATAACCACCATTATCACCTCAGAAACAAAGGATATCCACCCCAACATGTTCTCCGCTATGCCTTTGAGGCTACCCCCCTGCTCCACCCACAGGCAACCTGACTGACATCCCCCAGTTAACTGCTTCCCTAGGTTCTATGAATGGAGCCATGTAGTGGGAAGCATTGTATGTCAGTTTTATTTATTTTGCCCCACTCATGAAGCCCAGGGAGCAGCCTGTGCAGTAGAGGATGTCCAATCATGTGCTGCTTGGATGCTTTGTGCATCCTAGGCACACCCTCTCTCTAGACTGAGCAACAGCCCCAACCTTTCATTTTCTCACTTTTAAAACCTCCAACTTGAGAAAGTTTATACCCAAAGCATTTGTGGTTGGCCTGTGCCTCCTGAGTAAAGACAGGACAACTTACCTTCTGGAATACTTGATAGTTGGATTTGGACCATATGTCAAGCTGTTGAGGGAGAGAGAAGAACAGGCATCAGTTTCAGTCAACCCAAAGAAATGAAACAGTAACAGAGCAGGACCCGGTGCAAAGGCCTGCTATGGCCTGCCTGTTTCTTCTTTACCAGCTTCCAGGTGACTTAAGGAATGAGGTGAAGGGATGCCAGGTCATCAGCCTACAGGCCCCACGGGCTGAGGCTCCTGCTCACTTTAGAACTGGGTTCTTTCTGAGGCTCTTATATCCCTTCAAGTGCCCAGTCACCTTATACTGTTCACACAAGCGTGCACAGGGCTCCTCTTGGGCTTCCTTCAGGTTCAATTTCATGATAATCAGGAGGGTTTTCCCCAGTTACCTATCAAAATACTACTCCCGACATCCACTTTCTTCAAAAAGCCACCTTTTGAAAAGTTAAAGTTTTTTTTAACACTAAAGGCTACCTGAAATGCAGGGTTTCTTTGTTTGCTCCTGACTTGGCCCATGCAGAAAGTGGCTCAGTGGGCAGAGGTGTTGGGCCTGGCACATCATGGGCACCAGTAGGCCATTTCTGGGTAAAGGAGAAGTAGCAGCATGTAGGAGGATGCTCCTCCATGCTAGGCATTACAGCAGACCCTCCATACATGCCTTCATTGAGTCTAAAGAATGACCTGGGCTTTCCAGATAAGAGGGAGGTCAGAGCCACCCCCTAAAGAGGATAACTGAAGAGGCCTCTCACAGAGGGCAGAACAGCATCATCTGGCTACTCAAACCTGGCCAGCACTGGCAGCTCCTGGAAAGTTTTTTTTTTTTTTAAGTTATTCTCTCATAATTATGTCCCTACTGCAGTTTTCCCTCTTTCCACTCCTCCTAGTTCCCCACTCCAACACCTCCTCTCCCCCAGATCTACTCCTTCCCTGTCTGCCTTCAGAAAAGAGTGGGCCTTCTAGGGATATCACCCGAACACAGCATAACAAGTTACAATAAGACTAGGTACAAACCCAAGGCTGGGTGAGGCAACCCAGTAGAAGGAAAAGGGTCCCAAGAGCAAGCAAAAGAGTCGGAGAGAGCCCATGTTACCATCAGGGTGCTTTGTTTGTAACTTACAAACTCATTGCCATTCTCTCTGGAGTGGTTGAGTTTGGATGGTTGGAGCTGGCTTGTGACACAGCTTCCTGTTTTGTTTTTGGTGCTAGTGGCTTCTGGAGCTGACTGGGTTAGGAGGCTGCCCTAAGGAGACTGGATCTCACATAAAAGGAAGCTTCAAGGTCCGAGATAAGATATGGGTAGAGCTCAGGGGAACCAGTCCAGAGGCCCGCCACATTGGGGCCTCAAGTACAGTTCCTCAGAGGCTCATACTAACTGAAACCATTTTTGGTTTCCTCAGCTTGCACTGCAACCCATACTTTCTCACTGTTTCAAGACTTGAGAACAAATGAATGGTAAACCCAGAATTACCCCAAGACAGAGACCATAGGGGTTGGGCTGTCACTTGTGGGTAATGACAGCTGTGGAAGCCCCCACAGGTGCTATACAGGTGACTTTAATATCATGAGATCAGAAGCTGAGCAAACTGAAACACCCAGTCCAGGGTCACCTGGACTTGCCTCTGGGGCTGACTGGTGGTCAAGGTGGAAGTCTGACGTGGGGCAGCTCAGGCCTGTGTGCTGTCACAGTGACCTGCAGCCTTAGGGCACAGAAGTGGCTGCCTGGGGACATGCCTCTGAGCCACAGGAAGTGAGTCTGCACTTGATCCAGGTACTCCAGAGTCCTTGCTGTTCTGAGGAAACACCAAACCATGGCTCCCTGAAAAGTCCTTGGAAATTAGCAGTTGGGTTACACTTGGGCATGCATTCCTTTCGCTTTATGATTGGTTTCCTGTTTCGTCTCATACGCTAAAAGGCCGAGTGACTGTGAGGGTGGGGAAGGCAGAGGGGACCTTCCAGCTCCAGAGCTGGTAGATAACATGGATCTATGATCACACACTCATTTATGTCATTGGGAAAATGTGCCCTACCACCCATGCTATATCCCTCCTGGTTCCCCATGACCTCCTGACAGCATGTCCTCGATGCCAAATTGCACCCTGGAGAGGCAACATCAAATTTCAGCATCTGTCTCCTTTAAAGCACTGGATGGGAAGAAGAACTTGAAACATCTTCAGGCATTAGAGGTTAACAGTATGTAGGGGCAGAGTGGTAAGAGTAACTCTGACAACGACAGTTGGTTTCGTGGAACAAAGCACCTGCTGCTAAGCCTGATGACCTGAGTTCAATCCCCAGGACCCCACATGGTGGAAGGAGAGAACTGACTTCTGCGAGCTGTCCTCTCGCCCCTGAATGCACACACACATGTAGATATACAAAATAAATAAATGTAAAAGAATGCTCACTAGTAATTCCCCACATTGTCCATTCCAATGGGTGCCAGTACTGTGTGGGAGAAGTCAGGTTCAGGTGACTTCAGGGCAGCAGTTCATCCCAGCGTTTAACAAATGCAGCATTTAAAGACTGCTCAGAGGATACAGGGTGAATGAGAATGACTTTGCATCTCTTAGTTCTACCCAAACCACAGTGCCAGGGACTTTAAATTGATGTTTCAGGAAGAGCAGCATTGGTGTTGGAACTTGGAAGCAACTTCTTTCTCCTCTCATTTCTAGCTGGCAGTTCTCAGTGTTGATGCCTCCTGCCTGTTCACACCGCACACAACACACCGTGACAAGGATACTAACCACAAAAACTCGGAGAGGGAAGTTGTACAAACTCAAAGTTGCAGACTTAAACAATTATCTTAGGAGACCTTCAGTAACTGCAAAATCTAAAACCAAAGCCAAAACAAAACAAGAACCTCGAGAGAAAAGATCAGAGGCTTAAGTAAGGGTAGGACTCCGTGGCCTAATCACGGATTCTCAAAACACACCTTGCCTGTTCACTGCGCCTCCTTTCTGGAAGTTTCATTTATGTCATTCAGAATAGACAAAACTTTCAGCTAGAGGATGATTCTACCTCGGACAATACATTCCACTTACCTGGCATGCGCGGCTGGGAAGGGGGCCTGGAAACAATGGGCTCCCCTTCTGCTGGGAACGTGAGGCAGGTGGCTCACACTTGATCTTCTGCTAGGTTTATGCCAGCGAAAGCTGTTTAAATGAGTTCTGGAGTCAATGCCCTGTCTCTCCTTAGGGCCAGGAAGAGCTCAGACTTTTATTTCGGGAAGCCGAGGGCTGAGCCCAGTGAATATTTATTAGCTTGTACTTCTTCGATGCAAAGGCAAGCACTGTTAACAATTTTTTTGCTAGTGGCAATATTAAAAAGGGAACATTCTGGAAGCTGCAAACTTTCAGCTTGGTGAACAAGACATTACTCTGAACTCTAGTGTCAGGAAGAGAGTGAAACTCCCCTCAGAAAACTGGACAAAGCTTGAAGGATTTAAAAGGGCCAAGCCAGCTCCCATGGAGCCTGGTGGATAAAGGCAGCTAAGGGTCCTGGGGCTGGAGTGTGTTCAGGTGGGAGCAGGGTCTATTTTCAGGGGGGTGAACTGCAACCCTGTAGATGAGTGCGTGCTCATGTCTGTTCTCAGGGTAAACACCAAGAAGCCTCTAAAAGCATCATCTGACGACAAGGCAAGGTCACTCTGTCCTTGCTGATCTCTTCTTTTGCAGTCAGCACCCTCCTCCCCAAGCACTGTCACACAAGAATCTCTTCCAATCACAGATGAGGAAACTGCACCCCAGAGAACATCATGGGCAAGTAGTGGGGAAGTAGGGGGCCTGCCTGTACCCAGAGGCCCAGGGCCTCTCAGCTGGACTTCAGAGGCGATGTTACTCAGCATCCCCTCTACTATGTCACTGGCCCAGCTCTAGGGGTGCTCCAGCAGAGTTCAGCCTCCACATCCATGCCAGGCCTGCTGCTGTGCCAATCATCGCTGCTAACATTCATTTTGCAGTGTGCAAAAGCGCTGGCAGCTTATCAGAAAGTTATCAATTCTTTATTTCATTTCAAAAGGCGGCACACACAGAGAATTTTAAATGATCTAAAATGGACACTTCCAAATGAAGCTCCTAAGCTGCAGCAGGGGCCTCAACCTTTAAAGGAAATCTTTAAAGGGATCTGTGTCTTGCAAGACCAATGGGTGACAGACATGTCAGTCTGAGGAAGGATACAACTAGGTGCCAGTGAAGGACCTCTCGGCAGCTGTCCAAGTTTTCCGAGATATGGAAAACTTCTGTGTGGTCATCTTCTTACATCTGCCCTTCCTCCCAGAGGAGGGGCAGAAACAAGTCTCCTCAGGAGAGCGATGCTACAGCTCTATTATTCTTCAACTTTTCACTTTCAATCAGGACATGCATTTGTTACTAAAAAATTGCTGAAAGCACAACTTCCGGGCACCCTCTGCATAGGAACCCAGATGGATTCATTCCCCTTTCCTAGCTCTCACCCTTCTCTCCAGAAGTAACAAGAGGCCATTTTTCTGAAGGTCGTCTGAACAATTTCAAAGGCTATAACAAATCAAAATGTTCCCTGCATCTAATATCAAACGGGGCTGATGCCAACACTTATTAGAGAAATCAGATTCAAGCTTCCCCCAACCCCCTCGACCCACACACACATCCAACTTTGAAGTGGGAAGAATGCAGGATCAGAAATTACCCTGGAGACAGTTCTGGCTGTCTTTGAAGGTTCCCTTTGATACCGCCATTTCTTCTCCTCTCTTACGCTCGGAGGCTAAAAGCTGCCTTTTTTATTGATATGGGGTAATTAATGAAGCTATAGCATTAACATAACCTAAATCCCCTAATAAGATAAATTCAATGGAGACACTTCTATTTTTTCTGTCCATTCTCCAGTCTGACTGATATAAAATCAGGACAATGGCCAGGTGTCCCCACACCCTGCCTGCTAACATGCTGAGTCACAGCCCTCACTCCCTGATTACAGCCAAGAGTGGTTGGTAAGTTTGAACAGCAGTTTTATTCTTAGAGGAACAAGGATACTGGAGCTCGATATAAAAATATGCATCACCGGTAGAGACAGGGCATCAGGCTAGTGGCTGTGATAGCAAAGTGCAAGGTGACAGTGTGTGGGGAAGGATGTGGATGGAAAAAACTGCCTAGAACCTGGGGTGGGTGGGTGTGACTGGACACTACCATGACATTAAAGACAATGTGCTGGACCAGCAAATGGGAGACAATGACAGAGGTCAAGGCCATGGGAACCCATGGCTGAACCCATCCAGGGCACCCCAGGCTGAGCTCCAGAGGACCACACCAAAATGAGCTCCGAGCCCAGGCGCCAGCTGAGCAGATGAAGGGCTGCGACCTCCTCACAGCAGATTTGCCAGCAGACTAGGTCTCTAGCCCCACTGGTGTTTTCCAAATCTTACATTGTGTTGGGGAGTGTGACACTAGCGTGCCCACAGCGGGCTCAGCACTCAGAACTGAACACCTGAAGTCTTTGTAAAGTGCTTGAAAAACCTGGGACTAGTCAAATGGGAGGAGCTGCCATCTCAGGAGAGCAGGCCAGCTGAGAGCTTCTCTACCAACTGAGGCAGGGCCCTGGCAGTCATACTTGATCTTGTTTTGAGCCCATATACATGAGCCCATGTACATAGACACGAAAAAGATCAAGAGGTTCTTGCCTGTAAGGAGTGTAGTAAAATGCCTTTTAGACATGTAAAAATAGCTTAGTCAGGATCCCCACTGCACCCACACTGCATCTGATAACCAGAACCCAGTGACATCACTCACTCAAGATGACCAGACACAGTTCTAGAACCCCATGACGCTCACTGTGCTCTGCTCTGCACATCTGGAGAGACATCACCATGATCTGCCCTCAGGATCCTGACCCTTGAGTCAGAAACTTCTGTTAGGGCCTGGACCTGACCTTCAGGTAAGATCCATCGCTCAGGTGAGCAGCCTTGGGGAGACAGGCTTAGGACCGTAGTTAGGAGCTTAGAATGTGAACCTTGTGTGATGACCCTCAGATAATAAAACGTGACTTTTGTTACACTAAGTACACGTATCTAACAGTGCCCCATCATGCTCTGAGATCAGCCATCCTTAAACCCCGATTCCCTCAACATGTCCACTTTGTGCCGTACTGTGGAGAAACAGCAATGTTTCATGAGGAGGGTGTGTATGTCCCTTCCGTCTGATTATTTATGGTTCTAATGCCCACTGCTTCTCGATTCTTCATTTTTCCATTTCAGCTAAGCGCTGCACCTCTTGAGTAGATTATCCCATCAGCCTCTCTCCCCCACACAGCGGTGCTTCCAGGCTGTTCCAGGAACTACGGTCTACTTTACCGTAGGACACAGTCACAGGACTAGTTCACCTAAACAATTCCCTACCCTAGGATGGCTTCCGTTCCATCACATGAGTCTGACAGCAGCTTCTAAGGGAAAGTACAGCTAGGACAGGCTGAGCCCTGCAAGTGCAAGAGCATTACACCCACTAGGCTATGATAGTAGGTGGGGGTTGGCAGGAGGGAGGGAGGATGGGAGAGGGAAAGGAAGAGAGAGGAGGGAGGGGAAAGGAAGAGGGAGGAGGAAAGTGAGAGAGGGAGAGAGAGGCACCTCAGAGGAAATATGCGGGACATTTTAAAGGATGAAAGCCTGCCAGGTGGGGTAGGAGAGCAAGCACGCAGGGAAAAGCAGAAAAGGCAAATGTGTATAGCAGCTTGGCTGTCCTAGGGGCCATGGTAGGCACCAAGGCTGGGGAGTGGACAGGGCACATGCAGAGAATGGGGCAGGTAGAGTCAGATACTGCCAAGGTGTCTGGATTGTGTTCCGTAAGCCAGATCTCAAAAGCATGCTACACAGCTGCCGATACAATATGCTCTGAGGACAAAGTTGGGATGACAAAAAAACTGGTGACCTGGTGAGAAAAATATGCACCTCTATGGGGTACAAGGCCAGGGGTAGAGGGAGGGAATGGCTCAGGGGTGGCTGAGCACTTGCCTAACCGTGAGAGGCCCAGGGCCTTATCCTTGGGACTATCTGAAACCCAAATTTTCTTAAACCTGGGTGCATGGGCTGCCCTATATCTAACACCTATTAATACCTACTTCTTCCTCTGGGGAGGCTGTTCCAAATAATACTGGAATGTCAGGAAGCAGAGAACCCTCTGTATGCACGGCTGTTTGTAAGGGCAGGACAGACTGTGCAAGGGAAGGACGACTAGGGCTTGGATGTGAATTGGGAAGAGCAGGAATGAGATCAGCAAAGGTGAGAATAAAGAAGCAGAGAACAGACAGAGGGCCTGGGGGTGAGGGTGGGGACAAGGTAGAGGATCTGAGAGAGGTGGCAGCCAGCACCTGCTGACAGCCTAGCCTTCGGGGATGGCCAGAAGGAAGGTTTAGGCAGCTGGGTGGTGGTGTGGCTAACCAAGACAGGAGGCAGGAGGAACCCAGTTAGGGAGGTGAAGAGTTGAGGCCCTTCTTTGCAGGGAGTGAACCCTGAGGAGGCAGCATAGCTAAGGGAAGAGGGCAAAGGGAGGAGAGAACCCTTGGGGAACAGGGGTCAAGGAAGAGATGGGAAGGAAGAAATGTGGTGGCTGCTGCTGTGGCAGACCACCAGGGTGGGGTTCTGGAGGGACACACTAGAGAATTTCCTACTTTAAGTGCAGCAAAAAGTACTAGCCACTAATTTCTGAGTGTTTCCTGGTGGTAGAGTGTGGGTGTTCTTGTGTGTTACTGTGGACAATCTGGGTTTGGTCAGCAGGACACCACATGCCAGCAGCACACATAGCTGGCAAAATCTCCATTCCTGGTCTGAATTTGGAGTGCGGCTCATTTGCATCCTGACTCGGTAACTTTGCAAGCAGGGTGCTAGTTAGAGCCCTTCTTTGTTCTCAAGCTCTAATCCATGGGTGAGTAACAGCTGTTTCATACCAGGTTTGTCTGCAGCACCTTCAACCTGATGAACTTTCACATGCTCATCAGGGCCAGTCTCCCTGCGGAGTGCACACGAAGCGTGCCTGGCTTCTGCAGCAGACCAGCAATCAGGGACCCCACTTGACCCCAGGCAGAATTTAGAATCCAGTGAAGGCCTTGCCCACTGGCCTGCCAGCCTCACTCTGCACTCTTTCTCCAAGGACAGCCTGATTTTTTCCAGAAAGAGAAAGGAAATCTCTCAACAAATGATATGCTATTAACCAGGAGACAAACCAGGCAGAGAACGTAGAAGAACAACCACTTCTCTGGTAGCTGTGGTCTGGGGAGCTGGGTACTTTGCTCAAATGTTAACCTTAGCACAGCAACCAGTACACCTGTCACAGGCAAAGCCGAGTCTACCACCTGCTTTTCAAGAACTGTCCATTCTCATTATAATGTGGCCATTGAGTGGCAATTGCTATTACCAAACACATTGAAATGTTAACATTTAAAATGAGGAAAGGGAAAGGTCCCAAGAGAGGGAGGAGGGGTGTCTCCTGCTGGAGAGTGGCAGGGGAAACCTGGGCGGGTCTGTGGGGCAGGTGCTCATCACGCTTGGGAGCAGACACAAAGGCAGGCTGTCAGCTCTCATTAGCGTCCTCCCATGCTTTCCACAGAGCCGGATGGAGGGTGTTCGAGCACTCTAGACAGTACAGGGACACTCGAGTAAACTTTTCAGGAAACTGCTCACCCAGGGAAGCACCTGCCTCCTCACTGTGTCTGGCTGCGGAGAGAAAGCTCTCTGTAGGACAATCACCTGTAGGAATAAGCTGCCTTCTTCCCGCTAAGGTATTCAGTGTGCAGCTAAGAGGCTGCGACTCCCCAAGGGTCAGTTGTGAGCGTCAAGGAAAGAGTGTCATTGGGTTGTGTCAAACTAACTTGAGTCTTCCTCACGGCTCTAAGAAAAGCAAAATGCAGAACCCTGGGCTATTGATGTGCTGGTTGACTTGAAAAAAATCTATTTCCTCAGAAGACATGTCTAATGAGGCAACTGGGGTCTAAGGTGCTCAATTAGAAATTCAAGTGAGGGCATCGGGCTTGCAGTGAGCAGCAGAGGCTTGAAAGAGCAAGTGAAGAGAATGAAATAGTTTTTGTCAAGGGTTCATCTTCATGCTGACTAGTCTGTGGAACCCTTCAGTGCTGATTTGCTGGGTTTTGGTATCACTCCCCTGGAATTCCGTTATGGGACAGAGTAAAGGAAGAGTTCCTCCCCAAGACTCTAGGACACTCACCTTCCCGTCCTCTGTGTGGACGTTTTCATTATATCCCTTCACAATTGTGCGATCGATGAACAGGCTCCTCATGACGACAATCACTTTCAACACCTTTCCCAAGGTCACCTGTCAAAAAACATGAGTACACACGTGTGAAGGCTCATACTCAACATGCAAATCACACAGAGCTGGGCAGAATGGTGGAGGCAGAAACCATCATTTATCTGTCCTAATTCTGAGCGAGGTAGCAGAGGACTTGGGAGGAAAGCTCAGTGCTTCACCTTAATGTACTCAGCAGACCCAGCCATGGCAAACTCTTCAGTATCTCTAATGATAGCCCAGACCGTCACACACAATAGCTTTGCCTTCTGAGTTCCCACCATCTGCTGGCCAGAGCCCCTGCTCCACCAAATTAGAGGGTGGGGTCCTCTAATTTCGGTTTGACGAGCACACTGGTGTTCGTCTGTGTCCTGGCCAGGAGTATACACGTACAGCTCATGGAATACAGTGCAGAGAGCAGAAAAGGGCACCCGGCACCTCTTGGTGGAAGCTGCCTATTGCTAGCTGGTGGAAAGTGGAGAAACAATGTCAAAGAGAACCTGAAGGGGAAGGAGAGTGGCTATGTGGGCCTCACACGCTTTCCTCTCTCACACCTAAGCACACCATGGATTAAGAAAACACTTAAAAAGCTGGTTGCACACCTTTAATCCCAGCTCTTGGGAGGCAGAGTACGTGAGTTTGAGGCCAGCCTGGTCTACCTGGTGAGTTCTAGGATAGCCAGGGCTACTTAGTGAGGCCTTATCTCAATAACCTCCCCTGCATCACCCCCACACAAAGAGAACTTCTATAAAGGTTCCCACAATGCCAGGGAAGAAAGACACTGCTACGTAGGGGCAACGGGCTCTTCATAGGAACTGAAGTAATACTGCCTTTCCTTGGAAGGCAAGGCCGGAGATGCATGCCTTCTTTGTTTCCAGATGAGACTTTAAAGGCAGGCCTGGCCCAGAGCCCACTGGAGGCCTGTGGCCTGGGATATTCTGATGGGACTAGAAATCTCAGATTTGCTCAAAGAAAACCCTGCTGGTCTAAGAAAACCTCAGCCCATAAAGCAAACCTATTCTCTCATGCCAACTTGCTGCCAGTGTCAAGAGAGACTACTTTCAAGAAACCCTTTCTTGCCCTCTTGTTCCCTGAAGCTTTCTGCCTCTCTCTGATGACTACCTTCCCATTTCCAAGTCCTAGGTGCTGGTGGGCATGCTGATACCTGGCTCCTTTTATGGGTGCTAGGATCATGTTCCCTTCTGTTTTGTGTGCCTTACCAGTGTAGAACATAAGCACGGTATGAGAGAGAGATGTGTTTGTTTACACTTAAGGAATACCGACAATACATCTTACAGTGTACTTTTAAATACTGTTACACCAGGTGACACTGAATCACTACTGAAGGATGCCGATGGACCACAATGGCAGGATCAGCAGGGGCCTCCTGGAAGGGAAGGAGGCAGACCTGACAGATCAGAAGCCGTCCGCCACGACAGAGGGCCAGCTCAGAAGCTTCAGTAGCTGAGCTGCCTTCTAAAAACACCTGAATCCAGCTGCTTTTATTTAACTGACAAATTGTCTCAGGAATTTGAGTTTTGGGAGAAGGGCATCAGTGGGAAGATAATGGCTCAGTCTTTTTGTCCAAAGATGACCACCATTCATAGTTTTTGGATAATTCCTTTAATTTTTTTTTTTTAAAGAGTGTATTAAGTTTTATTGTTCTTCAGTGCTGTCCCCCTCCTGCTGCTAGCCGTGGGACTAGGTGAGGCTCTGAGCCTAGGTCCTGGGTCTCCCTTTTCCTTCTCAGAGCATGCTGAAGTCCAGCCTGAGCCTGATGTAAGCCTCTGGCCTCCTGCACATGGAAGAAGTGGACTTTGCCTGCCCCCAGCCCAAGCCCCGCATTGGGTGTCCAGAGCATATGGCCAAGTCTCCTGTTCTTTTCTCCTACAGCTCCTGTTTGCAGGCACAGCCCTCAAACAATCACACAGCCAACAACCGTAGCCCACCAGTGAGCCTAGCCATGCCCAGCCCCAGCTCTGTCCAGCAACTGATGAATGCTGACCTTTCAGGTGATCCATATTTTATTACACAATACATGGTTCCCATATTCCTGTATATGTCTGCAAACCAAATTCTGACATAATTACACCACAGGCCTTCCTCCATATTGCTGCACAGTCTTCAGAAACAGTGCCAGGTGCTGTCCCGGGCCTTTTCCAACCCCTCTTTTGCCACCACACCCTTAAAGTATTTCCAAGTTTCCCTAACACAAACATGGCTGCAGCAGGTATTTCTGGTACCATACTGCCACTGCATGTAGGGCCAACATTATTATTTTAAATTACATTTTATTTATTTACTGTGTGTGTCCATGTGTGTGGATGCATGTGTGCCACAGTGTGCGTGTAGACATCAGAGGACAACCTGTGGGAGTCCCCTTCCAGCGCGTGGGTTCCGGGGCTGAATCGAGTCGTCGGGTTTGGAGGCAAGCGCCTTCACTTGCTGAGCCCTCTTATCAACCTCTGGGGCATTTCCTATCTTAGGGCAGAGTCACAGGTTTCTAATCACTGGGGCAAATGTCACAGTCTGCCATGCTTCTGTCCAGGGGTGCTGTGCCAACCTGAAAGCTACTCACATGCCTGTTTCACTCTTCTTCACTCCATTCTTGTCAGGAAAGGGAACTATTAAATTGAAAACAACAACAAACAAACAACCTGACCCCTCTTGCTCCTCTAATCCAGCAATAATAATTCAGGGTACTTTAGGAGTGGGAGAGTTCTGTGACAAGGCTTTACTCTATATCACAGGCTGGCCTCAAACTGAGCAATCCTTCTGCTTTTGCTTCCTGAGTGCTTGGATAACAGGTGTGAACTTCCATGCCTGACTGCCAAGATTTTTTCTTTTTTTAAGATTAATTTCTATTTAAAAAAATATGTGTATGTGTCTGTCTATGTATGTGAGTGGGTCTGTGTCTGTGTGTGAGTCTGGGCACATCTGTGCTGGTACTCTCAGGGGTCAGTGTTGGGTGCAGGTGAAGGTGTGTCTGTATATTCAATTGTTAATTCTGTACGGCAGAGAGCTATGGCCCATCACTGGCCTCATATTTTGTAAATATTTGTTCCTCCCTCTCTTGCCTAAGGCAATCTAGAATTCTATCTGATTGGCTTTAGCAAACAGCTGAAAGCCAATGGCTGGGCAGAAGGGGAAGAAGGATCTTCCGGGCAGAGTGAGGGCTCAGGGAGAAGATCATGAAGTGGAGATCTGCCAGCTGGACATGGGCTGACAGAGAGGTGAAGAACTAGCCATGTGAGGGGTTATGGGCCAGAATAGTTGGGATAAGTTAAAATGAGCTAGCTGAGAGTCTGGCCAAGCATAGGCCTAAGTTTTTAAATATTAATAAATCCACTTGTAGGGCTGAGAAAGACCTATAGGTCAGGAGTAAGATGTCCTGGAGCTGGAGTCAGCAGCACCTGTGTGCAGTGCAACCTGGGTGCTGGGAAGCAAATCCCAGGTCCTTCCTCTACAAAAGGCATTCTTAATTGCTGAGCCATCTCTCCAACACCCGTTCTTCAACTTGGTACAGGAGGGGTGAGGGTGCATCGTTTAAATCCCAGCTCAGACTCTGTAAAAAATAAACAAAATTAAACCCCAAAAGGCCTATGGACCCAAGCACTGGCCACCTAGTGTCACCTCTACCTCCTTTCCCTCCCTGTTCTACTGTGAACCAAGTGAAGAAAATGCTATCAGTTCTCTGTAAATATTTTAGTATGCATCTTTAAAAGACAAGGGCTCTGCAAACAAAACAGCCTTACTGTGACAGGTTCACGCCTAGACAACAGCAACTGTCCAACACTAGCAAACATCTGGTGTATTAGTTATCAGATTTCCAACAGTCTCCTAAATGTCACTTTGAAAAGAAATGAGAACTTGTTCATGCCACGATCCAAGTGTGGGCCGTGAGTGATGGCTGGCGTATGCCATCAGCCTATGCTGGGGTGCCTATTTTTCCTGCTTTGCTGGTGGAAGCAAAAGAAGTTACTGTCTGCACTCAGAGATGCTCCTCAGGGAGCACTGATGTGTCTTAGCCTGAACTTTGCACAGATAGCCAGGAGATGAGTCTGCAGTCTGGCTTTGGTAAGAGCCCTTGGAAGTTGTACTCCTGAATGAGGATGGCTGCTGCTGGGCAGATTGTGTTAGTTTTTACTATCTTTCCATTTCCACGAGGTTCTATGGAGTCTGTCAAAGAGGATTCTGGAGTTCATTTAGGCTGGAGAGGCACAGAGTTAGGGCCATTTGCATTTCCACTTGCTCTGGGTGATGCTCTATCCACACTGAGTCAGATCTTGACTCTGCTGTGGGAAAGTTTGGCCTTTTTACACCTCTGAATGAAGTACTTCTGTTGAGAGAACCAGGGCTGCCCCTGCTGCAGGACTGGGAGGAGCCCAGCAGGCACTGCCTAGACGGACAGCATTGTAAGGCGGTAGACAAAGGGCTAACTAGCAGTTACTGCTCCTTGGCCTGCACCCGTTTGGAGTTTGTTAAGGTACAATGATTTGAGGCCAGTTAGCAGCAACGATGGGACCAGAAGTACTGTCCAGGTCACTGAGCCACCACTTGGGGCCCATCCTCCCTCCCATTGTCACACTCAGGGCTGTGAGGAAGCTGTGGGCTGTGGTGCTGCCTTCTAGGACAAATAAAATATGATGAATCAAGGGCTAGAGAGAAAGCCAGCCTGCAGGTCAAGGAAGATTGGAAGCTGCCACAAGGCCCATCTGGCAGATCTCACTGCCCACAATGATGGCCATTTGCTGTATAGAACAGGTTGAGGGTTTCCATCCCACACCCTACAGGAAGTATGACAGAGGACAAGCCAGTCTCTCATGCCTGTCTGCTCAGAAGTAGGGTGAAACGTGGAGCTGAGGGGGAAATAAAAAGGGATGCAAGTTGCAGTGCTCATCTTAGGGTGCAATGCACCACAAAGCATCCTCCCGAGTGTGATGTGGTGGAGTGGGTAACACCAACAACCACTATGGAGCTGGGTGCACATTCTACAATGTGCTTCCTAGTCCTAGCATCACTCCATGAGCCAGATGCTCTAGTATGTGGAGTATGTAAGTTTCTAGCCTATCTGGATGCACCAGGTTACAGAGCCCCTGGGCTTTGGAAGGACCGTTAATAATACCACTGCAGCTGGGACATGGGCATCTTTCTACATCCAGCCGAGGCTGCCACAGTCAGAAGCAAGATGCTCACTGACAGGGGCTATGGGCTGATTCTTGGCAATGGCTATGGGGTGCCACAGATAAAAGCTAATGCCATCTGGTAATGAAGCGTGCTTGCTGTTGCCAAGGTAACACGTTTCTATACTGAACAACACAGCTCCTGAGAGCTCCCTCACTAGTTGTGGCAGTTGGTATGGTGAGTGTGAGCGACACACTGTAATGACAGTCAAGGAAGCACTATGCTTTCTGAGCAGGAACCTGAGGGCGCTGGAAAGGTACCAGGTAGCCTCCTTGCTGGCCTCCTCATCCCAGGGCAGTGTCTGGAAGTGCTGGCACTGCCAGCCTTTCATTGGGTCAGCCATACTCTGGGTGGACAGTGGTCATTAGCAGCTATCTGTCAAGCCACATTTTCCTGACAGGAAACCACAGCTCACTGTGGTTGGGAATGTCACAGACAGGAGAGAAAGTGTAAGGAAAGTCAAGAAGGGAAGACATACTTGGTTCAGCTCTGTCAGACCCAGTGACTGAGGGGTTATCCTACTGGAGACCACCTCTTGGTAGTGAAGACTGCTAATCACGCATTCTTGTAGTCTGCACAGCCAAAGCAGTTGGAGATGAGCAATAGCTCTGTGCAGAATTTGGGGGAGGTACGCTGAGAAACCCAGGCCAGATGGCCCCGACCTAGCACAGTGTACACGTGTGCTGGCGGGAAAGGGGACAGCATAGGATTTGCTATTCCAACAGCTGGCTGTATTTCTGAGCCCTGCATTGGGAGAGGGTGTCTTATTTGAAAAAAAGCCAGCCATTTCTATAAAGCTACCCCTGAATGCTATTTTCCCATACAAATAAGGTTAAATAAGCTTTAAGGGCCCTGCTGCAGTCTAAGAAATGCTCTGGGATGTAGAGGCAGAAAGGCAGGCACACACACTTGTAGGGGGTTGGGGGCCATTTTCTCCACTATAGCCCTAAGGAGCTTTCTCTGCACTAACTCTGAAGGACTAGACCGAGGTGACCGGTCCTAACCATCGGCTCCAGACCCTGGTTCAGGCAGCCAAGCACCTACAGAGGCTCTAGTCTCCACCTCTATCACCACTGTTTAAGATTTATTTTTATTTATATTGGTCTGTGTGTTTGTATGCCACCTACGTCCGGGTGCCTGTGAAGGTGGGAAGAGGGCATTTTATCCCCTGGAGCTAGAGTTACAGGAGGTTGTGAGCTGCCTGATGTGTATGCTGGGCCAAGTTTGGGTCAAGTGCTCTTAACTACCGAGTCATCTTTCCGAACCCCAGCCCTCTCATTGTTAAAGGGATAGACTGTGCCCTAGGGTGATGATAAAAATGGCATGCACCGGAAAGAACTGAAGGACACCCCGGTGCTCCCCACACAGAGCACTGATGGAGGACAGTGCTGTATCACAGAGCCATCTGCTACAACCAGAGAGGCTTGGGGTGGAGGCAGGTAATCCCCAGGAGCGTTCCAATGACACGCCTCCAAGGAAGGTTCTTAGATGTGTACTGGACAAAAGCACCCAGGGCCACCCAGGCTTTGTATAGCTTCTTGGGGCCTTCTCTTTAAATAACACACCTCACTTCTTTCCCTAAGAATAGGGCATGCTTGCATGGCTGCAGTGTGCTCCTCTAAGAACCTGGGAGGCAGCCCAGGCAGCTGTCTTATTTCCATTTTTAACAGAAGGAAGCTGGGGACTGGAGTCCAAGGTCGCTGTTTTTCTGTGCAAGGCCAGGAGCTACCTCTTGCTGTTTCCCCGTATCTTGCCTAGCCTGTGAATCCAAATGCCAGCAACAGTGACCGCAGAGCCAGGAGTCACCTGACCCTCCATCCGCCCAGCAACCTTCTCTGGCGCTGTGCTAAGTAGCTCTAAACCCTACTCCCTAGGACTCCGGCTTCCCTCACCAATGGTTTTGTGCATACTCCCAACCCTGTGCTAAGACGCTAATAATGTACCTGCTTTGTCTAATTTTAGTGCATTTTAAAAAGCCAGCCTTCTGGATTCTACACAGCTGCTGGGTATGTGCAGCCCTGCTAGAGTCATGCTGGGCGGAATTGTCCTCTGAACAGCAGCCTCGGAAGCTGCAACAGCTAGGGGCCTGAGGATGCAGAGATGCGGTGCTGACAGTTGCTTCTTTCTAGGAAACAGTGGGGCTGGTCGAAGCATCTGAGCCAGACTGGCTCGGAGCCTTGGCAAGGATGGGGTCACGAACACAGACTGTCTGTGGTACCTTGCAAGATGGGGGAGGGAGAGAGTGTGAGGAAGGATCGGTGGGGACAGGGCAGCAAGCCCATTTCCATGGGAACATGGGGCCGAATCTAGGAAAGCACCAGGGCACACTGAGAACCAGCACAGAAAACCAAGTCTTTCCGTATTTCAGGGTATGTGCAAGAGGACTCAGGATGCGCAAAGCCACTGGAAAGGGAAGCCAGAGTCCTACAGAGTAGGGTTTAGAGCTACTCAGCATAGCACCAGAGAAGGTTGCTGGGAGGATGGAGGTCAGGTGACTTGGTGGTCATTGTTCTGGCATTTGGATTCAAGGGCTCTACCATGCCCATCATGGTAGAGCACCATGTCATCTATAAAGGGCAAACTAAGGAAGAAAAACTGAAATGGGGAAGAGACGCCCACCTGGAAACTAGGTTTGAGACAGAAAGTCAAACACCTACAGGGGTGGCTGAGGCAGGTGAAACAAGTCTGCCTAACACAGTAGACAGCAGCGTCCCCAGACCCTGGCTCTGCCCCACCGGCTACATGTTTGGCTAAGTTACTCTCCTTAGAACAAGGAGAGAACAAGTGTGGCTATGACCAGGGAGAAGCCACCTAGTGAACCTTGGCCTCTTTTCCAAGGTGTGGCCTCTGTGAGGACACACAGTTGGGGCTACCATCTTCCAGCATCATGTCCTTAGCTCACTGCATGGTGGTAATTGCTATAATACTGTTGCCATTATATTTAATAATTACCAAGTACCCCGCCTAATAAGGTTTATTTCTCATTAGGTGGCTTAGTCCATTGATGGGTAAATTGGAGTCATTTGCTAAAAAGCCATCAATGTTAGCAATTTGGGTATTCTAAAATTTACTTAACTCTTGCCTCTCTAGAAAATCCAAAGCTGCTCTAATTGCACGGGAATTTTATTTTATTTTATTTTTTTACAACAGGAGACCTAGCTACCAGGCAAATTTCACAGAAAGGTTCATGGCAGAGTTAAAAAAATCATTTTCCATTTTGTATTACAGATACAAAACCCTCACAATACTATTTGTCTCTCCCTCAGCAAAAACAAACAAACAAACAAACAAACAAACAAACAAACAACCCAAAGAAAGAAGAGGATGGACTATTCTTCCCAGCCTTGGGCTCACTCTCCTTCAGGCTTCCTTTGTGATATTAGGAATTCTCAAAATCAAGTCCAGTCTACTTTAATTTTTAGATGTATACATGCAGAGCCCTCCAGAAGGAGTGTGTATGGACACAGGCTAGCTGATGGAGAAGCAGCGTAATGACTCCTAACACACTGAAACAATGGGCACTTTGGACAGCCTTGAAAGCAATCCTTTACAGCACAAGCTGTGTATCTGAACCTAGCACAGAACATGACTGTCAAGAATTGATGCCTGTTTCCAAGATACTTGCAGCAGCGGAACCAGCTGGAATGGGCACAGCACTGGGATCAAGGGATCACACAGTGGCCTGGCAGAGAAGGCTCTGCCCCTGCACGCCCTGGTTAGGCTGCTAATTTGCCTCTCTGCAGCAGCTGGACAGAAAAACATGCAGGTGAGGTAGAGAGGACACTGCTATGAGAACTGAAAGACAGGAGAAAAGGGATTAGAAAAGGAGGCAGGAGAGGAAGGCAGACAGATGACATGGCCCAGAGCTACCTTGGAATGCTAACATCTTGCCCTTGGCATTCCTTCCTCTGTCTACATGGTAACCTGTGTTAGTGCAGGCCAGGCATTAGCACCTGGAGAGGTAAGTGAAACAGACAGTTCATGGAGCTAGTGGTCTGGTGGCAGGAGACAGACAGGTAAAAGAAAAAAAGCCACTGCATTCATGAAGGAACTGAACAGAACAGCGGCAGCTTAAAGGGCTTGTTCAGGAAAGGCTGATGTGTGCAAAGTGACCTGAGTGAGACAGTGACATGTTAGCAGGTTTCTTGTTCACTCAGATGTTTATCAGGCACCCATAGTGTGCCAAGACAGAAATGAACAAGGGGTGTCTACTCCTGTGCTTGGGCATTCCTGGAGGGAGAGGAAGCTGTGGGGCCAGAAGACAAGGAGGCTAGGGAAGGGGCTAGTTTAAGTTTCATTAAGCTTCCTAAAACCAGGGTAGCCCAGGCAATGTGCAGGGCAGAGCAAGGGAGGAGTGGGCGCAAAGACTGCAATGGGGAGGCTTGGGTCAGGCAGAGTCTCTAAGGCTCTCAGAACGAGTTTATCCTTGTTCTCCCCCCCCCCCAAGACAGGGTTTCTCTGTGGAGCCCTGCTGTCATAGAACTTGTTTTGTAGACCAGGTTGGCCTTGAACTCACAGAGATCTACCTGCTTCTGCCTGTTGAATGCTGGGATTAAAAGCATGAGCCATGGGAGCTGGAGAGATGGCCCCCCAGTTAAGAGCACTGACTACTCTTCCAAAGTTCCTGGGTTCAATACCCAGCACCCACATGGCAGCTCACAACTGTCTCTAACGTCAAGATCTGACAGCCTCACACAGACATAAATGCAGGCAAAACACCAATACACATTAAAAAAAAAAAAAAAAAAAAAAAGCATGTGCCACCATACCCTGCAGGAGCTTACTTCTAAGTGACAAGGGACACCTTGAAGGGCTGGGCAAAGGAGTGACATACCTGATGTACTCCATCTGCTTCTTGGAGGCTCGTGAAACCAAATGAGGAGACCATGCACAGGGAAGGTGGCGGCTTGAAGCACCATCAGTGTAGGGATGGGGCAATGCCATGGACTGACGTGATTTGGCGCTTGATCAACAGCTTGGTGGGTGGAGTGCTTGCCATGCAAACATGAGGACTGGAGTCTGGATCTCCTGCACCCATGTAAATGCCAACCTATAATCCCAGCACAAGAGAGGGGTCCTTGGAGCAAGCTGTCGAGTGAGCCTAGGTGAACTGGTGAGCTGGATTAAAATCAGAGACCCTGTCTCAAGATAGAAGGCTGAAAGTGATCAAGGGTGACCCTGACACCAGCATTTAGCTTCCACATGTATGTGAACAAGTACACTGGTTCACATACACATATAAAACAACAACAACTGACATACTTTGTTGTTAGACTGAGTATGAGGGGAAAACAGAGGAGTGAGGCATCTTTCTCCCAAGTCTCCAGTTTGAGCCCCACACAATTGAACGGTCTGTGAATTTAATGAGAAAGAAGGAAAAAACAGGGAAAGAATCACTTCCTTGTAAAGTTGGAGTTACTTTTGAAATGTCAAAGAGAAGCCATGTTGAGGGGCAGTTCAGAGATTTGACCCATGACAAGTGCTAGGCGTAACTTCACGCAGTTTAAAGGGCCCTAAGAGGCGCTCTTTTCTGGGTGGCCTTCATGGAGCTGAAGGCTTGCTCACCCCGACTCTGGGCTCTGTGATGGTGGGGACCAGGCGATGGTAGTCTCCAAGTGGACCTGCCAGTGGCTTTAAAATGGTACTATGGTGCCCTCTGGGATACACCTGGTTCTGTTAAATCTCCATTTTTTTTCTGTCAATACCCTGTTAGGCAGCACTTGGCTTTTTAATATTTTGTTTGTAGGATGTATGCCAACTTGACCTTGATGTAGAAAATTTTAATTCAAATCAATACATGGACAAGGTCACTTTAAAATCCAATTAATATGAATGGAAAAGCATGCCCCACAGTTGTGTAAGCTGAAAATGGAAACAGTTGTGTAAGTTAACAACTACAAAAGAGACAGGTCCACAGCCACATCTGGGCCCTTTGGGTTTGATAATGCATATCTGTGCCCTTAAATACATGTAGTAGTTTAAATAAAAACATTTTACTTCTGTTTAGGGCAGCCTAAAATTATGCTAAGTTTGTTTGAAGATTAAACATAAGATGTACTGAAAACTTTGAGTTCCTGTAACCTGATTTAAAATAAATTAAACCCTGGACTTCAACTCACCCAGGACTCCCTGGAGAAATATAGGCTCCACTCTAGTGTCAACACTAGCACTTTGCATTTATATAGAATGCAGTTCCAGAACTGTGTGAAGTAAACTGGACACAGGGGGAAACTGAGGCACTGCACTTTAGGTTTGTTTTTTCTTATAAGCACTATGCTGTTAGGACTTTAAGAGCCCCTGTGAGTTGGCACTTCTTCACCTGGATGTTAAACCTGGTTCTTGGGTTTCGTCTGTTTGACAGCGCTGGGCATCAGACCTGGGTCTTCACACATGCTAGCACTCTGCCACTGAGCACATTCCCAGTCCTGAAACTTGATTAACAGGAAGCATTTTCTTATTTTCGGTGTTGAGGTTTAAAGTCAGGCTCTAACACACAGCCCAGCGCTGAGTTCTAGCCCTGGCCCAGAAGAAAATGCACTGAGAACTAGAGAAGTGATGTGGGATCATCACTGCGCTCTGTCTCTCCCATCTGCTCTCTCTTTCCATTTGGAACCTCAGCTTTTCTACACTTACGTCAGGTGGGGGCAGAACACAAGTGACTAAGCATCCACCTAAGGAAGATGAAGCTGCATCCAACTCCAAGAACAACTGAAGTTATGTAAGACTGAGCTGTGATATTAAAGGTGCCAAGGAAACAGCATGAGTTTGTTTCTCACTTAGCGCACGTTTGGATTTTCTGGAAGGCTGCTAAGGGGCCTGGAGCTGTGTAACGTGAGGAAAGCCACACACCCTGCATGGCTTTTCCAGCCCCCGGGAACCTCTGTGGCTTGGTGGGCAGATGTCCCACAGCGCAGGTCTGGTGGTGGAGGCAGGGCAGGGCACGTGTGGTGTGTGGGGGGGTGGATATCATGGTTGGCTGAGGTCTCAGACGACCGTGTGAGATGTCTGTTTCCCTCTACAGATTATACTGCTGCAACAAATTAAAAGCAGCCAGCCCTCTGCAGCGAAGGACAAGCTGCTGCCTTGCATAACGCCTGCTCTGCCTTCTCCTCCCCGGCCAGCATCACTCTCATTCCCCTTCATTTGAAAATCAAACCCACCACAGACCTCCATTGCCCCCCCCCCTGCCGCTAGTATTAATGCTCTTCACACATTCATTACTCTTTAATGATGCCTGTTTGTAAATAGCAAGACGGATGCAATTAAAGCATGATAGGCTAAATAAACACACACTCTAATTAGGATCTTTACAAGAGATTTTTTTTTTCATGTATAGACTGGAATTTACCTTTCATTAATCTAACTTAATTGCAATAGTGCACCGATAAAGAGTCAGCCCAAATTAAGTGCTCTAAATGATTTCCCCGTATTAACGCTGGGCCAGAGATCCTTCCTTTGGGCAACAAGCCACAGTCTGTGGAAGAGGGGCTACTGGGGAACAGAGCCACAGTGCACAAAAGGAGGGTTTCAGCAAGAAGTCACCTGTCACTAGCAGAACTCACGAGGTTAGTGAAGTCCGAGTCACACGTTCCAAGGCAGGCTTGCCCTTTGGGCACCATCTAGCTTTGCTCAGTTCTGTGGCAGCCAGTCCCACTCCTAACACCTATCAACTTTCCAAAACACAGAGAGTAGGGGGTGGAGTCAAGAAACACTAACTCTTAGGACTGTCTGCTCTGCAGCAGGGCGGCAGAAAGCCATGCCTGAGAAGGATACCTGCTTTTTGCAGAAAAAAGAACGTTCTGGTGTTTAACCCTTGATTCCAGCAGAGTAAGACCATACACATTGGGCAGCTAACTAGAATCCCACGCTACATCGTTAGACAGCATCATCCGGCAAAGACCCCAGAGCATATAACAATTTATTCATGCAGCAAATGCCAACTGTACCCTCCTAGACACAGACACTGTGGGCAGGGTCAGGAAATCACCACAGAGAAAATGTTACCCACTCTAGAAGACGTGTCATCCTTTCCCTAATCTTGACTGGTCACTTACTCTTTCCCATCTCCCTGACTTTGTCGCATACAGAAGGCACAAGGAGGCTCAGTCCTGGCTTCTCCCAAAGAACAACAAAACAAAACAGTCCAGAAGAACAGGGGGTGGGAGGAGTTCAGGGCAAGTGCTTTCTTCAATAATTTTCTGACCCAGGAGACATTAGATGCTTTGGTTACTAGTGTTAAAGCAAGACAACAATGCCTGCAGCATTCTCCATAAAGAGGGGTCTGTAGTCAGACTGGCCCAGGTGAAGTTTTGCTTTGTAGTTAGAAGTGGTGTACCAAACTTTCTCCTTACAAAGAGCCAGCGTGTGTAGGCCAGTTCGGAAGGGCTCTGAATAGAACGGCAGCTAGGCAAACAAATTAGGTACTAGCTTCCTTAGGGGGCAGAGTGCCGAGAGACCTACTGTGGGCATCAGCGCTACAAGGAGCATCAGGGAGGAAGTGACCTGCCTACTGAGTGAGTCACCAGTTGCCTGGGTCCCACCAGCCCTCATTCAGGCCCACTGCATGCCTTGCAGCTACCTGGGCAGTGTGCCCCCATAACCTTGGCACCCGAGTAGCTGACTAATGGAGGCTCCAAGGACAGAAGACAGCTTCTTAACAGACTGTGGATAAAAAGCTATCAACTCTCAGATGTCTAATCGCTCCCGGTTCAAGAACTTTCAGAGACTCGCTCTTAAATTCATTTTTACGGGTGCATTCTCAGCCTCTGAGAACCCAGCCTTCTAATAGCACCAGCAGTAGCTCTTGCCTAATCACTCTGGTAGATCGTATATAAAAACAAAACGGGACTAAAAAAAAGCCCTCCCTGTTAGCGAGCAGATGTCGAGCCCATTTGCAATTAATACGACCCACTTCCATACAATCAGACTGCTTAAAATTCCTGGAACTAGATGTAAAAGCTAAGATGCAAATGTTCTGATTTTAATGAGAATGAATGGAAACTATAAAATCCTCTTTCCCTTTGAGGGTAGGTACAATCCACATGTAAGTCCCAACTGAACACTAAATTTATCAACAAAACAATCATTTCATAAAGCCTGTGCGCAGGGAGAGAATAGGGCTGGGAACATCAAGTATTTTCAGAAAGCATTTTCCACCAAAATTAAATTTTGTCAAAACCATCATTCTTTTAAAAAGCTTCAAAAAGCACAACTCATTACAACACATTTCCCCCAGTCCCCTACATGCTCTAGGAGCTTTCTGTGCGTCTTTGAATCCATGTAGTTTTTTGGGGATAACGGCAGAGGGTGACAGGAGCCTGGGGCTCTGACATTCAACGAGCTTGCTGCAAGTTTGGGCCATCCTGCACACAACCTTTGATCTGTCGTGGAACCTCTTCACTTGAAGTTTTTCATCTATAAAATGGCGGTGATTCTTCTGTTGAGGGGCTGGTGATAAAGGGTCTAACCGTGTGCAGGCCTGTTGTTGGAAGGAGCCATTGGAGGATACTCCCAGGGTTCGGCAGACAGGGTCTTCATGGGGATGAAGAGGAGGCCAGCACCTCCTATATCTGGCTGCTTCCATGGTCCTTCAGCTACCTCTTCCTGGAGTATCTGCTATGAGGTCTCTCTGCGAATTTATTTTCACTAAAGGGCAGTGGGCTGCTTAAGGCTCCAGCAGTTCTGGGGTGAAGCTGATGCTTTTAACTAGCACTATGGACATGGGCTGCGGTCAGTGGGAGAGCACTTGCCTAGAGTGTGTGAGGTCAGCGCTCTCTCCTTACACTGCACAAACTAAAGGAACCAGCAAAACAAACAAACAAACAAACAAACAAACAAACAAACCCAAGCAGCTCCCAGGCAATCTGAAGACCCTCTCTGGAGAGCTGGGGTGTAGCCAGGCCCAAGTTCCATCTCTGGCACTAACCAAAATCCAAGTAGGATTCTCTGTACCATGGCCGCTGTTGAACTAAACAGGAATGGATTTTATTCTCACAGCACTTATCTTGCACTGTCCATCCAGAGGCTCTTACCAGCAGCTCCTTCATAAGCAGGCACAGTTCTCAACTTGCAAATACGACAAGAACAAGACAAAACTGGGTGGAATCATCCTTTCCTAGGTGGGAGGGGGTGATGAACATGATCTATGTACACCCCGCATATGCTTGAAAATGTCAAAATGAAATAATTCCCTTGTACAATTAGTATCTGCTAATACAACTGAAAATAAAAATAAATTTTCTTCTTGGGGTGGGCTTCCAGCTAGGGTGTTGTGGAAATATGTACTTGTAGAAACCCAAATCTGGCCCTCCTTGGTTTTAGGAACATCACAAAGATGAGAGCCACACAGCACAGCAGATAGCATGAGACTGGACTAGGCAGAACCTCCACTGTAAGTCAGACCAGTCCAGGCTTGTGTTTGGAAGGTACAGAGACAAGTTCTCTCCCTTCTGGGACGTGCACACCTCGGAGGGCTGCTGTGGGATCCCACTGTTGGACGGCTCATTCTTTAACTTTAGATGCACTTGGAGGGGCATCCTGAAGTGCCAGGCACTGTGTGGTACACGGAACTGTTGCTACTTTCCCAGAGGTTGCATGCAAGTGAGCAGATACAGACAATATGCCGAGGAACTGGTAACATGGGGAGGGACAAATCAGGTGGGTTTGGATGGGCTATCCCTCTTCCCCATACAGTAGGAAGTCAGCGGTGTTTCCAGGCAGAGAAGCAACAGTTCAAAAGTAGCACGACAGCTGCAGTGTAGAAGGTTAACATGGCAGAGATGAGAGTCCAGAAGAAACGAGACTGCAAAACCAGGTAAGAAAAGACGGTAGCTGGCACTGAGCCGTTAGAAGATGAGCCTTCCACGCAGCAGCCGACAGGGTGTGCAGTTTACAAAGTACCTCTGAACTGTGTTTAAGATCAGGGGGATGGGGTAAATATGCACAGAAATGAGTATGGAACGCCAAGTAGGTGCCTGGTAGACCACTGCCACCTGTGTTCACTGCTCATGTGCCATGTTTACCAGCCCCAAGAGGCAGGACTGCCCTCAGCTCCACCTCACAGAAGTGCGAATGGCAGTGCAGCCAGCAAGTAGACCCCAGGTGCATGCCTAGGAAGGGCCAAGCAAGCACCTAAACTCAGGTGGCCTGGTTCTCCAGAGCCAGTGTGTGGCGTGCCACAGTCCCCACCCCCGGGGTCATTGTGAGAGTGCTGAGCATTGACGATTGCTGTTTGACCACAGAGAGCACGGTTAGTACAACTAACTCTAATTAAAGTCCCACGCGATAGAGCTAACAAGGCCACAGGACATCCTGGTGCAGACGCATGTTCATCCTTTAATCTAGCTGTCAACAGCTGGACTAGGAACAGCACTTGGATTGAAACTGAGTAAATGCTATCTCATTCTGTGGCTCCAATGAGACGATTAACGGAGGAAAAGCCACATGTGTAGACTAGGAGTAAGGAATAAAGCAAACTGCCAAGATGCACTGATGTGAAATGGGCAGAAGATTTAATACAACCCTGGAAGGTCTCAAATGTTTACATGTGTGGTCTGTTTACACTGTGAATTGGGGCTAACGAGATTCAACCACTAAGTATAATCTGAATCAAGACAACTTATCTAAAGATAAGTCAGCCTGGACTCCCGGTGCTAACAGCTCTTCTGACAAAGCTCTACCTCTGGCAACTTTAATTAGAATTAGTTATACTAACCGTGCTCTCTGTGGTCAAACAGCAATCGTCAATGCTCAGCACTCTCACAATGACCCCGGGGGTGGGGACTGTGGCACGCCACACACTGGCTCTGGAGAACCAGGCCACCTGAGTTTAGATGCTTGCTTGGTCCTTCCTAGGCATGCACCTGGGGTCTACTTGCTGGCTGCACTGCCATTCACACTTCTGTGAGGTGGAGCTGAGGGCAGTCCTGCATTCTTGCAGTGTATTATAGACTATAGTGGGTATTGAACAACAGGGCTCCATTAGGCCAGACACAGACTCCGAGGGTCCAGACTACCTACTGCTCAATACTGTTGTTTTCTAAGAAAAACAACAAGAATAGTTCAGGGTTTTTGTTTTGTTTTGTTGTTTTTTTTTTTGTGCTGTAGTGTTTTTTGGGATGTTCCATGAGAACCTTTCTTTGTATTGGTCCTTCGTTCAGTAGCAAGGGTTATGGAAGTCTAACCACAGATACAGAGCACAACAGATGCTCACAGGCAGACCTCGGTCCTTCCCCATAAACACTGTGCACAGCAGTACCTCAGACTACAGGTACTGTTGAATGGTGTTTTAAAGCAACAATTCTTTAAGAGCAGTAGATGCCTCTTCTGTGTACAGCACATTCTACCAATGCAGGTGTATGAAGGGCTAGAGGAGCAATGAGGAAGGAAGGACTACCCAAGCAGAAGGTAAATGTAAACCTTAGGAAAGATGGAAGCAGCTCCTTTTTAAAAAAATGTTCTGCTGGGGGAGAAGGCAGGGAAGGAGATCACAGGCAGAGGGACACGGGCACAAAGCACAGAAGCGGGCAGCTAAGCATTCCCAAGAAGCCTGTGGAGAAGGAGGAATGCTGCTTGCTGCAATAAATGCACAGAGCTCTTGGCATTCAGCAGTTGGAGTGAAGGATGCTGAATCTTCTGGCCTGCTTCACACAGGAAGAACTGTATCATTCAAGATGGCGATGAGCAACAGCAGAAAGCTCTGAGCATGGCCAGGCAGGAGGAGAAGGGTGGTGTTGAGCATGAACAGCTAATCTGAGGCCAAACTATCATGACCACACCAGCCTCTCTAAGGAGGCTTTCCCTTACATACCACTGATTCCAGGAGCACAGAGGAGGCTGGCCTCTGTGGAGAGATCACTCCAGTGGAAGATGGAGAGCAGTGTCTAGAGAAAAAGAGACCAGGAGACCTAGGAAAAGGCAGAGGTAAGAGTCCTGGGGACAGAACCAAGCATGGGCAAGACAGTAGAGTGCTGAGCAGAAGGCCCAGGGACAAGAGGCAGCTCATAGGGAGTAGTGTGCACGTGACACGCAGCTCGAGAGGAGGGGCTGGGCTATCTTTCAGCATCTGATCAATAAACATTCGTTACAGGACAAGGGGGCACACTGGAATAGAATAAGGCCAAACTAGGGGCAGAATGTGAGATAAGTTATCTGGCTTAAAAACTGGCCCAACATTTACTACGGAATAAATCAAATTAGAGCCTGAGACAGACACACAGCTAAGGCTGCGAGGGCGCTTTTCTGAGTGGTGAGTGTGCGGTTCACCCTGCCTCAAAAACCAGCGCTGGCTGTTTCTACCAGACGTCAAGTTCACACACCGCACACGAACGGTTAGAAAGAAGCAGCCACCACCATCACCTCCGTATCAAAATCGCCTTCTCCAACGTTTAAATTCCCTGCTACATGCCAGCCTGGGGAGCAGACCTGTTGGCGAGGGGGAATCAGAGTCCCAGCTCCTTGGACACAGCAGCTGTAACACACAGATGGAGCTGTGGAGTTTAAAGGTCATCACCGCAAATGGTTAGGCTGCTGGCAAAAAGGTCTCCTTTACCTTTGGGGCAAAGGAGACAGCCTAGGCTGCCTTAGGCTGTCATCAATTTAGAGGCGGCACTCGAGGGGGTTCGAGGGTGCGCTCAGTTCCCAGTAATCCGCAGATGTATACAGGTCCACAGCACTTCTGTGAAGGGCTTTCCTGTAACTAAAGAAGGCAAGATGCAATGGATACTTAGCAGTTTTGGGGGAATCAAGAAATTTCATAAAAGTACCCAAAGAAATTAGAAAACAGAACAGAACAAAACCCACTCATGTCTCTTTCTGACTTGGTGTCAGACTCTCTTTATGCCACAGGCACCAGCGATGAGACAGAGCCGACATCCTCTACTCACCAGCCACAGCCACCACTGCGTAAGCCCCCCCCCCAAAGCTACCCAAAGGAAGCACAAATGTTCAAAGAAATGAAAGAAAGCAGACGGAAGAACTGGGAGCTGTCCTGGAAGGCACCAGAAATTCTGGAGAGGACTCAGATTCAGAACGTTACCTAGGAATGAACTGCCCTTTCTAAAGAAAAGTCTTGCCTCCTCCAGAAAGCCTCACCGGACACCCACAGTGAACTTGAACCCTCACGAATCAACTGAGAGCATGGAGATCAGAACAGCTGTTTCAGGGCAGAAGGAGGGGTGGAAAATCCAATGAAATACCTGCACAGAGCACCATTATTTGCACCGAACCCAAAGTCATTGGCTTACAAAACAGTCAAATATGGTATGGGTGCCTATCTCCACAGAAGCATGGAATAGATTTTAGCTGAGAGACTTCAGAACTACAGGTGTCCATCCACAAAGTTTCCAGAGGCCTTGGTCCCCTTTTAGGTCCCAATTTTCATTTGCTCAGTCCTGGGTTCCTCTCCGGCTAACAGTGGAGCCTGCACTCACAGCAATGACATATGTCTGAAAACTTAACTTACTCTGATGGCAGCCCAACGTCCCATTTCCCTCCACACTTCAGCTCCTCATAGCCACCATGGGCTGCACTGATGCCTCTCAACACAATTCATTTCATCGGGCAGACTCAGACGGGGACTGCATTCTGTCTTTGCATGCCTTTCCAATGTTACTTTCCAAAGGTTTGTGTAGAGAATGTGAAACTGGTGTCTCAGGAACAGCTAACATTGGTCTTTTCGAGGCAAGGGGAATGCATGGTGCCATTGTCTGATACTCTGCAGTCCCAGGTGTGGTTAGTGAGGGCCTCATCAAAACGGTATCTATGCCCTCTGATTATCAGCTCCCCTCTCCCATCGTTCTCTGGGCATCTCCCCTACTTTCTGGCATAGTGAGATGCCCCGGGATCATCTTGCACTGTCCTCAGCTGCTTACTTAAAAGATTCCTTCTAGTAAAACTGGTGTTTAAAGACCAGGATGCGGATGAGAGAGGTGCGCATTGTCTTTGAGCTCTCATCTAGACCTTATGAGCAGACAGGGTCAGGGCAAACCTGCATGCATGCACGGACACACCAACATCTCTGTTGATACAATTCCAGTTGCCATGCAACACCAAGCATGTATTGTGGCCTTCTTTCCACACTGGCAGCTTCTCTCTCTATGGGAGCTTAGCTCCTATGGTCTCCTCTCTCTGCACATGCTCCATCCTACATACATGGAGCTTCAGACATACATACCGGTCTACCTCTGTGCAGCCAACCACCAATGACACTGTACTATTTAGTTGACGCTATTAAAGCACCTGACCAAAAGGTTGGGGCAAAAACCCCAGGTTCAAAGGTTCTAGGGTTACTTCCCTAATTTCTTTCCCGCCCCTCAAGAAGTAAACACATAATTTGACTGAAATATCCTTAGCTTTCTTTAATTCCAATTGCATTTTTTCTTTTTTCTTTTTCTTTTTTTTTTCTAAATGAAAACAAAATAAAAAAGAGTAAGTCCTAGTGTGGACTTAATCCCAGAGGCTCCAGAGTCACTTTCCCCTCGCCTCTGTCTCATCCATTTCCAGCCCTCATGATCCAGCTCGCTCAACTGCCTCCTCCGCAGACTGCTTCACTTCAGGTCCAACCCTCCATGCGCTCCCCTCAAAACAGACAGGTAATGGACGTCTTCCCTTTCCTTACAAAGCCGGCTTGTATTGAAAAAAAAGCATTTGCTTTTCTCTTTAAATAATGGTTCACCCTGGAAGTCACTTCACACAGGTCACGGGTCTTTCTCTCATCTTTCAAAGATGAGAACAGAAGTACTGTGGCTCTATTGTGTGGCTGTTTTCATGATCCACTCAGTCGTCCTCTGAGTGTGCAGGTTATCCTAAGCTTCTGAAGCCACAAATAAGCCATAACGAACAGCTGCACCCACCTGCTTCCATATTGCTGGAAGGAGTCTTCAGGGTCACCTCCTAGCACGAGCCCTGCTGCTCAAAGGCAAATGCAAACACAGTTTCGCAGACACAGCAGACACCTCGAAGGTCCTTGCTCTAAGTGGCCCACATCAGCATTGAAAAGAGGCCCGTTTCCTTGCCTTGGCAGCAGGTAGTAGGGGTGAATTTTTCAGTTCTGCTGTCTGATGAACAGGAGACAGCCCTCAATGTAGTTTTAACCTGCATCTCTCTGAGTATGAGGCTGGACATTTTTTTTTATCTATTTAAATACTGTGTGTGTATTAAAGGTTTCTTCATTTTTAGATTTCATTTTTAATATTTTCCACTTCATTTTTAAAATTAGCAATATTATTTTAGAGAACTATCTCTGGACGCTCGCTGCATACATTCCCCAGCCTGCCAGTTGTCTTGGTTGCAAGGATGTTTTGTTCGGTTATGTGAAGGTGCTCTCTTCCTGCAGCTGTGGCTCCATGGGCTGGAGATATCACCTGTGCCATCTGCATGACTTCCACACTAGCTCTGGCCTATTTCAGCCTTCTAGTCTACTTGTCTCCCCACAAGCCCTGGCTGTAGTTTGACTCCCGGAGACCTGTGGTGCGCTCCAAGAACCACGGGCCTCACTCTCCAAGTATCCCTCCTCTGCAGTTGTTCCTATTCCTTTATGCACATACCTTTCCCCCATGGGCGCTAGTGGCCCCTGTTGGTGTGTGCATTATGTCACATTTATTGATGTGACTGATATGTGTGCTCTCCACACATAAGATTCCATGGCTAAATATATTACATGTTTAGTATTTCTAGGTATTCTGTCCCAATTCCCCCTTTTAAACCTTTATTCCTGTGTGTGGATGCTTTGTGACAATGTATTGTAAACAATGTGACAATCAAATTGACCTCAAATTGGCAGTCCCTTGCCTCATCCGGAAAGCTAGGGTTACATGTAAGTGCCATGCCTACTTTCTCTTCTTTGATGCTGGTGATGAAACCCAGGGCCTCATTCATGCTAGGCACATGCTCTACCACTAAGCTATACCCCTTATTTTCTTATTATCTCTACAGTTCTCATGCTCACCTTTATCTTTACACGCTAAAACCTTCTGACCCCATTTCTTATGCATCACTTTAGCCTCTTGTTTCTTAGCATCCAACAGTATCCCCAATTCTCACCAACTGCATACACAAAAATTAATATTCTTATTTTGGTTGAATCGTTATGGACCTCTCACTGTGCTACTGAAGACAATGCTTACAGGTTCTCTCTCTACCCGAATGGCTACCTTGTTTGTGCCCTGCTCAGTTTGCTCTGGGGCTGCTCAGCCCACTTTCTCTTGGCTGAGGAAGCTCAACCTCCAACAGATGCTCCAGGGAGGCTCACAGGTGCCAAATCCTGGTGTGCTCAAATGCTATCAGTGCTTAAAAGAACACATGTATCCTTTGAAATTTGTCTTCTTTGAAAATTGTTGCCTTGCTTGTATTTTTTTAATTTTATACATATAAGTGTTTATTTGCACATATATTGTGCACCACATGTATACAAGTACCTAGGGGAGGTCAGAAGAGGGTTCTGGATCTGGGAATGGAGTTATGTGCAGTTGTAAGCTGCCCAAGATGGGTTCTGAAAACCGAACTCAAGAGCAGCAAGCCTTACCTGACAAATCACTCCCTGTTGTTTCTTATTTTTTCTAATATTTATTTTCATTATTTTGAGTTATGTACATGTGTGTCTACATGAGTACTTGCATTGTGTGAGCACATGTGAGTGTGAGCACGTGTGAGTGCGTGCACATGAGTGCGCGCATGTACAGGTGCTGCAGAAACAAGAGCTGTTGGATCCCCTGTAAGAACAGCCCATGTTCTGAACTGCTGAGCCACTCCTCCAGCCCTAACTTGCTGCTTTGAGCAGTGCAATACCAGTCTGATTACTCTGGGCTTTTAAGTTAATTGAGTTCTTGCTTGGAAGTCCTGAGATACTGTTTTGTCTTTGGAGCATGAAGACTCCTGAACTCTAGATTAGACTTGGTAGCTTCTAGTTAACTATGCCAAGTTCCCAGTGGCCTCTTTTAGCGCTTAGACTCAGGCCCGGGCTTTACTCAAGTTTCACACACTGGTCTCATTACATTATACTCTCCCAGAACTCCAACATGCTCACGTGTAATGGTTCCTACAGTCTCTCCCTGGGTTTCATCCCACTAGCTTTGTTACTTTGCATCTGTACTTTGGTCACCTTCTCTTTATTCTCTCAGCTGTCTGCTTTCCCTGGTGCTTGCTATTAGATTTTACATGAATATGGTTTTATCTGCACCTCAAGTTCAGACCTAAAATTTCTGTGATAATGCTCTCATTTTCCTGAGTACAGTGTTCAATTGTTTTGAACTTTCATAACTAAAAGGTTTTTTTGTTTGTTTAATTTTTTCCCTCTAGAACTTTCTCTAGGTGTACTACGATGTTTCAGTGTGAGGGCCAGTGTTCACTCTGATGGCACAAACAACAGCTCACCGGAATGTGTGCTTCTTCCCACTTTTTCCTACTTTACAGCATCTGACCTGCAGGCATTCTGGCTCTATTTGTGGTGTGGTTTTCTGACTTCACACGTTTGTGGATTCTATACTGCGTGGTGGATATGTGAAGAGACCTGGGTGTGCACAGTCACCTGTAATATTCCTGACATACAGCATTTTTAAGAACAAAGGAAGAGAGATTGTTTAAAAACAGAGTGACTGTGATTTTGCTAGCCCCCCCCCCATCTAACCACCTTTCCTTCCTTTCTGATGGTTGGCTAGGCATATTAAAGCAAACTTCATATATTATGACATTTCTAATGTGCACATTTCAGCATCCACTTCTAAAATATATGGCTCCACTGTTTCACAGCAATGAGGCTCTGACCACGCCTAGCAAAGCACCCACATTTGATAGAAGTCAGAACTCAGGCAATGGTTGCCCATTGCCCGATGCTGTTCCGTCCCCCAGGCATTCTACTTTCTCTGCTCATCTCCTGGCTACAGAGTTAACTGGTTGAAGAGAAAATGACCATCTGGTGTGTGTGTGGGGGGGGGGGGAAGGGGCACATTCTTGTGTTTTTATTCCACACCAAGGGTTTTAGTCACTGATAAATTTTCAATCACGAGTGCCATTATAATGAACATTTTAGAGTGACATTTTTAAAAAAAATAATTGATTTAATTTTATTTTATGTGCATCAGTGTGAAGGTGTCAGATCCCTTGGAAATGGAGATAGTTGTAAGCTGCCATGTGAGTGCTGGGAATTGAACTCCGGTCCTTTGGAAGAGCAGACAGTGCTCTTAACCACTGAGCCATCTCTCCAGCCCTAGAGTGTCATTTTTGAGATCAGTCTGATACATTATTTTGGATATTTTGTTTTGTTTTGTTTTCCAAAACAGAGTTTCTCTGTGTAGCCCTGGCTGTCCTGGAATTTGCTCTGTAGACCAGGTTGGCTTTGAACTCAGAGAGATCCACCTGCCTCTGCCTTCTAAGAGCTGGGATTAAAGGTGTGCACTGCCACCACTGCACAGCTTATTATTATTATTTATTTATTTTTTTTTTAAGATTTTTGTGGTCTTCCCATGTTCTGCAGGCTGATCTCAAACTCCTGGACTTAAGTGATCCTCTGGTTGCAGCTTCTTAACTAGTGCATACAGCACTCAGCTGTTCTGATATTTGTAATATTTAAACACACTTCTTCTAACAGCAGTAGCTCTCATCATTTTGGTCTCAAGGCCTCTTTGGCTGAGGATCTCTAAGAGCTGTTGTATCTATAGGATGGAGCTACCAGTACTTAATGCAATAGGAATGAGAACAGGGCCTGTTTGAAGCAGGAGGACTCACAGCTTAGCATACAATGTGCCCTAGCATCTGTGGATCTGTGGAACGGAGAGGACGGCCTCCCATCTGCCTTAAAGCAGTTTGATTTCTTGGGGCCCTGGGGAGGTCTCTGCAACTTCTTATCCTCAGATCACAATTTGGGAACTGCTGCTTTTTTGTTTTGTTTTGTTTTGTTTTTGAAAGATCTATTTATTTATACAATGTTCTGCCTGCTTGTATGTGTGCAGGCCAGAAGAAGGCACCAAATCTCATTATAGATGGCTATGAGTCACCATGTGTTTGCTGGGAATTGACCTCAGGACCTTTGGAAGAACAGCCAGTGCTCTTAACCTCTGAGCCAACTCTCCAGCCTAGGAACTTCTACCTTAGAAGAATGAAGAAGTTTTGGAAACAAAGATTTTTAGGGCCAGATTTGATAAAATGCTCTTTTTGTGTCCAAAGTGGAGAAAAGGTTTTGGGATCAGGCATAACCTGTAAAGTGTTTGCTGTGCAGCTATAAAGACATTGGTTCAGATCCCAGCGCCTAGGTTCAGGGGCAGCAGTGTGCGCCTGCAGTCCCAGCACTGGGCGGTGGAAACCGCTGGCTTCTGAGAGCTTCCTGGCCAGGGAGTCTATCTGAAATGGTGAGCTCCAGAGTCACTCAGAAACCTTGTTTCAAAAAGGAAGGTGAAAACTGGGGGTGGCATCGTGCACCTTTAATGCTAGCACTTGGGAGGCAGAAACAGGTAGTTTTCTGTGAGTCTGAGGGCAGTATGGCTATATAGTGAGTGCTAGGCCAGCCACCCTGTCTCAAAAACTGTATAGAAGTAATGGAGGAAGCCACTAACGACCACATCTTGTCTCTACAAGTGCACACATGCACACTTCCCACACATTCGGAATACACAGACTCACAGAGTGGAGAAATTCCAAGCCCATGTTTTCTTATAAGGCTTGCAAACTGGGAACTTAGTGACAGAAGCACTGACAAAGAATCCCCATAGCACCAATGCAGTTAACAAAGTGCTAGAACTCGGGGTAGGATTGTTCCAGCAAGCACTGCTGGTGCAGCACAGATTTACTGCACGGCCTTCAGGAGTGTCTGATAGACAGTTAAAGTTAAGGCCTAAGCCTTTAGAGTTCTGGGAAAATCCACTATTCAGAGTGGGTATAAATTAGTGCATCTGTCAGGAAAACAACTCGGCAACATGGGAAGGTGAACACCTGGGTGCCTGACCAAGGCTGCTTTGGCTCACGGCAGGAGAGCATGCATAGCAGAATCTCTGGTCTCTACCCACTCGGATGCCTACACAACAGTGTCTTAAAAATACTCTAGGCCTTGCCACATACCTCTTGGGAGGCAATAATCAGGTCCAGAGCCACTGACCTAATATACATACAAGTAATATCATATAGTCTGAGCAGGTTGTCTTTACATATTTAGGAACACACACACACACACACACACACACACACAGATCACAACAATTAAGAGAAGCTATGAATTTGAAACCAAGCAAAGAGTGGGTGGTATACTGGAGAGTTTGGAAAGATGATGGGAAAGCAGAAATAAATATATTATAATCTCAAAAACTATTAAAAAGAAAACAAGTAAACAAACAAACAAACAAAAATACTGCCCTAAAGCATGCAAGTTCATGTGAAAAGTAGGGCAAAGGCAAGAGAGAAGTGACACCGGGTGGAAAGAAAACAAGGTAACTGTCAGCCTGTTGGGACCAAAAAATAAGGACTATGACTGCTTTAAGCAGAACTATGTATGATATAAAAATCCAGAAACAAATCAAATAACCACTGATAGAACATTTCCTCGCAAAAAAATGAATAAACCAGCAATTTGAACAAAATGTACTAAGCCAGAATCAAACAACCCAGATGTCCCTCAATTGAGGAATGGATACAAATATTGTGGTACATTTACACAATGGAATACTACTCAGCAATTTAAAACTAGGAAATCATGAAATTTGCAGGCAAACAGTGGGAACTAGAAAAGATCATCCTGAGTGAGGTATCTCAGAAGCAGAAAGGCACACATGGCATATACTCACTTATAAATGGATATGATATAGGAAAATCATACTAAAATCTGTATACCTAAAGAAGCTAAGCAAGAAGGAGGATGCTGGGTAAGATGTTCAATCCTCTTTCAGAAAGGTAAATGGAATAGACATTGGAAGAGGGTGAAAACAAGGAACAAGACAGGAGCCTACCACAGAGGGCCCTCAAAAGACTCTACCCAGCAGGGTATTAAAGCAGATGCTGAGACTCACAGCCAAACTTTGAGCAGAATGCAGGGAATCTCCCCCGCCTCAGGGACTCTTATAAATGAAGGGGGAGATGAAAGACCTGGAGGAGATTGGAGCCCCACAAGGAGAGCAACAGAACCAAAATATCTGAGCCCAGGGGTCTTTTCTGAGACTGATACTCCAACCAAGGACCATGCATGGCAATAACCTAGACCCCCTGCACAGAGGTAGCCCATGGCAGCTCAGTGTCCAAGTAGGTTCCTCAGAAGGGGAATAGGGACTATCTCTGGCATGAACTCAGGGGCTGGTTCTTTGATCACCTCCCCCTGAGAGGGAAGCAGCCTAACCAGGCCACAGAGGATGACAATGTAGCCAGTCCTGAAGAGATCTGATAAGCTAGGGTCAGAGGGAAGGGAAGGAGGACCTCCCCTAGGGAGGGGCATGGGAGGAGATGAGGGACAGGGAGTGGGATTGGGAGGGGCTGAAGGAGAGGGCTACAGCTGGGATACAAAGTGAATAAATTTTAATAGATAAAAAAATTAAAAAACAAGCAAACAAACAAAGGTTGAGTCAAAAATTAGTTCTTAAAGACAACATATAATATCTTCCAAATACAGTGAATTAACAATGGGGAAATAAAAAAGTATGATTGGCAATATAAAGGCTCTCCCCAGAGGAGTGATGAGCAACGGGAGAGACAGTTTCCTGTGTGGAGGACAGGAGAGCTCACTCTGCGGCACACTGTGGATAATGAACTTGCTCTTAGCTGACACAAGGGTCTATATTACTAAGGATTGCAAAACATTAGAAAATGATGTATGCTTGTGTGTCTGCATGTGCACATGTGTGCATGCACCAGGAGACAGAGATGGCACTGGAATCCCTGGAGCTGGAGCTACAGGTGCTTGTGAGCTCCCTAATGCAGGTGCTGGGCACTGAACTCATTCTTTTGAAGAACAGCAAGTGCTAACCACTGAGCAACCTCTCCAGCCCCTTGGTATTTAAATATGAAACGGTCATGCTTAGACCAACAACATCACATGTCATCAACTAATAATCAGGATAAAACCAAATCACAAAAACTTTACAACTTCCTGAGCCCTACCTTAGCCTGGGAGCCAAGCCTGGATTGGGGTGTTTTTCGGTCTTCCCTCTTTTCTTGGCTTCGCACACTCCAGTTGATTCTCTAGCTTTACCTGGGTTGCCTCTCTTGGACCTTGCTTCACTACCCTTCCTGAGGGTCTTGGATGCCAGCACACTGCCTACTATCCACAGCACCTCTCCTCTTTCCCACATTCCCAGCCTGCTTCTGCCCTTTAACCTTGTCACTCTAACAGGTCAGGCAACAGTAGCTGGTCTCTGATCCCACCTTCCACACTGCAGTGGCAGCCCTGGAAGCACGGGGACTCTAGCAGTGGGGTCTATGCTCTTCTTGCCTGGTGCTTTAGCGACAATTCACCAAATGGTAGGATGAGCTTCTCCGGCACAGCTCGTATGTCAGTCTGACACCAGGGCAGAGACATGCCAATGGCTAGGCTTCCAGGGAACTGTACTGGTTGTCTGTACTGTTTGTACTGTTTTTGTTGCTACGTTTCTGTATCATAAGCAATCCTGGAAAAGTTTCCCTTAGACCCACTTGTAGGACAAGAACTGCTGGGTGCTGGGCAGAGGCTCTCAATGTGTATGTGGGCGGGCTGTCATCTCCCCAGGAGTTAACATGCTTCTCAAAATGTACTCCAAAGCTCCAAGTGCTTTTGTGGCACACAGGGCATAGAGATCCAGGGCTCTGCCTAGAGCCACCAATTTAGGATTTCTGAGCAGCCTACGAGCAGTGCATTTGTGGGAAAGTACCCAGCGAGCCCGAGGAGCACTAAGCACTGGAGCTCCTGAATGCACTGAAGAAACCCAGGCGGCAGGGGGCCAGTCTAGTGTTAGTGAGGCCCCCAAGGCCTCAAATAACCAGGGCAGTGTGAGATGGAGTAACGGATCCAAGGGCGTAAGGGAAGATGTACCACTGAGGCAGGAGAGCTAATGTGTACTTTTGGAGAGGTGTGTACACAAACTCGAGGTTTTTGTAACCCAAATTAACATCTAAATAAAGATTATAAACTACCGGGATATGTCTCAAATATCAAAGTGAAAGCTCCATTTTCTTCTGTTCTTATACCTAGTTGATCAGTCAAAAACAGGAGATGATAATGTTTTAAGTGATGTAAGAAGCCAGCAGCTTGTTCTAGTCTGACTCAGTTAAGCTCTTACAATATTTTGACTGTTGGAGGAAAATTAATAATGGGATGTTAGGCGGTAGATTAGCTGAAACTAAATATCAACACAGCTAGATTTATTTTTGGATGGCTGAGCTCATCCCTTCAGAGAACAGAAACAGCCCTCATTATACCACGAGCTACTAACTCACACAGCAGCAGGACAGCTCCCAGTGAGCAGAGATCTGTGTGCTGCACATGAGAGGCTGAGGGCTTAGCTGGCACATTAGTGACAGTCTGCAGTGTACAGGCTACAGGTGATGACCTAAGGCTCACAGAGACCTGAGGAGAGTTCACCAACTGCCTGGTTTCAGGATGAAGCCAGTTCAATTCCATACAAGGGGTCAGGGTGGAAGAAGAGGGGCAGAGCTCCACTCTAGCCAGCGGACCAAGGCCACCAGTGGGGTCAACCAAGGTTTTCTGTACTTCCTGTATTCAGTGTATTTGCCTCGAGCCTTGTCCCAGCTTGCACGCATGTGCTGTGCTAGTGGTGAAGAGAGTCCCAGTGTATTCTCCAAGGTCAAATGTCCTGGGTGGATGGTGATGGCTCCTGTTTCGGAGGGGCTTGAAGCCCTGGTGCTTCCAGACTAACAGGGCCACTTGGGTTTTTGGGTGAGCGAAACAGACCCCAACTGCTTAAGGCAGAAGCCTCAGAAGGTATCAACTTGCCCTGCTTCCCCCATGCCTTCTACTCAGGGGAGAGGCTGCCAACTAAAGTGGTGGGATCCCAAACTGCAGACTGCCCGGCAGTGATCGTCTGGAGAGTGAGCACACCAAAACAGCTCCACCCAAGCCTGCCTTTCGTCAATGGGCTGCCTGGGTCAGCGGCTCTGTTGCCTCCTATGCAGATGCATAAGCCAGCCAAGAACCTTCTCTTCACTCACACAGTGGAAAATGGAAGCTCCTGACATCAGTGGAATTGGTGGAACGAGGACTCAGACTGGGGCTTAAGACTACTTGTGTGTGTGTGTGTGTGTGTGCGCGCGCGTGCGCGCACGCATGAGCGAGCTTGTTGTATAATGCAAAGCTGGAAAGAAGCCCAGTATATCTCAGTAACAGAAATACCATGTAAACAGGCATGGGATGGACTGTACTAGAAAGCAGTATACATGGCAGAGACAACACATACAGTGTGATGACAACTCTGTAACAGTCGGGGATGCATGTACATAAAGCACCCCGGTTTACAAGGGAGAAGAAGGGCCATTCTCAGGAAGCTGACCTCAAGTGGCAAAGTAGGGTATGGGGAAGAGCACATGCTGGCCCGGCCCTGCTTCTCAATTAAGTGGTGAGCCATATAATTTACACATATGTAATAAAATTGTTACCTATCAAATTACATTTTTTTTAAAAGAAAAAAATCATCAGCACAGTGCCTGGCAGTCTAAAGATCTGCTTATGCTATCAGCATGAGCTGTCCATCCTCAGACAGAGAACATTGTAGGGTCTTGGTGACAAGATGGGGGGGGCACAGTCAGATGAACACAGCTGGGAACACTGGGAGGATAGGAGATGCATGCTGTCCAAGCCAAAGGCCTGTCCGCACTGCTGCTCATTTATCAAGTGCAGCATTGCTTTCTCAGCCCCTTGGGAAATTACTTTCTCTCCACTCCCTACACTTGTGTCAGGCATCCCAGTCCTGACTCTCCCCAACAAAGGGAGGGGGCAACTTCAGGTCAGGCCAAAGGAAGCTCCTTCCAGGCTGACAAGGGCGGGAGGCTGGCTGACAAATCCCAGGGTATCAGAGGACACTGTTCCAGTCTGGAGCTTCATGGAGCCCTGGTGTTTGTTCCTCTGGGTCTCTATGATGTGAGCGCCCTGCATCATGAAGCAGTGGTTTCCTTAAGTGAGTTGGGCAACCTCTGCTGCCTGCTTTGGGATAAGACGTCATTTTGCTTCCAGGTGCAGTGCAGGCTCTGGCAAGGGAAGAGGATGGCTGGCCTGTCCTATTCCAAGTCCCCCTCCTGTGTGCTGCCCAGCAGCCTAGAGCCATCTCCAGAAAGTCTTTCTCTTCTTGCCTATGCCTCCTGTGGTGGTACACTGCAGACCTTCAAGCTTGGCTGCTGAAGTCAGGGAGTGACTAGCAAAGGTGGTAAGCAGGTGGCAGTAGTTGGTCCTGATTCCTTCACCCCCAAGGTGACAGTCGCCTCCCACCTCCATCCAGAAGATAGTGTGCCAGCAGCCCATTGTTTTTCACAGTGCAAGCTAAGGAAATGCCATTGCTTAAAAAGAGAAGCCAAATAAAGCAGGCATGGCCAAAGTATAGTCACTCACTTCACCATGAGATTCTGCACTGCATCTCCCGCTTCTACTATAAACAAGCACCACTGACTGTGCAGTTCTGTCCCACTGGAGTCAGCTGACAGCAGCCAGCCAGAGGCACACAGACCTGCACAGCGCTTCTTGGTTCAGCCTGGTATGTGAAATCAGCCTATCAAACAGAAGCTCCATGAGTAGGTGGCTAAGGCTGACAGGCCCAACTTTGCCTGTTTTGTCAGGTGGTAGGAACTCAAATGTCCTGCTGGCCTCTAATCCCCCTCATCCCTCTGAATGCCGAATTCTTATCCTTTCTATGAAATAGAAGCTCAATGACCTGGAAATAATGTGAACAATCCTATTTTGCTGAGGATGCTATGTTTTTATCTTTATCAACTCTTTGGTCTCTGTCAAGTCAGCCAACAGGGTCTGTACTCCTGGAGGTGGGAGGACCTTATACACATGATGGGCAGGATTCAGAAAATACCTTTTATAGAAAGAAACTGCTTTCTTTTTTATCAAAAGAACATTGTACTAGCTCATTTTTCTTTATGTTTCAGTCCAAAGATTTTTATAGACAAGGAGAAAACTGCTTCAATGACTTCAGGTATATATAAATGAAATATTTCAAACCTAGGAAGCTCACATCCTTTCCATTCACAGTCAAAATAAACATGCACCAACAATCAGCTTTTCCAAGATGAAGGGGCTGGGTGACTGGTGCTCCATAAAGTCACATACAGGAAAATGCCGCAGCAGCAGTTCACATGGGACCCACGGCAGCAAGCAGAACCTTGCCTTTCAGACGCCCACCAAAGCCCTTGTCCAACATACTGCCATAAAACATGTGTCCCAGGAGGGGCTCCTCAGCCATGATCATCACACAGACATCAGGAACCTTCTCACAGATACCACAACAAATTCCTAGAGCACTGGACTGGTCAGTTTATGAAAATATGAACACAAATGGACTGTGAGGTCAGAATGTTCAGTGAAACAACAGAATCAGAAGTTGTTGGTGACGATGGTTCAGATGATTTCAGGGACCATGAAGTCCTAGGGCAGCAACATGTTCCTTCTCTTTCGCAAAGAATCACAGCTGAGAATTGCCCAGCATAATCTCTTGCGGAAAATATAAAATTTATCCCAATGGTACGTACTGGAGAGGCCATCACATGACCTGACTTGAGGTCAAATGGCTAAAGGTGCCTTCTTTCTCAATAACTCTCATCTGGGGCTGCAATTTGCTCAAAACTGTACAAAATGTTCAGAGTGCAAAGTGGTTATCCTAATGCAGTAGTTCTCAATCTAAGGGTCGTGACCCCTTTAGGAAGGACTGACCTTTTCACAGGGCTTCCTAAGACCATCAAAAAACACAGATATTACACTTTGATTCAAAATAGTAGTAAAACTACAGGTATCAAGTAGCAATGAAAGCAATTTTATGTTTCAGGGAGCCACATGAGGAGCCATACACGTAGGTGTGTGTGCACATGTGGGGGCCAGAGGTTCAAGTCAGGTGTCACTCTCCAGCTTGTGTTGTAGTTAAAAAAAAAAAAAAAGTGCTGGGCTATAATGTTCATTTTTGCTCTAAGACTATCACGGTGATATTACTTAACCCACTGTCACAAATAATAAGACACAGACACTTGTTAGATTTTATAATTGCCTTATTTTCCTTGGGCCAGGCAGATATTTCACCTATGCTAGTTCACCATCCATCTCCCAGCCCCCATCCAATGCTATCCACATTAATCCTCCTCATCTGGTCTACCTTCCATACATAATTCCATGGTACTGTATTTTTCATCTGGGCCTTTTCACGCCATTACTGCCATGCCTATCCTGTTCTACTCTGCCCAGGTATGGGCCGTTTAATAAACTAATCAGGTGTGTCTTAGGCAGGTTTAGAAAACAAGGATAGGTGTAACCGGATCTTGAGGGCCAGTAACAGGCATCAGACCAACCTCCAACAACTTACACAGTCTATCATCAGACCTGGAGCTCACCAATTCAGCTGGGCCACCACACCAACACTCTGCAGGACCCTGCTGCCTCCAACCCCTAGCACTAGGCTTGCGATCCATGTTGCCACACACAGCTCTTGGCTTTGTACATAAGCCTAGGGATTCAAACTCAGGCACTTACTGGATCATCTCTTCAGCCTCCACTGGCTGTCTGAGTTTCAAGACAGGTTTTTCCTTCACATGTCCCCACAAAAAAGCAAGTAGATCTTACCAGAAGCATTGCTGAAGTCCCGTTGGGTCTTGATAAGTGGATGGACATTTCTGGAAACATCCTGTCAATGCGGCTGATGACATCATCGACGTATCTGGTGTGGAAGAAGTACATAAGTAAGAACTGGAGTCCTGTCAGAGGCTGGAAATCCACTTCATTTCATTTCATACCTAATACCCAACCTTTAGGCGGTATGATTCCTTCAAGAAGACAATATTATAAGGTCCCTCATGAAAACATCTCCTCTCTTTTCTCTCGTGACCCTTTGCAGAGTGGCTCTGTTCTAAGTGCTTATATTTATATTTTAAATAAAGTGCCCTGAGCACATGTTAACTTTCTACTGGGATATGCAAGTCTCCTCTACAGGACCCCACTGTAAACATAGGCCTTCTTTAGTTGGACCTAATAGCTGTGCTTTCAGTTTTCTTGGGTTTCTGTTTGGCCTTTATCTACTCAGCTTTCTATGTCACTATTAACGCTTGATTCCTAAACTCTCTTCCATGTCCCTGTTACTACTTTACCCCTAAACTCCTTGACTCTAAAACCTTTCTTGGTATAGTCAAATATATGAGGTGAGCTAGCAGCTTCGTTTTCACCCCTCCACTGGCCTACTGAAGCCTCCACCTCCCAGGGTTTAACACTCACTGAGACCACTGGCACTAAGCATTTGGCATGGTGCCGGCTACTTATTAAGGACTCAGAGATGACAAGAGTGCTGGTAGGGGGGCCCAAGAGCCCTCCTGCCCTGCAGGGAGGCTCACTGGGAACACGCTGGCCTACGGCACACAAAGAGCTGGCTCTGCTCCCTACATAGCAAACCACGCCAGCTCCCTCTTTAGTCACAGCAACACAAAAGGTACGTACGATTTGGCAGCTGAGACACAAGACCACCTCTTAAGGGGGAGCAAATTAAATTACATGCCCATTACACCAGAGACATGTTAAGGCACACTTTCTGAGAAAAGCAGAGACAAGCTCCTTAGTCACGTGATACAAAATTTCAGTTAGACACCTGGGGCTCATGAGAGACAGCCTGCATGAGAGCCATCTGTTAAAAAGTGAACACCAACAGTTCTGCTAAGGAAGTCAGAAGGCATTTCTCAGGATCATCCTGCTGGGTTCTCACGCTGAAGGAGGGCAGGAGAGGCTGCAGACGGCCGGGTGACTACTACTGTCGGCAGCGGGCGGGTGGGTGGGAGAAGAGGTGGTGCCGTCTGGGGCGATACTGGGGAAGGTGTCGGTGACTCTGGTCATCAAGCAGCCCACAGAGTCCATAGCACCACACCAGCAGCCACCTTCCCCTAACAGGAGGATCATCGTGTGAGGCTGGCCATTAAAAGCTAAACTTGCTCCAGGCATTTCTTGAAGGTTAAGGCCCACCCTAATAAGATGTAACAGCATCTGAAAAGTCACTCCTGGGTGACTAAGAAATACTGTAGTCTTGTGAGTCCCTTGACTCAGCCTCACAGTACCTCCTGACATCTAAGAACAAAAGCTACTGCAGAAGTGATGGGAAGGGAGGAAGCACTGCTAGTGTCTACCAACAGAGGACACATGACAAGAGCATGGCGATGCTTATCTTCAGATGCTTCCCCTAATCTATATGTGTGGTTTCAACCCATTTCTTCCGACTCAGTGGAAGCAAGAGCCTCTGTCCTGTGTGAGCGGAGGCCACTGCTAACTCTATGCGAGTATGAGGAGCAGCAGTGTCTTCTGCACAGTCCTCTATCAATAGCCATCATGGCACTGGAGGGAGCTCAGTGAATGTGCACAAATTCGGTACAAAGACCACCACCACCTGCTCTGCCTTCTATCTTTCACCTTGAAGCCTTCAACATACCACCTGCAAAATCAAGCTCCTTAGCAGGCCAGGAGACCAAATAGTGGGGTTTTGTGATGATCCTGGGCCACACACAAACCTGGAGCCAACCTTACTCTCCGCTTTCCTAGAATTGCAAACCAGCCACCTGGTCCAGATTTCATTTAGAGCATCCAGAGTTGCAGTGGGCAAATAGTAAGTGCTCTTAGGCATTTCTAGACTCTGTTATCAATACATAGGGACTTTTATTTGGAAGGGAAGGTGGTGGCAAAGACAGTTCCTAGGAAAGGTATCTGCCGCTGGCACAGGAAAGTTAAAAGGTGGGTTTTCTGTGGTTCCTCCCTGCCCACCCGCCTGCCGGTGATCTTAGATAAGGCTCAGCAAACTCATTTGAAAATTCCATTGAGCAAAAATGAATTTTAAGGAGACTGTTTTCTTCGCAAACATAACATAAAGGAGATGCAGATTCCTTTGTTACAGGTGACATTATGCATTTGCCAAAAAGAGACCAAAGAAAGTCAGTTGCACCTTTAGCTGAGGAAAACAGTGTCTAGATTTTAGATGCTGAAATCAAAACACTTCGTTTTTAAATAGACCCAGCCTTAGAGATACAAATGAGCCACTAGTAACTTGACAGAACCCAGGGCGGCTTGCCACGCCAGATTAAAAGTCTGGAGACAAAAATGGCTTTCTTTCTGCTAAGAGTGGGGACTGGTGGGTGGGGTGGTCTTTGGCAATGCTTCTAGAATGCTGCCTCCCAAGACAGCGGGCGCTGCTCGCGTCTGCACGGAGCTCACCGAGTGTGCCGGCGCCCCGCTTCTAGAACAGGGCTAAGGACAGGTAGGAACGGCTTGCTCTCCTCCCACACTGCCACCATATGTCACACTCCGCTTTGTGGCAAAATCAAATTACTTTAATTTTTACCTTTGGAGTGCAGGCAAACAAGCAGTGCACCGCGGCGGTGACGAGTTTACACTTGAGCAGACGCGGCCCGCATGGCCTGCACGGAAAGACATTAATTTGGAGCCAAATTGAGCAGTGAGTCACAATTTGCACATATCTGTCAACCTGTTAACAGGGTAATAACTTGGAAGGATTGCTGTTCCTATTTACATTATAGGAGCCTTTCAGAAGTGGAGAAGCTGCTGCGTTCTCCTTTACTCCAACATTCAGCTAGATGGCCTAAGAACTAGCCTGGAAACACAAACTATAGAAACTGTAGGTTTGGATCAAAGTGTGTCTTAACTTCAGTATTTTCAGGCAGAAAGTTAACTTTTAGGCAACTGCTGTGCTCTGTTTCTCTGCCCCATCCCTACTGAAGACCAGGCACTCGGTGGTTTAGGAGATAAGCTTGTACCTCCCTAGGTACCCAGGGGCTTCCTGGGGCGGGACTGTAGGTTCACTGCTCAGGGTCTCTGGGGCAGCAGAACCTCCCCTCCCTACCCCAACTACTGGGCCCTAAGTCTTGTTTCCTTGTTTCTTTAAATGGCCTTCACAGAAGAACTGAAGAATACTGGGCGTCGGGAAGCCCCCTCACTCCGTAACCCACTGGTGTTTCCAAGAGGTGGTCTGCATGGAATTATTTCCCACTTGCAAGACAGTCCTTGTCCTTCGGCTGGCCAGTAGCTCCACAGAAAACGAAAACGAAAACTGATTTCTAACTAACAGTCTATATACAACTTTCTGCAGTTTGTGGCTCTTGGAGTCTATTTGTGGACCCTGATTTAAGTGTCCTGACTACCCCCTTCCAAAATTAAGGTCTCTGGTTTTCTTTGTTCCTTCTGAATGGTAATTTTTTTTTTTTCTTCAGAGAATGTATTTTCATGGAGTGGGCATTCTGCCTGCCTGCACGTACCTTTGTGTCAGTCACTCATCCAGCCTTGAAGTAAGCACAATTACAGCAGTGTGTGTAGCACCTAACAGTTGTGTGGATCATAAAATCACACTTCTAGAATAAAAGCTGTTGGGAGAGCTTATTTACTTTTTAATGGACAATTAAAAATTGTCTCACACACCCTGTGAGTGTGCTCTGAAATACACAAACATCATGGAATGGCTAACATCGAGCTAACGAACACGTGCTTTACCTCACACGCCACTTTTCTATCAGCCGTTTCTAAGAACCCACCATTATAACATCCTTTGAACTTATTCCTGACATTCATGTCCTTTAGACAACATTTCTCCAAGTTGCCCCCCATCCAAGACCTTGGTAACCACCATATTACTATCCTCCTCTATGAATTCAGCTCTTTCAGATCTGACACATGAGAGACACCTTGTACTATTTAGTCTGTGCCTGGCTTATTTCATTTAACACATTGATTTCCATGTTCCTCTAGACAGGGTTTCCTTCCTGTTAAAGCCCAATTGTGCCCACACCAAGTTTTTTTTATGTGTTAATACGTTGACGGGCACTTCTGATGAGCCCAGACCTTGACTGCTGTGACTAAGGCTGCAGGGAATGTGGGAATGCATCTTCCTACTGCCTGTGAACAGACACCCAGAAGCGGGACTGCCAGTCACACGATGCTTCTGTTTTAAACTTCCGAGGAAATTCCATGCTAGTTCCTCACACACACTAACATTCCTTCCATTAGTGTGCAAGCACTGAGCTCTTGTAACAATTCCTCTCCCTAATAAGGTCCTGTACCTACTAACTGGACCTTGGAGGTGATCTGACTATGGGTGACCACACCCCTCATGCCTTCTAGGGGCCTTTGCTTGTTTAGGTAAGGCTTCATTGGTCTTCAGAACCACTCCTGAGGCAGGGCTCAGCAGGGTATCAAGGCTCAAGTCCTCAGAGACTAAGAAGATCCTTTCTCACAGCTGTTGCTCCCTTCTAGTCTCAGCTGCCACCTCCTTTCCCTCTCTGAGGGGAACACTCTTTGCCCAGATAAGCTTACCACAAAGCCCTGGCCATTCCTTCTTAGGCTCACTTCCTCAGGAAAGCCTTCCCGGGCCCTGTCCTTGTTCCCGTGCATCCGTCAGTACACCCTACCTCACACAGCACTTTCAAATTCAGTCATCTCTGCATATTTGTAGTTACACAACTGGTGAGCGATACTTCTGTAAAGCCCTACTTCCCTACAGGATTCTCTCGAATCATGTGACTGCTCTCTTCCTTACACTATCCCAGCACCTTGCCACAGTGCCTAGTGCTTCTTGAATGGCCAGAAAGTACATTAGAGATTGCCATACGGACCCAGGCTGGGCCATTATGCAATAAGACGCACAGGTCTCTGCAGTAGATGAAGAGGCAAGGCGTGGCAGAGGTCACTACATTAGCCACTGAAAGTCGTGCACAATAGCAGCTAGAGCTCATTGCGAAATACACCTCAAAGAAAGGCAGAGAGCCTTTTAAGTCTTGAGGCTTAATGTCTGCCCATAGAGCCCCTGCATCGGTTTTTGCAGAAGCTTAATGCCTCTTAGAAGCAAAAGCCATCTAAAGAAGCACACCGTACCAATGCACGGTTTTAAAATGCCACTTTTAATGAACTAATTAATTCTGCAAAACAGCAGTACAAAGATGCGCACTATCAAATCGAGGCAACACCACCAAAATGATAACAACAGGGAATGGGGAAGACGTTTCTAAAGATAACACTTCTGCAAAATATTCATTTTCTCCTCTACACGGTAAGATACATTACAAATGATTTGTTATTAAAGACTTAAAATATTAAACCGGACAGATGGCTTAGTTCTCTAAGCCTGACCCCTCCTCAAAGGGGGGAAAAAAACCCAACCCACAAACACAACAAACCTGGCCCCAAGCCAATGATCTCATGTTAGTGCGATGCTTAACTGCTCCAGCCGGATTTAAATAGCATTCACCCTGCACAGTGTGTAAGATCCATGCTGTTCATTTTCTCCACCCAGCCCTCAGAGCTACGGATGCACGTATTAACAAACTACTTTTCTAGTGAGGCTGAAGCAAGTGTGACCATCAAAGAACTATTTGCAAGATCTGGGTGTGAGTGAAAACTTCCCCCAATAACTGTCCATACCCACGAACCTGTGTGGCCTCTGACAGTGGGTGGAACAGATGGAGGCTTGTCTAAGGACTCCATAGGAGTGAGGCTGGCTAAAACGAAGGAGGAGACTAAAGATGCAGGTCAAAATTGCTCACATCCACATTTCTAAAATGTCAGCACTGAAGCTATGCAAGATATCTGGTTGTCCTCTCAGAAATGAAAAGTGATTTCTAAGCCGCGTGCTGCAAGGCAGGAAAAGGTGTGTTGAGGACAGAAACAGGAGCACCTGCTCAGGTCTCTCCATCTCCCAACATACTCTTCCCACCCCAGCATGACAGCTACCAGCTGACCCCTTCCAAAAAAGATGCTCTCAAGCTTAAATGTCTTCTACATGGGACAGACGCTTGGCAAATCTGAGAAGAGTGGTTTCCTGGGAATGAGAGTGGCCAGGGGCGGGCCATCTTGCTGTCTACTTCGTAGCTCATGAGCATATTCCCTTTATACACCTGGGTGAACAGCAGGTAAATGAAGTACTCACTTCTCTATCCCCAGAAGCTGACAAAGACCCAGCACACACTGAGGCCGGTCAAGCCTGGCTGCTGTCAGTCCAGCAGCCTCTCAGGTTTTTGGACATGCCACCAGGAAAGGAAACCTTTTTTTTTTTTTTTAATTTTTAAAAATTTATTATTTATATAGTATTCTGCATGTGTGCCTGCATGCCAGAAGAGGGCACCAGACATGGTTGTGAGCTACCATGTGGTTGCTGGGAAATGAACTCAGGACCTTTAGAAATACAGCCAGTGCTCTTAACCTCTGAGCCATCTCTCCAGCCCCGGAAAGGAAGCTTTTCACACATTGTATTGGTTAATTTTATGTCAACTTGACACAAGCTAGAGTCATATGGGAAGAGGTACCTCAACTAAGCAAATGCCTATTCCAGACTGGTAATTCTGTATGGCCTTTTTTTTTTTTTTTTAAATGAATGACTGGTGTGGGCGGAGCCACCCGTAGGCAGGTGGTGTCCTAAGTTGTATGAGAAAGCAGGCTAAGTTGTACGAGCAAGCCATGAGGAATGCTACAGTAAGCAGTGTTCCTCCAGGGCCTCTGTTTCAGTTCCTACTCTGGCTTCCCTCAGTGATTCAGTGTGACCTGAGAGTTCTAAGATGAAATAAACTTTCCCCCACCCCGAACTGCTTTCTAATCACAGAACTAGAAACCCTAACTTAGACACCCACCTCTTGGCGTGACTTAGAAAGGGAAAGGACTCTGTAAACCATTCCTACCTCTCTGCATTCACAGCATTTACAAAGGCCTAAGCTGTCAATGATGAACATGTTCAGGGAAGGTGGCAAGCTACCCAGCAGGCTTTGAGGGAAATGGACAGCTGAGCTGGCTCTCCCAGGTGCCAGAAAACAGCTTGGTTCTGTTTTCAAAGCCCTCTCTGTTTTCACTTCACCCTTCCCCAACTCCAGGAAGTAAGCAGGTTGGAGAAAAACTCCTGCTTTCCAAGGGAGAAAAGAAGCAGGTCCTGTGGTTTGTCCAAGTCGAGCTCGAGTTTAAGGGTGAACTGAACCCAGAGCCCATGAGCAGAGATTTCTTATACACTACAGTGTGTCCCCTGGGTCTGTGAGGACCCTGTAACTGTGAGCTAAGTTAGGAAATTTTGAGATGCACAGTAACAAAACGCAACCACTTGACAATTCTGCTCTTCATGCTCCACTAGTAAATGTCCATCCGGTGCTGAGTGAGCACAGAGACTTGATAGTGGCCACGGCGGGAAACTGGGTTAACAGTGATTTTACTACCTTCTCTGTGAACCCTTTGGATGTTTAACGAGAGGAAGGGGAAAGCCCATCCACACAACAAAATAATCCACGCTCAACTTCCCCAAACACTAATTAACAGCAGCTGTCATGTCCCTTGTCACTCATCTCAGAATCTGGTTAAAGGTGGTGAACGGATATGAGACAGGAGAAGGCCACTCTGGCAGACCATAAACACCTCCCCAGTTCTAACAGTGTCCCTTCCCATCCGTCACAGCTGAAGCTGGTCACATGTGCACACAAGTCTGCTCAGCCCTGGCTCTTCGTGGCAGTGCTCTGAGATGGTGGCCAGTTGTGGTAGTTTATTGCCTGCACACAACAAGGACTAAGGACTTTTCATTTCTGTGTGGTATTTTACTGTCCTGAGAGGGTGGTGGGTGATCAGTGATCACCATCCTGTACATACACTTGGTGTGCACTGGTTGTCCCGATGGGTCACTCTAGGGAACTGCAAAACACTCCAGGGGCAAGTGTGCTTTTGTGTGACAGCTGTCTTGTTGTATTTCTACTCATCAAACAACTCCTTGAGGAGAGTCCGAGGCTTCCATCTCCAACCCCTGGGATGTGTCTACACAAAACATGCTCAATAAACACTTGGTTTTATTTAAACTGTAGAGATTTAACCAGACTGGATCAAAGGGGAAAAAAAAAAGATCACAAGAGTGAATCGAAACTTTCTTCTACAAGTCAAAGCTCTAAACCAGAAAGTGTCATTCAACAGGAAGCGCAGCCCAGTGAGCCTGGAACCTCCTGACAGCAGCAGCATGGGGCAAATGGGTTAGGAGAAGGAAGAAGTGGGGTGAAGGTGGACAGGCAGAACTCAGTGAATTTCTGTTCCTCATAAGTCAACCCCCACAAGTCTTTGCTGAATGGAACCTTCTCTGAGGTGCCCACAGGAAAACCACTCACCCGTCACAGCACTCACTGCAACCTGACACACTTCTCTGAGAAACTGCCTACCTGATGCTGCCTGGGACACCAGAATAAAACGCCATGAATGGCCAAGTCCACCCTGCTCCTGCTGCTGCACTTGTCTCCCATCAGACTCTGACAAACATAACTTTAGGAATCAGACACCCAGGCATTCAGCCTTCCTCAGTCCTCTCTAGCGTTGGCTTTGTATCTCACAAATGAGAACATCATCTGCTCCATCCCGTTGTGAAGACAATGGGAAGACTGTAACATGTAAGCTTTCAGCTTGGAATGTGCAGCTAGCATCAGCTGCTCCCTTTACACAAAACATATGGTCTTTCTCTTTGGCAAAAGGTGAGACCTTGGGCCTGAGTACATTGGAATGTGAGCCTCAGGAAGTCCACTGCAGCCTGAGGATCCCTGAGAACAGTCTGAGAGCACAGCAGACTTCCAGGCTTCCTTCTTTCTAACACCTCACTCCATACCTGCTAGAAGGGAGAACTCTTTTTCTAGCGGGGTGCTTAGGAGACAGAGCAGGCAGCTCAATTAGGCATTTTAGATCCCGAACCGTGAGTTAGTACAAGGTGGGCTAGAATAAGCAGACCAGGCTCCAGGCCAGATCTACGCTGGGCATCTTCACTGACCGCTCTGTACTGCTCTGTGCTGCTCTGTGCTCAGGAAGCGGGCCCACAATGACAGAACATCAACTAGACTTCTGACTAAGGCCAATAGCAAGTGCTCGCTTGGGAGCACTGAGCTGGCTAAAAGGCCACAGAGCTGCAGGGCTGTTTGCTAAATCCCACCATGCAGTAAAGGCCAGGCAGCAAGGCAAGGGTATATGGACTGGCTGCCTTTGTTTCCATGGTAGAAAGGTGGCAGTAGCTGCTTCCTGTTCCCTTTCTTGACCATCCCTATCTACCCATCCTCTTCAGCTTATATATAAAGCACTAGGTGGAGATCTCCCCTGGAAACTGGACTCTGACAGGCTATGCCATGTGGACTACACCCATAGGCTCCTCTGTCTCTACCTTCTGTCTGAGTTTGGCCAAAAGATGTATCCCAGTTGTTGTTGTTATTATTGTCAACTTGACACATCTGAGAACAGGGAACCTCAACTGAGGGAATGCTTCAATCAGACTGGCCTGTAGGCAAAACTGTAGGGCATTTCTCTATTAATGGCTGACATGGTAGGGCCCAGTGCCCTGAGCAAGCCTAGGGGAGCAAGCCAGTGGACAGTATTCCTCTATGGCTTCTGCTTCAGTTCCTGCCTTGAGTACCTTCCCCGACTTTCCCCTGATGGAATGTGACCTAAGAGCTGTAAGCTGAAATGAACCATTTTCTCTTCAGCTTGCTTTTGGTCATGGTGAACACTACCAAGACAGGAGCCCTGGACATGTGGGAGGTGGAAAAGGTGGTCATCAGTAGTCCTACCTACTTGTGAAATCACTGGCCACCAGCTGTACAGGCCCAAAGCTGCAAGAAGCCTTCTCCACATAGTATCCTGTGCATCCATTCTATCTGTCCCCTGGCTTCTAGCACCCAGGCTCTCCTCTTACATCAAAGGAAGGACAGCAAAGCCTCGTCCCATTGAACATAGCGTATGGTACTGACCAGGCCCTGGAGATCAGCAACCACCCCTGGCTGCGAACAGTTTATTCATTAGTGACTCCAGTCAGTCTCCTTTCAGAACAGTAAAGAGTTCTCCCTAAGTTAAGCACAGAACACCGAAACAATACTGAAAGCCCACATGCAAGAACATGAAACACAGCGACCTAGATATTGAAGTTAACTGAAGGTAACAGAAACATGCATATTCTTGACTAATAATGAAATAAAACTTTGCACATTCTGTTCCTTAACTAAACAACATTCCCTTAGCAGAATTTCTCTGGACTATTTAGCTGTAGATGTGATGTCATCCATATAGAACTAGCAGGTGAGAAACAGGTACCAAGTCTGATTCTTCAATTATATTCTCTTCCAAATACCATTCATTAAGCATTCTATGGGGCCATTCTTATCCAACCCAGCTCCCATAGGCTCATATATTTGAACACTTAGTCACCAGGGAGATGGCACTACTTGAGAAGGATTAGGGTGTGTGGCCTTGTTGGAAGAAGTGTGTCACTGGGGTGAGCTTTTCGGGTTTCAGAACCCTGAGCCTGGGTCCAGTGGCTCTCTTCATTCTTGCTGTCTGTAGATGTAAAACTCCCAGCTATTTCTCCAGTACCATGTCTGCCTGCATATTGCATGCTCCCCACCATGATGATAATGGACTAAACCTCTGAAACAGCTGAGTAAGCCCAATTAAATGCTTTCTTTTATAAGTGCCTCTCCAAGTGCACAAGGTAGACCAGATGCCAGGTGGGCCTAAAACAAGTCTCAAATTCATGCAAGATTCATTCTTAGACCAAAACTGACCTTACAAACCACGGGCAAAAATATGCCAGGAATTCCTTCCCAGGTTTATTTAAAACTTAAACAGTACACTTCTAGAAATCTCAGAAGCAAAAGAAAATCACAAAGGAAATTAGAAAATAATTTTGTACTAAATGATAATAAAATACATAAAAATGCATGGAATGAAGATAAAGCCATGCTTAGGAGAAAATTTATAGCTTTCCAATACTTATATAAGCACTGACTACTTCCATTTAAAAGTCAGAAAATAGAAAGCAAATTAATTCCAGAGAAGCAGAAGAAAATTACAATGTACACAAATTGGCACATTAGCAACCAGGTGAAACAGAACAGCCATGACCCACAGATGCCAGTAGCAAGATTTATTCAGGACAAAAACAGACTCAGAACTTACCAGGAGCAGGAACAAATTGGGGACATTGTTCAGATTCCAGGGTCATCAAAAGTAGAATTAAGAGGATATTATGAAATACTTCATGTCAATAAGGGAAAGGGAACCTTCAAAAGATGTAAGTTATATGACAGACATTGAAAGAAAAATAGTAGCCTTTGTCTGGGGTGGGGTGCCTTAAAAAAAGTTCACTAAGGGTGTTGCCATGCCACAAAGGAGAGGATGCAGGTACTCCTAATGAGACTTGATAGGCTGGGGTCTGATGGCAGGGGAGGAGGGCTCCCCTTTCTGAGAAAAGGGGAGGGAAAGAGGGGGGAAGAGGGAGGGAGGGTGGCACTGGGAGGAGACAAGGGAGGGGGCTACAATCGGGATGTAAAGTGAATAAATTATAAAAAATTTAATTTAGATTTTTAAAAAAGTTCACTAAAGGAGTGCAGTCCACCCAGCCTGTAGAGCTGCTGGGCAAGAGGACAAGAAAGTGGTGCTGAGAGCAGGAGCTGGGGGCTGCTGCCAATAGTCCCCACAGACAAAGGTGGATTCCCACTTGTCCACAGGATGTTCCTACAACTTCCAAAGGCAATGGTTTAAGTGAATTTGCTATTTAAAAAGAAACAAAACAAACAACAACAAAAATCTGCCACCAACACTTCAAAATCTTCCCATAGTGGGGAAAAAATACTAGGCCAGGCTACAGTCAGCACTGCCCTCCTGAGCTATGCATGGTCTACGAAGACTTCCACTGCCCACAGCAGTTTCTGTAGGACAATCTCATACGCAGTTTGGCCTCTCTGTCCATTGACTACAAAGAGTGTCACATACGTCTGAATATATGTAACAATTTTGACACATTTAGTCCTGCATATTAGAAATGAAGTCAGACATTACCCTCAGAACAGCACAGTGAAAGTTCTTTTACATTCACAAGGTAAAATGTTGGCACACGGGGCATGAGGTTGGGTGTGTAGCCACTGGGCCCATACCTTCAAGGGAGGGGAACAGAAGCACAACAGCATCTTTGTCCAGAGGGTGGTTCTGCATTCACTGAGAAAAGCCCAGAAGAGGGATGACACACCCACTCTCTCCACACCCACTGTCACATCAGGCAAGTCACTTGCTCCTCCTGTCAGTCTCCTATTGTTTGGACCAGATGATCTCTACAGTTCATTCTAGCTTTAGCCAATTCAACGTATGCAATTACACAACTTTCAAGACCCGCCCATCTCTGAATAGTAATTACTGTAGTGAATTCAGTTAACCGGAACACTCCATTCCCTGACCTTTGGGAGTAACTGGATCTCTCAGACTTGATGATCTTTCATAAAACCTGTCATTATTTCTAACAGGGTTATCCCAAGGACGGCTCTAGTTTAAAACACATTGCTTTCAGTGATCTCGGGTCCATCACCTGAAACCTCTGAAGGACCTGAGGCTAAAGGGAACCAGCAACTGCATCTGTGGGCTGAGGATGAGTGTCTAACAAGAACCCCAAAGAGCAGTTTTTAATCAAGGAATTTACAGGAAGCATCTGTCCACCAGCATTCACAAACCAGCACTCACTGGAGCTGTGTGGACTGCCCTAATGTGGTCAAGTACGGTGTACACAGTAAGCAGAGTCTACACCCAACTTGTCCTTCAGTGGAGGATCTGAGAATAGGAGGGAGAAAACAACTACTCACTCAAATGGCAATAGTTCTAGAAGTGGAAGCCAGGAGAATAAGCTCTAGGCCCTCCCTTTCTGAACTCTCAGATGCCCTGCTCTGTTCCACTGAGGTTATCTATCTTCCCCACGGACACATGAGGGGAGGCGTGTGTGTGTGTGTGTGTGTGTGTGTGTGTGTGTGTGTTTGTGTGTGTGACTCAAGTGGGATCCTCCAGTGGGCAGAGCAGACTGTTCTGGAGCCAAGCCATGGCTCTCTCTCTCATGTCTTTGGAATTGTGTTAACAGAGGGAGTCTCCCATGATGAAAACAGCAGTGGTAGTGATGTGACTGATGATGAGGGTTGACAAGTTGGGGTTGAGGAGAACTCAGCCAGTCACACTTTGGAAACAAGGTATACACATCTTCCCTTCTCAACTGGGCAAGAGAGGCAGGCACCTCAAACATACAAACAGGAGGCACGGAGTGAGGATAACTCAATGACTTGCTATGGTCTGTGAAATAGTGACAGCAGAATACACTGAGCTTAAGCATCAGGCAAAACTTCACAGCTATAAGTGTGGAAGGGTTGCTAGGAGAGGATGTAGGGGTTCACACTCACAGTCAGCTCATCACACACAGTTACTCCCAAGAGCGCTGAGGTGATTGGAACAGGGAACGTGCCCTGGAAAAGTTCCATCTACATTAATACCACAGCAAGGAGATTAAATTCTTGTTAAACATCACCATTACCCCTTCAGCTCGAAAGAGGCTTTGCCCACCAGGCCAGGGTTAACCCCACTACGTGCTAGTCAGGCGGCAGGCAGGGGATGGAACAATCAGGTTGGCACAGTGGAGACCTTCAGAGAACAGGGAGGGAAAGGGCCTGGGCAGTGGCTCTGAACTACACAAAATTTCTGTTCGGCTTGAAATGCTCGGGTAGATTCCAGCCCTAATTCAAACGGTTCTTTCTTTGTGGTCTTCAAAGTGGCTGGCAGATGATCTGCTGTTCCACACTGTAAAGCGTTTGCTTATGATTAGTGTGGCGGGCTTCTCATCATCCCCAGGAAGGTTCTAAGACCTGCTGCCATGACAGCTCTGGGAAATGGCTTTTTCCAGATTTCTACAGTCAATAACGACTGGGCGCTGGCTTCCGTGTGTCAGGGCCTAATGAAGGCAGCAGGGTGCAGGACAAAAGGGGGCCTTCACTGACCAGCTGCTATTTCACCCTGCAGTCCCTCATCACCAGAGACCACAGGCCAGCTTGAGTCCCTGGGGCCCACACATGCTGGAAAGATGACGTCAGGTGGCCTGTGACCTTCAGCAGCTCTTTTTCTTTGAGGAGGGTAGCAGGACTTAAGTGAATCACATTTGGAAACATGCGCCAAGAGTTTGACAGATTTCAGATTATAATAATAGGCCCCAGAAGGCTCACATGAGTCTGGAGCTGGAAGGCAGCTGTAGCGCTTTCAACCCCAAATCTTTGCCCCTGTGGAGAAGCTGTGACAGCTGCTCTTCACTGTCAGCCTGACTGGGTTTGAAATCACTTAGGGGACACACCTTTGGCCATGTCTGGAAGGGCATTTCCAGAGAGGCTCAAAAGATGAAAGAAGAGTCACCGTGAATGTAGGCAACACCATCCCGGGGCTGGAGTCCCGGACCGAGTTAAAAGGAAAAAGCACAACACCAGCATCTACCCATCTGTTCCTGACTGCATGTGTGATGTGACCAGCTGCCTCATGCTGCCACCATGCCTTTTCCAGCATGATGGACTGCCCCTTCCTCCCTGAGGTTGCGTCTACAGCATTTGATCATAGAAAAAGTACCTGATACAAAATGTTGAAGGTAACATGGGGCCAGAACTCTGACCTTTCTGAGGGAAGTTCTCCTTCTAGAGCTTTAGACTGTGGCCCCGGAGGAGATCACAGAGCGGCACTCTCCAGAGGCAGGGTCACAGACTCTTCCAGGGTATCCGGAGCAGTCCCCCAGCACCTCCCACGGCACAGGGTGCCCTCACCTGCTCTGCTTTCTCAGCAGTGAACTCTAGCCACCGTTTAAATGTCATTGAAACCATGCTAAAAGGTTCTGGAAAATGTCAGTCTATTTTCTTGCACAGACTTTGGGGGAAATAATGAATGTGTTTAAAGTATGTGCTTTAGACATACTCAGATACATCCAGGGAAGAGGCTAGACCACACTTTAGAATCTATCTGACAAACTTTTGGAATAAAACAGTAGTTGTGTTCAATGTCCTTTCCTTCTGTGTGGGGAAGTTCACACGGAGACAACTTCCTCTTGCCTGGATCTCAAGTAACTAACACTTTCCATGCTGCAGATATGGGTGACATTTCACCACCAAAGTAAACACAATTGATTCATCTACTTAGTTTTGTAAGAAAAAAAAAATGCAAATAAAACTACAAAAAGGCAAACATGTTTCTGAAGCCTGAGGCACAGTGACCAGTAACATATTGAGGCATAATGTCTGCTCAGTCTTTCCCAAGCCATGCATGATTCTTGTTTGGTCCTAACCAACTGTTTCAAAGTTCATTTTTACAGTGTTCAGGGATAATAGCAACCGTATCATTCACAGGAACCATGGCCAGTCCATTTCTACAGAGAGTAAATGGAATTTTCCAAATAGATTAAGTTTTAGTGTAGAGAACAAAGACCCCCTGAGGTTAGTATTTCTGAAACAAAATGGCTAGAAATTAAGTTCACATAATTTCAAGGGTTATTTTTCAAGTGTGACTGGCTCAAAATGGGAGGCCCGCTATCTTAAACATGAAATTGTTTAAAGCCCCCAGAAGCACCGAGCAGAAACAGAAGATGGAACCCATCAAGATTCCTACATCACGGGTAAAAGTATTTACTCTGGGATGATCGTAGGGGCAGCCTCCCCTCAGCTGCCCACCCCTGCTAGAGAATGCAGCTTCTCATTAGCTAAGGGCTCAAACACTCTGCCTCTCCCCCTACCCCCAACCAAGCACGTGCGGGTGCCTTTTTAAAACAAAGACTTCTGTTTATTCCTAAGAAAATAATGTAATTTTTGCGTTAATGTTATGAACACCAACTCAAGCCCCGTGCTTTACATAGTGGCCCCCCCCACCCCCGTCTCACTCTTGTTATATAAGCACGGGTGCCTGGCTGTTGTGTGTGTGCTGCATGTTTCCAACCACATTCGTTACCCTGACAACCTGGAGAAAACAGGCTTTGGGAGAGGGGCTTTGACAGTCTGAAAATCTGGTATCAGAGATGTTGGCTAGGCCTGTAGCATTCCTCCTGGATCATCACTGTATTTGACTCTGTTGTCGGGTTAATAGTGGGGAGGGAATAAAGTGTACCCTGGCAGGGTGTAGACTACTCGTCCTGCACAAGTACTTCCAGTCTGAGGTGACGATGGCCAAGAAGTTGTCATATGGATGCTGAAAGGGCTAAGAACATCAGCTCTGAGATCTCAGACAACTCCAACCTCAGTTTCGCATCTACAAATGAAGGCTGCAGCTGTACCCAGTTCAGGAGACAGCCAGGATCAAATGGGTTGACAGTAATGCCAGATAGAGTGCTGACAGTAATACCAGATAGAGGAGCTACTCAATAAACAGCAGCCACTGTGATTGCTGCTGTGAGGACCATCAGATCATCATGCCTGTGTTAACTTCTCTAACACCAAGAAGGCCAATGAGATTTCACCCATGAGGCTACATGTCAGACAGGGCCACAAATACAAAACTGAGTCCTCAATGGCATGTAATGGGGGAAGGGGAAACGACACTTTTCAATGCTGTGATATCTGCACATCACAACTTTCTTCTTAAACCTTGAAGCAAGGACATACCATTGTTACAAGATGGTGGTCTGTTTAGAAAATGAAAAGCATAATGTTTAAGCACAAGGGATAAAACTGATCTGCTTTGATAGAGTCCTTTTAGACACAAGGACATATTGCCCGCATTTCAAGCTTTCCCATGGCACTATGCTAATGTATGTTCAATGTTACGTCTAAAATCCCGCACCCCTTCCAGCAATTCCATACCCGACTCTTATTTTAAACTCTTGCTTACACGCCTACACCTTTCTCCACAGTGGGCTTAAAAAACACAGTGTATAGGCTTGTGCACATCTGTCTGCATTCTGACTTCCATTGGTCTGCGTCCTAACGTTTGGTGGTATTTATTTCCACTCTAGTCAGAAGGTTTGGAAGGTGAATAAGTTCAGATCCCTCAATATTTTCTTTTGAGAATAAATTATTCATGAAGCTCTCTCCCTTGTTCCCAAATGGTTAGGTTTAAACAATTGCTTAAAGTGCTGTTTTTAACTGAAGAACACATTATTCAAAAGCCTCCGGCCCAGGAAACACTTACTTGCTAACTGGTCATTTTCATCTGATCAATGGCTTCACCATGCTGAAACATACCAGAGTGGAATGTGTTTCCAGCACAGGGCCAGTGGCACTAAGTGCCCAGCTCTCAGAAACAAAGCAAGTTGGTTAATGGTCACTTTACAGTCCACATATCACCCTGAAAATCTATTGCAGTCTGGTTTAGTGGACCTCATCTGAGGTGATCTGGGACACTAAGCACAGAGAAACCTTCCTATAACAGGTTAACAGATCAATTTATTTATTTCAAATTTGTTCTTTTCAAGCTGAAAAACCACTAAAGACTTTCTAAGCAATAAACTCAATAACCGCAGGGCAGGCAGCCATGCTGGGCCTGCTGCTGATGGCTTGGCCTCACTCTCACCAATGCTACCTAAGGCACTGCTGCTGGCTTGCTGCTGGCCCAGTGCCTTTGTCCAGGGGTCTACAGACTGTTTTGGGCTATTGCATGTTCTAAGGCACTGCTTCACTTTCTCTAGAAACAAACCTGAAGGTAGGCAACAGTTCAAATAACAAAAACCAAAAGACTCCATTAGAATGAGAGCCCTTGAACCACTCTCACTCCCAGCAAATATTATTTCAGAATCTTCATGAAGATACATCACTAAGGGGTCTGGAGGCTGGCTCCGCAGTTAAGAGTACTTTGGGACCTTGCAGAGGACCTGGACTCACAACCTCTTGTAATACCAGCTCTGAGGACCCTACCCACTCTCTTGGACTCCACAGGCACCTGCGCGCTCATGTGTGCGCATGCACTCACATAGACACACACAAACAAAACTACGACAACCTTTTAGGAACACACCACCACAGACTCCTGTGTTCTCTTTCTGCCTTTCCAGTGCAGACTTTTCTAAACAAGACAGCACTGATGTATAGTTTCCAGGCACAGTGGAACAGCAGGTGACCAGCAGGAGTTGGGAATCTCTAATGCTCCTTGATGACCATAGTCATCCTAGAGAGGATATGCCCTCTGCAATATGCTTCTGACAAATGTGACTGACAATGTGTTTCTGCAAATGGCCCCAATAGTCAGGTCTTCAGGGTTGCAGCATGAGCTTCAGGTCACAGGCAGCATGGTTAAAGAACTCAGTATGCTCCTCAGAAGCAGCTCTGGGCCCTTCCCACACTGACACCATCAGAAATGGCTGAGAGCTTCAAGTACCCTTTCAGCTACCTTGTGACTGTGGTCTAACAGGTTAGAACGTGGGCTGCAGGCACTTCCCATGCTCATGGCTCTTTGATGAGAGGCCTGAAGTAGCCTTGTGACTGTGGCTAAGCTATACACCATCTTCGTGCCCAGTTTGCTCATTTGTAAAAGATCCAACAGCAGCTTCCACCTGGGGTATTGAAAGGACGGAATGACAAATGCAAAGTGCTTTACAGATGCAAAGTGCTGAGTAGACCCAGTGCCAGGAAGACCGTCTGGGCACTGGCTCACTGTGGCCATGGCCACCTTTGCTCTGCACTAGCTGCCTGGCACTGGGTAACTTTCTTCTATCTCAGCTTTCACCCATAATATGAGAATAATGATCACAGTGCGGCCAAGTAGCACTGTGCGTGAAGCGCTCTGACACTGGCACGTACTGGATGAGGTTGCTGTTGCCGTTAGCTCAGAAGTTTTGCGCAGGCCTCCACTCTGTATAAGAACCACCATGTCTGAACAAACAATACGCTGTAAGCTTATTCAAAACACAAACCCCAGGCCATTCCAATCTGTGGGTGTTAATTCAAAATTTCCAGGAATGCCTGCTCTATTTTCAGAACTGTATTGCTCCAAGAAATCTCTCCCTCAAACGCATCCCCCATGACACCATCACTGTGAATCAACAACGAGAAATACTCAGTGGCTACTTGCAAATGGGTAATTGTAAAATTAAACTGAAGTGTTCAGCTTTTGGTTGCTTCTGCTCGCAACACTCCATTTACAGCACAGATACCAGCTCAGAAAACACTTGTGCTCTCAGTCCTGAGCTTGAGGCTTCAGCTAATAGCAACTCAGGCCGACAAGTATCCTAGTGCTCAGAGCCAGGGACCCAAGCTCCTTGATTTATGAATGGGACACAACTTAGTGCCACTAAGTGGTAGGTCCAAGCTCAAGAGGGCAAGGAAGAGGAGGAGTCTGGCGGTTTTTTGGCTCCATGTCAATCTTCTTTCCCATTTCCTCACAGGCCTCACTAATGTGAGCGTCCTGCTATGAATGAATCCAGAGATCATACAATCTCAGATACACTCACTACTATCTCTATTCATAGTCTCTCCCTGTCTCTCTCACAGACAGAGACAGAGACAACAGTATCTGTCCTCTTTGCTGGGAGAAGGTGTGCCAGGACTTTTATGTCTGGAGATATTCACTTCAGCATATATTTCATTATTAATTTAGTATCTTAAATGGAGTTTTTTCCTTGCGTTTTATAATTTAATTACGTTTTGGAGAAAGGTTTTTCTTTTATTTTATGGGTACTACAAAGTAAAAAAAGATTTAGAGCTTTTGGGAAAAGTCTCACAGTTTCTGGAAGCAAGAGGCCATTGGCACCGTAGACTAGGCCAGTGCTCAGCCCAACAGATATTCCAGAGGGAACATGATGGTCCTGACTCCTGACCTGAAACCCTACTGAAGGCCAAGTTCAAGGAACAACGTATACCACACCAAGATCCAACTAGGGGTGATGGCACACACAAAAAAGCTACCTTTAATTTGATTAATTTGATTTTGAAATTCTCCTAAGTTTCTCTTGGAAACCAAACTAAGCAAGGAAAGCAGTGAGAAATGGCAAAAGCTCCAGCAAAACTAGACAAGTTCTCAATGACACAGGACACAGGGCATACAGGGCCAGCAGACCCTAATGCATCAGGAAATGCTTCCAAAACAGGGGGGTCCTTACCTGAAGTGGAGCACTGAAAGGCAGGCACAAGAAAAGCTGGCCCCAAATGGAGTGCCTGTGGGGTGCGAGTGCTGCTTATCACCAGTCCCTCTACAAATGTTTTCCCTTGGCAAGGCATTCCTCTGTAGACATGCTGAGAGCAGGACTGACGGTCAGCCATCCAGACCAAGACAGAGCAGCAAAGAGCTGCTCATGGCCCTGTAGCCACAAAGTCAGGCCAGTACTTCAGGGCTATCCTAGGGTATGCGGATGGTGGAGTTACCACACAAAGACAAGGCTGACTCATAATTCTACTTTACCCAGTACAAGACAAAAGCAAACAGGACAATAGTTTATCCCGTGACCACTGGCCAATAAAAAACAGAACCAATGACTTCAAAGTGGGGCAAAAGAAATTAAGGAAGAACTAACCAATTCATAAACCAACCAACCAACCAACCAACCAACCAACCAACCAAAACCAAAAAGGGTACAGAGCAGAAGTCCTCAGAAATGAGGTGGCCAGCTAGGAACACAGGCAATGCAAGCTAAGAGACAGTGAGGGAAATTAGGAAGAGAAGGGAAACAGAAAGAAAAACAGAACCAAGAGATCACAGAAGCAGAGCTGGAGAAACAAGGACAGAGGAGCCAATCAGAATCACATACACCAAAACCACCACGTGAAGTCTGTCTGGACCACAGGTACCAAGCAAAAGGCATTTCCAGGAGAATTAGATACAAGCAGAGACTAAGGTGAAAGTGGGGGTTGTCCTTACTTCTGTCAAGTGAGCTAACAAGAATATGATTACAAAAGCAAGCTTTCCTGTTTTATAGAGACAAGTACTGAGAGGTGAAACGATAAGACATTAGGGATTTTTTCTTAAAACGCAATGGCACCACCAACAAAAGAAGCAAACATTGGAAAGAAACATGGCCAGACAGTGGTAATCTAGGACCTGGGGCACTGTCCCTGTGGGTTTCATCTACCAGTTTGCTTCTATGTCTCTCTAAATTCAAATGATGAAGAGAGTGAGGTGGGTGAGCATTTGCCATATAGAAACGGGAGGGCACAGCAGGAGCACAGAAGGCCATGCAGCATTTGGCCCAAGGAAGGACAGGCAGAGAGCTCCAGGAGCAGGCATAAGGCTGGGAGCTGGAGCAAGCTGGGGGAGGGAAGAGAGTAGGCCAGACTCTGGAAGTCCAAGGAAGCCAGAGGGAGGGCTGGAGGTGGGACTGTGATGAGAAGCACCTGTATAGATGGTTCGTCCCTGGGGGCACAACTATGACTTGATGCTTTGCTGATGTGTATGAGGCAGAAGAAGCTGAACCCAGGAGGCTAGCATGCAGGACAGAAGGGCAATTAGGATGGGCAGCTCAGTGGAGACAGGACGGGGCTTCCCAAAGGAGATATATTTACTTGAGATGTCACAATTTAACCTGTCTCAATTTAATCCCCTTTCCTTAGAATTAGTAGGAAAACCTTGGCTGCTCAATGCATTTTTGGCTCTCCAAAATGGCACTACAAAAGCATCATCAGATTTATGCCATGGTCAGAGTCAGAGGACTGAGTCACATCCCACAAGGGTAACAAAGCCATTAAGCAGCTAATTGGCAGATGAAAGTTTATTCAACTACTCTGTCACTTACACAGACCAAAATTGACACTAGTCTTCTATCTGCCCCAGATACTCTCATTCTAGCAAAGGCAGCTCCTAGTTAAATAATTCTCAACCTGTGGGTCGTGACCCCTTGGGGTCTGCCACCTTTGAAAGGATGTAATTCAGCTTTGAAAGGATGTAATCCTTTCATAGGGATCACGGATATTTTGTATATCAGATATTTACACTATGGTTCACAACAGCAGCAGAATTACAGTTATGAAGTAGCAACAAAAATATGGTTGGGGGTCACCACAACATGAGGAACTGTATGTCATTAAGGGTCATAGCATTAGGAACCACTGTTCTAGTTGGATCTATTCCCTCACAGACATGCAAGCTTTGGGTAGGACACGTTTGAACCAATGAGTAGTTTAGGTACTTTAGGAAGGATGGGCATTAATATCACCCACGGCTTCTCCCCATAAGGAAATGAGGTCTCTATTGTATTCCGATACAGGAGTGGCTCACCTTCCTTTTGACGGTCAGCTCTCTGGGACCAGAGCATTCGGGGAATGCACGTGTGGTACGTGCCCTTGCTCATGTTGAAGGGGGGGCAGTACATGTAGAGGTCAGAGGCCCAAGAGTGGCTTCTTCAGTTGCTCTCCACTTTATTTTTTGAGGCAGTTTCTCTCACTTGGGACTCATCATTTCAGCAATGGCTGAACAACTTCCCCAACCCCAGTTCAGGGTTATAGACAGGCGCTTCCATGCCTGTCTTTTACACGGGTGCTTGGGATCTTCCCAGACGAGCCATCTCCCCAGCCCCACTCTTTTTACTGATCCACCCCACAGTTCATCACCATATCCAATAGCAGGAAGAACCCGCCAGCAAGATTGCTGTTGGGAGGAAATGTCAGCTCCCTGGCTTTGCATTTTCTTGTTCTAAACTAAAAGGTGGGTGGGGGGCAGCAATGGCTCAACCCTGACCTTCAAATGCTTGACCACCAAGGTAGAGAATTCGACTCATTCAACTCCTCCTAATTAAAAAGTATGGGGGGGGTCCCCAAGTCAGGTGAACAGGAATGAACTGGGCTTTGTCTCACTCCATCCACCACTCACACAGCAGTTCTGTCACAAGGCTAGAGTGTGTCACTCTCCACATCCTCCCTTCTGATGGTGAGGTATGCTCTGAAGGTCAAAGGCTAAGAACGATCAAGAAGAGGCCTGGAAGGGAGGATTTTAAGTTATCTCATTACTGAGTTGAAGGATGGTTTAAGTCCCAGGCTCCTGAGCACCAGTCCCATAACTGGATGTGAAGAACCAATATTAATTCCCAATACCCACCTTCCACCACCACAGGTCTAACAGGGAATGAAGGGTAAGCCTGCTAGCAAAGACAGATGATTTAGGGAAGTTAGCAAAGAAATATCTTCAAAATCTTTTTGCTTCCTTGAGAAGGTAAACTGTTGACCAATTTATTTCATTATTTGCTTTTTTTAAAAAAAGAATCTGTAAATAAACTGTTTGTAGTGATTATGGAAATAGCTACCAAAAGACACCCAACCCAGTAACAAGCAAACACAGCAGTGAGCCTCACTGTCTCCATCTTTAACCTACAGTGCTATTATCTAATCAGAAAGGTCCCCCAAACATATCATTATGCCTTAAGAATACTGCAATTAGGAAGAGAAGCCTTCTTCCTTTCTGCTCTCCCAAGCCTGATCACAACAGCCTTGCAAGATTCGGCTCGGAGGAGCCCATTTAAACAGGAGAAGCACTAATTGGGCTCCTAGTCACAGCTGTACCACTTTGATGTCAGTTTCAAGGATGAACTTGGCCAGATTTTTATTTTATTTTTTTGCCCTGCCATTCAGCCAAGCTCTAAGGTTAACCCTTCACTGTTGGTCATCCACGCTCCAAGGTTAACCCTTTGGCTCCTGGTCATGCCATTTGTGCTTTGGAGTCTTGTTCAAGAGTTGCTTTTTCTGGAACATTTTCCATGGTACAAATACCCTGACCACCTTGGGGCCATCCAGTACAACAGACAGGCCAAGTATGGACAGGCAGCTGCAGGGTCACCTGGCTTACTGCCAAAGACACCATTCTTTCGATATCACAGAAATTAGGTGACAGCTGCCATGTGCCACAATGAGGTGGCATCAGACCTTCAACACATCAGCTCCCCATTAGAAATCAATGTTTCTACTCAGAGTAATAATCACTTTTGTAACAGATTAGGGGGAAAGCACACTAGTCTTTAATGGAAGGGGTTAGAGAGCTAATTCTACTTTGAAAACTGGGATTCACAAGGCAAGCATCAAGCATCTCTTCTGCTGTCCTTACTGGGTGATGCCATGGGGTACCCATGAAGCTGACAAGAGGAGGCTCCTCTTTGCAGGAGCAGAACCATAGTGTCATTATGCCATAGTGTCTGTATCTAGGCCCAGCTACTGCCACCAGCAAAAGGTCAAACAGCCAGCAATCTTGTGCTTCCTCATATGTACAACGCCACTGGAGATGATCCTGAGAAAACAGACAAGTATATCACTGTGACTCCGGCGAAATGTCTGGATCTGGCCAAAGGTACCACAGGAATAGAGCTGGCAAAATCTAGACGACAGAAAACAAGTTGGTTCTAGACAGCAAAATTTCACAGAAAAAGAAGGGAGCAGGGTTTGAGGAGAGAGGGGGAAATTATACAGAGATACAGAGGGCGACTAGCCAATCACAGATGTGGGGATTCTATTTGGACTCAATTCAAACTATTAAAAACCACTGATGACACCTAGAAGACAATTGGAAATTTGAAGCCGACAGGGCAGCTGTTGTGGGATTGTTATAGTCTGATTTTCAGCAGAATGACCACATTATGGTTTGCTTCATTAAGAGTCTTTGCACCTTACCAATCTTGGTGTTTGTGGGCTCCATGGTGAAATACTCAGGGATTAATAACTACGATGTCTTAGATTTGCTTCAGAACCACAGAAAATGCTGGGTGTAGCAGCTGGGCGCACAAGTCCATCACGGTATTGCCTACTTTTGTGTACATTGAAAGTCTGCCTGTAAGAAGGCTTTTTAACACCACCAAGGACCTAGACCCTCCCCTCCCCCACACAGATGGGCTGATAGGCAGCTCTGGCTTCATGTGGGGCTCCTAGTAACTAGGGGAATGAGGGCTGTTTCTGACATGGACTCTGTTGCTCTTTGATCACTTCCTCCTGGTGGATTGCCAGGCCACAGGGGAAGAGGATGCACTCCATCCTGATGTGACTTAATGTGCTGAAGTGAGTTGTGGTAGGGGGGGCTCCCCTTTTCTGAGGAGAAGGGGGGGGATAGGGGACAGAGGGAGGAAGTGGGTTACAAGCAGGATGTAAAAATAAAATTTAATTTAAAAATTTTTACAAAAGTAAGTAAAGCGATTGTGTCCTGCCTGGGTAATAAGCAGTTGACTCCACCTAGACGTAGGACTCTGTCTGTACCATTCTGCAGAGATCTGAGGAGACTGAGACATACACCACTCCAGACAAGCACAGATGTGGGGCCTCTGTTTAGAGGTGCACACTGTGAATATGAAGAACCTTTAGGACAGGAGTTCTTTTGGCTTCTGTATATGGCTAGGTCAGCTCTATGGCCCTTGTCCTTCCTCTTCATCACAGAAGAGGCCACAGTGAAGTCCTTATAACATACAGGGGAATGACTCACCAGGCCAACCTCACACACATGGGGCTGTGGAGCACTGCTGCCTGGTGATGCTTTGGGGCACAAGCTTGTACACAGAGATAGGGTTGGGGGGGTGTTACTCGCATCCTTGCTTGTTTACCTTCCCTCAGCCAACCCTGGGGCTCAGGTCCTCTGTGGGTACTGTCTGGGCCTCCTGACATGCAGGACTGGAAGCACTGGACACCCAGTCTAGGTCAAATAGGATCTGACACCCTACTCTTTGCCCCATTTTAAAAAACAACACTGGGCCAAGCAATGCATTAAAGCCCACAGAAGCCAGGGTACTTGGGAAGTCTGTGGTTTCTTTTTAAGCATATCTAAGAATTTAAGTCATACTGTGCATCTTACTCTCTACATTAGAAATACACAAAAACCACTCTATATTTTTCAACTAAGCTCTATTCCTAGCTGGTTCTTCTTTAAAAGAATCTGGATGTTTCTAGTGAAGACAGATGACACAGCATAGGGGATCCTGTTCATACTCTATTAGCTGTCACTGTTGTGCAGAGACTAGAACACAGTCGGTGTTCAACAGAGAAGCTACCTGCTGCGTGAAGAAATGAAGGGGGCTCTCCAGTGAAGAATTTCTCTGCTTTGAAGAGGGGAGTACATGTAATATCACTATGGCCCTGCTTGGTGGCAAAGCCACTCATGCTGGAACATTCCTTTCCTGGAACTATAACTAGTGTAGAACCTGGCATGAGAGGATGGACAGAACGATGAGCATGGATCCAGACAGAAGGATGGAATCTGCCTGTAGAAATCTACAGGCTCTCTTTGGTTCCTGAAACCTTAGGCTATGTGACTTGTGTAAATTATCATTTTGTATTTAAAACATAATGTAACTACACAAATTCCTAAGAACTCCAGCCTCAAACCTTAACTGTTCTTAAGTGATTTTGGTCTGTGAGTTTTCCAAAGTACAAACACATCACTAACAAGACCGCGGCTCACACTGTGCAAGTGGCTTGTAAGAAGGGAGTTGGGTAGAGGGGAGAGAGGAGAAAATGAGGGCTGGCTGGCCAGAGCACCAGCTCTAAGCACTGTGCTGCTCTGTAAATGAACCGGCCACCCAGTTCATTAGCTATCAAATGCTGGGGCAGGCAGGACTGTTCCTTTCATTCACAGCACACCTGATTTTGACCCCAAACAGTAGACTCCTGCAATCAGCAGAAGGCTTCATGATTAAGAGACTCCACTGCTGAGGGAGGCTGAAAGGAGACTGACTGGCAGGCACCTGCTTACAGCCCAGCGAGCCCAGCCGTTTCATGTGCCTGCCCTTCGTCTTTTGTGAAACAAATGGGACCTCAGGGCAAAAAGGTAAGGGGCACAGAAGATCATATCACTCTTCACTTGGTGGGAGGAACCCGCCAGGCACACTTTCCAATTAGTTTTTAAAAGTAAGCACACGGCAGTCAATCATCTGTGAACCGCCATCTCATGAAAAACGTCTTCAAATGCATTTTAACTGCTTATTGGAAAGTGGCTGGAACACATTTGCCTGCTTGGTTTCATTTTTTAAAAGGCACTTTAACCTCTTCCCTGCTGCCCTGCTTGGTAGTCGAGTGCTTTCTGACAGTGCTGGCAGCAGGCAGCCTGGTGCTGTCTAAGTCCTTGTTAGGGGAAGAAATGGCTCAATGGAGCAGATTAGAAAAGAAAACCCTGAGGGAAAAGTTTCAGTCACCCAAATTTTCTGACAGAATTTGCACATTTTGAAAGCAAAGATTAGACACTTAGAGAGAGAGAGAAATCAGCATAACTTTCTTTATCCCAACTCAATCTGGATGAGGGTATGGTGTCTCCAAGCAGCAGGGCTCCTAATTGCAAAAAAGAATGCCACCGAAATTGTTACCCAAAATATGAAGGCGATTCAGAGCTGCTGGCTGGGACTCACATTTGTGGCTGCATGAAACTTAACTCACACCTTCTATAAACACTTGCTCATTCACAGCACTGTTACAAGTTTTAAGAGAAACCATTATTTGTCTTGGCTGAATTACAGTAAATCTCATTCTCTGATGCTCGCTTGCCCTGAGTGATGGCTAAAGATGTTCTCCTTCAAAACAGGCACAAGCCATTTGGGCAGCTGGAATCTGGGCTCCTGTGCCAAAATGAAACTAAAATACAATTTCCGATAAAGACGAAGTCAAACACACACGAGGCACAGATAATCTGATTCCTCTCTCTGGGTTTATTTTTAAAAAGCAGCCATTTGTGAGCACCAATCCTCACTGCTGCCACTGTGTTCCCAGGAGAGGGAACTGCTTGTTAGAGAGGAGCACTAGGAAAGGCTCAGGATTTACAGTGTGTGTGTGTGTATGTGTGTGTGTGTGTGTGTGTGTGTGTGTGAGAGAGAGAGAGAGAGACAGAGAGAGAGAGAGAGAGAGACAGAGACAGAGACAGAGACAGAGAGACAGGGAGATAGAGATAGAGACACATACACACAGAGAGCTCATACACACGGAGGCTCATTTTCATCCATGAGAGCAGGATGAATATTTACCACACCAATACAATGACAGGGCAGGCAACGTGAGGAAGAGTGGCAACTTACAGCCAGCTCTGCAGGCCTCAAGTCACTGCACTGCTGCTGAAAACAGCAAGATATACAGAATGAAGGGCACACTGCCAGGTAAGGGACTGGCACACTTTCTAAGAAAAACCAGGCCTCAGATTTCCAACCAAATTTAACAACTGACCCCATTTTCTTCCTACTTTATTTGAAGTGCTAGAGAAGAGAGGATTCCAATCAGGCGGAAATCACCTGAGGAAGGGCCACTCCCAAATTCAAAATATCCACGCAAAGAGAGAACACCACATTTGCATACTCTGCGCACTCCTCCATGTGTGGCGGCGGCCTGTGGGCTAATAGCTCCCAGTCGGCCCTGCGTCTGGCTGTTGTCTTGGGATGCTCTGAGGATTAAAGTACGATGGCACTGACCACCAGTTCCAGGCCTGAGCACTGGGAAGCCTCACAGCTTCTGCTTCTGCTCTCCTGAAAGCCCCAGAGCTCCAGAATGCACCAAAGAAGCCAAGCTCGTCTGCTCATGGGAGCAGTGAGGCCAAACTGAGCAGAAAGGGAGCTGAGGTCACAGGGAAAAGAGCTAAGGTAAGCAGGTGAGTGGCAAGAGCATACAGAGTAAATAACACAGCTTGTGATGAAGAACATGGTAAGTGAGTCATCCCTTGCAATGCCACCACAATCACGAGGAAGCATACAGCGCTACACATTTACATAGCCAGGAAGAGACGGGGTGTGGACTTGAACCCAGGACACATGACCAGAAGTGGTCCTCTAATTCAAGAATCATCAGACCTTTTCTTAGGTCTAGAAAGCAAATGCTTTTGGCTTTGCTGGTCACATGACCTCTGTGGCAACAGGTGACCTCTGACAGACTTTGGATTTACAAATGGATGGATATGACTATGCACAAAACTATTTAGGAAGCTCTGCAGTGAACCTTGGCTTGCTAATCACTATACCAGGCCAATGTTTTTCTACTTGCAACTTGTGTGTGTGTAGGAGTTGTGTGCTCCTGTGGGTGCAGGTCCACATTTGCCATGGCCGACATGTGCAGGTTAGAGGACTTCAGGAGTCTGTCCTTGCCTTTTACCTGGAGACAGACCTCTTGCTTTCCATTTTGTAAAGTAGGCTGGCTGGCCTTCGAGCTCCTGAGATTATCTCTTGTCTCCCATCTTGCCACAGCAGCACAGGTGTTACAGATGTACACGTAAACACCGTCCCTGGCATGGTGTGGGCTCTGGGGAGTTGAACCAGGCTTCTCACACTCGGATGACATGTGCTTCATTTGCTGAGCCAACTCCCCAGCCCTTTTCCCCCCCCACTTTAATGTGCGTGCTAATCACCTGGTAACTTTGTTACCATGCAGTCTCATGGGGGTGGTGCCACGGTCAGAGGCTTCAGTGCTGCTAAGTCCCCAGGAGACCTGGCTGCAGGACTATAGACAGCACGAGGCCTGTCACTCTGCTCTCTCACAAGTTCCACTCACCACTGTGACAGAGGCAGAAAAGGATGAAATAAGTTAGCCAGGTCAAGCCAGGAAGAAAGGCCCGTGCTGGTTTCCTTTCTTGCCTGGTGGATCCCTGACTGTACTTTGATGCAACACACTCAGTCTCCTCGTGGCATCTCCAGAAAATTTTCATCATGGATAATACTGGCCAGCCTTCCAGGTACACATTCCCAGCACACTCAGTCGACCGACAGCCGCTCCTCTAGGAACAGACCTGGTGACTCTTGGGGAGAGTCCCCTTTTATTCCAACAGTAGTTTCTATTTCAAAGACTGCCCCAGAGACTTCACAGAGGTGGCTCTGACTTGTGTGAGACAAATATGAAATACTTTATTACCACACTAAACCTGCCCCTTCCTCCATCATTAACAATGAGTATTTTTAGCATCTAGAAAATGTGAACCTCAGACAGATATGTAAATATTTAGCACCATCCTTTTGAGACTGTTAAGCTTTCATTTTCAATCATGTGGAGGTACGTGAACGTCTTCATTAATAGTCTAATTATATCATGTATTTTCATCTCGTACAATATTTTGCTTCTATATTTGAAATAATTGAATTCATTTCTGCTAATAAATGTTCTAAATGGACTTTCTAATAATTGAGATTAGCACATATTGTTCACCTCAGAAACAATGTATAAAACAACTCTTGTTTGCATCAAGCCATGGCAGAGCTGTCTGGGATCAGCAGTGGCTCAAGGTCATTTACAGCTCAAATTCCTCTTGCTCAGCTGTTCCAGATGAGCCAGTGTCCAAAGTAGGGCTAATGCCAGGCCTATAGTCTCAAGAGAAAGTCCAAGCTTGGAAGTAAGGCCTCCACCTACTTTATTAACATCCCTGTCCTTGGCATGCCAGTCTGTAACACCTTCCCCAGGAGGAACGCATGGCTGGCACCCCATCTGCTCCTCCGTCATCACCTCAAGGCATTCTCCCTGGCCCAGCTCTCTGGGCTCTTTCTGCCAGCTCCACTCTCCCTGAGGCACTGCCCTCCTCCCAGCATGCTGCATGCCACCTACTGATTATGTGCTCTCTGCTAGAAGGTAGGTACCTGGAGCAGGGGTCCATGCTTGGATTGTCACTGCCTTCAAGAGTTCCCATAGCAGCTGGTACAGACCAGGTACCTGCAGGTATTTATTTCTTGAGCCAGCAGTGGTTTGACAGGCATTTTCCAGGCTTTGGGACTAGAGCAGTGAAAAAGACAAACGAGGTCCCTCTTTCAAACAGAACTTTGCCAACCGACAGAACATAAGATAATGAGCCAAGCCGAGCAGAGAAGAGCACGGGTCTGCAGAGGGCCTGGAGAAGCTGCTTCTGGCCCATAGGGATGACATTTCTGCAGGGGTGGCAGCTCACTAATGATGGGGACAAGGAGACACTATGTAAATCATGCACATGCTTGTTGGAGTCTCTGTCATATTGATCTGCCATGGGTCTCTCTCTTGGCACTTTCTGTCCATCACATAACTGGTATCCTGGCCCGTTAGGCCTTACTGTGGATGCCACTCTCCTGCTACAAGTTTCCCTTTGCTGACCACTGACACTGTGTGTCCTGAACATAATGGGGTCTCTCGTGGGTCTTCTGCGACAGGACCACAGGATGTGCCTCTATGCCCTCTCCCGAATGAGATGCATGGCATGGTCTTATTGGGGAACAGCTGCTTCTTTTTCCTTTGGTGGGAGTTAACCCCATTGTTGCTGACTGACATCAGATGATGGCCAGTCTTACACCTGCACTTGGTACTTTGTGTTTTTGTTGTCTAATGGGTGGGACTCACACTGTAGCATCTTTCTTTTTAACATTTTGAGGGTTCTTCCCTCTAATTTTATAATATGCTAAACCCTTGATTTCTCTGTCTCTCTCCCGAACCCTCCACAACACCCGAGTGTGTGTGTGTGTGTGTGTGTGTGTGTGTGTGTGTAACTACACATGTATGTATATCTATGTGCAGAGACCAAGGGTTGATACCAGGCCTCTATATTCATAGCTCTGTACCTTATCTTTTGCACCAGGTCTTTTCATGGACCTGGAGCTCACCAATTCAGCTAGGCTGGCTGACCAGCAAGCTCCCAGGACCTTCCTGTCTCTGCCTCTCAAACACAGTAATTGTTAAGGGTGTACGGCTGTACCTGACAGCTTACATGGGTACTGAGAATCTGGACTCAGGTGCTATGCTTGTATACTGAGTCACCTATAGGCTCTAAAATCTTGATTTCTTGTTAGACATAATTGTTTACTCCTAAACAACACACACACAAAAAGCTCACTTAACCCTGAGTCCTGGTTGGCTATACAGTGAGGATTTTTACACTCTTTGATAACTTGACCTCTGACCAGTATTTGGCCTTGGTTGTGCATTTAAACAGACAAATGGCCACCAGAACCATCAGCTAGAGCATTGTCATATTCCTGGTGCCTCCTGTAGATATACACTCACTGCAGGCAGTCACTAAAGACCTACCTGCTCAGCTGTGGAGCAGTTTGGGTGATTCCTCTGCTCACTGCACTCTGTGACTCAGTACTTAGTCTTTTCAAGGAAGACTCATGACCCTTTCCCAGAGGTCGAGTAACTTTAAAAAAAAAAAAGTACATAATAAAATTGAGCTGAGGCTAAAGACTCTTGGGTTGAACTTTCCCTAAATACTGTACTGCTGCTGGCCTGGATAGGTATCTTGGACAGGACTCAAGTAACAATTCTATAACCTTCTGTGCCAGCTGCCCTGACTACCAGTCCCTCTTATGACTGACTTATGTGGGTGCGGCACAGGTTTGGGCTTTTTCTTGTTTAACTAAGCGTGCAAGCAGGGAGAGTCTATGGCTAAAGTACAGCCTCCAGGGAGTCTCTGTCTCCTGAGGGGCAAGATTATTATTACCTGTCAGCAATGAGGACTGGATGCTGGAGCAAAACCCAACTTTGATATAGGGCAATAAAGCTAATGGATAGGGGTAAGTATGTGCAGAAAGTAGTGGGGGTACACCAGTCAGAAGACTCCTGGGATGTGTCACGTCCCCAAAGCAGGTGGGGCATCTGCTCAATTAGGAAGCCTAGACAGGCAGCTACAGGATCCAGCTCTTTGTAAAGTGGTTTCAGGTTCAGGGACTTCATCCAAAGCAGGTCCCTTCTTAGAGAAATCCCAGCCTCCCCAAAGCAAGTGTCTTTCTGATGCTAAGAAGTCAGCCTTACGCATTTCAAAAGCATTCTTATTTTCTCTGCAGATTACTCAATTTTCTACTTCCTCCTGCTTTCCATTTATATTGTCCCAACTTGCAGGAGGATAATATTTTGACACGTTAGCAAACAATTAAAAGCAGTCATGACAAATTATGGGTGAAACTGGGCCTCTTTCTGCTGGTCTAGGTGCAAGGACACCTCATTAATCTGGATTCCACTGAGGCAGTAGAAAAATTGGGAATTGGGATGCTGGGGGTTACACCTGGCTACCATATAGGAGCCATATAGGTTGACAACTCTCCTGCCAGGGCTCAGGGTTCCCAGTTACATGAGAACACACTGGAGGGGCCTGAAGCCAAAAGCTGAGAAGGGCAGAGGCCATATCCATGAAGACCTGGGTGGGGCTTGAAATTTGGAAGCTGCAAATTTTAAACACAAGCTAGAAGGAACAAGTCGATTTTTTTTTCTTTTAAAATTCTGTAACATTGTGATTATACCTTTTAATTTTAGAAAGTAATGTGAGTATAGGGAAACAGTCTTTGTCAGCTACTTTTCCACCCAAGAATAATTAATACATCAATGCCACCTAGAAGCCATTTACTGTACACACTCAGTGTTTTAGAAAAATATTCATCATCTCATTTAACGTTTACAATAATCTCTATTGTGTGGGTGAAGCAGCCAGGGACTAGAGCTGTACAGTGAGGCTGAAGAAGACTGAAAATGCAGATTCACAGAGAGTGATGAGAGCTCACTTATGGAGGCTGACTTTGATCTTGGAATGCCTTAAGGCAAAGGAAGGGGTCTGGGTCACCCCCGTACCGGGAACTTCCTTCTCAAGATGGCAGCAGGCCCTCACCCGTGAAAGCCCTGTCTGTGTCCAGAGGCCTCAAGCAGGCCCTGTTACACATCAACTGGATATTATTGCTCTAAAAGTAAGATATACATTACAGAATTTACCATTTTAACCATCTTTTAAAAATGCTTTAGAACACCCACATAGAACCATTACCACTTTTAAAAATAATCCGGTTCCATGGCACTAAGTCCACTCGAATCTTTGTGAGACTCACTATATTTTCCGTTCTCTGCTATGGAAATGCCCAAACATTCCCACAAGGAAGAACAAGTCAGAATAGCCGCCTGCCAGGCAGCTTTAGCAACTACACACACACACACACACACACACACACACACACACACACAATCTTGACATCTTGCCTCATTTCTCCTTACCACTACATCAATCCTCTTTAACTAAACTGCAAAGAACAATGCAGATCCCAGACATTGTTACCAAAACCCCATTACCTATTTTAGCAAGATACAGTTGGTCCTCACAGCTGCCAATAATAACTGAGCAGGGCCTTGCACAGACACTCTGTCACTGCCTGACTTCAGACACCAGCCCACACAGCTGCCTTCACACACTGGTCTGCTTGTCATCTTTGCAACCTACACAGAACAAGCCCCACCTCTGATCCTGCTCAGCTGTCCCTCCCAGCTGCCCCCAACACTTCCTCCCTACAGGAAATATGTTTCCACCAAAGTGAACTTTGTCTCCACGCTTGTCTGAAAAAGGTCAGGGCTCTTAACAAAGTTTTCTCTGCCCATGTGGAAGCCATAGACTCCACAACAGAACACACAGAGTGCACCTCAAGCTACTCAGTAATGCTCCAATCAAGCTCTAACGGGACCCTCCTGCAGCTGCTGTGTGTGAAAACCTGTATGTGGAGATCTTTTATGTTCCCTGAGAGTTTTAGGCTCCTGAGAGAGTGTGTGTTGCTTATGTGGCCAAAAGACTGTACCTCTCCATAAGAGGTCACCTTGCTGTGTATCCCAGATCCTTGTCACTTCACAGCACAGAGCAGGCACATACCACAAGTTTTCCCTAGGGAACACAGGGGTCAAAAATGCCACCTTGTCCTTCCAGATCTATACCTGTATCCCACAGTGCACTTGGCCATTGCAGTTGCCTACAAGAGTGTAGTTAGTACCTGCACCCTTGACTCCATGAGCCATGGCCTGAAAGCCTGCCTTTCCTAGAAAATGGAGGTGCTGTTCAGGTCTGGGATTTCCATTAATGCAGGAGAGCGGGCCGCTGCCCTCTCCCAGGACTTGAGCTCACCACACTCTCATGACAGACAGTCTATACAAATCACCAGGAATTGATATTCTCTTACCTGCATCTGAAAACAATCTCGTCCTTCAATCAGACTATAAGTTCTTCATAGTCAAGGGCACATAATTCTGTGCACTAATCAGACATGGGTGGGAAATCCATAAACATTTGTAGTCAATTCATTAATCAGTATAACTGGTGGCATTACAGCCACAGGGTACAATGGGAAACCTGAGTGTGAGCTATAGCCCAGAGTAAAGAAACCCTTCCTAGCTTTTCAGTCACAACGCAGAACACAGCAAGAGGAGCATGTTCTCCCTTCCAAGACAACTTTTGACAGTTTCTTCTAACTGCTACTTATACCCAAATATCTTGGAGGCAAGCATACAAAACAACAGACGCTTGCTACATTAAGTACAGCTGTGTTTCAAAAATGCAGGTGCCACCAGAGACCTAAGTCTGCACCTGTTGAGGGAGACATACCCTTAGCCACCACCATTCAGAAGTGACATTTTACAGCAGAGCTGTTCCTTCCATATCCTCAGCAGGAACCCCATAGAGTCTGGGCAGAAGCCTGCTAATTGCATTGGCTACTGTGGATTCAAAATGGACTAATTTCTAACAGTCAGAACAAGAAGCACACCTTTAAGCAGGCCCTCTGTCACACCTCGGAAAGAGGTGAGTGACAGGTGAGTCTTCGCTTGACTCTATAAATGATCTGTCCTTGCAGCAACTCTCTCAAGGCATTACACATAACATATGAATCAATAATATCCAAACATTAAGACATAATAACATGTTCTTTGAATAAAAATAAATGAAGGGGGATTTAATTTTCCTCTGAAGGTTCAGGAAGGCATGCATAGACTTTTCAGTGTTGTGGTGACTCATTAATTATAAGTCAAGACATTTACCCCAGCTATCTGTTAGAAGAGCTTCTATAAGTTCATATAGTGAGCACTGTAATGATGTTACTTTCCATTGCATTATTTGGGAAAACTGTGTACTCTGTGTAGGCTGAGTAAACGCACATGCAGGGAGAAGAAAAAGCTTGACTCCAGTGTGCATGGAGGGGATACAACAGTCTTGCTACTGTCCATACAAGCAGGTGACTTTCTATACATTATGGATGTGGAAAGGATTCGGCACGCAGATAAACTGGAACCCCAGGTTCAGAGTCATAGTCTATCCAGAAGCTGTGTAGTTTGGGCTATCCTTCATTTTCATCCACATGTGTGTGCAAACAGGGACTGAATTTCTGCAAAGGTCTAATGAACATTTCAGTCGACACTGTTTCTCTTTTGGTGCCTGCTCTGAAAAGGGAATGCACTATTAACACAAAAGAAAGCCGCCAGAGCTAGACTCCACTGTGGGCCCCTCCTCACAGCTTTCTGCTGGAACCTGAGACACTAACTACCCAAAAAACTCATTTGGGGACATACTGCTGCCACCAGATATAATAGTTGTCATGACATATGAATAGCATTCACTTAGTGACTGCCATCTGGGACATGATGTGAGCTATGTTTCCATTAGACAAAAGAAATGATTAAGATGAGTAATCTCCAAGAGGCTGGGGAACATGGCATGTAGATAAATGGGAACCCCAAGTTGAGACTCACAGTCTACCCAAAAGCTGTACAGTTTGGGCCAATCCTTCTTCATTTTCATCCACCACATATCCTAAGTCTTAAGAACAAGGGTTCTCTCTATTCCCAGGGTCTGACCTAAATCCACTGATAAACAGCACTTTCCTGAGTTGCTTTCCATAGAAAGTTTCTTTCTATGGCAAACCCTGCCTGTCATGCTGAAAGATGGAGTCAAACAAAGCACAAACCCTAGCAGCTTGCTCTCATAGGAATGATGTCTGTGCTGCCAGGACATCATGAGGCAAAAATGAGGCACCATCCCTCAAGACACAGGATAGTCTTCAAATCAGAGCACTCTGTGGGATGCTGTGCCTCTGGGGGAAGTATACACAGGTCTCAGAGCCAAGGGGAACCAAAGAAAATGTCCTCTATTCTCTGAAGAGACTTGGAGCATCCCTTTCCTGAAATTCCAACCTCTGTGATGATGAGGACTCTTGGCCCCTAAAAGGAAGAGCCATCTTGACCAGGGGAGGCAGGGAGAGTTCCACTGTATTATAGCTCGGCTGCCTTCCGGGTACTCTGCAACCCCAGTCTAACAATCAGTGGGAATACAGGGGTGTCATCATCTTGCCTCAACATTGACTCTGATAAGCAGGCAGTGGAATGAAGAGGAATGCAGGTAGCATCTAGGCCACCCACATGGTGTCCCTAGTAGATTCACTCATTGTGACGATAGGCGCCTGGTCTTAGAGTGTCCTGGTGATGGTGGCTCAGGTGTGGCAGGAATAAAGTTCTGATCCTTCCTGGGCCAGCACTACTGCTAAGGGTGAGCAGAACCCAGAATGATAGTTCATCAGCTGACACTCAGCAGCTGAGCATCAGTGAGAGCAAGAGCATTCACTATTGGTGTTGGGAGGCTGTGCAAGCATGACACTTCTGGGAGGAGAGGTGGTACCAGAATTGAGGCTGATAAAGGCCAGAGTTGGTGAGATTCAGCCATAGAGTCCCCTCCTAGGAAGCCCCTGTGGCCAGCTGTGAAGGCAAGTAGTCAAGAGCCTCCAGAGCCTGTCCTGTTGGCCTCACTACAGCGTAGCTCTCCTGGAGCTCCTGCACATGCCACCAGAGTGAGGCAGCATACAGAGGGGCACCTCCTGCTGAGAACCAGGCAGTGATGGCTCCAGACAATTCCCAGGAGGCCAAGGTCCTATTGGATGCAGGCAAACTGTTCTCCCACAGCCTAGACCTGTTCCTCCCTTTCCTTTCCTACATACTGACCCCTAATAAACACACCACACCCCAGCATTTGGCTTTGTATAGCTAACAAGTGGGGCTGCTGGAATCCTCACACGGAGGTCTACATGTGGGGACTGTTGACAAAGTGTGAGCCCCAGTGTCAACACACGGATAGCTGGGGAGAGTGACAGCAGCCTTCAGAATGACTCAGGTGCTCTATGCAGCCACATTCATTCTTCCCTCTATGGCTGACTGGTTCTGGCCAGTGAGCTGCCATCTCATTCCTTGGACTCCAAGGCTATAAATCTAGACTCATTTGTAGCACAGAAGTATCTGTCCATCCTGGCTGATAAAGTACTGCCTCTGCCAAAAGCAGTGTGCACTGGGCAAAGCTCCAGGGCCGCCAGGCACACTGAAGCATAAAGCTCTGCAACTGAGGGAGCCACGCCTTTCCACCTGCAATGAATCTAAAGCCATAGTCTTGAGGCTGGCTTCACAACAGGCCTCCAGCAAGTGGGGGACATGACCTCTAGGAACCGCAAATAAGAGCAGAGGACGGGGCCAGAGACCATGCAAAATCATGGGGAAAGACAGGTGTAAATGTGCTCTAGAACCTGAATTTGTCTGCCTTTCCTACACCATCGTACCCTAGAAGAGAAGGGGTGGGGTGAAGGATCAGCAGGGCTACTCTGATAAAACCTCAGGAACTCAGAGTTTCCCTAACACAGGATGAAGCAGAAGAGATGCCCCTTGGCTCTTACAGTCTAGGTTTCATGGTGCTCCAAATATGCTTCCTCAACAAAACAGAAGTTCCTTTGGGGTGAGGACAGTTCCGCATAGTATCTACACGTCTGCTGAACAAACTGCATTGAATTAATTGGCCATAGGGGACCTCTAAATTCTAAGTGTTCCTTTGTTTTGTTTTGTTTTGTTTTTTAAAATCTGCCAAAGAACTGTGAGAGAGAGAGAGAGAGAGAGAGAGAGAGAGAGAGAGAGAAAGATAGAGAGTGTGTGTGTAAGAGGGAGAGCTCATCCAGCCCACATGTGATGTTGAAAGTCAGGTCTATGGAGAGCCTTATGGGGGTGGGGGGTAAGGTCCATTTTAAACAACAAGAGGTTTGGAGGAGGGAGAAAATGTAACTGACAGCTTCAGTTTACTTAATGTATTATCTAATTTCATTGCTAGACTCTTTTTACAGCATGCCCAAGTCTAAGCCCCCTTCCCCACTCCAAATCAACTTCTATTCTGTTATGTCCTGAATGGAGAGAGGAGCTTTACAGAGCCACCATGTCTGGAAATTATGCTCACAGTATGGCTAAGAATGAAGTAAACGTTACTGTACAGCCGTGATGAATTACAGGGCCATGTTCTTCAGAGCAGAGTGATGCCCTGCGATTCTCTCTGATGACAAGAAGTCCTCAGATCTACACACCACATGGGGAGCTGGAAAAGCTGCCATAAAGAGAGTCCTAGAGCAAGAGTTACAGCCAGAGCACCAGAACACACTGGGAAAGAGACCCAGGGACATGCATGTCACTTTAGGAGTCTCTCTGCAGACTGGGCACAAAAGAAACCCTGGGAAAACCCTGTCCTGTGACTATGTACTCTCCATAGTTCAAGAGTAAGCTGTTTTTAATTTAATTGAGAACCAAGTCTTGTTACAGAAGGTTAAGGTTGAGGTCACTGGGTGAAAGATGACAAGATGAGCAGGAAAAGTATCGCTTAGCTGGCCTTCCTCTGGATTCTAGGGATGTTTACTCGTCCCTACTGCTTATTCAGCTGAGAACATGCAGGCAAAGGCCCATGTATAAGACCCTGCACACTTTGGTTTCTGAAATTCCCAAGGCAGCTAAGGGGGATGCCGAGCGCACAGTAGGCATTCAGCAAACAACCATAGATCTGCAATCAATAGTGCTTACGATAGCCCCATGTTAAGGCCTCAAAGGACATGCTGACCTGCATGACTGACCCTAACAGAGGGCCTGACCCCTGCCTGCACGTCACTACGGAAGATACCTGGGTGTTTGGTCCGAGTTGCCAGTCATTAGGGCGATGGCTGCAAGAGCCACAACGAGACCCCACAGCACACCTATCCCACATCAGCTGCTGACACAGGTAAGGGTGTGGGGCACCTGGACTCCAAAACCCTGCTGCTGGGGGCGTGAAGCAGTACAACTTCTTTTGGAAAACAGTTCATCGCTTTCTTAAAAAGTTAAACATACACCTACGATGTGACCAAGATACTGTCATGTTATACTTACATGCATGTATACTGTCACACCATACTTACATGCATATACTTATATATACTTGCGTATATTTATACAGAAAAAACTGAAGCACATGTCCACACAAAGACTGGTACATGAAGGGTCAGAATAGCTTTATTCCCAGCAGCCAAGCAACCCAAATGTCATTAAGACACAGGGACAAATCGTGGACTGCTCAGGGGAACACTATACAGCAACAAAAAGAGATGATGCAAAAAAATACAATAAGGCCGAATCTCAATGGGCATGCCAAGCGCTAAAGACAGATTTTAAAAAGAGGGTGTGGGTTATCTGACTTCATCCACATAAAGTTCTAGAAAATACGAACTAATCTACAAGAAGAATGACAAAGGGGAATGGAACAATATCTGAGTTGGGAAATAATGTTCATTTTCTTGGTTACTGCAGAGTGTTACTTACACGTTTATACGTTATTTCACAATTTAAATACATATGATTTATCATAAAATACAGCTATTAAATAATGGCTGTAAAGAAAAAAGAATGCACATCAGATCTAAAATAAACTAAATTGTCACATGTACACAAACACAAACATAAAATTTTTAAAAATCTAATTTGTATACTCGTGATTTCATAATCATGTTAATTCTCAAGTAACCATTACACAGAGTAACCACATTATATAAAATGGCATAGTGAAGAATGAAACTGGAACCTGCAGCCTTTCTGTAGTCACAGGCTAAGAGGAATGAAGTGACCGTGTGGACGCTGGGCATGTCTTGGAAGTAGACCACATGGTGACGTGAGGCTCCATGTTCTCCTCAGTTGAACCCCAGCAGGCCCCATCATTTCCACAGTGAGCTCTGCAAACTTGCCTCACAGCACCCCTCTCTCTAAACACAGGCTCTGACAGTTTTTCCAGATGCACTACCCCTGGAGAACTCCTTATATCTCAGAGGAGGAAACGCTCTGAATCTCAGGTACCAGCAGGAATCTTCCTAGAGCTGTTAACGCCGGGATCCTGGGTCTCTCTCCCAGTGTCCCATGTGGTTCCAATGCACAGCTGTGGTTATCTCTGGCAGGCTGGGCTCCTTTACTATGAAGCCTGTTCTGTACTAACCCAGCTGTTTGAGTGCCCAGAGCTACTGGTCCCTGCTCACTCCCCCTGCATCTACATTCAACAGCACATTTCCACTACCTTCACCATGCTCCAGATTGAAGGAAAATGTCCAATTCTTTCCACACTAGACCCAACTGGAGAGATTTATGTCACAGCAAGCCAGAAGTCAATATGACAGGGGCAGCAAAGTGTGCCTGGGTTTTTACTGCTGTGTGTCCATCTACTGGCAGTGAGTGCTGGGCTAACTGGCATTCTACCACCAGAGTCCATTCTGCCCCAAGTGACTCCAGCTGAGACAAAGGCACTCCCTCCTCAGTCACTGTGCCTATGGTTATGCTATGCAGAGACTCCAGTGACTGCAGCCTATAGCTTACTAATGGCCAGTGTGGCAGGCACAGAGAAACATACCAGATCACAGGAATTACTTCCCAGCCCAGGCAGAACAAAAGCATTTCAAAGAGTCTCACTTGTACCCAGCTTTAGCTGGGAACCCTACAGTGTGACAAGCTAACAATCCTAGGCTCCAGCTATTTGTTATGCAAAGGAATTAAACGATTACCCTTTGCTTTCAATTACTTTATCATGTCTGCTGTTTGGAAGGCTGTACTAAGCAAGATTCAACATATAATGAAGCCATAGCTTTGTTTACTGTGATTCAAACTTGATGCAATGCTTTAAAATAAACGCTTTTAGATATTAAAAAAAGAAGAAACAGCGCCTATCTGATGAGCCTTGAGGAACCCCCATTCTTTTCTTCCTTTGCCCTGTAATGGCCAGTGAGGTAATAGCCACAGCAGACAGCTGTCTTCCTGGATAAAATCACCTTGTAAAGGAGAAATGCAATTAAAGGGCACAATGAAATATCATTTAAAACTGATTCTGCAGGCTGCCATGCCCCGCTCAGGGTTCAATGGCTAGGTTCTTTATTACTGTTTTCTAGTCTCTGCAACTGCTCCCCACCTGTATTTACAGAAGACATTCAGTTCTCACTTTTCTCTGTGTCACATGTAGTCTGAGATAGGAACAGGACAGGGTACTGTGAGCAGGGCCAGGACCAGAGCTAGTCACTGTCTAGCTAGTCACTGTCTAGCTAGTCACTGCAGCTAGACAGCTGCAGGTACCCATGCTGTCCAGAGCTGGGCACTAAAGACTACAGGTATCTGTGAGGTCAATGGGGCAGCAGGCTGTGCCAGAGCTGTCACCATAACTCTGGTGGTCTCCCTTGTCCTCTCTCACTTGGTTTTTGCATTCCCCTGGGGACACAACATTTTATCATAAAGGTTTCAGATCCAGTGTTCCCCATCATGCGTGGCTTTGCTGCCTGCTACTTGATACACCAGCCTGAAACCTCTGCAGATAAACCATGTGGCACCCAGAACTTGCATTCCAAGGACCCTTATTCGACTCATGCCAGCAGCCTGGGCTTGTCAAAGAGAAGCTGCAAAGGGCTCCCAGGAAGTGAAAAAGCAGTTTCCAACTTGATTAATAAAATAAAAAGATGCCGAGGTTCCTAAGATCTGCGGCAACAAGGACCTTCTGTCTGTGAAACGGGGAAGAAAACACACTGCTCTCCCGCTGTGGGGAAGATGTGGAATAGGCTTCATCACCTGTGGGCTCATATGGAAAACACACTTGTATTCATGAGATTCAGTACTCATAGTTTCATTATCTGTGAACATGTTCTACAGATAAGGGGCATGGACATACACATAAGCGCAGGCAGGGGCATAGTAAGCCTGACCGCCCAGCGCCACCATACACAGCAAGACAGGCTCAGGACCCCACTCCAACAGTAGCAGGTTGTTGACCACAGCACTTGGCAACAGGATGCTGGTGTAGTTAAAGTAAGCGCGGCCCATTTGTCACTCTGCCTGAGGTTTGTGAGTACCTCAAGATGTGCATGCCTTGAGAAGAAGCATTACTTTCTCCCTCTGTTTACAAGTCCTTTCTTCACCATGATTGGCCTGGCCATCTAAACACCAAACCTGATCTGAGTGAAAAGGATACATGGGAAGTGGGAGGCTGGGGTGGAGATCAAAGGTCCAGACAGAGGCCAGATCAGAATGGGGTTAGGGACATCAGGCGTCCTGCCACAGGCAGTTCCTGTGAGTGTGTGTGTGGGGGGGGGGGGACACCAACTCCCCCTGAATGAAAAACCAGGGGCAAAGTTCTGCCATATATCTCAAGCACTACAGTCCCGACAAGCTACAGATTTTGGTCTGTGGCTATTAGTTGAGCGGAACACAGTTCTCTCAAGGGAAGAGAAGTGGCTTTTACAACATATATGCTAATGAATCGCAACGATATAGAGCATTTAAAACAAAATGTCCCTATATTTATTCTCCACGGACAGATTTTTGCATTAATATTTATGAGGGATTCCTCGTTTATTTCTCCCAGAGACTTTTCTCCTGCCCAAAGAGAGGGGATAAAAGATAAGTAACATGAACCAATTATCTTTTAAACAGCTACAAAGGACTAGCTTATTCATCTGCAACCTGCCACTTGATTCATCTCCCTAATATACCACTTTCCACATACTGGGCTCTGCTCACCAGCCCCAGGGACCCGCTCTTCCACAGTGTGCTAAGGCTGGCTTTTCAGGCCTGTCCTCTGTGAAAGTCTCCAAGCTCAATCTCTGCACCTTCCCCCACCACTCCCTCTGCCTAGACGGCACTTGGTTTCAAGCCACTTAAACTTCCTGAATGAGGAATGAGGGAGCACTCTTTTCTCCATAGGAACCATACATATCACACTTGTCCTCCCTCCTCTTTGGTGACAGACTCAAAGACCATTTCTTCCTCTACCTACCAATCACCTGAGGACATAAGTATAACAACGATTATGGGCTTGTCTCTCCTCAAATAGAGACTCTACACAGCAGTGAGGAGACAGAGGCAGAAGAAAGTCTACTCCACACCCTTGGCCTCAAATACTTTCCAAGTCTACTTCAAAACAAGCAGGTGCAAACAGAGGCAAAACCAGGAAATGGAGAGGTGTGTGGGCCAGTGAGCAAGGCTGGGTGGGGAAAGGCTCTGGGCTCACCCTGGGCCCTGGGAAGCTGAGTGTTTCGACTGGCCTCTAGAAGTTGTGGAGACCAGAACCCAGCTTTGTAGGAGAGTCCTCTCTATCCTTGGGTTGAGGTGGCCCTTCAGCCACAGTTACAGACATAGCCGGATATGGCGGAGTTGCTATCGATAGCTTCACTGTTACTTGCAAACTGGCTAAAAGGAATAGACAAAAAGTTACTGGGTCCCCAGAAGAAGGTGGCAGGGCTGGTGATTCCTGTGAAGGCAACCATAGCTGTCTCAGCACTACTCTGTCCACTCAAGACATCAGACAGATGTAAGCACTGTGGACTTTTCTTATGTAGGTGCTGGAGAGCTGAATGCAGTTTCTCATGCTTTCGCAGCAGCCCTTTGTCTTCTTGGCATCTCCCCAGCCCACGTAAACTGTTTCTGAGGGAGACTGGCACTCCTAGCCAGTCTTGGGGAAGAGCAGAAGTCCTGAGTCAGAAGCTCAGACGTGTCGGGTGTTAATAACTGAGCCTCAGCAGCAACAGTTATTGGAAACTGATCTCCTCCTTATTAATATGGTCCCGCAATGGAGAGAAAAGATCTCTCTATGTTCTAGAATGCAAACAATATTTTAATCTTTAATTATATTCTCAATTTCAGCTCTTCTGGAGAACTGCAGCCACCTAGGCCTAGGATTATTTCTTTATTACACAGCCTCTCTGTGGTATTTAATGAATATTGTTACTTAATGCTAGCCAATGGGGAAAAGAAGGACTTAGTAAATTTCTACCTAAGTTTTAAAGACTTTTCCCCAAACTCAGCAAACTTTCATATGCATGCTTCCCTCCTCTGTGGGACACCAGTCCAGGCCAAACACTTGCTCTGTTGTAGCCCTAGCTCAGGCTGAGCCTACTGTGTACTGTGAAAAGCCTCCAGCAGAGGAACTGAGCCAATGGCTACTAGCTGTGGCTAGGCTCAGGTCAAACAGAACTCAGCTCCACATAACCACATTCTGCCCTCACAAAACAGTCTCAATAGTGAGGGAAAAAAAAAATCCCCAGACACCACCACCATGACCTTAAGGATGCAAGCTCATGGTCACCACAGACATGACTTTGCATGTCTATGCAAAGAGCTGCAACACACAGGACTTCATACTTGCTGGGGGGAATAAAAATGGAAAACAAAACAAAACCTTTTTTAAAAAGGTCTTAAAATCAACAGAAGAGAGAAAGTGGCAAGAGGCAGCAAGCCCCAGGACAGCCTCCCACACAAGCACTGCCTTGCTGGTGACAACACACCGGTGGCCCCGGAAGCTCTGAGCCATTCATCATTCTCACCCAGGACAGACTGCCTTGCTCCCATGACCCCTGGTGTTTCCACAAAAACCAAAAGACAACATGGGACTTCTGAGGACAAAGCAACCACGTGGGACTGTGAGTGGGTGATCTTGGGAGCCAGGAGCACGTATGGTGGTAGCAGGAGACATGCGTCATTTGACTCAACTAAACTCAGTGGCACAGAGAAGGCACTCTGTGCTTAAGTACAGGGTTGAGTACGGCGGCCTCTGCCTGGAGCTGATGGCACTTTCTTCCAGCAACTGCATCACAAGTTTGCCTACTCAGATACATGCAGTGTGAGGACAGACCTCCCTTGAAGGTCTCAGACAATACTGAAACACACAACATGTTGAGGAAAGGTCACTAGAAGGCTCAAAGGACATCAAAGAACAGCAGTCAACATAAAAATGGGATGAGACACTGATACACACAATGTGAGCGAATCTCAAAGGCTACACACTGAGTAAATGGGAAACAGACAGCACGTTCTGCACTCCATTTGTGCGATGTTCTAGTGATAGCGACTAGAGGAGATGGCAGAGACCACACAGGGGCCACAGAGAAATGTAAAGACAAGTCATGGACTCTGAGAGCCTGGCTGTGTGTGTGTGTGTGTGTGTGTGTGAGAGAGAGAGAGAGAGAGAGAGAGAGAGAGAGAGACAGAGACAGAGACAGAGACAGTGGTATGTGGAAAGCATGGTTCGAAGACAGGGTTCCTAGAGGTGATGGTTTTGAACAAGTATGCATTGTTTACTAACAGGGTCACGCTGAGGGAAAGGAAAAGGAAACATGAAGAAAAGGAAGCCCAATGGGGAACTAAGGCAGGAACAGCGGAGAGTGACTTGTTCCTCTCCAAGGACTGTCCTAAAGGAATGGCACTCTGATTCAGCAGGCGGGATCTTTGCACACAAGAAAATGTGAAAGACACTAGTAGCCCTGCCTGCAGGGGATAGTAGTAGTATTTTCAAAAAGAACCTTTCAGAAAAACTAGTTTTCCCTCAAACTGGAATGAGGACGCGGCATGCTGAGTTAAAGCAGAAATGACTCTTTCATCTCTGGCCACTGAAAGCCAGCTCATCATTAGCTGTCGAGGCCATAGTGTTGTGGACCCTTCAACCTGACTACATGGGTCCAAACTAGCATCCCCTGCTAAAAGAGAAGTATACCCAAACCTGCTACTGGGAGAGGGCACAACATAGCCATATCTGACAGACATGACTCACAGATCAATCAAATAAGACAGACATTCTAGACAATAACATCAATCCAAAGGGGGGTGTGGAGGTCAAAGGTCCAGCAACGTTTTCCCAGCCACTGGGAGACAGCCTTTTCCAAGAGGAACAGCACCCCTTCTGCCAGAGGCATCACTGAGGGGGGAGCACTCAGGACAGCCGGAGACAGGGAGCTCAGTGATGCACTATGAACACACTCCATTTTTACCTCTTTACAAGCTTCCTGAGGAGGGAGGTTATGGGGGAAGAAGTCTTTAATCTCATCCTGTGGAACACAGGAGCAAGCAAGTCTGCAGGTGACTACTGTTTAAGCCACTGCATCTGAAACACACTTCTACAACAGTCCCATGTTCCTGCTTATGGTCACTGTACAGCTCAACAGGGCCAGCACAGACAGTGAAGCAGGAAGCAACCCCGGGAAGCCCCTGGCTGCTTTCTTCACTGGTTAAAGCCTATTCTAGCCTTAGGAACCTGAATGTCTGGCAAAGCTGGTAGGAGGGAAACCTGGTGAAACTTCATGGGGTCCGTAAGTGGATCTTCCCCAGCACCTGACACAGGGACTCTCAGGGACATGTCTACAAACACCGATCCTCTCGTAACAGAGCACCAAGAAAAATCAAAGTCCAGTTCCACAAAAGTCCAGCCTGGGGAACCACTGAGTTTAATGGCTTCAGGGTATGGGTGTTCCCAAAGCAGGCTTGCCACAGGACGGTCTCATCATCCCAGTCAGGACGATGACTTCCCTAAGACAAGAGCAGGATCCCTACTTCAGTCAACTTCCATCCAGTATATTCAAGCACCTCCCCTTACCACAAGAGCAAATGCAGTTAGAGCAGACTTACATGCAAATGGCCAGAAGGAGAGCACCTCCAGAACCTCAGGTCAGCGACCCCACCCCTTTCTTCTATGAGGGAATATCAACAGCCAACAGGCCTGGTCTTGAGAGTCTCTTGCAAGATGATGAAAGTAATGGCTACTATGCTCTGAAGACAGCACTCTGCAAGAGCAAACAGGACCTGGCACACACTCTTAGGATGCCCTGTGACTCACTGTTCTGTCTCTAGTCTCCCGAAGGCAAAAGTACATGTCAGTCTTCTCTGAAGCTTCTGCTGATGTACAGACTGGCACTTAGTGGGCCTGAGTAAATGGACCTGTCTGGGGCCTGCTCTTAGCTATCCTTCCCTGCAGTGGCTTTCTATTAGCAACTCAGTGCTTTTAAATCATGTCTGCACGTTCCCTGCCCCTTTTTCTTTCACAAGGGACAGTTCATGCCCTCCTGTTGAATGCCATTCAGACACAGTGACTCATTTCTAACGGACAAAATGGTGGACAAGAGATACTCTGAGGCTGAGTCAGAAGAGGACCACTTCCTCTTGGCTTAGCCTCTTAGACGGCTGCTTTTGGAGAAGCCAGTGCCATAACTGAGGACACTCAAGAAGCTTGTGGCGCAGGAAAGAAGCACAATCTCTTGTCATCAACCAAACCCTGCTTACCTGCTGCTGGGCTCTCTCGGGGAGTTCTAAAGAGACACCGGACAGGGCCATAGTCAGAGAGCTCAGCTGGAGTCACTGAGTGGCAATGAACAGTTCCTGACCTCAGCTGAGCCCTTAATGACTATGGCCCTAGCCAATGTCTCAGTAGGACACACTGAGAGCCTGAGTCTGACCTGGGCAGGCAAGCCACCTGCTTGAGGAACCCTGACCCAAGATGGCAGGACAGAGAATGCCTCTTATTGCTACCACAACATCCAGGGACGATTTATCTGGCAGCAGTAGTTAACACTAAATTTGAGGGTGCAGGGGTGAGGGAAAGGGACAGGTAATTAATATACCAACCTGGTGAATCTGGATGCTTCATAGTGGGCTAAGGGATTTCCTTAATGATAAAAGTAAATGACAGTAATCATGTTTATAATAAAATGTTATCATCAGGACTCTGCTGTAGGATGGTACAACCACTGACTATTAACACACTATCAGCACACCTGTCTGAGTGCTTCCACAACCACATCCTGCTGCTTCTCATCAGCTACCTCCACAATGTTCCAGTGCAGGGAAGAGGACAATCTCTCAATTTAATCCTTTTTGGAAAGTATTGTTTATAAAAATAATTGTGTGTATGTATGTGTGTACTGAAAAAAAATCTACCAAATCTTAAAAGGGTTTTCCTATACAAAGTGAATAAAGTGTAATTAATAAAGAATTTAAAAAAAAAAAAGGTTTTCCTTGGGATGGCATAATGTATTTGTTACCTCTGGTTTTTCTTTACATGTGCATCATACATCTATTACTTGTGGTTGGTATCTCTTTTTTTTTTTAATTTTTAAAAAATGTTCTTAATTGTAGTAGGCTGTGTCCTAGTCCTAGCCAACATCAAACAGAATGAAGGCCTGTGTGGAAGTCTGGATATAGATCCTGCCTATGAGGCAGTAGTTCTATGAAGGGATTCCAGCAGGCTGAGAGCCTGAGAGCTCAAAGATGTGAAAGAGGAGCAGTCAATCTCTGCAGGAAATGGCTCTAGCAGACAGGAAATCATTCCACTGCTGTATTCTTAGGGTGCCGTAACCACTTCTCACTTTGAAACCAAGTCTTGTGAGTGATCTATTATAAATGTATGATGACAGTTGTGAATACTCCTCTCTCTTTCCCTCTGGCATCAGAACAGTGTCTGTTGATTGCCTTGGTGCTTAAAATAGCTTCTAAGTGTCCTCATAATAGCATGTCACCTGTAAACAGGTTTCAAGCCAATGCAAATTAACAAATGGTGAACAGATGGACTAAGAACTGACTTTTGTCAGGAGAGAGTTAGCAACAAACACTTTTTGGCTTCGGTCTTATGGGACCATTAGAAAGTCTTTCACTTCTTGCCAAACATCTTGCCTCAGTAGACAATCCATGCAGGGAAAATGACAGGTTACAAGGACCATCAGACTTCAGGGAGCTGCGTGCTGAGATATGCAGAGTCACCGAGTCAATACGATGCGATGCAACAACAGAGTAGCACTCCGAGAGAAGCTTTTTGCTTTTCAAGTCAGCTTCTTCTCAAAGAACACAGCACATGTACATGCATGCGGCATGCAAAAACAGTGGGGGGAGTGCTGCTTGCTTATGTTCAGCTTGTCTGGAAGGTGCAGACTGTGAGGGGGTCCACAGAACATGGAGACAGCTGTAGACAGTGTCTGCTGCAGGAGAATACCCCAGTGACCCTACCCAGCCATTCTCTTTCCTCAAGTCTATGCCATAAGCCGTCGCCAGTGAGTCCTTGTTTGACCACTTATTTAAGCAGGCCCCGCTATTGCGATCTATTCTTTTCCCAGCATTAATTATAACTGAAAGCTACGGTATTGGGGACCATCTTGCTTGTAATTACATCCTCAAGAGCTGGAGTCTTGCCCGGCACATAGGGCACACAGTAAGCATTTGCTAACCAGACAAAATCAGTGAGCCCCTGAGAAAAGGTGAATATGGATATCGTATATGCAAACTATCTTTTGAGCAGCCAATGTAAAGATGCTGCTTGAAGCTGAGGCCAGGAGCAAAGGGGCGGACAGAGAAAAGAATGACGTGGTAGGGAATGTCTGAGGCCCACACAGTCTCTAGGAGCGTGACCCCTCTGAGGAGTGTACATGCTGGGAGAGACCCTACCAGCAAGGCCTCTCAGCACTCAGCTAGCCAGCCAAGTGGGTGAACCAATTGAGGTAACAAATATACGGAGCAGGGAAAAAAAGCCTTTGTGCTCCCTGTTTTTATAGTGCTCTAGAAAAATAGCTTAGTGAAAAAGCACAGTCTTAGCATATACAAGGCTTTGGGTTCACACACACACACACACACACACACACACACACACACCGTGCATACACTTGTGTCCATGTGTGTGCTCACGTACACTCAGAACTAGCACAAATGACAGCATATTATTTTACTTATATAGAGTTCAGGATCTGGCAAAACTGTGGTTTTGTTTGCTCTTGGAGGTTTTGTTTTGAGACAAGATCTTACTGTATAGCCCAAGGTGGCCTTAAACAGAGATCCTCCTGCTGCAGCCTCCCACATGCTGGGACTCACAGGCACAAGCCACTACACCAGGCTAAAATTAACTATTAAAAAAAAAAAAACAAAATGGGAACAATACTCAGCATAGGATTAAAGGCAGTTTGGGTGCCAACTGGGAGGCTGGGGACTCTCCTAGCATTTTAGAATTGGTAGCTACAGGGAGGTACACAGGAAAGGAGAAGCACCACACGGTCTGCTGTGCCTGTTATCCCTGTTAGTGAAAAACCAAGAGCACGTGGGTTACTAGGTGACGGCAGCAGCCAGCCTAGCTCTTCTCTACCCAGCTTAAGCATGTCCTCTAGGCCTGTGCTTACCAGAATGTACATAGATCTATTGGTGTCCTGCCAGCTTCAGAACTGAGCTGAGGAAACAGTAAGATATGAGGAACCTAAAACTCCCAGCTGGAAAGTCCTACACCAGACACATACACTAGAAACCATGTCACAGCTGCTCCAAAACAAACTTAAGGTAAGTTCCACTTTCTAGTCCTGCTAGAGTCCTTTTAAAAAGGACACTATTTGGAAGGAAAACAATCCTTCCTACCAACTCCAAATGCACAAAGCAAAGTTCATCCAGCTGGAAAGCCCTCCACAAACCCTTCACTCACTGAGGTGGGAGAACCAGAGTGGTGGGCTGAGCCTTCGGTCTCCGCTTGGCAGACACACCCATCTGATTTGCAGAGCGCTTCAAGGACTGTTGGTTCAAAAGGCCAGATGCTAGACCTGCATGGTACTGCAGCTGCAGAGACAAGAGGGAAAAAAACATTGCATGAGCTCAGGACAGCAGGCGTTAAATTATCAATCCTAGGCCATTCTGTCACCTCACACATTTTAAGTTATTTCAAATACTGCTGCTAACATTCTGCTGCAGGAAATTTATTCCTAAGGTGATAATTAAATGAAAAGAAAAAGCAGCAAAGTTGTTCTTCATGACAGTAACGCACCAATGAAAACTGGACACCGCACTGATTGAGAAACAAAGCAAGACGCACTGCGAGCCAAGAGACGCACGCAGGTGCTGCTCTGCGATGTGCACTTCTCAATACTACCAGAACTCTGGAGGTGTGGCGGTAGAAGCTCACCCAGAGTTTTCAAGGGTAGTCTGAAAGCCTGGGTCATGTTGCGGAGAGGATATGGACAGTTTTTGCCATGGAATTCTTGCTTGTAAAGAAAACTACAAAACTGATCCTGGACTGTGTAAGCCAGGACCTCAACTTGATAGCCACACAGGCTAAGCACATGAGTTCTATGTCATTTTTCCCATTGGTGACGTAACTAGTGTCATGATAAGAGCCAGCTCAGGTCACAATCTGACAACAACCTATACAAACAGACCCAGGCTCTGGAGGGAACAGCAGAGATAGTAATTTCATTTCTACTCACATACCACTGAACAGTGCAGTGGAGAGGAAGCTACATATATGATGTGGGCTCAGGGCCAGGACCCTTCGCTTTATTCCTGGACAAACTGCTGAGCTTTCAGGATGCTTAACACAGAGCATTTTACTCCCTGTGGTATCTTTTGTGGAGAAGAGAAGTGGCACTGCCTAGTTCTAACCCAGACAACTTTGTGTAGAAAGCCACCTACTAACTTTTAGCCTGTGTAGAGTGGAATGCATACATTTTAAATGTACCATTGAATGGATTTAGGGCAGTTGTTCTCAACCTGGGGTTGCAATCTCTTTGGAAGTGAGTTGACCCTTTCACAGGGGTTGCTTAAGACCATCAGAAAACACAGATATTTAAATTATGACTCATAACAGTACAGTATTATATTTATGAAGTAGCAAGTGAGATAATTTTATGGTTGGGGGTCACTACAACATGAGGAACTATATGTAAAGGTCTCAGTGCTAGGAAGGTGGAAAACTACCGGTTCAAACAACAGCATGGAAAATTTCCCAACACTGCAGAAAGATCCCTGGTGCCACAGACACAGCCCCAAATTTCTGCCAACCCAACATCTGGATTGAAAACATAGTTCCCCAGTCTCACACACTGCCAAGTGAAGCGCAGCACTGTGACATGTGACAATAGCCTCCCTCTGCTTTTGTAGTTTAGATCCTAAGAATTGCCATCAATCTCTCTACAATAAAATTAGCCTTGACAGGTATCCCAATCCTGAACAGACATAAACAAAACACTCAAACATGTAAATGCTAAGCTAAAAATTTAGACTAAGCCCATTTTTAACATCTGACACACTTCTTCCCCTCCTTTCAAATGAAGCAAGGTCTTCAGAATACATATTTAGAATTAACTAAATATACAAATGGTAACTCATTCTGAATCAATTTCTTCCCAATTGCTTTTCCAAGGCATGGATTTTCTTTGCCGAGTCAGCTGCATTGCAACTTGCGGTAATGAAATGGTGACCACCATATATAAAGGACTGGGTCTGGATGCAAAGGGCAATAAAGCTCTGAAAAACAAATGGCCTCACCTAAGGCCACTGGCTGCACACAGAGAAAAAACAAAACCGATTAAAATGATCTGCTCCTTGAAAGTGGCTATAAATGAGAAGCTGGCTACCCCATGACCCAGTAAGGCAGAAATGGCTGTTTGGAGCATCCATGCTGCTTCCTAAAAGATGTCTGATTTACCTGGTGGATCTGCTGGGGAGCCCATGGCCACCCCATACAGAACAAAGATGAAGACAGATGGCCTTCATAATAAAACAGGAGTTCTTCGCAGGGTAGAGAGGGTTAGGCTTTGGCTCTAACAACTCATCTTAGACCAGTGAATTTTGCTCAGATTTGGTTTTCTCCTACAGATTCCTTAAATGGGAAATCAATGGGAGCAAGGGACAGCACAAGTTTGAAAGACAATGTTTCAAAATGTCAGCTGCTTGGGCTTCGATCTTCCCCACCAGAATCTGCAGTCAGAGCAATAAGCACAGGCCTTTCTGGAATGAAGGGAGAGACAGCTTGGCAAGGCCCCTCCTGGCCCAAGGAACCCTCTCTACCTTTGGCTCTCCATCTTCTTTGTCCATGCAAGCTCAGCCCATCCAGCCCTGCTGACTCTTTTCAAGGCAGAGTCCTGCTAACTATGCAGAGTGGCAAGGTGATTCTGTCCACCTGGCATAATTTGGACCATTTGCTTGAACAAACAAAAACCAAAACAGCAGAGCTGCATGACTGCTGTCTGTCTTTTGTAGGTCCTACAAAACCTCCCCATCCCGGTGGCTCTCAGCATGCAGGGCAGCTCCACAGCCCATGTAGGGTAGAACTTTCTTTCCTTCTTCCAAAACAAAACCTGCCCTTGCAAGCTGACTCATAATGATTAAGTGACATTTGTTAATCATATATAAGATCCCAGTTTCCAGGAACATGGCTCCAACTGTCAAGATCTATAAGGGGCCATTAAATATTAACTGAACCACCTTTATAATGGGCAAAAAGGTCAAAGTTAATAAAACTGACAGGCAGCTCCTGTCCAACTGGATTTATACATTATTTAAGCACCAAACATTTCATTCCATGGAACACTGTTTAGATCTGAAAAGACTCTTAGAAAATGTCCACCCAGCCAATGGTTCTGAAGCAGAAGGGGGTTCAGAGGAAATCAACACACAACATTAGGAACATCTTATGCCTCAAAACTCTACAATAAATTTTCAGCTATAGGTTCTGTAATATCTTTTATAAAAATATACTTCAATAAACAAACTCCTTTCTGAATGTCTATGGCATGGAAACAGAAAAGCCATTTGTCAAAGTTCTGATGTGATGTTTCCATGCAGAAGCATTTCTCTACTAACTTGGAGGACCGTGAGAGAGGCAAGAGATGAAACAGCCTGGCCCCATATCTTTCACATCCTCCACTGTGGATAAGAGAGCTTATGCTACATGTTGGGACTTCCTTTACCATGAAGCTGCCAGCCCCACACACAGCAGCTCGGTCTGTCCTCTGGGGTCGAGGGTACTCCAGGACTTCACTGTGTGTTAATTTCAGCTTTCTATCTTCCATGAGTGGCTCAGGATTGTTCTATCAGCTCTCAACCTAAAGCCCTATCTAATAAGTTATATATGCTAGTCATCTCTATACCTGGGAAAATTTCAACAATTCACCATCACCCGAGGGAAGACCAATCAAAATTAGAGAAACTTTGATGGTAACTAGTTGTAAATAATGCTGAAACACACTGCCCATGGGAGATGCTCTAAGTACTGTCAGAAGGGGTCCATGAAACTGAGAACCTGCACAGCATCATCTCAAGAAACTGCTCGCAGTAAAGCCTGTGGCTGTCCGTCCTGTACCCTGCTCTAGAACACACCAAGCTCTGTAGAGGAGCTGGGAGGGTATACAACTCCAGCACACAGGTGATGAAGCAGTACCACCTCTCCTAACATTCATAGAACAGGTGATCTATGAGGAGACACAACATCCCACCCCTGAAACTATGATCCCAGAGTCCAACCTGGAGAGCCAATGAGTTTACTGGACTTACAGAGCTTAGGGAAGGGGTTACTTACAGCAGTGTATGTGACCATAAAGCAACTCTCACCCCAGCAGAGATAATGACAGACCCATAGCTGTATGGTGGAGTCCCCTTTTCAGTTAACCTTCCATGCTGTTTCTGCTCCCTAGATCATGAGGCCATGTGCAGTTAGGGCAGAATTACATACAGTGGGCTGAGATGTACAAGAGGGAAAAGCCAGAATCCCAGGGAGGGTCCAGTGGCTCTCTCTTTCTATGAGACAAGGTCAGAAGCCACTTGAAGTAGTCACAGCAGCTCTGGCGAGATAAAAGGCTGTTACACTCAGAGGACAGCACTCTGTGAGGCTTACCCAGTGATTTAACTTCTTCCTCTGGGTAGCCTAGGTCTCTCAGAACCTTCTTTAAAGACCCTAGACCACTGGGGTCAAAGTTCGGTTGGCTTGAGTATGCTCTGAACTACAAATACTAGTACATATTGAAAAAAAAAAAAAACTATATCAAAGAAAATGATGGAGGAAGGATTCAATGTCAAGTTTCTGGCCAAAATTTGAGTGTTTAGAAAACTCAATGAGCCTTCAGGTTAGTTCTCAGCTTGCTTGATGTCTTCCCTGCTGTTCTGTGGCTTCTATCTACTCCAAAATAAGAAAAAAATGTTTTGCAATGGACCAAGAATGTGAAGGAGATTCCTTAATCTTCTCAAGTTGAACACACTAATTGGCCCTGGGGTCCAACTTGGACCCCTGGGGTCCAAGGCCACAGCATTTCTCCATATGCAACATCCTTCTATCCATGCCAGATGGCCGAGAGCCCACATTAAGAGAATATGACATTAAAAAAAAAAAAATCTGAAAACTTAAAGTCAGAACAATCAACTCTGATTTTATTTCCTTCTTAAGGATTCACTCGATCCTTTACGGGGGAGGAGAGCTCTTGGCCTGAAGTAGGGATTCATTCATTTCACAAATAATTTACCTGCACATTTCTAAGACCAACAAATATGGACAGTGCCAGTACCCAAACCCTACGAACAAAGAACAGACAAGGACTAAACTCTCAGAGTGTAGCTGGCCCACACAAGAAGCCCTAAGGGACAGGAGGAAGAGACAGAAGGGTAGAAAGCCCCACAGTCTCCCTGCCTGTCATTCTAGACCGTCTCCAAGCATGTAACTGTTATCATCCTAGGATTTGGACTCAGGAAAGGCAGCCTTGTGCTGTTTCTTGGTGTGAGAGAACAGTGCTCACCCAGGAAACTTCTCTCGAAGGACCATGTATGCTGTAGGTTCTCCCATATTGCCAACATCCAGGACCACTCACTACACACAGGGGCAAAGGGGGATTCTGGTACATCTGTCAGTGCATGGACAAGCAGATGGGCCACTTACTGAACTACTATGGCCTGGCCTGGCCTGGCCTGGCCCAGCTAGCAATCTGGAGAACAAACACTATTCTTTTTTATTTTTTAAATATACATTTTTTAATTTTAATTTTTATTAATTATACTTTATTCACTTTGTATCCCCCGTAAACCACTCCCTCCTCCCCTGGCAGTCCTACCCTCCTTCCATGAATGCCCCTCCCCAAGTCTACTGATAGGGGAGGTCTTCCTTTCCTTCTGATCCTAGTCAGGTCTCATCAGGACTGGCTGCATTGTCTTCCTCTGTGGCCTGGTAAGACTGCTCCCCCTCAGGGAAAGGTGATCAAAGAGCAGGCCAATCAGTTCATGTCAGAGACAGTCCCTGTTTCCATTATTATGGAACCCACTTGGAGAATGAACTGCCATGGGCTACATCTGTGCAGGGGTTCTAGGTTATCTCCATCAACGGTCCTTGGTTGGAGTATCAGTCTTAGAAAAGAGCTCTAAGCCCAGATTTTATGGTTCTGTTGCTCTCCTTGTGGAGCTCCTGTCCTCTCCAGGACTTACTATTTCCCACTTGTTTCGTAAGATTCCCTGCACTTTGCCCAAAGGTTGGCCATAAGTCTCAGCATCTGCTTTGATACCAACCATGTTTGTAGCAGCTTTATTTGTAATAGCCAGAAGCTGGAAACAACCCAGATGCCCCTCAACTGAGGAATGGATACAGAAATTATGGTACATCTACACAATGGAATATTACTCAGCAATAAAAAAACAAGGAAATCATGAAATTTGCAGGTAAATGATGGGAAATGGAAAAGATCATCCTGAGTAAGGTATCCCAGAAGCAGAAAGACACATAGGGTATAAACTCACTCATAAGTGGATATTAGACATATAATATAGGATAAACCTACTAAAATCTGTACACCTAAAGAAACTAGTCAAGAAGGAGGACTCTGGCTAAAATGCTCAATCCTCATTCAGAAAGGCAAAGAGGATGGACATCAGAAGAAGGAGAAAACAGGGAACAGGACAAGAGCCTGCCACAGAGGGCCTCTGAAAGGCTCTACCTTGCAGGGTATCAAAGCAGATATTGAGACAAACACTGTTCTTACTGAAGGCTTTGGGTTCCAATGAGAAAGCAAGGAGGTCCATACCTTACTTCCACACACATCCCTGGCCCACAGCAGAGAACATATCAAAACCCAGAGCTGTGATCTAAGTACATACTTTATAGATCCATGGCACACCCGAGTCAATTGACACCTTGCACAACTGGGATCCATGCCTGTAACATGGGTGGAAAGAGCTAATTTAGAGATTTTCATACAGTCATATTTCCCTAAACCATTAAATTCCAACTGGAACTGAAAAACAGGACTACTTCATCACAGCTTTGAGTTGCAAAGACCTTTGGCCCTCATTACTGCAGTAGCTTAGCTTCCTGCTAATGAGATGCTGTGGAATCGCCGTGAAGCTCTGCTCCTTCTGAGTCCAATGCTGGGCAGAGAGCAGGAAAGCCTGCCTGGCATTGTCTGCGCCAAGGAAAACAACTACAGAAAAATACCATAAATCTAACTGTTCTGCTTGGATTTCAATCTAACTATCAGACAATGGCATTAGCAGAGGTCACCCTTTTATTTCATAGAACGCCTCTCAAACAGCCGATTATTTTTTTAACCATTGAGTTGAGCTTTTATAGGTAAATAATCTTTTTACTTGGTCAAAACAGCATCAATAAACCATAAGAGGGAGGCCTCCAATTTACTTGCCTATTTGTTCTCCACCGGGCAGCTGGGGCTCAGGCCCTCCAATTACTCTGAAAGCAGGCCCTGAAGCAGAGATGTGCTTCCTGCTCAACTGTGGCACTGCACTGATATGCTAACTGCTGTTTGGGTTTCTCTCTGATATACTAATGCATGGACCTGCTCTACTGGTGCTTCCTGGAGTTCACGCCTTTATTAATAGGCTGTTCTCCCCACCTGCTTCTGTTTACACCACAGCTGTATGCAAGCAACCACACTTCAAAATGCCAATCAGTAAGGGGAGAAATCACTCATGTAACAACATCCGAGAACAAAAGAAACTAAATGCAGCTAAAACTGAAGGTAGACCTATCATGGGGATATCATTTGTACAGGAAGAAAGGAAGGAAGGAACGAGAAAGGAAGAAGGGAAGGGGGGGAGGGAAGAAGGAAGGAAGGAAGGCCAAAAAAAAAAGAAGCTGAGCAGACCTCTTAAAAAAAAAAAAAAAGACACGGGGAGGTACAGCGGCATGTTTTGCTGTCTCCTAGGAGTCAACAAATGTCACACCAGGCTTTTATCCAGGTGCCACACAAAGGTCACAAAAAGCTGCATGGTTAATGGGCTGATGTTTAGTCTGTGAAGACCATACTTCAGTACTTGGAAGTAATGACATGAGATGAGGAATGACATCAGATGAGGTCACCAAAGTGAAACCCTATGAAAGAACTATTGCTTGGATGAGAATACATAGAGAAGGAGTCAGTGGCACACATGGGAGCCTGTCCTCACTGGGCACCCAATCTCTAGGGAACTTGATCTTGGTCTTCCCAGCCTCATTGCAAAACTTTCTCAAAACCTTTGTTGTCTAGGCCATTCACTGCATTATAGTTTATGATAGCAGCTTGAACTACAATGACACACATTGCACTTAAGATGCAGCCAGGAAGTATAAATAGAACCAGACAGTGCAGTATCGGGAGTATCGCACAAGTTTCTGAAGGCAATGACAGAGTGAGATGGTACCCTCCTAAGAGAGGCATGGTGGGCTTCTTGACCACGGGCTTCTTGAAGGAAGAAGTCCACCGCGCTTTCCTCAGCAGCTGTGCTTACACTTCAAAAACAGCTACCTGTTCACAGCCGACACTTCCGCACCCACTAAAGCACACTGTGCGTTCACCATTCTTTGTTATTAACCTATGATAGATGCGCCTGGGGAGAATGAAGCACCTAGAATTACCTCTGTGCCGACAGAATCACAAAGTACTGGTTTCTGATCAACAGGCTACAAACAAGGCTAGAACTATGCTCATGGTTCCTTCAACACTGAAACACTATGACACTATAAAGATTTCTCTGGCTAACAAGATGGTTTGGAAAGTAAACCATCCCACCAAGTCCGATGACCTGCTTCATTTCTGAAACCCACATGGTGAAAGTAGAGAAGTGACTGTGCAACTTGTCCTCTGACCTCCACAATCATGGATGGATGGATTGATGGATCTCTCTCTCTTTCTCTCTCTCTCTCTCTCTCTCTCACACACACACACACACATACACACAAACATGCACATGCTCACATGCAAACAAATAAAATAATAATAATAAAGATTCCTCCATGAAAACATACTCTGGGTCTAGCTTTCTACTGCTAAACTCCATGCCTGTGACTTTAAGTCCACTTGTGATATAACTGCTTCACCATGCTCAAAGCCTCCAGTTAAACCTACTGGTAGAGGGGCAGGAGATCCCTGTGAACCCCACACCTGGGTTAGCCTTTGACAGGCACGCCAATGTGAATGGACAGGTAAAACTTTATTTTGTATCCTCATAACAGTCATGGCTGAGGCACAGGGAAGAGAGAACAGAGACTTTACAACTGAGAACTGAGTAAAACGGGAACCCTGAGCACCTCTGTGCCCCCGTCCCTGACACTACAGCCTCAGCCCTGGCTATTGGCAAGTTCTATACACTAGGAGACATGAGCTCTAAAGATTACCAACCTAATGAAAACAGAAGTGTGATTAAGCCATTATAAATTTCTTCTTTTACAGGTAGTCAGAGAAGGGACGGCTCCTTCAGAGAGAAAAATGAGTGCTACGCAGCTGCTGCTGCGTTTAGATTTCACCAAGGAAACTATTAAACTCTTCTTACTTCCAGGTCATGAAACGCCTGCTTCTGAGCTAAGTCTAATTCAATGCCCCTTCCCCATTAGCCAGAAGTCTGCCGGGGAGGCAAACAGCTGCCAGACAGGGACCTGACCTACCTTTTCCCAGCCCCTGCTTACTAGAAGAAGATGTGGGAGGAAGGCAGGGCAGGGCAGAGAAAGCACGCATGGGCTCAGGGGCAGCTAGGTGGTACTGCATGAGCTTACCATGAATGGTGCCCTAGATTCAAGCACAGTGTATGGGGGCAGGAGGACGAAGACAGAAAAAAGAGGGAGCCATATAACACTGCCTTGCAGAGACCTAACTACAATGGCGGAACAAGCAGAGAGAGCAGGAGTGGAAGGAGAGTTAACAGCCCCTTGGTTTGCAGGTCTGCAACCTCCAAAGCTGGAAACTGGAGAAGACATTTAGAAGCACCTTTTTTATTGATCCCTTTGATGAGCTGCATCATCTCTTCCAGGTAAAGGAATCGTGAGGCTAGGTCATAAGGAGGCAGTGGTCCACGGCAGCAAAGGCTCTCCTCCTCACACTGTCATGGAACAGCAAAGGCAAATCTTGGCAGTGTGGCCTCATGGGCAGGAGACAGAGCCCTACAGTCAGATGGCTAGCTCCACACAAGGGCTCCTGACTGTCTCCTCTCCTGAGAGCCTGTATTTATCAGCCCACTGTGAACAGTAATGTTCATCTAGAGAGACCAAGAGTTGCCTTTATGTCGACTGAACCCCTCCCTAAGGTGGATGTCAGAGAGGTTCCTTATTTCACAGTTCTGTGAAACGCAGCAGCACCAGAAGGCCAAGAACATCTAAGGATGATGTGGTATGATGTGGACTGAGTCTCAAGGCTGGCACTCTGCAAACAGGTAGAGACCCAAGCTCCTCTCCAAGTCTGCAGAGGGTCCACTCTTGGCCTCCAGCAGAGCCTATCATCTCTCTGCAAGAAGAAAGAGGCCAAAGCTGCCCAAGGTTTGTAGAGGGGTCTATACTCAGAATGCTTCATCTTGCTAGCTAGCCGATCATTTATTTTTAAATCAAGTACTGTCACCCTAACCACAGCAGATAACAAACTGGGAAAATGGAAGAAAGGAAAAAATGCACCTGGTAGCTGCACTGAGAAGGAAATCCAGCTTAGAATTCTCCTCACAGCAGACACCGCCTGGCCCATCTCGAGTGAACCTCTCACTAACAAGAATGACCATGTGGGGCCTCAGAAACCCTTGAGTACACTAAATGGAAGGCAACTGAGGATCAGTTGGGAAGCGCCTTCTAATAGACTGCTGAGGTTGCTCTTTTTGCACTAAACTAAACCTAAATGCCTGGGATGTCAGCTCAACCCTGATGTGCTAAGCCACCAAGCTAGGATCACAAAGGTCTCAGTTGGCAAGGCCAGAGTCTCCTTCCCACAGGACCACTAACGTCCCCTCCCACAGGACCACTCTTTTTCTTTGTGGGACTGTTAGAGGGCTCTCCCTGGCTTCAATTTTGGTTTGGTTTGGTAGTGTGGGGAACTGAATCCAGGGCTGTGCACATGAGTGCCGCAGCACTGAGTGGTGGACCAGGATCACGGCTGTTTACAGAAAGAATGAGAAGAGACAGACAGCTGTCAGTCTAGGTGCCAGAACCTTCCCTGACAAAAAACAGGACTCTGATTTTTGTGTTTTTTTTGTTTCACCCTTGGAAACAAAAATAGTCAACCAGTAGGGATGTTTTTAGTTCAAAACAAGCAACGTATCAGAGCGAATGTCCTACTGACTAATCAACACAATCCAGGCAGAGAACAATGTCTAGACTGAGAAGGTGGGTGTGTTGTCACCTGTCTGGGTACATGCCAGAGGCCCTTGACAGCCTGGACCTTGTGAGCGTGGGTTCATCAGTCCACTCCCCACAGCCTCTCCTCTTGTTGTGGTATGCTGCTTCTCAACACTGCTCAGTTGCTCTAGAAGAAACCTGGGCTTCCTCCTCAGGTCCTCAGAGTTGGTTAGTGGAAAACACATGCAGATGGCCAAGCAAAGGGGCTGGCAGGGAGTGCACCTGAAATATGTAAACCATAGTTGCTACTGACAGGCTGAGTTGATGGGCTGCTACCAACAAGACTTCCGAACGAGCTGATGGCTTTGGATAAAAAAAAACTTAGTGGACACAGATGAGTTCTGGCCCTTGGGGAAGAACAGCTAGGCTGGGACCGAGGCCAGCCCCTGATGCAAGGGCCACTTTCTCTTCCACCTGTCTTTTCCTCTCCCATCCTCCTTGTTTTCCTTTTCCCTCCCTTCCCATTTTTATTCCTCCCTCCCCTACATCTTCCTTCTTTGCTCCCTCCCTACTAGAGACTGATGGATGCTGGGGCCAAGAGAGGCAGCTTCGATGAATGGTCACTTCCTCTGAAGATGTGGTGCAGCCATTCAAAGCATCCAATCCAATATGCTGTGAAAAAACAAGCAGGCAACTGAACCACACAGGAGCAGCAGCTGGGCAGGGGAGCGTATCCATGGGGGAAGAACAAGAACATGACAATGTTCAACTGCATCCACCCAGGGGAAGAGCTCAGTATGGAAAGGAGTTGCCCTTGGGCCAAAGCTGCACAACCAGTGTCCTTTCACCCTCAATACCCAAACAGACAGGCTGCCTTTCACATGGGCAGCTGAGCAGAGCCATACTAAACACCCCACTTGGCCTTTCAGAAGCATCTATTCTATTACCACTGTGCATTACCACATGGGAAATTCCACCCATGTCCCACTGTCTGTGCACAGGGGCCCATGTGGATATTCAATGGCAACATGCTGAGAACAGGCTGGTATGACAGGTGCAGAACACAGGGCTAGATGTGGCTAGAAACCAGAAGTAATATGTCCCTTTTAAGTCAAGATCTGCCTCTAGTGCAAACCCCCAAGAGCGGAAATTTCCCTAGTCTAGAACAGTGGCTAGCCTGCTGTAAAAACGCTAACATTAGCAGTACACATCTGTTAGTGAGACTCCACTACCTTGAGAAGACTGCTGAGAAAACAAGTATCAAGAGGACAGGCCAACTGCTGTGCATGGTGAGCCAGCTCACACTGTGGGCCTGAAGTGAGGCAGGATGTGGTGCTAGCAGGAGCTTGTGGAGGAGACCTGTCACTTCAAGGCAGCAAGGAAGGAAAGTACGAGGGGAAGAGGCAGGGGACAACACAGATCTTTCCTAGGCATGTCCTCAATGACCTCCCTTCTCTAACTAGGCAACACCCGCTGCCACTTCCACCCAGCCCTACACCTCATCCATGGCGACGCCATCATACTATGAATCCACCACAGGATTAATACATGGATTAATGCAATCACCTGGCACACAAGGCCCAGTCCATGAACCCTGGGGGCATTTCCCTTTCTGGAGAATAACAGGGCTCACTGTGAGCTAGGGACTCATCTCATCTGGTTGACTCAGGTCACCTGCATGATGATGATCTTGTAAAGTCTCTACATTAATGAAGAGGAAACTGAGGCACAGACAATGGTGGGGGCCTGGGATCTGGATGGCTTGGCTCCAGAGCACCTCTTCTGAAACCACTACACTCACCCACCATCAAGAACTCAGTGTGCCCTCTCTAAGTATTTTATAAAGAAATGAGTGAGGAAGTGCTCACTCAGGTAGTGCAAAAAAGCCAGAACAGATATGAAATTAACTTCAGACTGTGCTGAGAATCACCTTGGAATGTGAGTGAGGTCTTCAAGAAGGGTGGGGATAGACTAAGTGCCAAATCTAATGTCCCCATTACTTGGTTAGGTCAGTTTATCACGAGGGAAGTAGAGCCAGCAGGAGAGGCACATGCAGCCAGGCCTCTTGGAAGATGGAACCATGGCTTACCACAGCCTCACAAACTTCCTGCTGGCTTTGGAGTCCCAACCCATTGACTGTTTTTCCAGTTTCAGAACAGCCAACCACCTTGGACATATATTTGCTCTTCCAGAACACTCCCTGCTGCTGCTGAGGGCGTGTTCCAGCTGGTGTATACACACCTTTCACCCACTCGCTGCCTTCTGCTGTCTCACACCCAGAACAGAGGACAGGACAAGAAGCTGCCAGCTCAGAGCCAGGATTCCTTCTCACAGTATGAAAATGTACAAAAGTCCTCAAAGTCAAAAGCTTTCTCATCAATGTAGGCGCAGAACTCGTGTGGCAGCAAAGCCTGCCATGAACTGATGTGAGTCTATTTAAATCTTAATTTATCTCACTTACTGTGCAGAGGCATACATTTCTACAGCACAGTATCTGATTACAAGGTATTATCCTGGATCCTGCTGGAAAAATTAATGTAACATGGGGTATATCAACATGCTACCTTTCTGTAACATAAAATTCTAAGATCAAAGCACATTCAGACTCCTAAGCTTTAGATAAGGAGCTGTTGGATGCTACACATAGTACCCCTGCCAGCCTGCTTCACTGGCATCAGGACCACCCACAGGGTGCTGGCCCTACATGCAGATTCCAGGACCCTGCTTCAAATCTGCTGGATGAGAGGTCCAGAAGTTCACATCAATAGCAATGAGCCCACATGGTTCTCAGGCACACTAAAACCTCAGAACCATCACGGAACAATCTAGGAAATATTCATAGGCTCACTGATTGGTTCAGTATCTCCCCAGAAGCCATCAAAACAATGCAACTGGACTGGGGAGATAGCTAAGCCATAAAGGCACTTGCTGCCAAGCCTAATGACTAGAATGTGATCTTGGAACCCACACGGTAGAAGGGGACCTGACTCCCATCAGTTGTCCTCTGACCTCCATACATGTACCAGGGTGTGTGTACACATGCATATTTATTCATTAACAAAATGAATAAATGCACTAAGAATTTAATGTAATTAGACAGATCTCACTGAGTTTTCTTAAGCTGCAGCTCTTCCCAACTTAGCACAAGGATCCAGGGGTACAGAGACAAATGTGACATGCTTCTAGCATGAACAGGCATCTATCCTTCCGCTCAGCATCTGCTGTTTCCATGTTGCCATTGGGGACAAGTGGAGACAGCTTTGGGAATTTTGACTCCCTACCCAGTGCTCAGCTACACATGACTAAGCAAACATAGCCATGCACTGCAGGAGTCTTCAAATAGTTAAATTTTCAATCTTTATAAAAAAGAAAATCCATCAGACGTGATTGATAAGTGTACTTTTTAAAACTAAAGGTAAAAAAAAAAGTTAAGATTGGCAACATTTTTCCCCATATAATTTGCTTTCTTTGCCTTTTTCCACAGCAGTGCACATAAATCAAAGAAATGTTAAGGAGGCCCATATATCACCAACTGGCATTTCAAAACTATTTACAAAGTCTTTAACAGATACAGGACAGCGTCCAGAAAACCAGGACCAGGGAGGCTGAAAATCAGGGAGAAAATTAACTCAAACACTGACGGAGTTAATTAAGTTTACAAATAATTCTCCAATGAGCAAATTATGATATTTAATAAGTCCTGCCTCAGTGCAGCAGAGTTATAAAACGCAGAGGGGGTGGGGAGACAGACAAGCTGACAAGAGTTTTCCAAACAAGAATAATGTATATTTGAGCAAGCTGCCTTTCTATGATTAAGCACAGAAATCTGAGAACAAGGCAGGGGAAATGATGTTTTAATAAGGTCTGAGATAGGCTTGTGAGCTGCATTTTACATTCCCTTGCAACAGGGATGGAGACACAGCAGGAGCAAGGTGCAAACTGGGCCTCACAGGCCAGTGCTTGTGCACGGGCTGAGGAGGGAGAAGCAGAGGCAGAGAAAGGTGGGCTGCCATCACCATATCCCACACAGACAGTACATCATTTCCCAAAGGTAGGTGACAGATCAAACTGGTGGCTGGTGTTTTGGTTTCCATAGACACAGAGAGATATGAAAAGGTTATTTATCTTCCATCTTACTAGAGACAGCACAAGTGACTTGGGGGAGGGGGGGAGTCAGATGGACACCACACAGAGAAACAGGCCCAACTGCACTGAGTCACACTGTCCCTAGCCCCACACAGCAGAGTAGCTCTAATATTAATAATGTCTGCTTTCCATTGTGTGGCCATTACCCACCATGAGCCTCTGTCCTCAACCACTACAGTCCAGAAGAGTGAACTGCTGGCAGCCAAGGCAGCAGGACAGACTGCTGTGAGATAAGGATAGCCCCTGGGGAAAGGCGGATGAGGCCTTCCTCCTCTGGGTCTCGAGCTTCGTCATCTCTCCCTCCTGCTGTCAAGGAACTGGAATCATGGTATCATCTTAACTGGGGCCTAGAGACACTATTCTATTCCATTCAGACCAGAAATGTGAAAGGCCCCAGACTCTGCATGGACCACACGGGCACACTGACATGGAAGCATGCTCCTTAAAACACAACATCAGGATGATAAGCCTATGCACAACACAAAGCATAGTGTCACACATGCGTGCACACACACAAGCACAATGTCACACATGCGCGCGTGTGCGCACACACACACACAAACACACACAAACACACACATATAGGAACGGGACTGGCTAGAAAGAAGGAGTCAATAGGAGTAGGGTATAAGAGAGGGCAGTCAGAGCGAATACAATCACAATGAATTGTAGACGTGTGAAATTTTCAAAAACTAAAGGAGGGGTAGAAAGGGCCAGAGACAAGACAAGCCTCCAAGAGCATACTTGTGAAGACCAACTCCCTTCATCCGGGTCCCAAATTCTGTTCTATCACCTTACAATAGCCCATTAAATCATAAATGTATTAGTAGATTAATCTGTCACTGAGGTCCAAACCTTCATAATCTGTTTGCTTCCTAAAAGGTCTATCTCTGTATACGGCTGCACTGGGGACCAAGCCTTCAAAATATGAGCCCTCAGGGGACAGCCTAGCAGACAGGAAACAGATGCACGGCCAACACTTAGCAGAGAGAAGCTCAATGAAACCCTGCAGTGTGGAGAGCCAGCGGAGAGTGGAACAGGTGGAGAGAGAGCCAATGAGCTGAATGGCACACAGAATCTCTACACAGTGAGCTGAGGAAGGTGGGGTTAGAACAGGCATAGAAACAGGTGGATTGCTTCAATCTCTACTGAATACCCAAACCCCAGCTCCCATCAGACACTAACCTGGAGAGGCTAATCCAGAATCTCAGGATTCACAGACAGCTGGAAAAGTGAGACACTCCTCTGACCTTCACAAAGAAACAGCAATCACAGCATGGCTCAGCCACCAACAGCACTCCGTTTAACATGTACACTGACATCCAAAGCCAAGCCATGGGGAGAATGCACCTTCCACAGTGGAGCCTACATAGCATCTGAGGTGGCCTAGGAAAATTACTCAGAGAAGCACAGGTAAGAATCAAAAGAAAAGAGCTTTTAAAAAGTTAAAAGAATTACCTCTGAAAAGTGACATGAATAGAGTCAGACAAGGGCCCTGGGCTTTCTGTGAAAAGTCTTCCAATATTATCCTCCTTTTACAGTATGTGCAAAACTGTATTCCTTTGATGAAAACAAAAATGAGAGTGGGGAAGAGGACCCAGAGCCGCAAAGCAGGTCCTGAGCATGCCTGAGCCCCACGATACAAAATGAGCTCTATCACCTGGGGACTATTAGTTTACTATAGTAACACTTAATTTTATTTCAAGCTTTACTGCCTCAGCTAAAGGATTTTACAATAGCAGATGCCTTCCCTCCCACACATCAATTAATTTGCAAATTCACTCAGGTTGTAGAGATAATGAGGCGATGAGAGCCTTCTCTGGGTGAGGGAGAGCTGGCTGTTTCATCAGATGTGGGTGCGGCACTGAGCTTCCGGGTGCTCAAAGAACTGGGCACAAGCAAACAGCTCTCTGTGTGCCATTACCCCAAAGGCCCACTGCAAATAAAGATGAAAGATGATGGGAAAGTTCTGGAGACACATGAGATGTCTTACAATCCATGGAAGAATGTCAGGTTTTTAGGCTTCTTTTTATAGGTTCATATTTGATGTTTATTGAGAAGGCAAACTGTTTGGGGGGGAAGGAAGGAAGGAAGGAAGGAAGGAAGGAAGGAAGGAAGGAAGGAAGGAAGGAAGGAAGGAAGGAAGGAGGCTTCAAAAGTCAGCCTAGGTGAAATTTGGCAAGCTGCTGATCAAGCCCACACATCTGAGTTTTTTTCTTCATTCTGAAAGACTTGAACCAAAGTAACCAATGTTGTTTCAAAACACAGTAGTCAAGAGTCACACCACGTGCCCTGCCAAAGATCTGTCTTTCTTTCTTTTCACTTGAATCTTTTTTTACCACCTAAATGAGCAGATGAACAGAAGACAGGCTTTCGTGCCTCTGTGTACCCATGCCATCTTCTGACAAAACATGCTAGCAAGTGCAGGCCTTCCTTTACTAGTTGGCAGTGCATGGTCTCGGGAGGCAACAGACCCCTCCGAGCACCAGCATCCACCTCATGAGACCCCAGCCCTTAAAGGGGGGCTCTCCTCTACCTCATCTCCCTCCTGCCTCCACTGTCCTCCCTCCCAGGACCCTGTGGTCAAGCTGCCCTCTCTCCTCCTGAGCAGTGCCTGGCTCTACACTCCCCTGCCTCCCCTTTCCTAGCTGTAATGCAGAGCCTATCCGTGAGTAAGCACTTCCGAAGGCCTCCTGCTTGAAGAATCCGCCTTCCCAACAAATTAAATAGGCGCCTACAACAGCCTGCCAGTGAACAACATATTTTCTTCCTCAAAACTAGTTGAGGCCAGAAGTAAAATCTCACTCAAACATTTTTCATTCCCCACCAGCCAAAGGCAGCCTCGTGCACAGTGCTGTTTGGCTCCCAAATACACTGTCTATTAAGGATGCCCGCCATGGGCTCTGGATCTTGAAGACAACAATTTTCTTTACACAATTATGAAAGCAATCCGAAGTTCCCCTGACATTTTCTGACCTGGCATTGTCTGTAAAGGGCACAGGTTAACAATGTTCCAGGAAAGATCACATACAATATATAAATCATGAAGGTCCCCAAGACACCGTGTGGTCTGGGGCTTTGGCTTCAATACCACACCAGCAAAGAGAGAAATGGCTTTTCTTTTCACTTGCTCCCCACACTGGACTCACAAAGCCATTCAAATGCCAACAAAGACAGTTTGGGATCTACAATCATTTGACATTTTTTTTTTCCCCTAAGAAAATTTAAACCTAAAAAAGTTGAGTAAATTTAGAGTCTTGTGAAGTACCACCCGCCTCCTCTTCTCCTCCCCTAAAAAGGGCAAGAAAATTCATCATCAAAGGTCGCTCCCTGTGGAATGTCATCAGAGCATGGTATTTCCACGCATGCATTTGTGTTCACAAATCTCTCACTGTGCCAAGCTCTTAGAGGCAGAAGCAGGAGTGGGACACTGAACAAGGGGACAGCTGCTTTCCCTAGCAGTTTTATGGTGCTTTTTCCTTCACTTTTGTCAGTATAACCTAGGTTCCTGGTGTTCTGGGCAATCCTCTGTCTCTACTCAGCACACAGAGAAAAGGAAGGGGGACTTCTTTCCTTGCTCAGGCATCCTAACTCAAGAACCCAAGGACATTCACACCTGCTGATTAAAAATGCACTATTTTTATTCCAAAAGTTAAACCACAGCACATTTCCTCCTTTAAAATTTTTATGGCATCCACACTTTCAATTTGAGAGTTTTCATTCATGGTAGGTGAGCCTCTCATGTTCTATATTAAATGCAAGGCATGTGTGATCAGTACTATTAATAATATAACAGTGCCAATCTCAGAAGCGGCACACACACACCAGCATGCAGTCCCTCATGAACAGACAGGAAATCATGAGCACCACGGCAACCTTTATTAAATATATGGGAATAGAGGATGCGGCTTACTGCCCTACCCACCCCAAGCTCAAAATTAGGAGGAATTTTTTTCTTTCTTCTCCCAAGGTACAACGTGTCATTAGCTCTCATAAATATAAACAGATCTGAGGCAGAAAACAAGTGATTACCTTTATTAGATTTGAAGAGAAAACACAGAAGGACTTACGTATTCATGGACACATCAAACTTGCAAATTTGTCAAAACACATTGGACACAAGGATTTAAGGTCACCAAGGTTACCTGTGATGGCAGAAAAACAAACTGTTTTTCACCCCATAGGAACTGTCTTCCTCAAAAGCCTTGCCCTTGACCTTGATGCTACTGCCTCAGTGTTCTTGCCCAAGGACAGAGGAGAGCGTGGAAAATGATATCTAAAGATACGTTCAGGGAAGTCACGAGGCCCACCTCACTGCTGGTCAGAAAGAAAGCTCAAGATGGGCATCTAATGGGGAACTGAGTCTCAGAATGACAGCTTGGGTTTTTAGACAAATTACATAAAGCCACTTAACTGTACCTCATGTGTCCCCAACAATGTCACCTACTAAACTTAGAAACAGTCCTGGTTAGGCAGATTTAAGTAGAAACTCTAACAATCACCTGTGACCTCTTCTGTCCTGCGAGGCACAGGTCAATGAGATAAAGACTCAAGGTAGGAGGCTGTAACACATAGGCCTCTGTTAGAAATCCAAACCCATAAAACTGTCATAGGTAGGCATAGTAAGAATTCTGTAATTTTGGTGTCTTTAAAAACACAGAAATATAATTGGGAAGTGATAGCACATGCCTTTAATCCAAGTATTCAGGAGGCAGAGGTAGAGGCAGGTGGATCCCTTTGAGTTGGAGACCAGCCTGGTCTACAGAGTGAATTCCAGGATAGCCAAAGCTACACAGAAAATAACCTATTTTGAAAAAACCAAAACAAAAACAAAAAAAACCCCACAGAAATATTATAAAAATATATTTTTATTTTAATCCCACATGGAGATATAGGGCTATGATTTGCCTCATGCTCTAGCACAGGCATGGTTTTACCAGATGTAGATAGGTGATTGTGTGACATTTGGAATTCTGGGAATTTTTCAGTGAGTATATAAATGCTACAGCTATTCAGAGGGGGAGGGGTTGGTTGTGGTTTGTTGGTAGTTGTGCTCAAATAAGAAACAAGAAGAAAGAAATTAGATTCAAGGATCTCTATCATTCTTTCACCCCTCTATCCTTCTCTCCTATTAGTGATGGGGATGAAACAGTGGAGGGGAAGGGATAAAAGGTGGAAAAAAAGAACCCACAAAGTAGCAAAGATCAGCTACAAGCAAAGAAAAACCAAGAAGAAAGAAATTAAATTCAAGGATGTCTCTCTCTCTCTCTCCCTCTATCCTACTTTCTCTACCTAGGGATAGGGTGTGAAACAAGGGGGAGGGGGGATAAAGTGTGGGAAAAAGAAAGTGGCAAAGACCAGCAATAGGTAAGAAGTAGACTCTGTTTGTACTGAGATGTCAACTATTAAAACAATTTGTGATGGTGGCCCAGTTCATCCACAGTGTAATAGAGTCCCCAGAGCATGCTGGGTAACAGTAGAGATGAGAACAGCTTTGTTCTCCAGCAGCAACGGGAACCAGGCTATGGATGATCCAATTGCTTAGCAAAAATGCTAACTCAGACAATGACAAAAACAAGCAATACGAGGTGGAGTCCTAAGAGTGCAGGTGAAGAGTCCTAAGAGCTCTTCATGCACTGCTGAGGACATTTCTAGGAGCTGGAAAAACGTCCTAAACAAGGAGTTTAAGACAACTGTGAAGATGGCAGACCCTCACTAGTGGAACACTTCATCATACCCAGGTGACCTGAAGCTTCCAGCGTTCTTCTGGGCCAGTGCTGGAACCCAAATCAGCAGGGGAGTGGCAGAATCTCTGGGCAACAAGGCCAAAGCTTCAGTGACTTGGAGCCAGACCACTTAGTATCACTTGATCAGCCACTGAGGCAACAAAGCCAGTCCTACCAGGGACCCCAAAACAGGATCTATTCCTGCCACCCTCCCAGATGCCCAGCCTAGCCTCCCTGAGCCGACATTCTGAGTGACAACTGAAGATTCCTCAAAAGAAAAAGACTAAGCTACATTCATGCAGGGGGATTGTTTAAAGAAGGAAAACAGACATGTTGGGAACATCAGAAGGGAGAGCTGAGAAACAAAGCTATCCTTTGGCTGACACTTAATAAGTAGGAACGTCAGGTCTCCCTGAGCACGCGGATGCTCTCAGAAGACAGATCCTTTGGATGCTGTTTGGCTGCTGCTTAAGTGTCTTGGCAATGGGTATTTTGCTAACACCAGCATGCCTGGCTTTCAAAGAAAAAGCACCATCAGTTTAGCCCCAGCCTTCCACCCAGGCACTCTTAGGCAGGTACTCTTCTCTGCTCCAGTTCCTCGTGTGCATGATGGAAATCACATAATGCAACCAGCCTATAGGGCTGTCTGGGCAAACCCACCTTTCACTCTAGTTCAGGAACTCAACAATCAGTGGCGCTGTGAACCTCATGGAGCTACAGTCTCATTAAACAGATCACTCCAAAACCAAATTGATGACCTCTATGATAGATGCAACAGAAGAAAGGCATAGTGTTGGAAGTAATCATCATAAACTCACAGCAGGCAGAGGGAGTGGTATGTGAAGAAGCAAGGGCAGGAGGATGGTTGTGTGCTAGGGAAACAGGAAGATGGCAAAGGTGAGCCAGGTTGCTCAGGGAAAGAAGCAGGGTCAGTACCCTGGCCAGACACGGTGTGGCAGGTGACGCTACAGGATGATGCACACAGCCCACATTTACTCTACTCTGGAGCAGGTGGAACTGGAGTCGCGCAGAAAATAAGCACTGAAATATGTGGAGTCTTTATCTGCGAACTTACAACAGTAGGAGTAGTACACATTGGGGCTTTCTCAAACAGCCTTGATCTGGAGTCCCTGTTAGATGAAGGCATGAAAGGGAACAGCAGTATGAGGACACCTGGGTGCTGGATTGTTCAGTCCCAACTACAGCCCACAATGCCTCCCAAGGTAAGAGGAAGCAAAGCTTCTGCAATGGTGGTTCTAACAGTTGAAAGACTAGTTGCTGGCATACAAAACAAAAAGCCACTGAAATTCTTGGAGTGGTTGGCAATTCATATTTCAAAATCTAAAGCTTGGATGGTAAAGGGAGCAGATGGCTGTGCAATATGCAAACAAATCCACAGCAACAATGGGCTTGGGCTTTGGTGGCATCCAGCAGCGTGGAGCTGCCATGCTGGCACAGGGAAATGACAACGGCATGGCAGAATCCCCAGGAAACATCACCAAATGAAAATGGGAAAAACATGTGGGGCTTTCTGCTGTGGGGCGGAAGTGGGGCACATCTTCCATGCATGCTCAGGCAGACATAGCTCAAGTTCCCAGAAACGGCACTCCATGACACCTGCCTCCTCAACACCAGCTAGATCCTGCCTGCCCCAGGAAGCCCACATCCTGGGGTGGGGGAAGGTGCTGAGTGACGCATCAACACCACTAGATGCAAAGAATCGACAGAAGTCACAGTTGGGAGGAAATGACATTTCATCTAGTACAAGCTGATATTTTACTTTAAGAATCTGAGAGACCCAAAGAGAAAGTAGTTTTCTCAAGGCTATACCTCATCCATCCACCCATCCATCCATCCCATGAATGTCAATGGGCCACTCCCTACATGTGCCAGGTACTTCTCTAAACACTTAGAATGTAACAGCCAATGAGACAAAGAATACCTCTAGGAATGGCGCATAGACCCAAAGCTACATTTTTCAGGAAGAAAAGATATCATATAAAAAGGTAAGGCACACTATGGTTTTCTTGGGGGTAGGGGGCACCTCAATGCTAAACATAATGCGCACTGAGAAGATGAAGGAAAAAAAAAAAAAAGAGTTGGAGCAAGGAGACAGAAATGTGTGGAAAGTCTGCCCAGAGGCCCAGAATGGCCAGGGAGTGGAGTTAGGAGCCAATCAGCATAGGCTGACGTCAGAACAAAGCACAGAGTTCAGGGGACACAACTGAGGGCTTTGCTTGAGCAAGATGGAAGTTGCTGTGGAGTTGGAGGTAGAAGAGAGACAGGAATTGACTGACCTTGCTGAAGGACACTCTGCCTGCTAGGAAGCAAGGAGAGCAGCAAGTCCGTGGCAGGACCAAGACAAGAACAGAGGTCAACCTGTTTAGTAAAGCCTTTGAATTCAATTAAATAGCACTATTTGGGCCCCTTGGCCTTTAGTTTGACTTCTAAATTACAAGGGATGCCATTTGCCAAAACAAGTCCCATCAGAATGTAGAGTGCATGTCTAGGTGAGAAATAACCTTCCAGGCCTCAATCTCAATGCCAAGGAGCAGAGTAAGGTCAGCCCACAAATGTTCTAACTTCAGCCTCCTCCAGCCTGCTCAATTTTCCAGGCGAGCATTTTCAGGGGCTTAGCTGGAGCTTGAGGTGGCTGGGGAGGGAGAGAGGTGGGGAGTGGTGGAACTGAGCTGTACTACTAGGAGCTACTGTATGCTCCACATTTCCTCGTCTCTAAGAGGGGGACGTGGAACTAAGAGCATGCCCTCCACACTGTCATCACGCAGAGCACGTTTTCAGGCCCCAGGACACAGCAAGTACTTGGTAATAGCACTGTCTCTACTGGCTGCAGCTGTGGAGTACTGTGTCCACACCATCCTACCTTGAGCCCACACCATTCCACCACACAATAGGGAAGGAAGTCTGGGGCGGTCAGAGTGGATACTGACTGAGTCACCCTGGACTATCTGGCGGCAAAGGCTTCTATGGACCCAATACGCACTTTAAGGAAAGGAGTGCACTTCAAGCAAGTGCGCACAGAGGATGGGCACACCATGCCCAACAAGGAGTGGGCTGAGAACAAGAGGCAGACGTGCCCTACTCAATGCTGCCTCCCTGTGCAGGCGCCCTACATGCACCGTGGGCCCTGAGAAAGGGCGCTCGAAACTAGGCTCCTGCCTCTCTAGGTTATCTTAAAGAAGGACACAGCCTCCACTTAAGTGACCCAGGACCCTCCCTTGGAACACAGTAACTCTGTGGCTGTTCCCTGGCTCTGAAATTTCAAGGACCCATTTCTTGTTTGTTTTGTTTCATAAGACCATGGGAGGATGAGGAGTGTCAATGAAAAAGAGGGCATTTTAACAAGGGGCCCTTCACACACGATCTGCTATGATAACTCTCAGACCACCACACTAATATCACACATTACACATGACTTTTCAAAATGTTGTCAGGCAAACTGATGGCCAGTGAGCCTCATCTAGTCTGCTCAGGGTCCCTCCCAGCATAGGGGCCCAACACCAAACAAGGCCCTGGCCTCTCAAGCCACTGCAAGCTTCAGTCTCTTCCAAGTGGAGAAATGAATTATTAAAAGATGAAGACACAAATGCCTGCACCACATTTTTGCTTTCTTCCCCTGTGGAAGAACCGTATAAACCACACTAGACGGAGACCTCATGGCAGGTTCCTTCTGAACAGTTGCCTATGAAACCACCCAGACCAAGAGGTCAGTCAGAGAAGGAACTAGCTGAGTCCTGGCAGGCCTGCCCAGGAAGACAGCGCTGGAAGAGAGCCTGCCCATACAAATGTCAGGAGAAAGTTCCAAAAATAGGGTTTTGACCCATACATCAGGCAAAGTGTGGGGCAGAAAACAAATATGAAGGGAGCACATCTACACTAAGGAGTAGATGGTGGAGCTGACGCCAAGCACACCTCTTAGCCTGTCAGGCTGGAACCTGCCTCACAGACACCATGGTCTCAATAAGAAACACTAAAGGGACAAAGTATTACAGAGGATTACAGGTAGCCTGCTTCCTCTGCCAGCATACCCCACACCTGTGCTCCTGCTTCCCACCCATGCACAGACTGTCCTGGAGAGGTAGTACAACTATTTTACTGGCCTGGCGCTGTGGGCTATCAGGTAGGCCTGTAATGCCAGCACTCAGGGAGGTAGAGGCAGGTGGATCTGAGTTCAAGGCCAGCCTGGTCTACAAAGTGAGTCCAGGACAGACAAGGCTACACAGAGAAACTCTGTCTCAAAAGACAAAAGAACAAAAAACCAACCAACCAAACAAACAAACAAACAAACAAAAAAAGCAGGGTCCACATACTGTTACCAAAGCTTTACCAAAGAATTCAGGTACAAAAGCAAGAGATTACTTTTTAAATATTTAAATACTCAAATATTCAGCAGAGCTTTAAAAGTTGTTCTTCAGGACTCAAGTCCAAATTAGTGCTGCATGGGAAACAAGGAAATTAGGGTTTGGATGCAGCAAGTCTGAAGCAATTACAAGCAGGCACAGTCACAGGCCTGGCCTGTGGTGGCAGCTGCCGCTGACTTTCTTCTCCTCGAGAATGCAAATGATTAAGATAGATTAAATACCTACTTTGCTTAAATACTCTTGATAATGAGTTTCTTTCCTTCTTTTAAGGGTGTTTGATGTTGGCAGTTGATGGATCTTGAGTTAAATTGTTTTAATTCAAAACAGCACCATCTGTTGTCAGGATCTGCCGGAGCTTCCAGAACCGAGGAGGTGACAAGTACGTGATATGGAGCTGAGTGGAGATGGGCAGGTGGCGGGGTGAAAAGAGCACTGGGAGGGGAAGGCCAGCCTGGCCAATGACTGGTGCACATGGTCACAAGACCTGGGACTCAGTTTCTTCCTCTACAAGATGAGGAGGCGGAGAGAAGACTGATAGCAATGGTGACAACGGCAGTTATTACTGGCAGTTACTAATGCACATCGTGCACTAGGCTCTGAGATTAGGACTCCAGAGAAACATCTCTTTCTGCCTTGTCGAGATGCATGATGGGAAGGAGAGCTGGGCTCAGTAGAGTCCCTTGCTCCAGATCATACCAAACAAGGTCTGTATGATCCCAGGGTACACCAAAATGACCAAGCACTGCACAGCCCCGTGGCCTCTGGGACTGAAGAGCCTGTGTCTCTGCCCTCCGAAATCCAATGCAGCTGCTGCAACCTATCTTCACTGAGTATTCACAGGAATAACTGCCAAGCTAAGCTCTTGGTTATTTCTGGGCTGGTACCTTAGGCCTGAGTGGGCTCCCTGGAACCGGGCACCTCTGTGGGGCCTTCTTTACCAGGCTCCATTCAGAATCCAATCCACCTGTATCCCACGACTCACCTGAGTTGTAAAACTTTCCAAAACTTGTGACAAGTCCACAACCTTTGAACTTCTGAGAGCCTAGCTGTCTTCGGACACAAGAGACTCATGGGGACCCACGGTGCTGACTGGAAAGGGAGTGGTTCTGCTCCTGTTCATCATGCACCCATTACTCTCATAAGTGGAGGCCCCCACACAGGCTTTCCAGACACCCAGCCACTTTACCCTTCATTGGGAAGGGAAACTTTCTGAGGAGAGCCAGGGAAGCAAAAGGAAACCTGTTAATTAGGACTGAGGGTCACAGGAAACACCCACTACCCAGAAGGAAGAAGCATCTTGAGATGTGAGTGCCAGTGCCGCAGTTATCCTTATTGCCACTCAGATGCCTCGGCCTTCAGCAAAAGGAACACTGGGACTGGAGAGGTGGCTTGAGAGTTAAGAGCACTGGCTTCTCTTCTAGAGGATCTGGGTTCAGTTCCTAGCATTTATGTATGTGGCAGCTCACAAGCTTCTGTAACTTCAGTTTCAGGGCATGTGAGACCCTCCTGTGGGCTCCATGGGCACCAGGCAGGCAATGTGATGCAGAGACATACATGCAAACCAAACACTCACATACAATACCAAAATAAAAATAAAATTTAAAAGTACAGATGTCTGCCCTCCAGAACTAGCAAACTCAAAATTCAGACTGTCGGTGTGCCTGGAAGGATTAACAGAAAAGGTTCCAGTGACAACCAGCGAGGCAGAAAGGAACCCTCCTCATGGAGAAGTAGACATGGTCACTTTATTGACTCACACTTCTCACATACAATATAGAGTTTTTTATACAAAGCTCTCACTTTAAAAAAAAAAAAAAAAAGGCATTGTTGGGAAACCAGCAGAACCTGGGGAGTCAGGTTATAACTAAATGATCCAGATCCAGGCAGCAATTCACTATTTAAAAGAAACCTGCACCCAGAGCCATCGGCCCACTGGCCCAAACTCCCAAGGTGGTAAACTCCCAAACTCCAATTTCCCCAGGAATTCCTTTGGTAACCTCAAAGATAACAGTCCAGTAGGCAGCAGAAGCCAGCCTCTCGGCGTTTGGGATGCTAGAAAAAGTTTGTTAGTTCCTTAGCCATTCTCCTGTGGACACAGGTCAGGACTGCTGACTGCCTGGGCCCCAGGCCCCCATATTATGTTGGGGCTGCAACTAATCAAACCAGCTCCACTTCCAACCCTCGTAGCTGTAAATGGGGCCAACCTAAGCTCACCCTGGGGACCTCCAAGGGAAGGGTGACTGTTTAATGTCACCAAGATAACCCCTAGAGAATTCCCACCGTGCAAGTTAAATCCAGGAACAGTGATCGAAAATATTTCCAGGCTCCAGAGACCACCTAGCTTGCTTGAACTAATGGCGTAAACAAGTGTGCAACTTCTGAATTTTTATGCTGGAGGAGACAGACCCCTTTGCATCCTTGTGCATGTTCTAACAGGTGTTCATCTATAGTGCAGAAGAAAGCAGAGCCCATTTAAATCTAGACTCGGGGGTTCCCCATGTGGGGTGAGCCACTGCCGTTCCCTTGTTGGAGGGGCAGACACCACCTTCCTGCCCACTGCAAGACTCTCTGGGTCCATGGCTAACTTTGTTTCTCAGAAGCACAGCTGTTGTACCTGCTGCCCTCAAACTTGAAGCAAACCGTGAGTTTGCTAAGTCAGAAACAGTACCTGCTCCCCAGTAGATTTCACAGCTGGGAAGCTTCCTTGTGGAACCCAACCATCATATCCACCCAGTATCTTTTTCACTTTCTCATTTCACATTAAAATGAGAAGCTTGCCATGGAGTGATAGAATTAAAATTCACTTAACTCCATGAGAATGCAGAAAAGACAACAAGAGTTCTAACATGGAATGGCCCCTCAACACTGTCCACTGAAACACTTCTCCATATTTGAGAGTTCAGAGTATGAGGTCAAACCACAGGGGAAGTGGCAAGAAAGCAACTTTGGCAGTCTCCCATATTCTTCCAAGATTAAAAGACAGAAAACAGACAAAAGACCAATAAACCCTACCAATAAAAACTTAAACTTTGTGGCTATTTGTGGAACAAAGAAAATATCCCAAAATCTAAAGCAGTCAAAAAATTAGGAAGATACACAGGAGACAATAGTCGAATATTAAGCTTTCAAGAAAACAATGATAAATATTTATGCTATGTGTGCCAAGAGATATGCTTGAGACACCCTGTAGCAAATTTATAACAAAAAATATACAAGGCAGCCCATCTATCAATGGCAGAAAAATAGACCTGTGTGATCCACGACTGACTGACTATCAGATAAACAGCATACTTGCAGGCTGTATTAATACATGATATATTAGAAAATCAAAGAAGGTTATACGTCCAGCAGGAGCCCACATTTGTTTTTCTAGATCTGTCTCTCTCACACACAAACGCTCTCTCTCTCTCTCTCTCTCTCTCTCTCTCTCTCTCTCTCTCTCTCCTTTTGAGCCTTTTTTCTTTCTACTCTCTCGTGTCCCAGCCCCTAGGAATGGAAGCAGAGTAGTGATAGCAGCAAAGGGAGCCCAAAGAAACCTATCAAGAAGCCTGTCCAGTCAGGAGCTGTGAATGGAGGAACAGCCTCGCCCCAAGCTGTGTCTCTGTGCTCTCTGGGCCTTTCTACTGTGTTGTCAGTTTCCCAGCCAAGGAAACAAGTCAGAAAGCCTCAAGTGAAAGATGGGAAACCACAGAAAAGGAACACCTGGCACAGTGACAGCACCTGATGATTGGCTCTTGTGTCTCTGAAGTCCCTGAAACAGAATAACTAAAAGTCAGGGTGGGAGTGTGTGAAATAATGAATGGAACTGATCAAATGCGAAGACCCACAATTGCTAAAACAATTTTTATGAAGAGCAACACTTGTTAAGGAAGTCACCTTACCAGTATCTAAGCATTCCATAAAGCTACAATAATCAGGACATGGAGTACCTGCACAAGGCAGGTACATGAGGTCAGTGATGGAGCTGTGTGGAATGAGTAGAGGACCTGGACATGCATGCACTCAGACAGCCACGCTCAGCAGTCAGAGCAGTGAAGAAAGAAGGGTCACCTCAACAAACAATGCAGGGACAGCAGGGCACTCTTACCACTGCAGTCCCAAACCACACATAACATTTAACTCAGAATGAGTCACAGATCTAAATGTTAAATGGATATTGTGAAACTTTCAGGAGAGAGGGTAAGACCTTTGTGAACCAGGAATATAGAGGTTCCTTGGGCATGACACAGAAAAGAAAGGCACAGAATCCATCCAAATGTCTACAGTACCACTTAACAGTAAGGCTCAAACCAGCCAAACGTCCTTCAATCTGTGTATGTCCGCACAGTGCAGAGCTATGGAAAATAAAAGGGAACCATCAGCAGCCTGGACAAAACTCAAGAAAAGCAACTGGAGTGGGCGGGCAGGTGAGGCAGGGCTGCACTCTCGGGACACCCTCAGACACACTGTAGTCTGAGGAACACCATAGGTTTGGGAATTACAAGTGATGAATTTTTTGGCGACAGAACTGCTCTGGATGTTGGTGGCGTTCAATCCATGAATCTACATGAATCCATATAGACATATGAATATAGACATATAGACAGAAAAGCCATTGTCAGCTTTTTAACTAGGGTTTTCTTACAGCCTTCCCCAGATGATCCTTCGGTGTTAGCATCAGCGATGATGAGGTGAGGTGAGGAGCACAGGTGTGCTGGTCTACAGAACAGTTGGCAGACCTGAGCAATCTAAATGCCCCTTTGTCACACTAAACCCCACAGCCCTCTGAGCTTCCATACTACCCAGGGATGCTTGGAAACCCAAAGCCCAGTTTCCATCAACACCTTCCCGTATGCTCTTCTGACTCTTAGCACCGTGCTTATCTCACTGCATCACCCATCTCCAAGCACCTTCCTTTGTTTCATTTCTACCTGTGTCTATGCGAGGCTCTGTGCATGTGAAGGCGGTGCCTGTGGAGCCAGGTGTGTTGCATCCCCTGGAGCTGCAGCACCTGATGCAGGTGCTGGGAATGGAACCCAGTACACTCTTACCCACTGAGTCACCTCTCCAACCCCTATTTTGTTGGTGGTTAGTTGGTTAGTTTTGAGAAAGATTCTCACTCGATGGCCTCGGAACTGGCTATAAATAGATCACACTGGCCTGAAAGTCCAGCACAATCTTTAGACAGCATCAGGATAAACAACTTAAATGTACCATGATAAAATGAATGTGTACAACTGAAGACTGTACTTGCTTCAGAGATCATGGTGCCTTTAGGCTTTGCACCTCACTCCAGACTCCACAGAAAATAAGGGGACTTCAGTGTATGCTGAGCTAACGAGAGGCAAAACTCAGGGCATAGAGAGTGACAGGAACAGTCAGGGGAACATGACAGTAAGCATCAGGAGAAAGAGCACCAAACAGAGCAAGCTGTGTGCAAGGTCACAGATGACAGTCAACACAGCTGACATGGCCAGAATGCTTGAAACATTTAAAGACCTGAGGACATGTTTGCAAACATATACTCACCACCCCCCACCCCCCAACACACACACACACACACACCTCTTGATTCAACTGATACCTTTGCAATAAATCTGGGCTCTTGTAAAAAAACAAAACAAAACAAAACAAAACAAAACAAAACCTTGTTTAAATCCTGGAAGAAACAAACACTTTGACCAGTAATCACTGTGGGGCTGGGTCCTTAGGCAATCCTAAACAAGGTGCTGATCCCATCCAGCTTGTAACAGTGGCCAGTGAAATACCCAACAAAAGGGAAGTTATATGGCAAATCATGGTACAGGTACTGAATGGAATATTAGACTATTTTTTAAATGTTAACTGTTCCAATGCCATGCAACACTGTCATACATATCACAGAAAACTCTTAAGGTCCCATAGAAAATGAGGCAAGGTTAATTTCATGGTGTATGAAGAATGAACAAAACAAAGCTAAACACAAATACATTTCCCTATAAAAGGGGGTCAGAGAAAAGCATACAAATGAACTGTATTTAAGTGGCAAGATTAGAGATGACCTTTTTTCTTCTTTGTATTTTTCCAGTTGGGATAATGAGCACATACCTCTTTGAAAACTTTAATTACCCACTACACACACACAAAAAAAAATCTTGCAAACATTCTCAACATTCGCTCTCAGAATATTAAATAATATTACAGATTTTTCCAGCTCAATTTTTCCCCTCAAGAACAGGGGAGGCCCCTTGGGTAGGGGGACTTGTTTCATGGAGAAACTACAGTAGCCCTTGTTTTTGGTCCTCCAGTCAACCAAAATAAAATAAAATAAAACAAAAATAAAGCATTCCTATGGCTGATGAGCAATAAATAATGTGAAATTATTCAGAACTATTCAAATCACACCAATCCTCCTTATTAGGAAGACGTTAATAGGACACATTTACAACAGTGTCATTCTAACGCAGCCTAGTCACTGTGGACAGTTACGGAATGTCAGGCTGTCACCCAAAATGCAGCTAATAACCAAACTGTTCTTTTGACTCCTTGTAACTTAAAGGTTCCCACCCTCCCAAACTGTCACCCGGGCCTCTTCCCCTCCATCTGTTCTACAGCACTGTGCTTAACATGAAGGACCAGCCGCAGAGCCCTGTGCCCCTGTCAGCCTGCCTCATCAACTGCTTGGAAGAGCTGGCCCACTCAGTGGCCGCTGTCCGTCCTTCCTCCAGCATCTGTGTCACATGCGTGGAGAGCAGGACTTTGACAGCCTGTTGGGATGTCAGCCCATTTACTTTACAATTTCGATGGCTACTGTCTGTCCTCTTTCCAGCATCCAAGTCACAGGCAGAGAGCAGACTTTGAGAGCCCACTGGACTATCAGCCCATTTACATTAGGATTTCCAGAAGTGAACCCTACCACTCCTAAACCACAGCCGCCTAGCTGTGACTAATTTTCAGGATAAAAATGCACACCAGGTTTTTGCCCTTTAAGTGCAGGCCTACCTGCCTGGTGAATTAGAGATGTGCTGTTAAAGGCAAATATCAGCACACAATAGCACAAAGTCAACTGCAAAACCCAGGCACTCTGGAATCTTCTCCAGTCTGCCTGCAGGGTTATTAAGCATGACCTTTGAGAGTTGTGGACCAGCTGATCGATGCTGGTGCAGCAGCCTTGCATGTGATGCAGGTGTGCTGTATAGACAGAGGTACCTACTATGGCAGCTGTGGAGACAGAGGACCCAACCACCTCATCATACAGGAAAAGTGACTGAGATTTATCTCCATTGATTTTAGTTGCAAGAAAAACACATCAGCAAACTGCAGCCTCAGCAGGACACTAAAGGTCGGACTCGGCTTCTTGAGGGATGAACTTGATATCAATAGTTATTAGGACACATTCATACAAGATACACAAGAGAGACAGAGGGAAGATGCTGGTAATCCCACTTAATCCTGATGCGGCCCTAAATCAGGCTCTGCAGACTGTGGGAAAATCAAGAAGCCTTGCCTTTCCAGGGATGAGATCCTGTGCGCATGTGCTTGTACGTGGAGCCAACTGTAAAGCAACAGCAGCACAGTAACCTCCAAGCCCTGGACTGGGGGGGGAGGGGGGCTGGAGAGGCAACAGACAAGGAGGGGCTCCTGCTTCCGTGGGTCTAAGGGACAAGTGGTGTGTCTAGGCCCAACATGAAGCAGAGTCCTGAAAGGAAGGGCCCTAGCAAGACAGCACCACTGAGGAGCCAGGAAAGCTTAGACCTAGGCAGGGCCTTCTAAACAGAAAGAGCTGAGACAACTCCAACAATGAAACCACTCTCAGCGGCATCTCTGACCCATCAGAGATTAACAAGATGCCCCTGGTGCCTCATTTCACCCTAAGCACACATTCAGTGCCGGGGGGGGGGGGGGATGTAACTGAAAGAAAACACTGCCAAAGAGAGGTGAAAGGGATCAAAAGAAAACAAAGAGGTGAGCTCTCTTCTGAAGAACGGGAGCGGGGGCTCGTCTACATGCTAAAATAAAGTTATTGTTTCTTAATGCAAACGTTAGAGCCCTTGAGCCCAAGCCTAAGCCACTACAATCTAGTGGTTCTCAACCCTCCTAATGCTGAAACCCTTTAATACAGTTCCTCATGTTGTGGTGGCCCAACCATAAAATTATCCCATTTGCTACTTCATAACTCTAATTTTGCTACTGTTATGAATCATAATGTAAATATCTGATATGCAGGAGATCTGATACTCAACCCCAAAAGGGGTCAAGACCCCAGGTTGAGAACTGCTGCTAGATCAAGAGAGCACTGGAATTATCCCAACCACACCAACAACAACAAAACCAGAGCATGGTGGGAGACATAATTCAAACACACTAGATGTAAATCAGGAAATGTGGGTTCCTACCGCAAATAGTTGGCCTAAGAATCTGTCCAAGAAGAAGCAAAGGTAAGAGCACCTTCAAGGGTGGAAGGATCAGGAAAGGAGCAAGGGAAAGGGTGTTTTTGAATCTAAAAGGCATGGTATAGGCAAAGGACACTAGCAAAATGAAAACTGTGGTCCCTGGGCAGATCTGAGAACATCTGGCCTGGAGGCTCTGTGTGGCATGTCAGGCAGATGGGACAGTGAGAGTGCTCTGCTCAGAGGGCACCACCAGTAGGATTACCACTGAGGAACAGACAGGAAGGAGGACGGCACCAGTGGAATTACCACTGAGGAACAGGCAGGAAGAAGGACGGCCACCAGTTACAACTAGCCACCTGGGTTTGGCTGAAAATGCCCAATGAGCAAAGCCGCTCTGTGCAATACAAGGTCAGGGCCTATTACATTGACATGGACAAGGACAGTAGGGCAGGTATAAAATGGATACATAATGCATCTTTTCTAAAAGAAAGACACCAACAGCTATAAACCTAGTAAAAAGGCTTCAGAAGACTCCTAAGGCAGAGTCTTGCTGTTTGCTGTCCCCACACAGCTCCTCCCCACTAGGCCTAGACCCAGCCCATCTAAATACCCTACCCAGTCTCTCTACTTTCAGCTTACATCCTTTTTGTACGTTCATCACTGTTTAATGTTGGTTCTGCAGCGTTGTCTCCCCCAGCTGAAAAGAGCTTCAGGATACCAAACCTTTGGTTTTCACTCCTCCTATGGCAACATGAGCACTGAGTTGGTACCTGGGCATAAAGGGTGAATATAATGCCTGGGTGATGGCCTGAAGCTGTATTTCACCAGCTCAACACACACACACACATACACACACACACACACACACACACTTCCCCACCCTATGCACACACAACAGGTGCTGCAGATGCTGTCATCAATCTTTGCAGCAAAAGTGTCAAAGCACGGTGGCTTTTGTAATCAATTATGAGGCCCTTCGCAAGTAACATGTTCCCGATAACACAAGCTTGTCAATGATTTACTAATAAATTAGATCAGATTCAAGGTTATCCCTAATAACACACCCACTACTCATCTGCATCTTGGTAAGCTGTGCGGAGTGGGAAAGAAAGGAGAAAAGCACAGGTGGCTGGCAAGTGGCCCTCTGGAAGGATTAACTCAAGCACAGCATGCTTTGTTCTAGAACTGAACCATGCTGCGGAGGAGTCCTGGACTCCTCCATGGGAGGGGCTGCTTTCTTCTCTATCTCACCATGACAGCTTTCCAAAAGCCTGTGTTACCCTCTGCTCCCATCCAAGCTGTGGAGGCTGTACACAGAGCTCACAGAAAGGACCTTCCTTGGGTTTGATTCCCAGCTCCGGGGTGGGAAAGAGGACTGTGGGAAGATGTATAGTTAGGTTAAAGGGGAGGTTGGTACTTGTGTATATGGCCCAGCAGTCCTTCCAGTCTCCAGACCTATGTTCTCTAACTCGGTGGTTACAACCTACATATGGCTACTTACGTGAAATTGAATTTTTAGCTCCCTGGTAGCAATGGCCACATTTCAAGAGCTCACAGGACACACATGTCTAAGAGGCACCATGTTGGATCCACTTCAGAGGATTAATTGCACAATTTGGTAGCAATGTGGTATATATGTTTGAAGTCTAGACTCTCAGGATAAATCTGAATAAGCCTTTGCGGGAGTCACATCTCAAAGGTACACACACACACTCACACACAGGGAAAATGAACCCACAATGAAGCCCTGGCAAGTACAGGTACAGCAGCTGCTCCCACATTCCAGGGGGGTCACCCCACTCTTCCTGTGCATGCATCTCTCATTCAGCTGTGCTGGTGTGCTCAGCAACCTACCTATCAGATGGCATGGCTATGAAGAGAACCAAAGAAGGGAGCTGGGTGTAAAGACGCTGCTTTCTTTAGGATAAGTTCCACAGAACGGAATGAGTATTCCAGAAGAGATAGCAAGGCATCATGAGGGAAATGCTTACCTCCAAAGGCCAGGGGGGAGCTCTAATAAGGGCCTGCCTTATCAAGCCTCCCTCAGTTCTCCCTATATTTCAATCTGGGAGATACTACATTTTACACGGGGAAACACAGGGACAGAGACATCAAACAACAAACCTGAATCACAGAGCTAGTAAACAGCAGAAGCAAGCTACAGACCCAATGGCCTAGATCCAGAGGCAGGCTTGTAGCTCCGAGGCTGTGTTCCTGCCCCTCACTGCTCTGCCTCATAGACTCTTCTCCCTCAAGGAAAAATAGGCAAGTCTCATTAGCTGAATACACAGTTGGCCAAAGTATGTGATGCATAGCAGGGGTCGGCCAGACAGCTCCTGGGTGATGCCCAGGAACACTGCTTGTCACTTTATTATATATACATAATCTATTAGCAAATACACATACAAATGTTTATGTAATTAATACATAACAATATTTCCTTTTTAAAACAAATACACACAAAAAATTTAATTTTAAAAGATATCAAGTAATCAAAAATAAAGATATATGGCAAAAAATCAAGAAGGGAGCACATGAATGTAATGTCTTAGACTATTTAGGAATCTAACTGGGGAATATAAATCTTTGCTCAAAATGTCCTCCCCACCTAGAATATTGTCCCATCTTCTCCCCTACCCTTACACATTGCCCATCAAATACAAACAAGCTAGGGAGGCCAGCCCCTCTGTTGTCTTCTTCACAGCATTATCTCCCCGACAAGGCCCTTCCTCTAACGTTCAGCCCTGCACCACTGGACCTGCATTCCTCTCACTGTACTGGAAGTGCTTATGACAAGGCCTGGTTCCCCAGAGTCCAGCAAGCAGCTCTGTGCACAATGGCCCAAATTACCATGTCAGGGCTCCCCAAGCATTCTTAGGAAACATTTCTGCCAAGGAATGAGAAGAAATGCAAAACATATATGCCTACACACACACACACACACACACACACACACACACACAATGTAGGCGTGGTTTTTTAAACAATTTTATTTACATTTTTAATCCCTTTTTCTCCCTGCTCCACCCCTATCCCTTCCAACACCCAATACTGGGTAGGGTAGTGGGGACAGAGGGCGTGGTTCTCTTAGGGTACTTCCTGCTGGTTAGGGCTGTTGGGCTCTTTGAGGCAAGTCCAATCTTCATGATATCTCCAATTTCTTCTCATCAAACTGCAAGAACAGCAACCAGGAGCAGCAGGGGGAAACAGCAGCCTTTTTCTTTCGAGTCCACCATCCCTCCCTGAGCTCTGACATCTATTCCCTCTCCAGAGCCCTCAAGCCTGCACCAGGTAAATACTTTGCTGCTGTGGACAACCTGAATCAGTCCCATATCCTACACCTGGGATCAAAACAAAAACATGTTTACATCCACAACAATATAGTGTGTGTGTGTGTGTGTGTGTGTGTGTGTGTGTGTGTGTGTAAACCCCATGTGTGTCTATCTGCAGACTGTGCTCACCATGTAGGCATGTAGAGGCCAGAGGCTGATGTCAAGATGTCTTCCTCAATTACTTCTCCACCTTGGTTTTTAGGCAGCATCACTCACTTGGCCCAAGGCTCATCATACTGGCTAGACTGGTTGGCCAGAAAGTCCCTGAGATCATGCTGTCTCCACTAACTGGTGCTGGCGACACAAACACAAGCAGTTTATACAGACACTGGGGATATGAACTCAGGTTCTCATGTTTAAAGCCAAGCATATTACTCACTGCACCATCTCCTCAGACCTACCCACATTTTCCTTAAGACAAAAGACCAGAGCAGGAATCATCCACCAAGCTTCAAGAACTGGGAATTCTTTTCACTTCAGCGCTCATCGGGTTTTACCGCCAGTCTATAGACCTAAGTGGCGATAGAGTTTTCCTAAGTCCTCCACAATATGCCCAGCCTCCTGTGAGCACTTTATAAACAAAATACAGTAATTAACCTTGGGACCATTGAAAACCACATGTACAAACAGACTAAATTAATATTTACAAGATCAAACAGGATAGCAGAGACGATTAGATCAAGAAGGATTTAGATGTGGGTCAACTCATACTGCCAACCACAAATGAAATCTGCTATTAAGATGCCTCAGACTCACTAAAGCACTGATAAGCCGCTTCCAAGACAGAGCATTAGGAAGGGGAACGCCATTTGGACTAATATCAGCACAGAGAAGACGCCCACTACCAACCCCTCGGCCAACACAGCGGCTAAGGCCATTAAATCTACAGACAATGCAAAACCTGTTAGTCAAACCCCAGCACAGCCCACTCATGCTGAATGATGGTGCTGAGAATAGCAGCTGTTCACTGAGCACTTCCTATGTTCCAAGTGCCCCCAACAATTCTGTGAAGCAGCAAGGTGGTTAGCCCCATTTTTCAGATAAAGAAGCAGAAAGAGAGGAAGTCACATGGACCAGGACATCTAGGAAGATAACGGCAAAACCAGAGACTGAGCCTAACATTCGAGTCTTTGTGCTTGATCATCATGTCTGTGTTGTGCTCCAAATCTGTACTCTCCTCTCAGATATAACTGACAGCATTTCCTCAGGTTCCCACCACAATAATGAGAGCATATTGTTTACTTCATGCCTTTGATAAGGTAACCTCATTAGGGAGGACAAGTGCCGGCATTTTTCACACCTCGTTATTCCATCTCTAACAGACACTGCTCAAGTAAGATGCAAAGATAAATCTTTCTGCCTCTGCACAGATCCCCAGCTAGTGCTGTGCTAACAGGAAAATGGAAGATTAGAGTGCTAAAACAAAAGGTTAGCACCTGGCTAATAATTATGTTACAGCCAATCTCCTGTTCCAACAGAAAATGAGAGCACTGGGTCAGATGACCACCAATCCTCTCTTTAACAATAGAATCAAAAGATCCTTCACTCACCCATAATGCTCAACTAAGCTGAAGCGGTGTGACCTCAGAAGCATACGGCCACCATGTTCCACTGTTATAGATGAACATGTGTGCATATATACTGTTAATGCTCTAGATACATTAAAGATAAAAAGAATAATTTTATAATATAACTATATTGAAATAACTGTGCATTGGGGAATGAGAAATTAAAAGTGCTCTATATAGGGAAGGAAGGAAGGAAGGAAGGAAGGAAGGAAGGAAGGAAGGAAGGAAGGAAGGAAGGAAGGAAGGAAACCCAATAAAGATACAATGAAGCAGGGACATGGGACCATGAGGCCAAGACCCACATAGGAGTTATCACTAGAAGGCACTACATGACCTACCCTTCAGTTCCATAAACACCCAATAAATGTAACCTTTACCAAAAGAACCTAGACACAGGTACAAGTGAGCCTCAGGCTGCATTCCTGATGCAATCCTCAGCCAATGCAGTCAAACAGGGTTAGAGGGCTGGTGCCTATCCAGGGCAGATGAGGGCAGGTGCACACAGTCCAGGCCTCCATCCAAGTGCTGGTTTTAAGCAAGGAAGGTCTTTGCCTTCCCTGACCCTCCTCTGCATCCTCATCTGGCAAACCAACAGGGACTGCCATGCCCCAAGGCCTTGAGTCCTAAGTCCCTAGGGAGCAGAGGTAAGACACAAGAGTGGGAAACTGACCCAACTGTGAGCCCTTACTTCCCTGAAAGCTTGCATATGGGGTTACCACAAGCAAAGGTATGAAAGCGCTGGCGAGCCTCCAGCAGGGACCACAGTTGGCACAGATCACACCCACACACTCTGTATGGTGTTCAAGCATTCTCTTACACCTGTAGCCAGCTTCCTCCTGCCGAAATAACCAGGAGTAACTTAGATGGGTCCTCATCCTTATTTATGCTTGGATAAATCTAAGCCAATGAGAAGGCTGGACTGCATTTCCTAGAAATGAAATCAGCAAGTGACCGGCAAATTAAGCCAGGGCTTTTCCAGCAGGTGGTCCCAAGACAATAGACTTCTCAAGCTTCTCAGAGCCTCAAACTGTCCCCTCCTCCCTTTTCTCAGAGCCTCCTTCATGGCAATGGAGAACTGCCTTAGTAAAATGTGCCCTCGGTTGAAAAAGCAGTAATGACAAGCTTTTCCTGTGTGTGTGTGGGGGGGGGGGGGGGGCGAACATAGAAGCCAGAAGAGGAAGCAGTCAGATGGAGTCAGGAATCAGGCTGGAGTTAGAGGCTGCTGTGAGCCTCTTGATATGAGTGCTGAGCACTGAACTTGGATCCTCTGGATAGAAGCAAGTGCTCTTGATTGCTGAGTCATCTCTCGAGTCCCAACAATATTTATTAACATCAGGAATTGAAACTCTCCTTTTTAAAAGATTTAATTATTATGTATACAGTGTTCTGTCTGCATGTACACCTGCATGTACACCTGGTGCCAGAGAGGGCACCAAATCCCATTATACATGGTTGTGAGCCACCATGTGGTTGCTGGGAATTGAACTCAGGACCTCTAGAAGAGCAACCAGTGCTCTTAACCTCTGAGCCATCTCTCCAGCCCAAATTGAAAGTCTTGCACAGAAATGTTAAAAAGAAAAAAAACCTTCCACTAAACCAAACACACTGAATGTGTTCATTTCAGTCACATATGAAAACACGGTAGCAAGCACTACCCATCTTTTCCATGTTCTCAAGTGGGGGTGGGGGGGCGACACTGGTCTCCTCTCCCTACTTCCCTACTTCACCAAAGCAAGGCTCATTGCTCTTTTTTGCTGTAATCTGGGAGTTCACATGAAGGTCATTGAAGAACAGCAAAAATATCTACAGCTTCACAGCTTCAGTGCAACTTCTTGGAAAGCTAAGACTATATAGTCATCCCCATCATCAACACGTCATAATTCACTATTCCCAAAGCCTGACATTGCAAGGTCTCCCACCATCATGGGGTCTGAGAATTATCTGACAGTGTATTGCTTTCTCTGGTAGTTTCACAGCAGCACAGAAAAGAACAGTCTGCCTTAACGTAGAATCAGCAATAACAGTCAGTAAAACAAAAACAACTTTGTGAGTGTGATACACATGTGTACACACACACACACACACACACAAGAGTGCTACTCACAACCCCTCTCCATGCCCACAAAGAACTTAGGAACCTGCTCTAGCCCCATTCTGAAAATCCCACTTGGCTCAAAGACTGAAGCAGCAGCAGCAGCCAGCTACAAAATCTTACTGCTGAGAGAAAATGGAATTGAACTCACAGGCAAAGATAAAAGGGCCAGTTCTCTGCCAGTGATATGTGACAAACGAGATCAGAATCCAAACCAGCGCTCTGCCTCTCCCAAAAGCTTTTAACTGAAACTAGAGTACTTACTTCGGACAGTCTGTTATGTCAGGACAAGAGACTAGGAAACATTCTCCTCGCAAAGACTTCAGTGAAGAGCTGTGGACCAGCATGGGGCTCAGGAAGGAAGACATGCTTCCAGTTTAAACAGTAATTTGTGCATAATTATCCTTGCAGGTTGATACAAGATAGATTAAATAAATTAATCAAAGTACAAATTGTGCTAGCAAGCTCCAGTGCCCAGCATCTCCTAAGGCCAATCTGCCAATGGTTCTGAGGCTGTGTCTCAGTCACCAAATCAGCGCTGACAGCTGATGGTTTGGAGAGATGCAGTACCTCTGAAACCTCAGAGGCAATCTGAGGGGCGGGCCCAGGGAGGGCTCTACTGAGCCGCAACAACGGAAGCCTTAAACACAAGATCCATTACAGCCTGCACACCCACAGCCATTTGCACATGACGGGTGGAAATCAATCCTTGGGAAGGCAGCCATTAACATACTTTGCCTAACCCAGCCCGGGCACCTATGTGCTGCATATTGTTCCCAGAACACATAACTTCCAACTCCTTCCTCCTGCTGTAGGTAAAACAGGTCAGCACTGTTACAGGCCATTCAGGAACACAACTCCTTAGCTGCTAGGAGCTAGCACAATCATTCTTTACCCCCATCAGCCCCTGGAATCATCACGACACCCAATAAGAGCCTCGATGGCCTGACTTAAAGCAGTGGAAACTGACACTCAAGGCCACACAGCCTGCCCAGGTCCAGGGTTGAACTTGATGGCCTTGCCAGGCAGCCTGAGGAACTGGACAGGAAGTCCATTTTCAAGGTAGAAAAACATTAACAGAAGTAGTTAAAACGTTGATTTCCACTTATTTTTGACAAGACTTGATTGGTATAAGTGTATGCATGGATGAGGAGCGGTCAGGTCCCTGCCATGAGGCCAGACTGCACTACTTTCAGCTCAAGAAGGAGAACTGCACTACTTTCAGCCAGGAGGACACATGGAGAAAGTCACTGCACACCCTGGGGGTACTGGCCCATCCCCAGAGGCCCATGCCTCTGTGGAGCCTTTGGGACACGCTTTCAGCTTCTACAGAGCCTTCACTCAGGGCCTCCTGAGCATCATACACCCTGCCAATCATGTAATGCTCAAGATTCCACTATCAGCATTTTGAAGAACTCCTTCTTTTTTCCCCTGAAGAAGTGTCCTGAAGTGTCACCTTTCCTGACAGCTCTTGATACTGTGGTCATGTCCATCAACTAAATGACAGCCATTCCTGTAGTATTAAGGAGTGTTTTAGAGGAAAAGCAATTGGTGGATGCAAAGGAGCCTGAGTGAAACTTGAGGGACATGGGATGAGCCTCAATTTTGGAAACAGTTGTGTAATAGAGAGAGGAAGTCAGGGCACCAAAAACACCAGGTTATCTGACTGTAGTGCAAATCTGTTGTTCCTGCCCTTGGCTGTAGCGGGGTCTTAGCAGCCCAGTTGGAACCTAATGGGATGCATTGATAGAACAGGAACCGTGTCTACACCTACAGATTTGGGGTGTAAGATTTTTCTTTTTATGGTTATGCTGATAGTAGTTTGCAAATTAAATTGATTTGTCATGGGGGGGGGAGTGCCTATGAAGGCCAAAGGACAATTCAGGATGTCATTCCTCAGGTACCATTCACCTTGTTTGTTTTAAGATGGGATCTCTCACTAACCTGAGCCCCACCAAGCAGACCAGGCTGGCTTGGCAGCAAGCCTCAGGAATCCTCCTGTTTCTGCCTCCCCATCACTGAGATTACATGGATGCACCCATGCTTGCCTTTTTTTTTTTTTTTTTAAATAGAGTTCTGGGGAAATCTAATTGAGGTCTTCACGCCTGGAATGCAAACCCTTTATTGACTAAGCTATCCCCTAGGCCTGGTCTGTCACAGCTGTAAGTTACACTGTTGTGGTTTGAACAGTCTGATAATTAAGCTGATCACTGTACACGGTGATATACACGCCTACTACCAGCTCCTGGCAAGTCAACTACTCTCCTGCGACCCTAACTTAATCATAAGCTCTGGGCTCAAAACAACCCTAAGGTGGAGACTGTCCTGAGCTCCAGTTTATACACCAGCAGATAGGAAGTTGTCCAAGGTCACAAACCAGTGAAGATGTGTGAACCCAGGTAGCCTGGGCCCGAGGCCAATGCTTTAGTCCCATGTGGACACGTCTCCCAGGTTGGAAAAGATGATGAGCAGTCCCATACTTCCCAGCTGCATAGTGCCAGGAGGTGTTTCTCTAACTTTCACTTTATCCTGTCCTTTTCCTATCTGCCTCAAAAATAATCAAGACAATTGGCCTTCTGTTTCCATCCCCAAACTAGTTTTTTTTTAAAAAAAAAACTTAATATGCATTCTCCTTCAGCAAGCCTCACCCTGAGTAGAATACAAAACCAAAGACAGATCTCCTACAGCTGCATTAGAGAACCCAACCCACCAGCAAATGGGGACCCACCTATGCTCCCCATCTCCATCTCTCAAAAACTGTTGGTATGATAATGCCACTTTCTTAGCTGAGTTGTCTTTGTTGGTTTGTTTTCTTCTGATGAACCTTGGCAGATACGAGATATACAAGTATGAACAGGATGGCATGGTCCTGGTCCGGTACCTAGAGCTCAACTGAGTCAGGTCATAATGACAGAAAGAGCCGGTGACAGAAGCTCATGGAGAGGTATCTCATCCCAGCTTATGGGGTCAGAACTCTCCCAGTGTATAACTCTAAACAAACACACAAGAGGAAACATGAGTCAAGCAAAAAAGAAGGTGGAGTCCAGTGAGGCAGAGCATGGGACATCAAGGAGCTTATGGGGACCTCAGGGTTGCTGGGTGCCAAGCTGGGGCACTGTGGAGCCAGCCCAGGACTGTCAGAGCACAAGAAGTCCTTAGCCAATCTTGGCAGAGCTGCAGGACCAAACTAGTGTTCTGAAAGACCATTCTGGTGCTGTGTGGAAGCAGCCAGGAAAATCAGCGAGGCTGGTACAATTGCTGGTAAGTGGCAAAGGCTTGCTCATGGCAGCAAATGTTTCCTGTGCTATCTGAGGCTCTCTGGGAAGCACCCGGCAGGCCACAGCAAACTGCAAGTACTGTCAATGTTCCTCTAGGACCAAACCGAAGGGGAGGCATACCAGAGAAGCTTCTGCCTCCCAGAGACACACCCAAGGCTTTGACACTGTTCCTGGAAAGCAAGACATGCCTACTACAGTTAAGTGGCTGAGAAAGATGCTCCTCTGCTTGGAGAGGTCATAACAGGAAAGGCAACATCTCCCACAAGACAGCTAGCTAGGAAATTACTACATTCCAGCTTCAGCAGCAGAGGTGACTGAGCACAATGCTGTGGCCAAGGATCCCTGTGAACCGCCAGCAGGATAATGTGCTTATTCTGTCTGAGGATGTGAAAACACAATACAGCCTCGATGTCTGAGTGCACCCAAACAATTAGAATCAACACAGCTGCTCTATTTAAGCAAGAGGCAAAGTGGTGACTGCCACAACCCACTGTTGGCTTTTTAGGTTGCTTTTTTTTTTTCTTTTTAAATTTTGTTACCCCACTGTGGTGGCTTGAATTGAGATGTTCCCCATAAATCCCAGGCATTTTAATACCTGTTACCCAGCTGCTGGCTGCTAGAGGAGGGTTAGGAGATGTGGCCTTGCTACAAGTATGTCGTGACAACAGGCTTTAGGTGGGCCATTCTAAATTAGCTGTCTCTGTTTCCATTTTGCAATTCTAGATGCAAGCTCTCAGCTGCTGCTCTAGCTACCTGCTGCCATGACTTCACACCACCACCCTGGACTATCGCCCTCTGAAAGCCCCAAATAAATCCTCCCTCCTATAAATTGTCTTGGTCATGGTATTTTATCACAGCAATAGAAAAGTAACTGAGGGTCACCTAAGGAATGTAGCACAGGGAAAGGAACTCAGGGCAGCATAAGAAAACTGAGCTCTGCTAAGCGTCTACAATGTGCCTATCCAGTGCTAAGTGCATTCCCTCCTTCAAAAGAAGTGTTTTCAGACCTCCTCTGTGTCTGAAGACAGTGAAATTACCCCAGTACAGGAAAATGCCCCCCACCCTCATCACACAAAATCTTTTGATGGTCACCTAACTGCTTCCTGTTCACTGGAAACTCTGAAAGTCCAGCTTCTCTGAAAGCACAGGTGATTCCGGCCCATCACTGAAGTTATGGATGACATACTGGCTTGAATTGATACATTCAATTCAGGAAAACAGGATGAATTACAAAATGAAATTTAGATGGGAAGTCCGGGCAGAGTGTTTGCTTTGCAAGCATGATAACCTATGTTTCATGCCTAGAATTCATATTGTAAACACCAGGACCGGTGGCACGTGCTTGTAATCCCAGTGCTGGAGAGGATGCTGGAGAGGAGCTTACTGGCCAGCCAGTGGGACAACCTGCCCAAAAAAAGTAGACAGTGTGAAAAGCAACACCCAAGGTTGTCCTCTGGCTCCACACAGGGGCACACATGTCCACATAACAAGAACACAAACACAGTGCACACGCACATACAACACAAACAATGAGGCAAACAAACCCCCCATGACTAGATGACTGGATGGAGAGCCAAGTGGGCAGTTAGGCAAATGGAGACCCTAGGTGGGGTTTTGGAAATGGGACCGAAGGCCAATGTACACATGAGTAAAACTACTCTTCAGGACTCCCAGCATCTGAAGGAGATCCAAATAGACTCAGATGAAAATACAGTCATCCCACAACTACAGCTTGGCTTTCCATAGTCTCAGTTATCCACAATCAGCAGTAGCTGGAAACATTAAATAGAAAATTCCAGAAATAAATACGTCCTAAGATTTAAGGTACTTGCTATTCTCAGTAAAATGGTTGTGGTGGTGTGAATGAGAAGGGCCCCATAAGCTCATGTTTGAGTGCTTGGTTCCCAGCAGGTGGAACTATCTGAGGAGAATTAGGAGGTATAGCCTTGTTAAAGGAGGTGTCACTGGAGGTAGGCTATGAGGCCTCAAAGACTCCCACCATTCCCAGTTTGCTGTCTCTGCTTCCTGCTTGCAGATCAAGATGTAAGCTGTCAGGTGTTTCTGCCATCATTGACTTTAACCCCCCTAAAACCGTAAGTCAAATTAAATGCTTTCTTTCAGAAGTTGCCTAGGTCATGGTGTTTTGTTACAGCAATAGAAACATACTTAATACACAACTGGTAAAATCTTGGCCACTCCACTCAGGATGGAAAGCATCCCTCTGACCCAGTGTCCTAAATGTATATGTATATATATGGGCAATGTATATGCCCATGAACAACTTAGCAGCCATCTTGGTGACTGTTGTACTATTACTTAATAACAGAACAAAACATAAGATCAGTGATGCTGGTAATTCAGACATGCCAAAGCTGTAAAGGCTTCACGGCAAAAGCTCTTGGGTTAACAAGGAAAGAGAGAGAGAAAAAAAAAAAAGCATAAGCTGAAGTTTCTCAGATCTACTACAAAGAAACAGATCTCCTGCCCATGAATTTACCAAAGAACCAGACTCCACACTAGTCTGGCTGCACCACCTCCCAGTACAAGAAAAGTAGTCATGGGCGCGGCAAGCACTTCCTTAGGGTGGGGCGGGCATTCCACTATAACTCAGTTTCACTAGGCTCTTGGAAGGCCTCCCATGCAGACTTGGAGCTATGTACAGGGATGGAAAAGTGTATAGCACTGTCTGCTATGGTGCCACCAGCCCATGTCATGAAAATGTGGGAAGTTAAGATAAAAACAGAACAACTCGCCCAGGTTTAAGGCTTACGGTGCAAAAAAGCTGGTATGTGTGCTGGTTTACCCTCACTGTCAACCTGACCAGGTGTTGACTCACTAGTATCTGTGAGGGCTTTTCCAGAGACCCACTCGGAATGTGGGGTACCACCCCACAGGCTGGGATCCAGCGCTCACCTCCACCTCTCCCGGCTTCCTCGACTGCAGCTGCGATGTGAGCAGCCCCCTCACCATGCTGCTGCCCTCTTCACCATGGTGATTATACCCAAACTGATCACCGAGTAAACTCACCCTTAAGTTGTCTTTCTCAGGTGCTTGGTCACAGAGATGAAAAGCAACCATAACAGCATGCTAAAGTTAATCGTGTGACTATGTCTCCCTCTGGACACAGACGTAAGACATTTAGTGCTCTCTTGAAATCAATGAGAACTCCTTAAAACAAGCACTGCTTTGGTCTGGAACAGGGTAAGGGCAAACTTTGCCAAGGACCAATTAAGCCAGTACAACGGACAGCACCAGAGAGCTGCGACTATATTATGCAGAGGGAGAATTAAAATGCAGTGAGCTGTAAGAACAAGCCACTATGTAAGATACCCAGACAGCAAGACAAAACCGCCTTTGTGTTCAAACACTGTTCAGCTTTCCTCTATAAGTTACATCCCTCTGTGACAATAGGGAACAGTATGCCAAGTCAAAGGTGTAAAGAGAGACTCGCAGTGGGGCCAAAATCATGGTTAAAACCAGGGGCTGTGGGCACAGCCCTTTGCTAGGTTAGACAGCAGAGCCCCAGGTTGGGTATTTATCGCCTCCATTCACCATGTTGAGAGCAGTGCCCACACAGCAGATACCCACATCGTAGTGCTCAATCCGTCTGCAATGGGCAGGTTGGCTAAGTCCTAGCAAAGAGAGTTCTGCCTTCAATTAGGAAATAATTATGACTCACTACCTTACAAGTGCAGCCACTTTCTCACACAGACACTTAGAACACAGGCAAGCCTACATGCTCTCAGCATACTGATTCTAACAGTAAACAGGCATTGGAGAGCGCTGAGTGCAGAACATTCCAGGTAGTTGGGCGTGGCAACCGCTGACAGATGACCAATTCCTGAGAAGCCTACTGACTGAAAACAGCAAATAACACAATGTCACTCTCTAACCTAGAACACACAGGCAGGCATGAATGGAGAGAAGAGGGCCTGGCAGTTCATCACCTCAGAATACTCTGATTCTTGTTGAAAAGGAAGACAAGTGCACAATGGCTGTGCACTTCTGGGCACAGCCATTCACCGGTGCCCCCTTTTCATGTTGGGAGGTTAGCTGAGGCACTGGACTGTTCTGTCCTCTTCCATGAGTCCCAACATGAAGATCACTAACTTACTAAGACCCTCAACCTAATGTGTCCAAAGCTCACTGCAAGAGAGGGCTGCTGCCTCTCTAGTGAAGAGGGGCCTGTGGCTGTTCTGCCCATGACAGTCAAGGCAATCCTGGCTACGCCCAAGCCTGGGCTGGGCCTGTGACTGGCTGTCAAAGAATCACAACTGTCACTGATAATTCCCTAAGCATTGTCATGTATCTGGACCATTGCTCCCACCTTACAAACAGGAAAAGGGCCTCAGCAGCGGAGAAACAACTCAGCTCTTGCAAGTGTCAAAAATATTCCCTGCCAGCCTCACTAAGGAACAGCTACATGGCCAGGGACAAGTTACTCTCTGTAAAATGAAATACGATGACCTACCCAACTGCTGGGCCCTTGAGGTCTCACGCTCAGCTGAGGAGGAACAGCCCCTGAATTTTCTTGAGAACACAGCAGGCTCCAGTTCCCGAGTGTCTATCAGATGCCAGGTACACAACGGGGCTCCACAGTTCCAAGCCTGGAGAAAAGGGAGCACAACTGGATAGCCCTTGATACAGTGTGCTCAGTGCAGCCACATGAAGGCCAAGGGACGACAGATAAGACTTTCTCTGCTTGGCCTTTATGGGACAGGAGGGAAGGGTGCACACACAAAGCCAAAGCACCACAGGCAGAGGGCTGGTGGGCAGCACAACACAGACATGGCTCCAGCTTCCTTAGAGGGCAACAAACAATGCTGGACATCCAAGAAAGCACCTCCAGTTCACAGAGCTGGAACAACTGGCTACACAACCAAGTTTAAGGACGGGGGGGAGACAACAGACGTTATGGTTTGGCAGAAAAAGGCCAAGAGATCAGGACGTTCCACTCACTGCCAAGTCAGCAAGAAGCCCAGCCCAGCACTGGCCAGCAGGAAATGACCCCAGCAGTAAGCCTCCCCAAGCCTCGGGAACTGCAGTGACCAGCGCCTCCCAAACAAATGAGTGACTGCAGCAGGGAACTGCCACACTGGAAGTAAGGCCCAGTGTAAGTTCCAGAGCCAAAGAACAATGCAGCACGCAGGAGGCAACACAGACGTGTTTTACCTCCCTAACCTGGCAGAATCCTAACCCCAGCCTCCAGAAGCCCAGGGGAGCAGGGGATGGCCGTGAGAGAGGTGAAGAAGGGCTTGCTCCCACATCTACTCCTCCTCCCAGTCCTTCTCTAATGAGCACAAGGAAATCCACAAAAGGTCAAGGTGAGGGAAAGACACAGTCTAAAGGGGAGAGAGGACTTGGTTCAAACACACAGAGAGGGAAGCCAGCAGCAGTAACTGCTTTGAAATGCCACTGTGAGCCCTACCCTGAGGTGGAGACACTGGACATCTACACAGCAGACTGGACAGAGATGAGAACCATTCTTGGAGATAGTCTTGTGTCCACTGTTAGAAAGCACACTAAGGCCCTACTGGCTTCAGGAACTGCCCACAGCAGAACCAGGCTTTGTCTCGTGGGGCAAGCAGGTGGGATAAAAGGGACAAAAGGGGGACATCTAACTGGATTCACAGCAGGCTTTCAGAGAAAGAATAGCAAGATGAGCCATAAGTGACTAAGACTTTCCACAGGAAGAGATGAGATGGTGAAAGACCATGTGCAGAGGCCCCTGGGAGACTGCAATTCATTTTATAAGATCAAATTGGCAAAGAGGAGCAGACGAGCAGGAAACCAGAGCTGGACGCTGAAGAATGTACACACTAAAGGACACTGTGTCTGGTCTTGTTTTAAAACGCTCCAGTCCTGCTGGGGGATAGTACACGTGCTCAGAAGGCAAAGGCCCTACCTCTTCACCAAAAAGAGCACTGAGGGAGGGATGACTGAAACAGGACTGAGAACTGTTCTGAAATATCAGATTAGGTATACAGAATATTCTAGTTTGCTTTTTTGCTGCTGTGCTAAAACACCAACTAAAAGCACTGTGGAGAAGAAAGGGTTTATCCCATCATCTAGGGAAGCAGGGCAAGAACTCAAGGCAGAAGCTTGAAGCAGAATCATAAAGAAAGGCTGCTTCCTGGCTTGCTCCCTCTGGCCTGCTCAACTACCTTTCTGTTTTTTTCAAGACAGAGTTTCTCAATGTCACCCTGGCTGTCCTGGAACTTGTTTTGGTTTTTGTTGTTGTTGTTTGTTTGTTTGTTTGTGACCTCAAACACAGAGATCTACCTGCCTCTACCTTCCAAGTGCCAGGATTAAAGGTATGAGCCACCATGCCCAGGTTCAACTATCTTTCATACATAGCCCAAGCCTACCTGCCTAGGAATGATACCACCCACAGTGAGCTAAGCACTCCTACATCAATTATTAATACAAAAACAAGGGGAAAAATAGCTCTACAGACATGCCCACAGCCCAATCTGATGAAGGCAATTTTCAATTAAAGTTCCCTTTTCCCTTCCAGGTATGTCAACTTGTCAACTGAAGCTAACTATGGCAAGAATTAAGTAATTCTTATTTCTGTGTCTATTTGAAATGGCCCATAATAAAACCTTTTGTTTGCTTCTGCAGGAGGGGGAGAAGACAGGAAGGACTGAGGAGAGCGTTGGAGAAGTAGTGTGTGCCGAGCCACACCGACAGGCCCACCTGGAGACCACAGATGAAAGCAGACACACCACAAGCCACCACCACAGCAACTCTAACAGGCAGGACTGCCAGTGCCATTTCACAGAAACTGGGTAACAGACTGAGCTTCATGCCACTGCTGCTGGAATGCTCTGCACACCAGTAAGGGGCTGTACTTGTTTTCACGAGGGACACTTGTGAAGGCTCGGCCAGCAGTCATAGGTGACACAGGGCCTGGCGACCATGAGGAGCAGGGCTGCCACTGGAGCAAGACTTTGCACCTGGATGGCTTGTCTGTGAGATTTACAGGTGCCGAGGACAAGTGCCTTTCTTGTGAGCACTGAGATAAACAGGAGGGATCTCAGGAGACATCTAGGCTGGGGACAGGTAGGTGTGGTGAGCTGATGAGCGGGTGGCCCACAGAGAGCGATGAGAAGCAGCACCGATCTCGTGGCCGTTCTCCAGCCTGCCCATCAGGAAGAGACAAGATAACATGAGATGGCCCCAACTCTCTGTGTATACAATGATATCCTTTCTTCCCATCCACTGTAGCATGGCTTAGGAAAAATGGCAGGACAGGTATGGAAAGGAATATGCCCTTTTGAGTCTCTAGTTATAATCTACAAAAGGTTCTGGACCTACATGTAAGCCATACACACCTAATCAGTCCAGAAAAGGCTAGCAGAGCTAGGGGTGCAGCTCAGGCCAGAGTGCTTGCACAGCATGTGTAATATCCCAGGTTCCATCCCCAGTACTGCAGAAATAAAGGTGCGGGGCAGGGTAAGTGGAAGAAAGCCCCAGGCCTGTGACAAGGCTATAGCTAGCCACAGAGAGACCAGCTGAGTCCCAGAAACCAGAAGTCACAAGAGTGATCCCAGCAACAATAAGGTGACCATTTTCACAAACTACAACTAATCAGAACATTCAGATGCAGACTGGCCTGAACCCTTGGGCAAGAAACTATTTACATTATGGGGTATCACCTGACTCTCATTAGCATTTATACAGGCATTGAGAGAGCCAAGGCACAGAAAAAGCTTCATGAAGTAATTTTCCACTGAGCCCTCAAGCATTGCCTTGCTCTGCCTTGCTGCCTTGCCACAGTCAGATGCTTGGAGCATGGACGGCAGCTCAGTGCTTTAGAAGCTTCCCGAACAAGAAAAGAGCACGAGAGATCCTCTCCAGTCTCCAGGAGGCTTTTCTTACCTACCCACAAGCACGCATCAATAACACCACTGGACCTTTTCAAGAAAAGCAGAAAAGACCCTCGGAGTATATCTAGCCCAACGTTCAGTCAGCCAAGGAAAGACTATCAGTATTAGATGGCAGAAAAGCCGTGTGACTGCTCCCAGCAGCCACCGCAGATGGGCTACTCTTACCCTGGTGACAGCTCTGAACCAGCAGCTGCCTAGGGGACACACAACTCAGCAGGTCATGATTGCCAGTGACAAACTGGGCATAATCCAAATGCTTCCTTCCAAATCAGCCTTGGTGTTCAAACCTGTTCCTAAAGCAATAGGTGGGCGCAGGGCATCTCCTGCAGCAGAGGACCCTGGAAGCAGTCACAACTCTAAATTCTAAGACAGACATCTTCCTGAACCTCCAGGTGAGAGGAATCCTCTATGGTTTGAACACTCAAGTCTACTTGACTAGGCTCTCCTCTGTGGCTGCCCCATTCCTCCCTGTGGCTGCTTCTAAGGAAACTCTCCTTGCTGGCATGTTTTACAATTCCCAATCCTTTGCCAAACTAGAAATCCCTTACCCCACAACCCAGGTTTTACAGGGAAAGAACTGACCCTCACACTAACGTGCACTCATGTGTGAGGGCTTGCTATCCTTGCTCAGGCACTTTGAAGAACTTCCAGAGACAATACCAGTGTCAAAGGTGGGAGGCCTGGTGACAGAGTAGAAGCAAGCACAGGGAGGTCAGAGCATCTGGGAGTCTCTCCTCATCCTGTTTGTGAATGTGGTACCAACAGCCCTACTTTATGCTCAGGCTTCCTAGTCACCTCTCTGAAATATGCCCAACTTAGTGAGTTAAAGAGAAAACCAGGAAGGTTAGTCTCACGCCCCCAGGTATTGGGATGTGATGGGAGCCCAGGAGCTCGAACCTGGAGCTGACACCCGTAAGTACACAGCAATGTTGCAAGTACACACCACAGCTGTACATGCCTGCAAACACTACCATGTGTTCAACACAGCCACTGTTCCCTCAACACTTACTATGGTCAGTTAGCTACAGACAGCTTTTATTTTTATTTTGGCAGATGAAGATGACAATCAATTGCTGAGCTACATTAGCACCGACAGTCAAGAGAGACATTCTACAGACATCTCTACTTCACCAACGCTAGGATACAAACTGTAGTCCTAGCCTCATTTCAGTCAGGGCACCCCCAGTAGGGAAGATGTTCCTCACTCAGCCAAGGCACTGGGTAGATAGCTGGATCAGAACCCAGGCAGCCTGACTCTAGTACCTACATCCAGAGAGCACGCAGCATCTGAATTCCAAGCCTCAGAGCAGAGGAGTGCCAGCAGGCTGCTTTGCCGTCGGGGCTTCCTCTTTGGTGGTGTTACTCTTCAGTCTTTTAGTCATGCCTCCGAGGAAAGGGGAGTAGTCAGGGCTGAGGCTGACAAGAGTAGTCACTAGCAGTCAGCCCACTCTGCCAGCATGTTCGATGTGGGAGAGTAGGCACTATGAGCACCAGGGGGGAGAAAGCACCTGTGAGAATGGCACCTGGCACCTTTCCCAGAACAGTACCAGATCCCACAGTGACAAATTCTTAAGTAACTTCTTTCCCTTCATCACCTATGCAAACTTGTGCCCATAAACATGTGTCAGATATGCACAGAAAATGGTCAGGGCCAGGCCTGGTGGCAAGGAATTATTGCTAGGTAGTGTGGGAAGATGGCTCAGTCAGTAGAGTATTTGCCATGCAAGCACAAGGATCTGTTTGGACCGTGTGTGTCTTAGTTAACGTAAGAGTCAACTGGCACAGCTTAGAGTCATCTTGAATGGAGTGTCAAGAGACAAATTCCCAGACCAAACTGTTTTATGGGTAGGTCCATAGGGGACTGTCTTGATTGTTAATTGATGTAGGAGTATTGGGAGCACAAAGGTCTTTGCACCCAGAGATCAGCAGGGAAACCAGGAATGTCAATCATTCATGGTTGGCTCCTCAAAGGAGGAAATAACTACCTGTTTTCTACCCAGAAGGCTGAGAGTGGATGTTGCTAATGACCTAGTGACCTTTGCAATCTGTAGAGCCAGACCAGACCAAAGCCTGAGACCCCACCAGGTCCTTAAGCTATAGAACCATCTTCATGGTCACATATACTATGAGTTGAATTTAGATGTAATTACACTTCCTAGTACCCCAGGGATTGTATTATAGCAGGAAACTTTTTCAAATTGTACTGTGTTTAAATATGCTTACAACACACTACTCTACTGTTAGACTCTCTAGACGTTTGAACCAGCACCGACTAAGTCAAGCTAAACCAAGTTTTTCTTCTTGGTTTGTTTCCTTGTTGGCCTTTAATGCTTGCAGAAACTGTTGCATAGGAAGGCCTGGTGTACTATGGGTGGTACAAGCCCTAGGTGGACGGTCCTGAGTACTAGCCAGCTGAGTACAAGCCGGGCTGGGAGGCAGCCAGTCAGCAACATCCTCCATGGTTCCTGCTGTACTTCAACTGGCCATGAAGTGAGTTCCTTGGTTAGAGCTACTGCTGTGTGGAACAGTAAACAGGCCTACCTTCAAATTCTGTCCCAGCTTTCCTCAATGATGGTGGTGACTACAGTGGTAACCAGAATAAAGCCTTTCCTGCCCTATGCTGCCTCAGGTTAGTGTTCTACCAAAACAACAGATCCAAGCTGTAGAATCAGTGAGAGACCCCAACTCAAAACCAAGATGGAGAGCAACTACAGAAGACTCCCAGGGTCAGCCTCTGCCACAAGTTTGTGTCCATACACACACACACACACACACACACACACACACACACAGGAGAAGGCGATTTATTTAGTTATATGCAAATACAGCATCATTTTAGGTGAGGGACTTCAGCATCTGTGAACCTCCTAACTCAGGCACAGGAGATACTGAGATCAAACTCCCACTGAGACCACAGAGGGCTTTACATAAACCAGCTCTTTGCCACAAACAAGTGAAAACTATCAATGCCTGAAATTAAAAGCCTGGTGACAGGAGGCCGGAATCCTCAGAAAGGGACCTTCAGGATAAGTTCAGTCTCTCTCATGTCTGAGCATAACAAGTGACAAAAAGTCTACACTGACTACTTTACAGCAGGGACAGCGTTGATGCCAATTATTTTCTGCCCAAATCGAGAGATCTTGTCACCCTTTTGCAGAACAATTATTCTATAGGTGCATCAGAGTCAGGAGCTCAGCTCTTTCCCCGAATCAGCATAGGGAAAGTGCTGCTCACAGCAATTTGACACCATTTCATTAGGTTAATCTTTGAATGTGTTATTCTAACAATTATGCCAACTACCATGTAATTAATACTCCAACTGACTTTACAAAAATTAGGAAAACTCCCCCAAAGAAAATAAGTAGTCATTAGACACGCATGAGACCTTTCTATGGCCAACAGCACAAAGTCCTCCACATAATGGGTGGTGTCAAAGTCTTTCCCCGTGTCCTTCCACTCTCAGCATGGGCACAGAAAGCTGACATGTGCAAGATACCCAACTCCCCATCACACATTACTGAGCACACTGTTTAAATTCCTTGGATAAAATGATGAATGGTGAATCTTTTAGCAATTAAAATCTCTTTTCATTTACTGAAGCAAGAAAGACACATAATTAATGATTGGCCTCTTGCATGTCAACAGCTGGAAATGAGAATACTGGCTTCTTCCTCGAGGCTATTTCTTGAGTTTATTGAAGAAATGTGCCTAAGTACCCTCACCCTGGCTTTTGTCTTCTCTTTCTGGTTTTATGGATCTCACGATCCTAAGTCTCTCCCTGAGCACAGTGTGGCAGAAATAAGTAACAGCCACACTAGACGTCAAGTGCTGCTACAGAGATAAGGGCTCCTGCAGCCCTCCTCTGAAGTGCCTGGCGGGAGCTGCCTTGCCATAGAACATTTATACGATACAGAGCCAATCCACAAACAGCCTTAGCAGGAAAGAATGCAACAGCTGATTAGTAATGTCTACCTGGAAATAGCAAATGTCTGTAGACCTACATACCATGTATTAGTCTCCCCCTGCCTTTTGATAAACCATGGAAATGCCTGCAGACTAAATGAGTTAAAGAGAGAGAGAGTATGGACAAAATACCACATGAATTCCTAAGATGTGGCCAAAGGGCAGAAATGTTTTCTAAAGTTGAAAACTTAAGCAAAACTGGACCATCAAGTTTCAGAAGAAAAACAAAAACAAAAACACACATACACCAACCCTCAAACTGTAGTACAGCTAGGAACTATGACAAGATCAGTTCATTGGGCTTCAATCTGCCTGTCTCTAACACAGGAGGCTGAATTCTTCTGCTGGGGACACAGGTGACTGGTAAGAGAACACTATGGCTTTAGAAGCACGCCATCACATGTCACGGGCATGCCTAAAATTTCCAAAGTTCCCCAACACTGATACACTTCCGTGAATATTTTAACCTGTAGCATCTCTGAGGACACATATTCATTTTCCTTAATACAATTTCTTTCCCTCCTTGGGACAAAGGCAAGAGCGAGGGACTCTTGTTTCCATAGCCAAACAATCTGATTTCCTTAAATTATGAAAGCAGCTTTGTTCAAATGTAAACTGCCATCACTTCAGTGTAAGGCCAGTCATTTCCTGAACAGTCCCTGTCACCCAGCCTAAGCTTTCTACTAAAAAGCTCTCACCACTCAGGCTTCTCTACCCATGTGACACAGCAACAGGACTTCTCATTTGTGAAAACTGAGAACCTCTTGGAGAGGTGGTTAATAGGATCCACCTCTCCAAGAACACCTACCACACAGGGCCTGACACAGTCACTGAGAGGGTTCTAGGCATAAGGATGCACAAACCTGCAATTCTTAGGCTATGCTTTCTCCCACCAGGAGAGTCTCAGAGCAAAAGCAAGCAAGCCCTGAGAAGACCTGAGTGACAGATACAGTATACACACACTGACCCTCAAACTAAGGAGCTCCCTGACCGTTGTATTGACCAACTCTAACTCCAGGATGGATTTCTACACCTGGCACCACAGAGTTTGGGGGAAGGTCTTAAAGGCCAAATCAATTTATTCAGATCCAAGTCCTTTTAGTCCCCAGTGACAACCGTCTTTCTGAATCTCCAACTCACTTCAAAACAAAGAATACTAAAATAAGCCCACCACAGAAATTCAAAGAAAAAATAATCACACACCAGAAAAATGATCACAGCTCATCTGCCACCAAGACCCAAGAAGTAAAGGACAGGGTGGATCTGGAGGAGCATGGCAGGTCACAATCAAGTACAGGCCTCAGGAGCTACTGAGAAAGGCTGACAACATGGGCTTCTACAGCATGAGTCAGTTTCCCATCAGCAGGAAAACATACAACACACAGCAGACAGACAAAATGAACTCTTAGGTAAACAAACTGCTTCCAGGTTTATAATCCCAATGGTTCCTGTCAAACTATTGCTCAGTTCTCCTTTTTCAGCTTTCCTGAGGGCTACACCATGGACCCGCCCACTCACTGACACCACAAAAGTCATACTCTGTAGCACATAGGTTTAGGAGAAAGTGAAGTATTATCTAATCCATAGCACTCTCCAGATATTCTTCCACCATGACAGAAAATACAATACAAGACCATAAACAATGGGCATGCCAAACCTTTCCATCCCCAGCCTTTAAACCTGAGGAGTCAGAACCTCCTGGTAATCTAAGGGAAGCTAGGAGATGTACGTTTCTCAGGCATAACTACACACACCACAGCACACTGTATGCAACACCTAGGGCTCTATAAGCTCATCTCCACACCCAATCTCCAGGCTAAGTATATCTGATCTAGAATTCCATATCACTAACAGGAACCCTAAAATTTCAACTCTATAGCCCATGCAGATGAAAAAAAGAAAAAAGAAAAAGAAAAAAACCTTGCTCTTGCGCTCTACATTTCTGGGAGAAACACTGTGCTTTGCTCCATCCGATCCATTTGCAGCCCCCTTACCTTGTTGGACCATTTGTATGCTTGCAGAAGTTGGCTGTAGAGTGGAGTTTTGTCCTGCACGGGATCCAGGCTTAACAGGCCGCTGTTGTGAAGAGGGTGGTTCTCGGACGGCTTGCCTACCAAGTTGCTCAGGCGTTCCAGTTCACTAAAAGTAAAGAGAGAAGCTACATAAACCTGAGTCCACTTTACTCTATCAAAGCCAAGCACGCTGCTCAAGGCTTCTGACGCCATCAGAGTCTCTTAAGAAGAATTTCAGAAAGGTAAAAAAAGACTAGGGGCAAAGAAGAAAATGCCTAAGTGGGAGTTGTAATTTCAAACATACTTGTCAAAACCAGTCACGGTGGCCCATGCCTTTAATGCCAGCATTGAGGAGGAACATGTAAGTGGATCAGTCTGAATTTGAGGCCACCCTGGTCCAAATAGAGAATTCTAGGCCAACCAGGGCTACAAAGTGAGACAAACAAAACAGAACAATATAGCTGTCTCATGCCATTCCAGAGGGAAAACAAATCTAAGGGCACAAAGACACCACTCGTTTTATAAAAATTAGGCTTTAACAACTCGGATTCATCCACAGCAGGAGACGCCTGAAATCTTGCAGTGTGCTCTAACACTGCCTCTCATTCAGGATTTTCGGACCCACGTGCAGATCACTCCATTTGGCAGAGCGACAAATACCTGAATAAATCATGATTATTTATCATTTCACATTGGGATAGATTTGTGCTTCACAGATGGCAAAGCTTAGCAAAACAAAAAAAGAAATAAAATAAACAAAATGGAAAGGGAAGACACTATAGAGGGGGCTGTGTCAAACAAATACAAGTCAGTCTAGCAGGAAAACTGGAGAGAAGCTTGGGAAAGTGAGCCAACACACTCCAAGAGCAGATTCTGAGGAGCCAGTCCCCAGCTGCCAACAAGACTCTTTGAACCACTCCCATGCTGCATTCAATCTGGAATCCTCAATCACCTTCTTCTTGGCACTACTATACATATAGTAAGTCAACGGAGTATTAACACTGCTTAAGTTTCTAAAGTAAAAAAGGGCTATAGCATCCCATTAGAAAGCCAACGTAGAATTGGGCATGGTAGCACACTCCTGTAATCCCAGCAGCACTCAGGAGACAGCAGCAGGTGGATCTCTGTGAGTTTGAGGCCATCCTGGTCTACAAAGAGAGTTCCAGGACAGACAATGTTACACAGAGAAATCCTATCTTGGGAGGAAAAAAAAAAAAAAAAAGCCAGGGTGGGCTCAATGGAAGTCGGGGAAGCATGTCACCCTCAAGCTGACACCAAAACTGTACACATGTGTAATTTAAGGAGGAGTGTGGAAACTGGGAAAGACACACATTATTACATTATGTCACTACCACCTCCTCCTCCTTCCTACTGGACCAAATTGAGAGGTGCAAGGCGTTATGGGGGATTAGCCCAGTAGCGAAGAACTTGTCTGACACATGCAAGGCCCTGCACTGGAACTGTGGAGAAAAATGAGATGGAAGAAAGGAACCCTAACCTGTCCAGACATTCTAAGGACCAGCTCACCAAATGCTGTTCCTATTAAGGTCATTTTCAGAACTAAAAGGCCAAGGTCCTTAAAGCTAACCTTCTAAGAGAGGAAGAGAATACAAACTCAGGCAAACAAGAAGTGTCTACTAAGCTGGGTGTGGTGGTGCATGCCTTTAATCCCAGCACTCATGAGGCAAGGGCAGGGGCATCTCTGAGTCATCCTGGTCTACAAATTTAGAGTTCCAGGACAGCCAAGGCTGTTAGGCAGAGAAACCATGTCTCAAAAAGCAAAGTGCTCTCTACTTACCAGGCATCTGATAAACGTCCTCTCAGCTAATTTTTAGCACACTAATGAAGTCAAAGAAGGAGTCTTATAAGAATAAAAGACAAATATGTAATCCCTAGGACCACATATTAAGAAATTATTAAGTGTTAAGCTTATACATTATGTTAAGACATAATGTATATGTCTTTCCCATTGTAGTGGACTGAGTCCTCTGAAACTGTGAACCTAAACAAATCCTTCCTCCTAAAAAAAAAAAAAAAAAAAAAAAAAAATGTTGAGAATAGGCTAGCCTAGTTAACAGACGTGAGATTAAGTCTTTATTGAGAAAGAGCTGAACAAATGGATGGTGAAGTGCAATGCTGAGCAGGTGGCTTTGGAGAGGAATGGAAAGAAGCCAAAGGTAGTGGAGGTAGTGTCTGAGAGTGCTGTGAGGTGGAACTGATGAATTTTAGGCTGTGAGGACGGGAATTGGAGCTAATCGGATCGAGAGGTACGCAATTGGCCCTGGGACAGCGTTTAAACGGTAGTCTGGCCAAATGTGATGGAGCTCAAGGTAAGAAACTTGGTAAGATCAGCGAAATGGAAGTTCCTGAGAACAGCCATCTCGTCAGAAAACGAACACTACAACGGGACCGACGCCCATAGAAGTTCAATCTGGACTAAATGGCCAACAGAACGAATACTAGGTAATGGGACGGGGGACAAGGTGTCCCTGAGGGGCTAGCAGGGACCCGGGGACGAACGAAAGTGACAGCGGACTGAGGACAAAGGAGCGTGGCCCATGACTGGGAAGACTGGCGTGGGATACCGGCGGGATAGGTGCCAGGAGGGGCCTCGACCCGATCCCTTCAGCCAGTACCTACTTGAGGTCCCGGTTAACCGAGTGCAGGTTGTCCTGGAAGTGCGCGATGAAGGCCTTCTCGCGGCCCTCCAGTGTCTCCTTGTTGCGCATGCCATCCTTAAGGCAGTCGAACACTCTACTCACGCTGGAGCGTAGCGCCTGGATGGCACTGATGGCCTGCGAAAAGGCCTCCAGGTTCACCCCAACGCTCAGCACATCCGCCATGTTGCAGCCGGCTTTCGGGAGCCCGCAGCCTGAGCGGCGCGCGGCGCTTTCTGATGACGTCGTCATGGGAGACTTCGGGGATGTGTAGTTTGCAGAGAGCGGTTTCGTACACCTTAGAAAACAGCGCCAGTCTGACAAAATGAGAGGGTTGGCCAGGGAGTGTGATCTCTTACCGGGAGAAGTCAGGTTGCCCTCGCCTTTTGCTTGATGGTGAATGACAAAGAAGAAACAGAAGTTCACCGCGTATCCCAAAAACTTGGACAGTCACATAGGAAAGTGTTCCTCAGAACAATAAGATGTCCCCAGAGTACATAAATAAAATGAGTCTTTATTCACAAATAAAGAAGAACTCTCTTAAGTAAAGTAAAATGTCAACACATAAATGAAGACGGACTGATACTAGTAAACTTCCACTTGGCAGCCAGAATAACTGATTCTGATATGAATCAATTGATGTTAAAAAAAACAACAACAAGATATTCTACACAGTTTCAAAGCCGTTTTCTCTAAGAAACTTAATAGGAAGGAGAAAACAAGAGTTGGCCTACGTGAAACCCTATGTCCAAAAAAGTAAAGTAATGATAATAATAATAATAATAATAATAATAATAATAATAATGGCATATGCCCAAAAGAATTGAAAATAGGGTCTAAATGACATGTTTGTGCTTCCATATTCATAGCAACATCATTCACAATACTCAAGTGTGAAAGAAGTCAGGTGTCCACATACTATGAGACCAAAACAGGAACAAATATACCTTGCAAACTAATGTGAGACCAAAACAGCAAAAAAATTATGTTGCAGGTTAAGGGTTCTGTTTGCAGTTAATAAGTTCCTGTTTGTCCTGTGCAGGCTAAAGTTTCTGTTTGTAGTTAAAGAATAAATACCTGTTTATGTGTTAAATCCTTGCAATACTTAAAGAATAAGTTCCTGTTTGTTCTGTGTTAAGTCCTTGCAAGTTAAGGTTTCTGTATGTAATTTAGGAGAAATTTATGTTTTTCTAGATCTAATGTAAACTGCAAAACATGTTTCTTCAATCTACATTAATCTTATGACCACATTCACACAATGAACATCCTTAGCCTTGTTCCTTCCTTTTCATTGTATCTTCCTAACAAAGTATAACAACCAACTCTCTTGCCCTGTGATCACCGTATCTCTTCTTTTAAAAGGACCTCAAGGGGCTGCTCTCTCAAATCCCGACTTAGTGTGAGACAGCCAGCTGGCCAGCCTCACCAGGTGCACCCCAAAAAGCAGCTTGCCTTAACTGGACAACCATAGATTTGGTCTTTTCTCCTTGAGATTCTTAAGTTTAACATTACCTTTTTTTTTATTTTATTTTCCTGAAGGAAGGCGGGAAATTCCGACACATGCTAATCAGATGATATCTGAGTAATGTCTGTAGATTCATTAATCACTCTATTGGTGAAGCATGATGATACACACCTGTAATCCAAGCGCTTAAGAGGAAATGGAAAGACTTCAAACTCAGCATAGGCTACAGCATGAGTGAGTACTATTTAAAAACAAAAAACATGTTTTGGGGCTGGAAAGATGGCTTAGAGGTTAGGTGCAGTGGCTGCTCTTGCAAAGGATATGGGTTTGGTTCCCAGTGTGCCATGGCAGCTCAGGCAGTTTAACTCTAGTCCCAAAGGATCTGTTGCCCTCTTATGGTCTTCAAGGTCACAGCACACATGCGTTGCACAAACATAAAGGTAAGCAAAACACCTGTACACAGAAAATAATATGAAATAAGAACACATTTTAAGAACACATTTAACCCAATAATAAGAAGAGTTTGGCCTACTGTCTCAGGAACATTAAAGAAAAGGAACTTGGAGAAGTCTCTGTGGATGGAGGATGGGGACTCTTAAAGAGCAGTGTAAATGGTAATACACTACTGCAAACAGAGTGAATGCCACAGAACCAGACCTGCCAGATATAAATAAATAAATCAGGGGCTGGAGAGATGGCTTAGCAGTGTTGCTAGTGAAAAGGACCTGGGTTTGGCTCCTGGTACCCACCCTGTGACTCACAACCATGCATAACTCCAGTTCCAGCAGGTCTGATATCCCTGGGCATCCAGCACACCCTGATTCACACACATTCATGCAAGCAAAAGGCACATATACATTTTTAAATAAGTTAATAAATAATTTGAAACTTTAAAGAAATATCTGAGAACATATTTTTAAACTTAGTACTCTAAAAGATTGCATAGAAGGTAAAGGCAACCTGAATTCAATCCCCAGGCCACAAATGGTAGAAAAGAAGAACCAATTCCCATACATTGTCCTCTGACCTACACACACACACACACACACACACACATCACACACAATAATAATAATGTGCTAGTAATAATAATAATACATTTTTAATGGGGAGAAAATAGGCTAGACTTCACAGACAGCAGCTTATCCGAGAGGTCAAGATTAGCATTACCTGTTGCAGGATATTTGATCCCATTGTGAACCCCAAAATTGTGAACTGTAAAATCCTTTGGTTTCTTTGGTGTGGTTCCACACCTTTAATCCAAGAACTTCCTGTTTATTATAAACCAGGTGATTCTGGTGTGGGTCACCCAGTCCTAGTACACACCTTTTAATCGAAGAGCTTTCTGTTCACGGGATTTAATAAAGTTAACCCTAGGTCAAGAATTACCAGGAAACACTGCCTACTTCCTGATACGGTAGACCGAAGAGAGACAAGGAGACTTCTGTTCTGTTCCTGCTCCCCCTCCATCCCCACCCAGAATGCAAACCTTAACTTTAATGAGAACTCAAATTGAAAACCAATCTCAATTGAAAGACATGCAACAGAATAATCTACTTGTTAAAGTTTTTAAAAGAATAATACTATTGTATTAACAAGAGCTAAATAAAGGCCACAGTTGCTTTCAGGACCTGACTATCAAGTGCAGTGCTTTCCCTTTGCCCATCCGATTGATGCAGCTCATAGAATCTGAGTAAAGCCTGTGAATTAATTGTGAGCATTTTGTCCACGATAATTTTGTGATGTTCTGTTGTTGTGGATAAAAATGAAAATCCCAACTGTTCTATTTTACCCAATAAAGACTCAGGAGCCAAATGCTGGGATGAAAACCTGCTAGCTCAGAGAGGCAGAGAAAACACCAGGCTGACCTTCCTTCTCAGCTTAGGTCCCAATGGAAAAAACAAAACAAATAAACAAAAACTAAAGGCTCACTAGCTCAACTCTCAGCCCAGGAGGAAAGGCCAAAAAACCTAAAGCCGCAAAGGCTTGCTAGCTGAAAGCCCAAAAAGGCAGGGGACTGAGGAGCAGAAGCTAAAGCCAGAGCTTGAGCTAAAAGCTCCTTCTTCTTCTCCACACTGTCTTAAATACCCTCAATTCAAAGTCCCACCTAGTCTTTAATCCCTGTCAGTTGGTTTCTGGCTCCGCCTCTTGACCTAGGGTTAACTTTATTAAATCCTGTACAGAAAGTTCTTGGATTAAAGGTGTATGATAGGGCTCAACTACACCAAACAAAAAACAGGGTTTTACAGTTCACAGTTTGGGGGTTCACAATGGGATAGAAAATCCTGCAACATTGTTCATCATATTGTGATTATAGAAGACACCTTCGTTTGGGGGGATATATCTACACAGAAGTGAAAAAGACCACCACCATGTCTATCTGAGAAAGGAAACAGGGATATACTTAATCGGAGGGAGAAAGATAAGCATGTCAGCAGTCTTGCCACAGGAAGATTCTTTCTAATATTTTTTTTCTTTACAACTGTCAGCTTAAAATGATGTCACTGTCTGTTGTGTTAAGTGACTTCATGATTTTTAGGAGCAGGAAAAGTAAAAACACAGCCCAGAGGTTAAAAAAAAAGAGCAATTCTGCCAGGCTATGCTGACAGACTAGTGTTGTGTGTAACTCCTCCATCCTCCATCCCCACCTGCCTAAGGACTCCCAGCTTCACCTCAGTCTGCCTGCACCGGCTCCGACTTAATCCACTGGTTCTGAAAGCGTAAAGATAAATTCTGGGGACTGGAGAGATGTCTGTGCTGTTCAGAGCACCGGCTGCCCATGCAGAGGACCCAGCACCCACATGACAGCTCACAGCCAACCATAATTCAAATTTCAGAGAATCCAACAACCTCTTCCATCCTTCATGGCACACACATGATGTGCACACATAAAACACAGACATAAAATAAAAACAAACAAAATTTTAAAAGATAAGTTCTGCACAAAAATCTGTTTCCCAATGTTGCTCTGCCTGAGACAAACAACGCTCAGATGCTATTTAAATGGCTTCACAGTGCCACGTGGAGGAAAAGCATTCTGTTGACTTGGGTTTCTACAGGAGTTTTCATTTCCTGGCATCAACTTCACCTTCACAGAGCTACTAGTTATAGCTTTTCTTAAGGTTCGAGTAAGGACATCAGCTGGAGAGATGGCCAGTGGATGAGAGTGCTTACTGTGCAGCCAGGAGGACCTGATTTTGATCCCCAGTGCCCACGGTAGCCCCGGGGCTGTTAGGGGGTGGAAAGAGGAGAACGACTGCGACTTGATGGCTGCCAGCCTACCAGCACATTCGTAGGTGCACACCCCGGTGTGTATTCACTTACGCATACCGCACCCATGCGTGTGCCACGTACAGATGTATAAAATTTAAAAATGATAATTTAAAGCAGTTTTACTTCAGTTGTTTCTCCTTCCTAACCTCTGACTAGTTTATGTGTTGCCTGCTTTATCACTATGACCCTGGGTGACCTTGAATTCCCTACGCAGACCAGGCTGGCCTTGAACTAACAGAGATGACTGCCTCTGCCTCTGCTGGGATTGAGTTGTTATCTTAAAACTAATTTTCATAAAATAGCCATCACTATTTAATAACTATCTCTGCAGGTAAAAATTTTTAGATCTGGGAAACTGAGGCAGATGAATCACCTTGAGTTTGAGGCCAGCCTGGACTAGAATGTGAAACCTTGTTTCAAAACTGGAAAGTTTTGTCTGGGAGGCAGTGGCACATACCTGGTCTACAGAGTAAGCTCCAGGACAGCCAGGGCTGTTACACAGAGAAACCCTGTCTCGAAAAACAAAAACACAAAAAACATTTTTTTTTTTTTTTTGAAATAAGACTTGGTATATAATAAACACACTGAAAACCATAGCCATTAGGAGAAGGTTCCTGTGACCCTCCACAGGGAGATTCTTTATAAAGAACCCTGCAAGGGTTAACAGTGGGTCAGTGGGTCTCTTTGGTCTCACGATTTCTAATGACATGACCCTGTGGCTACTACATTGTCAACTAACTGTGTCCCATGGTTCCCTATTTGGGGTAGATTTTTCATCAACTTTGGGATAAAGGGTTTTTATGGTGTTTGTTCCTATTTTACAAAAGAAAAATGAAAGGAAAGTGTCCGAGTCCCTTGGCTTGTCTTGATTTGGCAAGACTGGAAACCCTAAATTCTAGCATGCTTATCTTTTTAGTGGTCCCTGGAGGGTTGAAAGATGTGGCCAGGCATTGTGGCTCCTGCCCATAATCCTAGCATGTGGGAGGCGCTAGCAAAAGAACTGTTGTGAATTCAAAGCTGGCCTGGGCTATCCAAAGAGTTCCAAGGCTGTGGAGCAGGAATAGCCCTGATCCAAACAGGAAGAGATGGGAGGCAGAGATAGGCGGATCTCTGTGAGTTCAAGTCAAGCCTGGTCTACATAGCAAGTTCCAGTACAGACAGGACTACATAGAGAGACCCAGTCTCAAAACTGACAAACAAACAAACAAACAACAAACAAACAAACAAACAACAAAAACAGGAAGAGAAGGGAAAGGGGAGAGGAGGAGAAGGCACTCCAGGCTGTGTTCCTTGTCCCTAGGAGGGGAGAAATGGTACCAGGATTTTTCTGCTCTCATCCATATTTACCCATGTGAGATTCTGTGGCATCTGCAGGGGGCTCACGGCCCCCCAGAAAACCTAAACACGGTCCTCTGGTTAAGGAGCTCCTGCAGTCACCATGGCATCGCCTCAGATTAGAAGGCTGGGGTCTGTGCACGGAAGCTGTGAGTCAGGCAGTGCTGTATGCCGGCTGTTTGGGCTCCTCTTTCCAAATGACTCTCTCTCAGAGTCATCTCTTCATCTTGCCGAGCCCCTCCCCCCAGCAACCCCCAACATCTTCCTTTGTCTCCTTCTGCGATTCGGTAGTTTCTACCCTGATTGGAGCAATAAAGTACAAATAGACTTTGCTCCCGCAGTCATTAGTTTCCTGAATTTCTCCATGGCTTCCCTCTTCTGGGAAACTGAGAAATTGATCAGTGAAAATACACATTTCCCCTGAACCTAGTAAGGAGTCTTTTATCACGTCAACAGAAACTTTTCATTTCAGAAAGAAATGGACAGGGGTTCTCTGAGGTGTTGTAAATTCTCAAGGATGTTGACGTGTACATGCCTGCATCTGTGTGTGTTGGCAGGATATAAATTATTTTAAAGGAGTTCATTTTAAGCAATATCAGATTTTAATTATTATGATCTTCTGTTTGGGTAAAAGGCAGCACCCCACTGCTAACATCTTCCACAATGAGCCATTAGCTGGATCTGCCAGCTCCAGAGCACTAGAACAAGCAATCAGAATTAGAGTTGTCAGTATTTAATTAAAATACACTTGCAACTCCCATTGTATTCTGAGAGCATGCGGTTGAAGCATTCAGAAAAGACATCCTCATCAATTAATAATTATTAATAACACCCTAGATGCAAAGCTATGCATGGGACATTTGGGCAGAATGTTACCAGAGAGACTTGGCCAGACCTGCCCTGGATCAAGCACTGAGCCACCTGTCGTAATCATAAAATATAATGCTGAAGACACTGTGGGTTGGGGCTGAGGACTGCTTGGAGGCAGCAGAGTCCTGAAGACATAATACACACTCGTGTTAGCCATTCAGGAGATATGTACACTAAATGTATACAGCGCTCTGCAGCAGCCTGGGGGGGGGGGCGGGGGCAATGTTCTGGGATAACCCAACAGACAGCACGAACATATCTGAGGTGGACTGCATATTCTTTTGTGTTTACCTGGTTAAGGTTCAGACATCAGTTACTTTAAAGTGCTTAGTTTCAGGCCTATGACAGACCATCTAACGTGAGGTGGTACAGGCTCTCCCCCCCACCATGCTCACTTGCCTTCTGCCCACCATGACTCTGGTGTGATGCTGAAGACCACAGGGCAGTGAGAACAATGAGCAAACTGACCCCAGAGGCAGAGAGACCCCCAGAAATGAGCCTAGGCAGAGCCCTCTGCCTCTTACCCTTCCAAACCGGTGTCCCTTCATTTTTATTTAAAGATTTATTTTTATTATTTTTATATATTTGTATGTGTGTCTCTGTGGGTGTATACCACATGCACATGGGTGCTGGTGGAAGCCAGGTGAAGGTGTCAGATCCGCATGGACCTGGAGTGACAAGTTGCTGTGAGTCACTGGATGTGGATACTAGGAACCAAACTTGGGTCCTTTGGAAGAGCAGCAAGCACTCTTAACCACTGTGTCTTCTCTCCAACCAACGAGTATGTGCTCTTACACCTAGAAGACAAGGAAGTAGGGGCTAGGGAGAGGGCTCAGGCAGAAAAGCACAAGCATGAATGCCTCAGTTGGGATCTCCAGGGAGGCATGGTGGATCCACAGAATTGATGGAGGAGGTGACAAACACAAATTGGTCCCCTGGAGGTCATTGGCCAGGCAGCACAGCCAATCAGTGAGCATCAGGTTCAGGGGTCTCTCACTGAACAGAGATAAATAAAGGAAGACACCCAGTATCAATGTCTGTCTTCCACATGTGTGAACACTCATGTGCATGAACTATAGAGAGACACAAGCGCACACATGCACACACAAAAGACAGACCTTGGCTTGCATTTCTGTTAGTCAGTTTTTCATGGCTTTGAAAAAGCACCTGAGGAAACCAACTTAGGAAGAAAAAAGGTTTGGGCTCACAGTTTTAGAAGTTTCAGTTCTTGCTGACCTGGCTCTGTGCTTTAGGACATGTGGCAAGGCCACATTGAGGTCGTGTTTTAGTTACTTTTTAATATGTTAAGACACCAAGACCAAGGCAACTCAGAACATACTTAATTTGAGTACTCACTATTCCACAAGGTTAGAGTCCATGGCCATCATGGCAGGGAACATAGCAGCAGGCATGCAGTCGTGGCACTGGAGCAGTAGCTAAGAGTTTGCATCTCATCCACAGGCAAGAGGTAAAGAGCAAGAGGGCTAGCTTGGAATGCTGTGGGCTTTTCAGACCTCAAAGCCCACTTTCCACTGACACACCTCCTCCAACAAGGCCACACCTCCTAATCCTTCCTAAACAGTTCTACCACCTGGGGGCCAAGCATTTAAATATGTGATCCTTTGGGGCCATTGTTATTCAAATTACCATAAGTGAAGAGAGGATGATAGAATAAAGGAGGTCAAAAAAGGAGAGAGAGAGAGAGGCTGGGCTGTTATCCCCTCTAGGAGCACCTCCTAACTTTTCACTAGGCCCCAGCTATTAAAGGGCCTGTCACCTCCCACTGGCACCATAGGAAAGAAGCCCAGCCTTTACCACATGGAGGCTTTCCCAATGTAGACTAAATCAGAACTTAACAAATCAAGGTAGTAACTGTCTTGTGAGGCTGATGTCCTGTAGAGGTGGGGCAAGCACAGGAGATGGTTTTAAGTGGAGGCGTCCTGTGATTAGATTTGCATTTCAGAAAGTCTCCTTGCTGCAGGTCAAATGGGGCTGGGGGATTTGAGTTTAGAAGCAGAGAGACCAGCAAATCTGGAGGCCGAGAGAGGCCCATGGGTGAGCTGGGCGCTTCCTATCACAGGAAGCCAAGAGTCGTTTTAAATATGGTAAATTATTGATCAACCATTTGGACATTCACTTAATCAATCTCTGGGCATGTTGTGAGGGGCCTCCATTCTCTCCCACACTCGTCTGTAATTAAGCGCAACGCATCTCAGGAACAGACCCTTTTACCAACACATTAAGTCAGGTCAAAGCAGAACGAGAGGCATGTTGTGTGTTCGGCCCACTTGAGGGTGGAACTGCTCTCTAATTCTATTACTAAGTTCTGTGGTGATACGCTGTAATCAAGAGGGACCATGGGCTGCCCACAGCAGACACTTCTAACCCTGGAGCTCCCAGCAGAATCTGGGGTAAGAGGGCAGGTGTCTGGGTCCCAGGCACCCGGGGAGACCAACGTACATGGAATGGAGAAAGACCTGGGATCTTTCTTTTTAAACACTGTATGAGTGTTGTGCCTGCATGTATGTCTGCAAGACATGCATATAGTACACAGGAAGGCCAGAAAATGGTCTCGGAGTCCTTTCAACTGGAGTTACAGACCGTTGTGGGCCACCATGTGAGTGCTGGAAACCAAAACAGGTCCTCTTCAAGAGCAGCCAGCCAGAGTTCTTAGCCACTGGGCTGGGTCTCTAGCCTCGGCCCTTCATTCCAGAAGGTCAAATCTCTTATTAGCAGACTCTCTCTCTCTCTCTCTCTCTCTCTCTCTCTCTCTCTCTCTCTCTTCTGGTAAGACAATGGAAGAAGATTGGTGAGAATCCCAGCTAGGAAGAGGGCTGTTCCCCTTTAAGCTGGGACACACCCCCACCAACCTCTGCTGCTTTGTTTGTTCCTAATTAGAAAATAAATCATTATCCTGAAATCCTGGCAACTATAGAGAATGCTTACATAAGGAGATAAAGTTACACACAATTATGCCACTGAACATTTTGGAAATTCATACATGCACAGTCTTTCACAAAGTGGAAATCACAGGATTTTCAAACTACTTCTACTTTCCATAATATAGCTTAAATATCTTTATCTGTCATAAACACTCTTCAAAGACATCATTTTAATGGCCACCAAAGAGTCAAGTCACTGACTTTGCCGAATAGCTTGAACCCCTATTGTTGGAAGCTAAGGTTTTCCCTAAATTATACAACTGTGGACATCTGTGTGTTTCATAGACACATTCCATGGAATTGGTATGTCACCATTTGACCAGGCAAATATTCTTCCTAGGTAGGGACAACAGGTACAACAGGCCACAGGAGCCAGGTGCCACCAGAGTGTGTGTAGGGAGGCATGCATATAGAGGCCAGAGAACAATCTCAGAAACTATTCGTCAGGAACTATCCATCTTACTTTCTTTTTAATGTTTCCATTACATGTATTTATTTATGGTGGGAGAGGAGACATGTGCCATGGCACATTCAGGAGTAAGAGGACAACTTTCAGGACTCAGTTCTCTCCTTCCTCCATGTAGATCCTGGGAACCAAACTCAGGCAGCCAGGCTTGGTGGCAAGTACCTTTACCTGCTGAACCATCTTGTTGGTCTTCTTCTTATTTTATGAGACAGAGTCTTTCTCTGGCCTCAGCACGCCAAGTAGGATGAGCTGGCTGGCTAGCAAGCCCCTCCTGTCCCCACCTTCCCAGTCCTGGGATGACACGTGTGCACCATCAGTCCTGGATTTTTTTAATATGGTATCTTGGTTAGTTCTTACTTTTGACTTTATACAACCAAGAGTCACCTGAAAAAGAGGGAGCCTCAGTGGAGGGAATGCCCAGGTCACATTGGTCTGTGGCTATACCTGTGGAGAGATTGTCCTGACTGCTGACTGCTGTGGGAGGGCCCAGCCCACTGCAGGTACTGCCACTCCTGGGAAAGTGGTTCTGATTTGTTCAAGAAAGTAAACTCAGCACAAGCCAGGGGAACAAGGCAGGAAGGAGTGTTCCTCCAGGGCTTCAGCTCCAGTGCTTGCTCAGCCTCTACCAGGACAGCGTGAGATGAAATGAACTGCTCTTTCCCACGTTGCTCTTGGTCCTGGTGACATTGAGGGGCTCTGGAAGCAGATGGCGGTGACGGGTGCACAACATTACCATGTATGTGCGCAGTCACAGTCTGAAAGTGCTTAAGGACTGGGGATGTTTAGTGATGGAGGGTTTGCGGGGCATGCTCAAGGCCCTGGCTTTAATGCTTAGCATCGCCCCTTCTCACAGAAACTAGGAAGCAATTTTTTTATCTTCCTTGTCAGCTATTGCTGCTTTGAATATCAGTGCACTAGAAAAGTACAAGGTTTTGCTAGCCTAGGCTAGCAGAAGGTTTAAAGAATGCCCACAAGTAGTCTCAGAGTAGAAAGGGGTCCTGGGCTGCGCAGCTGTAGAGATAGCTTCTCTAATTTCATAGAGTGGAAGAGTTAGGCAGCTGCCTGCCAGCCAGCACTGTGACCCAACACATTGGGGGAAACATATTTGTCCTGCAGAAGGGCTCATCTTCCCTGCCTTCAGCTGGGCGGGGAAATAGAGACGAACTTGTTTTCTTGGGCATTACATTTCTTATTAATACATGTTTTGCTACCGCAGGATGCCATTAAGCCCACAGGAGCCCCCGTGGATGTTTCTGAATTGTGCTGTACCTGTGTGACAGCTCAGTCAGCTTCTTGTAGCAATGCTTAGCACACTGCTCTGCTGTTTCAGACACACAGGAATGTGTATTTGTACTTTGAGCCTTTTTCTGTCTAAAAGAAGTAAATCACATATTTGTTGTCCTGTACAACAATTAAGGGGCGCTTAGGTTGTTTCCAATTTAGGGGTCACTATCATGAATAATGTTGCTGTGAGGGTTTGTGCACAAGTGCCTCAGGTGGAGATGTATATTTTTTTAATTCTATGGGATATTTATCTAAAAGTAGAATTGCTGAGTCATATGGTAACTCTTGAGAGTGGAGAAATTGCCAAACTGGTTTCCACAGTGAATGATGCCTTCTCCTCGCTCGCCAGCACTCTCTACTGTGTGCTCTCTGATTCTAACCATCCCAGGGACTCTGAACTGAAGCTCCTCTGTGGGTTTTGGTTTGCATCTCTAAAGTCCGGGCTTTTCAGATCCCAGAAGCTTATTGACTGTTTGGAGACCCACATGTCTACTGAAAGCCTCTGTTGCTGGGCACAGTTGCACCTGCTGTGATCTCAGCACTTGGAGGTTAACGAAAGAAGGTGGTTAGTCCCAGACCTACCCTGACTCAAGGCAGTAAGACAGCATTTGTGGAGGTTTGAGCGAGAATGCCCCTTGGAGGATGTGACATTTGAACACTTGCTCCTCAATCAATGCTGCTGTTTGGAGAGGCTCAGGAAGAGTGGCCTCACTGGAGGAAGTATGTCACTGGGGGTGGGACTGCTCTCAAATCCTTCTGCCACTTTCAGTTTATCCTCTGCTTCCTGCTTGAGGTTTGAGGTGTGAGTCCTCAGCTTCTACTCCAGCCACTCTGCCTGTAGCCTGATGTGTCCACTCTCCATCACAGACTTTAAACTTTCGGAACCATATGCCCTTTCGATGGAAACCTGTCCTTTCTTTTTTTTTTTTTTAAAGATTTTATTTATTTTATTATGTATACCATGTTCTGCCTGCATGTATACCTGAATGCCAGAAGAGGGCACCAGATCACATTATGGATGGTTGTGAGCCACCATGTGGTTGCTGGGAATTGAACTCAGGACCTCTGGAAGAGCAAGCAGTGCTCTTAACCTCTGAGCCATCTCTCCAGCCCCAAACCTGTCCTTTCTAGTGTAATTGAGTGCTGCCTAGAGCTTGAGGAAGGTTACAGATGATGAAGAGCTCGGAGGATTTGGTAATCTCCAGGGTGTTAACATGCCACGTGTCATCAGTGCTCATGGAGAAGACCTCCAGGTGGATGTGGTGGTGCTGACTGGTGCATGCTTGAGTCTGCAATCCTGGCACTCAGGAGGCAGATGCAGGACGGTATCGAGTTCAAGGCCAGCTTGAGTGGGGGAAAAAAAACACATCCATTTGGAGCTCATAGAATTGATAAATTGCCTTGCTCATGGTTTCATCACAGCAATAGCAAAGTAACTAATACACATCCCCCGGCCACTTATGCAAGACCATTAGACAAATAATCTAATTAAGAAAAGATGAGAGGGGAAGGATGGAGAGACGGCTCAAAGTGTTAAGAGTGCCTCACTGCTCTTGCAGAGGACCAGAGTTCAATTCCCAGCACCCGTGTTAGGTGGCTCACCGTAGCCTTTAATTCCAGCTGCAAGGGATCCAACACCTTCGGCCTCGAAGAACACCTGAATTCATGTGCACACAGACACCCACACCCAAATAGGCAAAAATAAAGGAATTTTTTTTTTTCAAATGAGTATATGGAATGTGTGGCTAGATCAATAAAGTGTTTGCCTTGCAAGAGTAAGGACCTGAGTTTCATATGAGTGCTTGCACTCCCTGTGCAAAGACAGGTGGCTCCCTGGCACTAGTCTGTCTTTTCTTAAGCTCCGAATAGATGTGTTTTTTTCCATGACCAGGTCTCATCCAAGCTGGCCTTGGATATGAGATTGTCCTGCATCTGCTTCCCGATGGCCAGCATTGCAGACTGACAGATGCACCAGTCAGCACCCCCACCCCCACCTGGACATGGGTGATGAATGGCACCTGACACTATAGTTAGCATCTTGAGGACAACATCAAACTCTCCGAGCTCTTCATCATCCCAAACTTTACCCAAGTGCTAACCAGCACTCCAAATTACACTAGAAAGTACAGAGCTCCATCATAGAAAAGGAAAAGAAAAGAAAAGAAAAGAAAAGAAAAGAAAAGAAAAGAAAAGAAAAGAAAAACACCTAGCTGGGCTGTGGTAGTACACACCTTTAATCCCAGCACTCAGGAGACAGAGGCAAACAGATCTCTGTGAGTTCGAGGCCAACCTGGTCTATAGAGCAAGTTCCAGCACAGCCAGGGCTATGGAGAGAAACCCTGTCTTGAAAAACCAAAAATAAAATAAAATAAAATGACACCTCAAGCTGAATCTTTGCAACCTTCTCTGTTCAGGGGCAGATGGAGGAGGGACATCACTCCTTTTCACACCTTGTGTTTCCTGAGGACCTGTGGCATCTGGCTGAGTGATCACTCTCAGGAACTATTACTAACTAGAGAAGCAGGAACATGAGTCAGCTTACACTCAAGCTGCCCTAGAAACAAGGATATTGGAACGGCGTGTAGTGGGCCTGACACCAGATAGAAGGAGAGAGTCAACTGGCATTGAGAAGGTCAGAAACAGCTCACGAGAGAGACCACAATAACACAAATCCAAACACCCTCAGGTCTGTCTGAAGGATATTCTTAGGCCCTGTAAAAGGCCCTTGTACATCCATGCAATGTGCATAAATTAATCAGATACTTAATGTCAGTCATGGTTTGGGCCCAGCGGACATCAGAGGAGACATCATTCAATAAAGTCATCTCTTTACAAAGCTCACATTCAACTGAGGGAAAACAGATCAGCTGGAAAAAAAATGGGTGCATCTATGATATGTCATATAGTGAGGTGGGTAAGGGGAGAATAAAGGCAGAATAATGAACAGAATGAGAAGGAGGTGGCTATTTAAATTTGTATTTATTTGCTATTGTTGTTTGTGTGTGCGCACACGTCTTCCATGGCACGCTATAGATGGCCGTGTGGAGTCAGTTCTCTCCTTCCACCTTTCTATGGGTGCTGGGGATTGAATCTGGGTCACCAGGCCTGCACAGCAGAAAGTTTGCCCTCTGAGCCATCAAACAACCCCCGATGGCTATTTTCATAGGCTCTTCCAATAAGCTCTTTGGGGCGTCCCTGGGGTTTGAGGCTGTGAGGACACTGATGGGAAGGGCATTCCAATCAGAGGGGACAAGAACAACGCCTTGAAGAACAGTGCAGCAAGCAGGTGTTGGGAAAACAGAAGGGAAGCCAGGAGGAAGACAAGAGCCACGGCCAGAGTCCAGGGCTGGACTACATGGAAGCTACCAAGTCAGCATCTCCAAGGGAGTGGGATAACCTTGGGGCTTCACAGCCACAGCATGCTTATGCCATCCATGAATGTGCTGTCAGACCCAGGGCAGGCTGGCGTGCGGGCTTGTTTTTCTCCTTGAGTAGAAGAGGAGAATCTGGTTGGAGGGGAGGGTCTGAAGCTTGCCAGATGGGGTAGTGTGAAAGGTCTCCAGGTCACTGCGTCCGAGAACCCCTCCGCTAGTTAGAATCCAGTTCCCAGCCAAGCCAGATCTTCTGAGAGGATGCACGGAGAGGAAGGAATAGAAGGGTTGGGAACGAAACAGAATCAACAGCCTATTGGATGAGTCTGGCTTTCTGGAGGTTCAGACAGGTCTCCTGTTGCCATAGTTGGTTTTGGAGTTTTTTTCCTTTTTTTTTTATTTTTTTATTAATTACAGTTTATTCACTTTGTATCCCCCAATAAGCCCCTCCCTTCTCCCCTCCCAGCCCCACCCTCCCTCCCCCTTCTTCTTGCTTGCCCCTCCCAAGTCCACTGATAGATTTTTTATTTTGTCTTTTTTTTTTTTCCAGAGCTGAGGACCGAACCCAGGGCCTTGTGCTTCCTAGGCAAGCGCTCTACCACTGAGCTAAATCCCCAACCCCCACTGATAGATTTTTTTAATACCATTATTCCTACAGAGGCTACACAGCGTGGAAGAGAGATAATGGGCATGAGGAGGGTCAGGCTGCTGACCTCCAACCCCCTTAACATCAGTCAGAGAGAAGTGACCTTCAGCATTATTTAGGGAAACAATGAACCCATTACAGAGAAGCTGTTGGGAGGAAGGCTCCCAACTGGGAAGAACAGAAGGGTGGTGGGCTCCCCAGTACCTACCGACTCTATTCAGGAAAGGATCTCATGGACGTTTACCTGGGACCCTCTGGTTGACACCCCGGGACACTCTTGGGCAGAGCTAAGGTCCCTAACGGCGTTGGTGCTGTCTTTCTCCTAGGGCAGAATCAGACCAGTTTGATGAGAAACTGCAGAACAAGTTGAAGGTCACTTACAGTGCAGCGGAGTCTTTCCTCGAGTCCCGAGCTGCGGAGGGGTTTTAATTAAGCTTTCCCCTCTGGGCACAACCAGCTTGTTTTTGGTGAGTGCAATATGCCATCCCAGAATATGTCAAACTTCATTTGCAAAATATCAGACTGCTGTTCCCCCCACTCCAGAGCCAATCTGCAGAGTAATGCGTTCAATAACTTTGCTCTTTTTTGCTCCCAAAGATAGGTCTCTTTCTGGAGTCAATATCACAATAAATAAGGAATCTGGTGCAAAAGCCAATGGAAAGAAAAGATATTGTTATTTAAAGGCCAAATAACGGCTTAAAATTAGAGTCGTGAAGGCATTGAAAAACACCAGACTTCCCAGATGGCTTGGGGATAATTCACTTTGCACTGGGTCCACTCGCACGCTAAAAAAAAAGCCTTTTGACTCCGTTTCTCCCCAGATTGAAAGTTGGTGCCTGCGTTAAACATATGTGCTTCTCTCTTTAAATTTAGCTCTGAGTCATGTTGTATTACATTAGGAATCCAGCAGGCAGGCACTTGGAAAATGTACATCCATGCGTTTATTTTTAAAATGATACAAAAATAAAAATATATATGTTTAAATATATTAGGCAGTATTTTTGCCCAATTTCAAAATGGTTGTTCTTCAGAACAGATTAGATAAAACAATAATAAGGATGATGACACTCAATTCTGGACCACAGCCCATTCCCGAGAATCCCGGAGTGACTTGGCAGCTCCCATGGCTCCTAGCCCTCTGCATAGCTAAGTGCGGGTTTCATCACTGAAGCCTCCGCCTACACGAGGGACCAGGCAGCTCCCTTAACAGCTGCAGGGTGGCCTAATTAAGATGCTCCTGCCTCTAGAGTGGCAGGGCTCTGGGCAGAAGTCAGTAAAGGGTGGGAACAGTCAGGTGGGCAGAGGCCAGAAGAAGACAGTCTGGAAGGACGATTTTGGCTTAGTGGCTGTCGTAATGTTTTATGCTTCTGTATCAGAATACCGAAGAATGGGGACTTCATGAAGGACAGAGATTCTGGAGAACTGGTCAGAGTTCTGGAGGGGGATAGTCCAAGATCAAGGGTCCAGCATATGCTGACGGGCTTCTTCCTATGACACCCGTGGTGGAAGTCAGAAGTTTCAGTGTGTGTGTGTGTGTGTGTGTGTGTGTGTGTGTGTTCCCTTATGTGTACAGGTATATGACTGTGTGTGCATGTGTGTGTGTCTGAGAGAGAGAGACTGCACCTCTGCATGTATGAGAGACACACAGAAAGAATAACACAGCATGGGCAGGATGGAGCTGAGTTCATTTTTTGTGTGTACATGTTCATGTGTGCTTATTCATGTGTTTATGCCTGTGTGTAGAGGTTAGAGTTCAAGATCACCTTCCACATTTTTTTTTTTTTGAGACAGGGTCTCCCTAAGTAGCCCTGGTCATCCGGGAACTCACTTGTAGACCAGGTTGACCTCAAACTCACAGAGATCCGCCTACCTCTACCTGTCCCTCATTCCACCTTCCTAGAATTGCAGGAGCATACTGCCATGTCCATCTTTTAATGTAAGTGCTGGGATTTGAATTCAGTTCTTCATCTTCTACAGCAAGCTCCTTACTCAGTGAGCCATCTCCCCAGCACCAAACTTTTGTAATAAGCCACTGCTCTGGTAACAACATTAATCGCAAGAGCTAAGCCCCAGGAGCTCGCATCTCATTAGTCCCTACCTCCCAACACTGTTGTACTGGGGTTGAGGTTACATTCACAGACTCTGAGGGACATGTTCCATCCATAAAGGGGCTGAACATCTAGGCTTTAGGGCAGTTGAGTCAGACAATGCTGGCTTCAAATCACGGCTTTACCCCTGCATTTCCAGAAACTGACAGGGCGATACTTGTGTCTCACTTCTGGGAAATGGCTGATGACTCCCATGACCTACTGTTACTACTGCCGGGGCTGTCGGGGACAGCTCATTCCATTCACCCAGTCATCCACCCAACATAGGACAGACCCAAGACTGCAGACCCATATGCCAGACACCCATAATACTGTGCCCTAGTGGAACACCAGCTAGGGGGTGGAGACATGTAGAAATGAAGCAAGTACAGTACCTTGATGAGAATGAGCATGCAGAGGGGACTGTTGGTGAGGCAGAGCCACCAGCATCCAAAGGCTTGGGACAGTCACAGCCAAGACACCAAGTAGCCCCAGCCACTTAGTGGGTGCTTGTTGGTTCCCGCCTGTGTTTTCAGTGGCTGCTGTCACCAATGGCTGCAAACTTAGTAACTTTAAATAACACACATTTATTATCTTCAACTTCTGGGACTTCTGAGTCTGAAATGAGTCTCACTGGGCTGGAATTCAGCAAGATGTTGGCAGGACTATGTTCCTTTTGGAGAAGAGAATCTATTTCCCTGCCTCTTCCAGTTTCTATTCTCTGTGTGTATATATGCATACGTGGGTGTCTGGTAGGTGTATATGTGGATATGGGTGTGTGCTTGTGAGTGTGTGTGTGTGTGTGTGTGTGTGTGTGTGTGTGTAGGCTTAGGCTGACATCGGGTGTCTTCATCAACTGCTCTCCACCTTATTCTCTCACTAAACTTGGATCTTGCCCAATTTGGCTAGACTGGTTGACCACCAAGTCCCAAAAATCTTCCTGTCTTCACCTCCTCCATGCTGGAATTACAGGCACGCACTGCCATGCCTAGCTTTTTATGTAGGTGCTGGCCATCCAAATGCAGGTCCTCGCACTTGCAAGTACTCAAGCAACTAAGCCACCTCCCAGTCTCCTTTTCCGGCTTCTAAAGGCCATTTTCACTCCTTGGCTCTTGGCCTCTTCCTCCAAGGCACATCTCTCAGCTTCTGTTTCTGTTGTTATGGTCTTCCTAGTTTTAACACCCCTGCCTTGTGCTTATAAAGATCTTCATGACTCCCCTGGGCCAAAAGAAACAATCCATTATAACCTCTCATCTGGAGACCCTCCTGTATGATCTTTCTAACCAATCTGTAGCCAGATAAGCAACCCCCTCAGCAGACTTCAGGGAATAGGGCCCAGGTACTGTGAAGGGTGTTATTTTGTTCACACAACCTGGGAGTTCAATAGTCAAAAACAGGAACTCCCATCAAAGAACAGACAAAAAGAGTGAAAGAAATTATTCAAGAAGTAAAACATGGCAATCCAGCTGAAGGGCATGTATCTCGGGATTTAAAGAGCCGTCAGTGTGCCCCAGGGCGGACACACCAAAGGCTTCCAAAGAACGGTTAGGTAAGATAGCTCAGTTGGTCATCCATGCCTCAAAAACACAAGGGCCTGAGTTCTATTCCCAATACCCACATTAAAAAAGCCTATAATCTCAGAACTGGGGATGTGGAGACAAGAGGACCTCTGGGTTTCACTGGATAGTCGGGCTTGCCAAATCGAATTGATACACTCAGAGGTCAGTAAGAAACTGTTTCAAAAAAGATGCAGAGGGTGTGATGGCACAGGCCTGTAATCCCAGCATTCAGGAGGCAGAGTCAGGTGGATCCATGGGTCCATAGTAGTGAGTTCCAGGCCATCCAGGGCTACTTATATTGAGACCCCAGATCAAAAGCAAAATAAAAACAAAATAAGCAAAAATAAGGTGAAGAGTAAGGCAGGTCCCCAATGTTGACCTCTGTCTCCTCCACACCACACACACACACACATTCATGCACACAAGTACACACACGCACAAAAGCTTTCCGCTTTCCAAAAAGAGAATGTCACCCATAAATGATCCTGGACCAGGACTGGTGGTGTTTCCAGCCTTATTACTGGCCACTAGACAGCATGGTGGGTATCTTCATAGTTCCCAGGAAAAGCACCTCACTGCTATGCCTCCATTCCCAAACTTTTGGAGGATGTGCTACATCAAAATGAGAGCGGGAACTAAGAAGTGGAAAGCTGAGAATCCAGGAAACATCTGGTAATATTATAGATTACAGTATAATACTGTAATATTATAATGTTATAATAATATTATAACACTTGCTGCCCACAAGTGTGTCAGGCCAGCCACAGCAGCCAGGCATGACTGGGCTGAGTGCAGAGCACACACAGGAAAAACAGAACCAGCAGGTTTCTTGCCATGTTTTGTATACTATTAAGAACTTAAGCTATGATATAACACACATAGAAAACTGAAGAACTCTGACATAAATACAAAAATGCAATTTCCAGCCTCCGTGCACGGGAAGATCACTTGTAGCTCAGTTGGTAAAATGTTTCACCAGGCCCCAAATTGGACCTCCAGAACCCACACAAAAAGCCAAGCATGGCAGCTCACTCTTGTAATCCTAGAGCTGGGGAAATGGAGATGTGGATTTTCCCAGAACCGATTGGCCAGCCAGCCAAGATAGAGAAGTGGCTCAATGGTTAGGAGTACTTGCTGCTCTTCCGGAGGACCCAAGTTTGATTCCCAGGACCCACATCAGAGAGATTACAACATCGTGGGGGAATCTAAGATTTTTTGGCTTTTACAAGCACTTGCACACACACAACACACATGAAACACACAGAAATAAACTGGCTGACTCCTGAGGTACAGAACCCAAGGTTATCCTTTGACCTCCAAATGTACACACATGTGCATGCAAACACATGGTCATCTGCACATATAAATATACATATGTATACATACATGTATAGACACACACATACACTGACTTTTACATAAATTATAAAGAGAGCATATACTGGCCAGTGACTCAGCTACAGTCTGTGATATTGGGAAGACGGGGAGGGGCCAAGTTAATGTTTTGAGTGAGAGGGAGAGAGAGTTCCTACAACAGGACATGAATTTGGATGACGCAGAAAACTGACTAATGGAGAAAAGCTGAGAAAACTGCCTGTGGCAACCTCTGAAGGAAGGGATGGGTGGTGAGCAGGGTGCGACGGATACACTTTCTAGGTCTGTTTACTCTTTTGAGGACCATGAATGTCTGAGTTCTGTTAGAAATGGTTAAAATTCTCAGAGCGGAGGGAAGGGAAGGATGTTAGCGTTCTCCTGAGAAAGGAGGAGGGGGATGAGTGCCCGGAGACAACCCCTCCGGCCTCTGCGGGTTCTCTCTGACTTCGGCCTCATTAAGTCACAAAAAGGAGATGATCTCTATGAAGGACATCGAACCTGTGGGAGGTCCTTTGAGGCCATGCAGCCCTCCACCTGCCCCAGTGGCTGCCTCCATAAAAGCAAGCCGGGTGGCAGACAGGGCCTGGGAAGCAGCAGGCGCCTGTCACTGCTCAGAGTCCTCCCAGCAGGCCTGTTGGCCCTGGTGGAGGGGTCATTACAGGAAACAAAGACCCAGGAAGGACCTGAGTGGGAAAGGGGTGAGAACACCTCTCTGCATGTGGACTTGCGTGCACTCATGAGGCCCCACAGGAAATACGAATACAGGTTAGCTTGCTGCATCCGCTGGAGGTCTTCTGAGGACTTCAGCTCACCACCGCAGTCTCTCCCTCAGAAAAGATCTCAAGAGGAGAGTGAAGCCCCCAGAAAGGTGACTTGGACAGCACAGGGAACAACAATAAGGCACAAACTCCTGAGATGTTAACTCCCACTGCTACATCTGTGCTCCATAGTCATTTCACCCACAGAGATTCACGATCCCTGGAAACAGGAAGGGTATGAGCAAAGTAGCCAGGACTCAGGATTCATGGTCCAGATACCTCAGAGCTCATCACTTTTACAAAGAAAGGTGATGAAGGGTTAAACCAACACAGTCACTTGTGGGACCTAGGACATAGTTCAGTAGGGAAGAGCACTTGCCTTGCGAAGAAGCAGCCCTGGGTTCCATCACAGCATAAACTGGGTTTGCTGGTGCATGCCTGTAAGCCCACATCTCAGAAGGTGGAAGCAGAAAGACCGGAAGTTCAAGGTCATCCTCAGTTACAAGGGGAGTAAGAGACCAGTCTAGGCTGTAAGAGAGAGTGTGCTCACTCCTGAACAAGGTGGCAGGTGACCTTCCCTGGTTCCCTCCATCCCTCTCTCAAAGGGTGGTGCTTGTCAGTCATGTTGAACTCAAGTTGTCAGGACCTGGTAGTAAGATCCTTACCCACTGAGCCACCTCACCAGACCGAGGAGGACACTTCTTAAAGGAAAGCCTTTGAGTGGCAGGCCTGAATCCAAGAAGGAGCAGATTTTGCCTTATGTCCTCCACAGAATGAACCTAAGCAGTCCTGCTGGTAGCATGACAGAAGGTATGGATTCATGCGTGCATGTTCATGTAGGTACAAGCTTGCGTGTGTGTGTGTGTGTGTGTGTGTGTGTGTGTGTGTACGTGCGTATGTGAGTGTGTCCAACAGCAGTTATGGGAAATTGCAGCTTAAGGAAAGAAAATGGGCAGATATATGAAAAAACTCCATTCTTCATGGTAAGTACCCCAGAAGTGACACCTTTTCACAGCTGCACCTGCTTTCTAGAAAGACTACCTGCTGCTGGGTCCCACAAACTACACTTTGGGAAACACCCATCAAGCAGCAGGAGCTCCTGAGGGCCTGAGCATCCCCAGGGGCGGTTTGCAATGTGCTTAGTAAGAACATGAATCTCTGCTGTTTTCATGCCCCAGCCTTTCACCCAGCCTGCACCGGGAGAGGCTAACAGATGACCTCTCCTTTACTCCTGCACCACCCAGTGCCAACCAGTGATATCTGGTATTCACTAAATGCATCTTTGTTTTTTAAGATTTATCTTTAATTTTATGTGTCTGGATGATGTGTGAACATGAGTGCATTTCCTTCAGAGGCCAAAGGCACTGGAGCTTGAGTTACAGGCTGTTGTGAGCACCTGCTGAATATGGGTTCTGGAAACCAAACTCAGGTCCCTGCAGGAGCAGTGCATACTCCAGCCCCCACATCTTTGTGGGGGTTTTTTTGTTTTGTTTTGTTTTGTTTTGTTTTGTTTTGTTTTGTTTTTACTGATTCCTTACATGAGGAAGAGTTTTGGAAAATGTGGCTTTAGGTGACCCAATTCTGGTTCTTTTGTGATTCCTTGGGCTTTTCTTCACTTTCAAAAAAAAAAAAAAAAAAAAAAAAAAAAAAACTTGCACATTTTTATGCCACACTGCCCTGACCAAGAATCGCAGTGTTTCCCAGCTTCATTCTCCAGCCACTCGTCCAGTCTCAACTGACAGCGCAGCTGAGCAGAGGCCTGACGCAAGCAGTTCAACAAAAGCCCCTTCACTGTTTGAAAGGTGGAGCAGGGGACCTGCTCACGCCGGGGGTTCTTGCACGGTCTAGGTGCCGCAGGGGCATCAGGTAGTGAAGGCAGTCTTGGGAGCATCCCCCACCCACGTTCCCCGAGCCCACTGGCTCTGCAAACCCCAGCCGGTGAGTCACTGACCCACCTCCCTTCCTTCATTCATCCATCTGTCCAACATCTATTCAATTGAGCCGTGGCTGTGAGTCAGGAACTGAGCGAGATGCTCAGCTATAGCGGTGATCCAGACAGATGTCGCCTCTGCCCTAGTGGAGCTGGCAACCCAATTTCTTAAAGGACTACTTCCTGCTAGGCTGCCATGGTCATGCAGGAGGACCACAGCTGCACAAGGGAGAGTGGGAGCTGACACCCACCCTTTGCTCCACTCATCAAGTGTCTCAGCACATTTGTCCTGATAATATCCAAAGCTGAGTCATTTTTAAACAAAACAGTTTATGGTTGTTTTGGTTTGGTTTGTTTGGTTTGGTTTTTTTTTTTTTTTTTGTGGGGGGGGAGACCTGGGGCCTGAGGAGTTCAGTGAGATACCCACATTTTTCTGTTGTCTGAGAGGGCTACTTTGTGCATCCAAGATGGCCCCATCTTCCGGAAGGGAGAAAAACTGTGCCTCACGCGTGGAAGGTAGAAAGCTGAGAGTGCAGCCTCTTTCACAAGGGCCTTGATCACACTCACAGAAGAGGTGCCTCCTGGTCCATCCACTCTTAAAGGGCCCACCTCTTACTATCACCACACGGGCAACCCCTGAGCATCGGGGGCCTCTGATCAAAGTATTAAGTCAGAAAACATGGTGGCAAGGGTGCCTTGTTTGTACCTTAACAAAGTCTGAACCACAGAGCACATGATGTTACTGTCTAGTCCTGACGCACCTGAGGCTGAGGCTGCCCCACGCACGGTTACAGCTCAGTAAGGGGCTGTTCAATGGATGACTAAGCTCTTACACCAATAATAGCAGTCGAAGGCAGTGGGCCCCACTTTCTCTAAGGCATTAAAATTAGAATATGTGGGAGGTGGGGATAGAAAAGAGATAATAAAAGCTCTCAGAGACTCTGATGCCTCCCCCAAGGGGGCAACCCTTCTTCCCATTTAGAAATCTATACTCCAAAGGGAACTCCAAAAGACTTCATTCCCTCTCTGCCCAGAACACCCGATGCTCTCTTGTGTCTTTCACCAGTCCTGAGAGGTGTAAAGAGATGCAAGGACAGCCAGGAAGCTTGGGCCATGGCTCTCCTGAGGCATCTGCTTTGGAGGCCCCACACTGCCTGCACCGACTTCCTGGGCTCCGCACTCGTGTGCTTTGATGAACTGGAAGACCCTGAATCAGGACTCAGGCACTGCCAACCTTGCAACTTGTTGCCTGTCCCCGTGCTCCATGTCCCTGCCCAGCATGGAACTCATGGCACAGCTGTGCCTCACCTGCTCCACCCTCTTGGGCAAACTGAGCTGCCTGGGCCTTGCCTTTTGTGCTCTCTCTCTCTCTCTCTCTGTTTCTGGGCTCTCTCCCTCCCTGTGTTGACAGTCACAAGGAACCAAGTGTTTCCCTACATCCTTCAGAAGAGTGAGTCTCCTTTTTGTTTTGTTGATTTTATCATGCTTACAACGAGCACAGTTGTCAGGAGGAAAACCTCAAAACATTTGGGGTAAATAGAGAAAACTTAGAAGCACAGCAATGTGTTACATCAGATTAATGAGTCCTGTGGCCATCAAAGCGTGGTAAGTGCCTGAGCCTGAGGTACCCAGCTCTGCCTGAGGGCTGGCATGAGCTGCAAAGAGGGAACATGCCAGGTGCGTCCAAGCAATAAGGGAAAGTCACATCCTTAAGTGATTCTTGAGGAAGGGCAGCCACAGCTGGGCACGTGACTTACTACCCAGCCTGATGACCTGAGCCCCCGTGGTGGAAGATGACCCCTACCAGTTGACCTCTGACCTTTGCATGAATGCTCTGGCACAAAACACACACACTCCATTCACCCTTCTACAAGAATGAATGAATGAATGAACGAACGAATGAAGTGAAAATTGTATTTAATAAGAACTAGGAATTGGATAGATAGCAGAAATAGCTTGCAGGATAAACATAGCATCTCCCCAAATCTATGACCCACCACACACTGAGTTTCTTTTTTTGTCTTAAAGGGATATTTTTTCCTTGATTATAAGAACTATATTTATCTACTAAAAATAGAAAATAAAACACAGAAGTGTGTGAAAAGAATGAAAAATGTTCCCAGTTCTACTCTGGTGTGGAAAACTCTTTGTACTTAGCTCATTCATGTAACTCAGGGGTGAACCTGCCAGCCTGAGTGCCTCAGGCTCCTGAGCGCTTTCGCCAGGAGCGTGTCCCTGGCACTCTGCACCTAGGGTGAGCTCCCTAAAGCTGCCCCTTGAGAAGACACCTGAATGTAGCTTCCACATCCTCAACATCACCCTCCTGACCTCTACTGTCAGAATTTGTTTTCTGGGTTGGAGGTACTCCAACCCGCATGGTGGGGCATCCATTCGGTCAGCGAGCAAGTGTTCTGACAAGACATATTTCTAATCTGATTGTCTCTCACCACCCACTGCGACACCTCCCTCGTCCATGTCGCCCTCCCTTCTCTTTCTTCTCTCTTTCATTCCCGCTCTTTCTCGATGGCTCCTTACTTCCTGCTTTTGTTGCTTAGACGTTCTTCTTACAGAAGCCACAGAGATCCTTTTTGAAAGATTTACTGGTTTATTATCTTTAACTGTGTGCTTGTGAGGGGGTAGGCAAACGTGAACACAGATGCCCAAGGGCAGAGGAGTCAGCTAGAATTTTTTTGTTTTGTTTTGGTTAAACTGGGTCTCTCTCTAGATCTTTCTGCCTCTGCTTCCTGAGGGCAGGCATTAAAGGCATACACCACCACACCCAGCCTGAGGCAACTAGGTTTTTTTTTTTTCTTAAGATTTATTTATTTGTGTATGTGTGTTGGCATACCTTTGAAAAAACTCTTTTATTTATGTTTCTTTTACCTTTTTCTCCCTATTCCACCCCAATCCCTTTCAACACCCCAACACTAGGTAGGAGAGAGAAAGAATTAGTGGGAAAGGGGGCGTAATTCTCTTAGCTGCTTCCTGCTGGTTAGGGTCGACTGGTTCCTTGGAGCCAGTCCAATCCTCGTTTCAGGAGATTTCCAACTTCTTGTCTCACAACAGCAACCAGCAACAGCAAGGGGGAAGCAGGAAACAGCATTGTTCTTTCTCTGATCTCCATACTCTCGGCTCTCCACAGTCCTCAGATTTAAACAATCTGCAACTGGCAAAGAGCGCCTCTCAGAACCCGAAAGAAGCAAATAGTCTGCTGCTATGGACCATCTGAATCAGCCCCACATCCCACACCTGGGACCAAAACAAAAAACGTGTTTATATCCACAACATATATGAGCTCTCTACTGAGCACTTTATTTGCATGTATGCTGCATGACAGAAGAGGGCACACATGGTATATACTCACTTATAAGCAGATTTTAGTCATATAGTACAGGATAGACATACTACAATGCACAGACCCCAAGAAGATAAGTCAGAGGGGCATCTTAGGCTTCATGTGGGGTCACAAGTTAGGGGAGTGGGGAATATCTCTGGCATGAACTGTGTTGCCTGCTTTCTGATCATTTTCCTCTGATGGGACTTCCCTACCAGGCCACAGGGGAGGAAGCCAAACGCAGTCCTCATGTGAATAGATGAGCTGGGGTGTCTGGGTAGGGGGTTCCCCTGTTCAGAGATGTGGGAGGGAGGGTGGGACTAAGAGAAGAAGAGGAAGGGGCCTATGACTGAAATGTAAATTGAATTAATTAATAGAAACAAAATCCACTGTGGAAGCTGGGAGTGGCTTCCTGGAGACTGGATCCCCAGAATCCATTTAAAATCTGTATTCTGTCATCTGTATGTGTTGTCTCAGAACAGAAGATAGGAGACAAGGATGGGAAAATCCACAGAAGCTTATGGGCCAGCTAGCCCGGCATACACAGAGGCAGACGAGAGACCAATACCCAAGTTGTCCTCTGATCCATACACATGTGCCATGGCACACACACACACAGATACACATGACCTTAAAAAGCCACTGTGTAACTACAGTGGAAACACAAGACATGGGCCAGCAAGATGGTTCCATAGATAAAATGTGCTTGCTGAGTGCACGAGCCTGACCACATGACTTTGATCTTTGAGGTGCGCCTTTGAGGTGGGAGGAGAGAACCAACTCCACAAAGTTGTTCTCTGACCTCCACAGGAGCCCCGTGGCACGTGTGCCCCCACACTCATCAAACACCTCCACACGTTAATAATAAAATTAAAAATTAAAAAGAAAGATGGAGCTAGAGAAGAGGGTGCAGAGGATTAAGAACCCCTAGGAGTCTGTCCGTTACCCACAGAGCTGTGGAAAGCCACTGGAATGTTTGTTATGAGGGGGACTGTGACATAGTAATAATTTCTTTTCCGTGTCCTCTACCGTATTGGTACAATATACTACATGAAGTTTTTCTCTTGAGATTTTATTTTAATTACACGTATGTTTGTGTGTGGCTGTTTGCTCCTGGGTACCCGTGGAGGGCTGGAGTTAAAGAAACTTGTGAGCTGCCAGACGTGAGCACTGGGAACTTAACGTCAAGTCCTCTACAGAAGCAGCAAGCACTCCTAACTGCAGAGCCTCCTCCCCAGCCTCCAGGATGCTTTTCTTTTGCTTTCCAGAAAGTAGTATCTTACATGATATAAAACTGAAAGGGATCAATGAAAAGACCATTTTCCTTCTATTTTTTCCTGAAATGACCAACCAATGTTATTCATTTCCTAGCCGTATGTCCAGGGTTATATCTGCCTAGAAAGAAAATATATACATATATAGATATATATAAATATAAAACTCACATATAGATATGAATATAAAACTTATGTATAGATATTTTCCCAACGTTATCGTTAAAAATAACGAATGTACACTTCATCCAGCCTTTGGCGCCTAGGTTTTCTCACTGATATCAACATATCCCAGGGTTCTTCCACAACGATGGTGCCCTTGGGACCCACGAGGGCCTTGTGCATGCTGGGCAAGTGGTCTGCCACCGAGATACCCCCAACCCTCCCTAAGTGGTTACGTACGCCCTGGATTAACACTGCCCAAAGCATGTCCTGCTGTTACTTTTCATTTTCTTTTTTTATGCTTTTCCATGCATATGTTTGCGTGTTCACGTATGTGCAGGTGCATGTAAGTGTGTGGTTGCACTGTGAGGTGTGCGTGCATGTGAAAGCCAGGGGACAAATCAAGTGTCAGGAGCTGTCTACCTCTATTTCTCTGAGGTAAGGTCCCTCACAAGGGCCTGGGGCTCACCAGGTAGGCTGCTGACAAGGAATCCCAGGGGATCGCCCTGTCCCTGCTTCTCCATCCATCACTACAGTTATAAATTCACGATACCACACTTGGCTCTGTAAAAGATTTGTTTTGTTTTGTTTTGCTTTAATTGTGTCTTATGATTATTTGTCTGTGTGTGGGTATGTGAACATGAGTTCAAGTCCAGAAGAGGGAATTGGTCCCCCTGCAACTGGAGTTACAGGTGCTTGGAAGCCATTTGATATGACTTCAAGAAAGCAAACTCTGGTCCTCTGCAAGAACAGTAAATATTCTCTACCACTGAGCCATCTCTCCAGAATCCGCACTTAATGTGGGTTCTGGGAATCGAACTTGGGCCTTCATGCTTTCAAGCAAGGGCTTTATTGACTGAGCATTGCCTTGGGTTTCATTGTCTTTTCTAATAAGGTGTGGTCTTGCATTTTTATAAACCATGTCTCATATTCATAGTTTTACATGTTTGTAGCTCTGCCTGTATCAATATTCTCCAGAGAGACAGAGCCAGTAAGATAGCTGGATAGAAGATAGATGGATGGTGGATGGATGGGTGGATGGATGGATGGATGGATGGATGGGTGGGTGGGAGACAAGCAAACAGACAGCAGATAGACGGGAGGGAATTGACAGTGGCAATTGTCAGACAGGATTATGAAGGCTGAGAAGACACATTAACTATTGGAAGCTGGTGATCCCAGGACCCCATATGGCCAGTCTGAAGGAAGGCCAGAATTAAGGACTGTGTGTAATGAGCAATTTGAGGCTGATGGTCTGAGAATCTGAAGCTCAAAGCTTTGCATTCTGATACTCAGAACAAGGAAAGAAGGGCCCCATCTATACTGGTGAGAGAGGAAAAGCTCCTTTTGTTCTATTGAGACCCCAGTTTACTGGCTGACACCCACAACACTGAGGGGTCCCACTCAGCTTAGCAACTCATGCCAGTGCTCCTGGTGGTACCATCACAATCACAAAACAAACACTTCACCAGTTTTCTAGATAATCCTTACTCTAGTCCTGTTGGTAACTGAGACAATGACCATCTCCACACCTCATCCTCAGTTAATTGAGAAACATCAGGTAAATGAAGCTCACTGGCTGTATCTTACTGTGGACCTCCCTTGGCCTGAAGTAGACTTGGGAGTCTCACATTCCTCGATGGAGTAAGGAGGACTCTTTCCCTGTGCTGGCGCTTAGACACCCTTTCCCAGCCTCTTGGAAGTGATTTGCTACTGTTGGGGCAAATGCAGCTTGTGCCAGGCTTTCTCCCTCGTGTGGAACCCCATGAAACCTGACCAGCCCCCAGTGTCCGACTGTCTCTGTGCTTGCTGCTAGCCAATACTCTTCTGTTAACAGTTTCTCTCTTGAGACAAGTTAGAGCACAATCAGTTAGGTGGCTACCTTCCCAGTTGGTCCAGAGGCTAGATACTGAGGGATTAGATCTGAGGTTTCCTGGGCCAGTAAGGCATGCACAAGCTGTTTCCCTGAGCGAGCAATTGTCCATGTTTGTGGAACCTGCACTCACTTTTTTTTTTCTTGTTCAATTTTAGTGTGTGTGTGTGTGTGCGCATGGAAGCCCAAGGTTGATGATGGGATCATCCTCAATCACTTTATTCATTGAGGCAGGGTTTCTCAGTCAAACCCAGAGCTCATCTATGTATCCAGTGTTGCCAGCCGGCTTGCTCTGAGGACATCCCTGCATTTAACTAATTGCTGGCATCTGAACTTCAGTCCTCATACTTGCAAGGCAAGCATTGTAAACACTGAGCAGTCTCCCTAGACCAAATGCTAGTTCTTGATAGCACTGCATCTTAAGGGAGCCTCTAAGTCAAAGTTGGATCATTTACCCCAGTCCCTAATAGTCGATTATTGACCAGAGGGCTTGGAACTCCATCTCCACTACTGTATCTCCTACCCAGCAGCCTTCCAGCCCACGCCCTCAGATTTGGTTGCGTAGGCTTTCTTTGCCAGCAATCTCCTCTCTCTGGAATAACTGTGAAGTCTTTCAAGGCAGAAGCTTCGTTTTCTTCTTCTTTGCATGTTTTATATCAACCCCCCACAGGGCCAGGCACACTAGTGCTGATTAATTATTTTTTAAATAACTCGATGGGAAAGGAAAGGAATTTGTAACTTCTCTCTCTACCTGTCAAGCAAAAAGGAAATGCGACACATTGCTTAGAGTCTGCAAATAACTAATTTTGCCTGATATTCCTGTGTTTGGATTGTCTTGATACACCTTGAACTTGAGCTCTTTTGGCTTTAGCTGGGAAATGATGCCTTAAAGCACTGTTCAATGGCAGTCCTGCAAGCCAGTGTGTGCCTGGGGTGAGGGCTGAGTGTGGGCGGCAGGCATGGTTGCTCTGTGCCTGCCTTCCATACCTTCCCACGCCCCCACTTGCAGAAGACTCCCGATGAGTGCTGGAGGTGGTGGCATAGTCTATACACCTAACTGAGCGGTCACAGAGAAGCTGACTATAAAGGCTGAGCATCCTCAGAGGTCATGAACTCTACTCACTCTACTCAGTTAAGAGGAAGCTGTAAAGTGAGCTTGGCTTTCTCAGAGTCCATATGGACCTGGGGGTGGAGCCCAGGCCTGCTGTCCTTGCCTGGCACTATCCATGGCAACGTCTCCTCCTTTGTAAAATAGGGCCAGTGATCAGTTTCTGGGACTCGGTGAGCATGCGCGCAGAGCTCCTAGCGTGGTTCCTGGCACTGCTGCTGCTCAGTGTGTGGCAGTGACTGTGGGTAAGATGGCTTGGGAGAGTAGGGCTAGTGTCTCTGCAGGGCTAAAGTCTACTCGTGTCCCATACTTGTTATGGTCCAGCAAGCATCTGACGGTGGTGACAAGCAACTTTCTTTTGTAACTTTCCTCTAAGGGTCCAAGTCAAACAAGCCCAGTCTCCTGTTAAAGATGAAAACATCTTGTGTTACTGGATAGATAAGACTTGCAATACTCCCTTGCCTCAACTTACCCCTTTTGAGCCACAGAATTTAGTCAGAGAAAGAAGATATGGAGAGTTTTGATTGATAGATTCATCAGGGCTTGGAAAGGGGCCTCTGGTCCTCAGAGCCAAGAGCTGTTATCTAAAGAACACTGATGGAAGAGAGGAGATAGGTATTCAAATCACCCTCGGAGGACCAGCCAGTCGGCCAGTCATCATGGGGTGTTTAGAGAGCTAATTCCTTGCTTCAGTATTTAAGGCCTCCCAAAAAGCTACATCCATCTTCTGGGAAGAAAAAAAAAATGTTCTTGTGTCTTCCTGCTATCCAGAGATTATTTAGTGCTCTGCTATTGACACCACTTCTGTAGGAAGATTTAAAGACGAAAGCGCAATGTGTTTGAGCGCTGGTCATTTTTCATCGTCACTTAGTGACAGAAGAGCCTGGATTCAACCACAGCAGATTTGTCTTTGTGATATTGATTGTGGTCATGCGTGCACAGCTGATCCTAAATCCTTAGCTCCCTCTACCAGAAGCCTCAGAAAAGATAGTGGGCTTCAGGGCCCCTATCTCTAGACTGTCACTCCACCAGAGAGTCTGGGCACCTCCTGCCAGGGCGGGTGACCCAGAAATGGCTGCCCATTAAATACTCCACCATTTGATAGCATGATCTGCTGTCTAACCATGGTGGAAAGCCTCCCAAGGCGTGAGACCCAAAAGGGCTCAGTCATTGCATCCTTGGCTTATTAAAACTTGCCAAGCTGGAGCTTCAGACTCCTTTTGGAAAAGCATGTGGATCAGCATCTCCCAGGTCCTGGCAAGAGGCCACTGGCTGGAGCACCTTTTTGCTCTCCCTTACAACCACAGGCCTGTCTTCCCAGAGGCTGTGCTCTGGACACTCTCTGAGCTGCTTTCTCCCCAAAAACCACTGGAGAGGGTAAGAGGAAATGGAAGAAGAGAAGGAGGCTGCAGGCAGTGGGGGTGGGGCATAGTGGTCGTTATTCTGCATTTTACAGATGAGACTGAACATAAAGAAAAAGCCAGCGATTACCCCCAAACTACCCAACTCTTCCTGTTTAATCGCTTCCTTTCATCTGTCCCCCTCCCCCCAATGGCAAGCTTACCCTGGGTCACTTTCCTCCAAAGACAACTCTAGACAAGAAGATTTCCCTGTTAGCAGAGGTTCTTTCTCTGCTAAGAGATCCTAAGCTCCTGTGGGTAAAATGTGACAGTTGGTGGGGCCTGGCAAGATGTCTCAGTCAGTAAAGGCATGTGCTGCACAAGTCTAGAAGTCAAGCCCCAGAGCCTGTATGAAGGGGAGGGGCAAGAATCTATGCATAGAGCCATCCTCTGACTTATATATGTGGGCATGGTGCATGCACATGCATTCACACACACACACACAGAGAAAGAGAGAGAGACAGACAGACAGACAGAGACAAAGACAGAATTCTTTGCAGGGCTGGCTCAGCCGGATGCACGTTGGAAGCACGGCTCTTAGCAAAGTGGATAAAGCGAATTTCGATAAAAATGTAGGGTCTCAGTTCACCACCCACCCATGTCTAGCTATCTGCTGGTGAACAGGAGGCCCCCAAGGGTTCTGCCCCGCCAACAAAAGCCACAAGATGAGAGTTAAGAACCTTGGGTCCTGTGGAAGACAGAGCCCCAGCTCCCACATCTGGGTTGTAAGTGCTGAGAATTCATAAGAGGGCCATCTCTCACTGTCAGACGGCGTCCCTCAATATTTAGTCTACATCCGCTATTCCTAAATTCCATCAATCATTCCTCCTCATGCCTGCTAAGCCATCCCTCCCTCTGCCCATGACTCTACCCTTTTCAGCACTGGTCTACCCTTTCTACATGATGCTGTCTTGACACTTCAAAGACAGTCAGGAGACAGAGTCTCACCCCTGTCCTGACTCAACCATAGGCATGTGGGTTTTTGAAGAGAGGTGAAGCCTTAGAGATTATGGGAAATTCTTGCTTCTTATTTGACAAATGGAAAAAATGAGACCCAGAGAGGACACAGTCTCTACAAGGTAGGTCTCAGGGCTTCAGAAGAGTGTGGCCTTGTAGAAATGAAGAGAAAATTAAACAAACTTTACTGTGTCTTCAGGTTTCAGTGGTAAGATAATGCCTATAAGGCTGAGAAGCCAGTTTAGTCAGTAAAATGCTTACAGGTCTGAGTTTGATATCCAGAAGACACATAAAAACAAACAAAGCCAGGCACAAGGCACACATGTGTTATCCTAGTGCTGTGAGAGTGGGGCCTGTGGAACCCCGGGGCCTGTTAGGCAGCCAGTCTGACCTACGTGGCGTTCCAGGCCAGTTGGAGACCCTGTCCCAACAAAAGCAACCAGACAGGCAGTCAGCCCCTGAGGAGCCACACCCTGGGCTTTCTTCTGACCTCCACCCACATGTGCACACATCTGCACACACACATTCACAAAATAACGTGTATTGCTGAGAGTGTGATGGCCACTTGTCCTTGCAGTGACCTTGATGTCACTGAGTTGACTGTGACCCAGAGACATTAAGGGGCTTCTCCACAAACACACGTCAAGCTCCAGGCAGAGCTGGGTTTCCAGTCTATGCCTTCTAAACTTAAAGTCCATCACTTTTGTCTTGATGACATTTGCAGCCAGACATCTACAAAGTGACAACAAATCACCAAACATCAAATTCTAAAGGTGAGAACCAAGTGAAAGCCTCCTTGGGAGCCAAATCACTCAGCCCTGGTGTCAGAGATGAAGGGCAGCGCAGTCTCCTGGGCATCCCAGGACAAGGATGTGAGGGTCTCTTGGTACCAACACATCTGGTGGAGAACATGCATAGTAGATGCTTTTGAATGACAGAGACAGTGAAAGGGAAGCCTGTGAGCTGGCAGGGGTACGCATGCCTTTGATTGAAGCACTTGGGGGGCAGAGGTAGATGGATCTCTGTGAATTTGAGGCCAGCCTGGTCTACAGAGTGAGTTCTAGGACAGTTAGGGTTACACAGAGAAACCCTGTCTTGAAAAAGAAAACAAGAAGAGAGCATATTCTAGCACATGTCTTTCTGCTAGGACATGGGAGACTAGAGGGGGTGTCAGTGTCACCTCAGACAGACAAGAAGTCTGTCCCATTTTATCCAGAACACTCTGGTAGAGCCACAGAGAAGTGGGGTAAACGTTCAGGATCACCCCTTCTCTGCTTCCAGTTAGTTCCCAGCCACCTCTCTCTATACCTCAGCCAGGACTCTCAAGTCTTTTCTCAGAGAGGTTGGGTTGAGGCCTGGGTTTCCTATCCCCCTCAGGCTCAGCTATCTCATGAATATACCCTGCTCTCTGGCAAAACTAATGGCTTCAGGGATTGGCACAACACATGCCGGTATCCTGCTGCTTCAGAGTTAACCAGCTGACCCAAAGTTACTGATCAGCCAGCGGGAGAGCTCACTGAATTAGACTTGTGACCCTTGATGGCCATGCAAGCTGCGATGCTGCTGTTCTAACCTGTGTATATGTTTTTGGACATACAAAGATCCAAGGAATGTCTTCCTAGTACAGAGTCTCATTGAGACACTAGCCTCTCAACTCCTGTGGAGGAAAGCAGCCCTGGAGACCCACTGAGCTATCCTCAAGTGTGTGAATGCCAGGACATGGGACCTGTCCAGTCAGATGCCTGCAATGGAGAGGAGTCTCAAAAAATCTGCTCCAGGGCTGGAGTGATGGCTGCTCTTCCAGAGGACCTGGATTCAATTCCCAGCGCCAACATGGCAGCACACAACTGTCTAACTCCAGGGATTCTGACACCCTCACACAGAGAGACATAAAAAATAAAGAAATTAAAAAAATTTTCTCCTGCTTTTCTTTGGAGGAAAAAGTGGTGCTGGCATCTCCAAGCAAGGCTGAGTGAAGCGCCTTTCACAGTGGGGTACAGCCTGGCCCCCTGCTTTGCTGCTTTCTGGAGCCCATTTCCAAAACCTGCTGTTTCCCTCACTGGATCCAGAAAACAGAGTGCCTGTCAGTCAGCCTGACTGGCTTGCATCCCAGAGCTCGCCAGGGGCCATCTTGTCCTGGCCCTGCTGCCCTCCCCGGGAATAAAGATTCCGGGAACTGGGCATCCAGCCTCCAAGAGGTCAGGATGACTTTGAAAAGGCATTCCCAGGCATTTTCTCCCATTTTTCCAGGCAAGTGGTCCAAGGCTCTAGAGACCTAGGTGGCTCCGCATGGCATCTCTAGGGTATCCCGAAGGGTAGAGGGTAAAGGTGGACTCCCACCCGGGGAATGCTTGTTTCCTCCCGGAGCCTGGCCATTTTCCATGGAACCTCTGGCGGAGCTCACTTCTGTCCAAGCCGCTTTCAGCCTTATTTCTGCATTGTTCTCTCTCTGGGGAATATCCTGTTTTAGACTTTCTTCCCAATTGAATTTGTCTTCCTCCCTGCGAGCCAAATCTTTTTTGTTATTTTTCCATCAATGTCTTTAGCCCCCTTTTGAGGCGACTGTTTCGCTCTTCTGCCTTCTTGGTGCCAGAAGCACCTTCCAGTTAAGAATCATATGCAAATTTCATTAGTATGCCGCTGCCTCCATCTTCCTGATCATTACTAAAGATGTTAAATGATAGGCAAACGAACATTGGCTGCACACCGCTTCAGCAGGACTTTGCTCTGTCACCTGTTGTGTGTGTGTGTGTGTGTGTGTGTGTGTGTGTGTGTGTGCTCATTCCCTTTGCCAAGGAGGTTCATTTTTGTCCTGGGGTGAATTCTTTTCTCAAGGAAAGTTGCATAATACATTATGGCAAATGCTTTAATAAACCTAATATTTTCATTGTCCACCGTTTACTCTGTATATGTGGACTCCACAGAAGAGGGAGCCAGCTTAGGTGACTTGCTTCCTCTCCATGGAAACCAGGGAGCTGATGGCCGCCAGGGCACCAGCTGCGCTTTCTTGACTATCTCTGTTTACTTGACCAACCAAAAGCATATGGAAATATCCATATATGCAGGTTTCTCTCTTCCGGGAAGAGATGTCAAAGTAGAAGAGCATGGCTGTGTTAGTTCGTTTTCTGTTGTGACAAAACACTCAAGACTGGGAACTTAAAAAAGGGGGGCATAGTTGGCGAGCAGCTTTGGAGACTGTATGACCATTTTCTGGCAGCACCATTGATGTGGCCTCTGATGGAGACCATGGCAAAGGCATCATGGTGGCAATATGTATGAGAGAAATCATTTGTGAGACAGGAAGTCAGGAGGTGAACACAATTCAAGTCCACAACTCAGTCCTTCATAGCAGCTTGCTCTGGTTAGCTGGGATCCTAAGCTTTCATTTTTTAAAGTAATGTTTATATTAATTCTTTGAGATTTTCATACATTATATTTTGATCATATTCATTTCCCTTCTCCAACTACCAGGTCCTCTCCACCTCCCTACCCACCCAACTTCATGCCCTTTCTCTCCTCTTAAAAAACCATTGAGTCCAGTTTGTGTTGTCCATCTGCTCCTGTCAGGGCATAAGACTAGTCCTGGAGTGTGGCTGATATACTGGATTTTGCACCATTGAAGAAAACTGACTCTTACCCTCTCAGTAGCCATCAGGTACCACCCATAGCTCCTCACCTAGGGCTGGAACTTTGTTCCCACCTGCCCTCCTCCACACTGGGGTCTTGACCTGAGCTAACTGTCACAATCACTGTGAGTTGATATGTGTACCTGCCCCACTGTATCTGGAAAACACTGTTTCCTTGGAGCCGTTAATGGCCCCTGGGTCTTACAATCCCTGCCCACTACTCCCTGTGGTACTAAGATCCCAAGCCATGAGGGGAAGGATATGATGCAGGCATCCCATTTAAGGCTGAATACTCCAAATTCTCTTATTTTTTTCACATTGACCAGTTGTTTCTGTGTTAATTGGGCTTTTAATTACTACAACACTATTACAACATTCAATATACTTCTAAAAATCCCTATGACAATGTCTACCTACTGGCCCTTTTTAACTTTTTGCCTGACTGTGCCTTCCCCCAGCCAAAATAAAAAAAAGCCTTTTTGCAGTTGGTGTACTTCAGGTCCCAAATAGGGACATTATATTTGGTAGACTTGCATCAGAAGTCTCTAGCTACAATACGGCCTTTTAAAATGTCATTTATATGTTGAAAGCACTTAAGTCACCTTTCCTGTAAAATTATAAATGAAGATTGTTCCAGAAGATTTTTGTTATATAAAATATGAACACAAAGAGCTCTGCGTCTGAAACGGGAAGTCTTAGGGTTGGAGGGCAGCTTGGAGGTTACTTGTATAACCAGATCCATCCATCCAGATCCTCACCCCAACACGCAGGCCTCAGCAAGAAGAGCCTGACATATTTGACAGATTTGTCTCCCCTTCAATTTGCAGAGAAACCCATTCTGAGATTCTTGTAAATAACACGTTGTCCTTGCACAGATAAACAGCATCTCCCTGCTTAGTAAGCGCTTAGCATGCGCTCACACACAGGTGCAAAATAGCTGTTGCCTGACGTGTGTGCTACACCAGGGAGGCTGGAAAGAGAGGGGAGGGCTGGGAAGAGCAAGAAAAGGAAGAAGAGCAAGAAAAGGAAGGGAAAGACCAGAAAGAAGAGTGGGAGCAGCATCTCAAGGAGAGCCCAGCAGTGGGGTTAGCTCGCCAAGGGAAGCAGAGGTGATTGATGTTTGTGGAGCTGCATGTGTCTTAAGCACTTTGTTTATTTGTTTGTTTTTGAGATACAATTTCATTTTGTTGCGAAGGCTGACCTTGAATCCCCGGGCCAAAGTTATTCTCCTGTCTCTTGAGCAGCTGAGAAGTGTATGTGTGTGTCTGTGTGTCTGTGTGTCTGTGGAGGACAATGTCAGGCGTCCTCCTGGAAATGCTGTCCACTTCTTTTGGGGCAAGGGTCTCTCCACAGCCTCTGTGAGCTCACCAGTTAGGCTAGACTGACTGGCTTAGTGATCCCCAGGGATCCACTCCCCACCCCCACTGGTGTGATCACAAGCACACAACACACCCCGTGGTAGCAAGAGAACCCGGGTCCAGCTTACAGGGTGAGTATTCTGCCAACTGAAGCAGCATCGTCCTTGCCCAGCTGAGGACTTTTGTAGCATCTAAATCCACTGGATCCCTACAGTAGAAAGGGAGGCAGTAAAGGACCACTCAGCTGAGAGGGAACCGCTCAGTCATTACCAGACTGAAAGGATGGGATCCTGCAGGACGCTGTAACTGTTGAAGGCCAGTGTCTTAGCTCTCTGAACCTGAGTTCCCTGCCCCTAGGAGGACGGTTTGGTGCACACATGAAACCCAAAGAAGTGGGTTTTCTACCACATATCTGGCACGAAGTTGTGTGTGCCTGTGGTCAAGGCTGAGCTCCATTTGCAAAACCACAGATAGACAGACTGTTCGTTCTGCCTCTCTGACAGCAGATCTTTGCATTGGGGGGAATCTATCGAATCAATTGGCTCTTATAACAGGTTGATTGGGGGATAATAAAACCTTCGACTAAGCAGAAAAAGGGAACAGGCTGATCTGTTAGAGCTTTCCTAGATGCTGGCTTCCCAGCTTTAGCAGAGTGAAATTGAGACCTTTCTCCCTTCCTGAGATACGTGTGATGTGCTCTCATCATTTTTCATTTCCAGCCTCAGCTTTAGCCTTTATAAATTTCCCAAAATACCAAGTAGGTTAGGTAAGCCCTCCAGGGCCCTTGGAATCACAGGGCCTGATATGCTGATGGTGCATTTGTTTACCCACAGGGATCCAGGTGAGGAGAGTTAGCTTCCTACCCCTCCTTGCCTACCTTTGCCTCAGGGCTCCTCTTGCAAAACACAAAGAGAGGCAGCACAAGAGAAAGAAGAGGACCCCAGCCCCTCAGCACTCCCTGAGGTTCCTGGAAGGGAAAGTGGCCAGTCAAAGAAAGTATTGGTCCTGTCATTAGGGACTGGCAGGAGGGAAGGCAGGAGCTTTCAGCATCATGTCAGGGTCAGAGAGCTTAATTCTTCTGTTTGTTGGCTTGTTTTCAGACCAGGTCTCATGTAGTCCATGCTGGCCTGGAACTTGTTATGGAGTCAAGGATGATCTTGAACTTCTGATCGCTCTGCCTCCATCTCCCAAGTGCATAGATTAAGGCCTGAAACCCCAGGGCTTCATACATGTTAGACAAGCACTGAGCCCTGTCCTCAGCCCTTAGTTCTGTTTTCACTGAGGCTCTTTATCCTCACAGCTGTCTTGGGCATCCATTCATTTCCGGTTCCTATTGAAATAAGGTCACAAGACAGCTATCTGCATCCATCAGGGGTTCACTATCCCCTTGTCTTTCCATCCTCCAAATCTGTCTATCGTCCACTCTGAACCCCCTTCCAGTGTTCTCGACCACGTGGTTTCCAGAGACACACAGACACACGGATGCTCTCCCAACTCCATTAGAATCTCATTATTTACAGCGGTCATCCTTACTTCCTCTCAGACCCCCCTGCCTCCCACCACAAAGATCCCCCTCCAGGAAGCTGAGTGTTAGGTTTCCTGAGGGGGGATGAGGTCCCTCTGCTTCCATAGAGTGATGGCACACAGCTAAGGCCTGCGGGTGGGGTGGGGTGGGGGGAGGAGTCTTCCTGTTGTTCAGATTGTCTCAGTCACCTGTATGGACAGAGCTCTCCATCCTGGCAGGGCAGAAGGGAGAGAGGCGAGGGCTTGGAAGCCAGCGCCTCGCCAGAGCTCTTCACTATTGATCGCCAGCAATCGATACCTTCTTTTCAATCAGTAAGCCTCATATTTCACCGTCTCTCCAAGAGCCCCCGAAATAAACCAGCAGTAAGAGTCCCTCCCCAATACTGCTGGAATCTCAACACCAACTTAAGTTTGTTTCCAAGTAGGGGTATCCTAGCTGCTGCTAACCCCTGATACTGAAATGTGGAAGCTCTTTCTTCTTTTTGAAGTTTTTTTGTTTTCACTATGCAGCTCTGGCTGTTCTAGAACTCCTTATGTGAGCAAGCTGGCCTTGAACTCACAAGGATCTGCCTGCTTCTCCCTCAAGTGCACCGGGATTGAAGATATGAAGCGTTACACTCAGCATTTTTATATACTACATGTGCAGTTATTTATATATTTGTGTCTGTGAATGTGTGTGCATGTGTGCATATGTGTGTGTGAGGCACAGAGGTTAACATCAGGCTGCCTCTCTTCAATTCTTCTCCACCTTTTAAAAATTAGTTTAATTAACCTTTACTAACTTATTTTGTATGTGTCCACATGACAACCTGTGGGAGTTAGTTCTCTCCTTCACAGTGTGGGTCTGGGGATGGGACCTAGGTCCTCAGGCTTGGTGGCAAGGGCCTTTCCTTACCAGCTGAGCCAGCTCACCAGTCTTTTTGCTTTACTTTTAATTTAATTTTATTTTATTGATTTATTGAGACAGGGTCTCTCATTGAACTTGTAGTTCTCCACTCTACCTAAACAGGTTGACTATTGGAGCCAGGCTGCCACCTCCCCAGTGCCTGAACCTGGTTTTCACTTGAGTCCTGGAGTTCCAAACCTAGGTTATCATGCTTGGTCGGCTGCAACCCAAAGACTCCTCTTTACCATGAATAAGAGCAGTGATGGAGAGCCACCCACTTCCCCCTGGAAGCTCTGTAGTGACTGTGCTCCTCTTCTGGCCAAAGCCCCCTGAGAGCTGATCCCAGTTTCTCCAATTACACTGTTGGTTTATTAATAATTTAGTCCAGATCGAGGTTGTCTCGGCTGGTGAATGGCTTTGGGGCCTCAGGTTATTGAAATACTAATGCTACCCATTTATCAGTCCTTGCTGATGGAGTGTCACAAGTTTCTGGAAGTTGCGAAAGACACAGAGCCATCCTAAGAGGGAAATGTTGATCGATGGAAATCTGCATGAGAAAACCCAGGTGTGCCAGACCCTGGCCATGGATGCTGGCCCTGGACTCAAGGGAAGATTTTGGCTCAGACTTTGAAAAACTTCCTGGGACAAGGTGGGGTAGCATAGAAAACTTGCTGGTTTAGATTTCAAATCTGGCACACAACCCGCCTGTGAAGTCTCTCGACGGGTCCCGTATCTGTCTGCCCACACATGGGCGACGCAGGGGATTGGACTCCCCACAAAGTTCCACACTCACCGCACTCAGCCACGAGCCAAGAACGGCTCCCTCCCTCCAGGGAAACTGTGTCTCTGCCCCCCTCACACCTGATCATCTTCCTGAGGAAGAGCCCCACACCCCTTGGCTCCAGTGAGAACCGAGCACTGGCAGTATTTGGGGGGATTTTGTTATGTTTATTTTTACAGTCGTCTTCTTTTTGTGGCCAGTTGTTCGGATCTTCCATTTACAGTGGTGATACATGCTTTCCTTTGAAAGAACATCTATTCAAGTTAAACATCTCATGATTTGCACTAAAAATATCAAAGAAGTCTATGTCTGCAGTGAATGGATACGGTGCTAGATGCAGAGGGGGCCATGGAATGCTGGGAGCTCAGGAAACCTGTGTGGTTTTGAGCTGCCAGAAAAGAGACAGGTCTTGGAAACTCCCAGTCCTTGGTGATTGGACTGGCTGAGCTCTGTGTCTCTCACTTAAGAGAGACCTGAATAAATGAGAACAGCAGATGTGCCTGGCATTGTTAATCATCAGTGCACATCAAAATCCCTGAGAGAACTCCAGTTCCTGGGGTATGGATGGGAGGATCAGAGTTCAAAGGTCATCCTCAGACACACAGAAGAGTTTAAGGCCAGCCTGGGCTACATGAGATCCTTTCTCCGAAAAATGCGACAAAACAAAACAAAAAATTCAAAGCAAAAACTATGAGGTCCCATTGTGCTGGTGAATCTTGGTCGTCAGGTTGACTGGAGCTGGAATCTACTGGGAGAAAGCTGGGCACTCAGGCTTCTCGATCAGATTGTGTGAAGCAGGAAGACCCACCCTAGATGAGGGGAACACTTTCTGGTGACAACCCAGATACAGGAGGGAAGAAGGGGGCTTTGTTTTTGCCTGCTTGCCTTCTCTCATTCATCTACCCTGCTGCTGCCGCCGCCATTAGTGATTCCTTCGCTGAGATCAGGGCTCAGCTTCAGGCTCCCAGTGTGGACCAAATGGTAGCAGCTCTTAGGAATCCTCACCAAATTGGATCCTGGGGCATCTGGCATCTGGTTCCATTTACTGAGTGGCTACTGGGTCCTCGGCCTTCTGGGTGTGAGACAGCTATTGCTGGATAGTGCCCCCCGACCACCCACTGTATCATTTCACTTAAACCAATCTGGTAAATTCTCTTCTAGTATGTATTCATTCTCGAGGTTCCTCTGGCGAATGCTGATATGCCAGTTCATACCCACTAGGACCCTAGGAATCAAAAATGCTGACAATACCAAGCATTGGCAAGGAGGGAGAGAAATGGTGTCACTCACGAAGGAAGAGGGAACCTCAACTGAGGAATCACCTCTATCAGATTGGCCTGTGGCAGGTAAGTGGGGGTACCTCCTGGAATGTTAGCTGATGTGGGTGAGCCCAGTCCACTGAGGGACATACCATGCTTAGACAGATGGGCCGGGGCCGTGTGAAAATGATATCTGAACACACTCCTGGAGCCAGCCTATGAGCAGAATCTTCCTCAGATTCTGTTTCAAGCTCTTGCTTTGAGTTCTTGCTCTGACTTCCCTTAATGATGTGCTGTAGCTTGTAAGATAAAACAAGTCCTTTATTTCCCGAGTCTTTTTTGGTTATGGTGTTTGTCACATCAATGGAAAGCAAACTAGGACAAATGGGGACCTGCATGCTTCGCTGATGAGGATGCAAAATGGCGTGGCTGCTTTGCAAAACGGTCCAGCAGTTCCCCACAAAGAGGAAGCATAGTTATCATTTGTGCCTGCAGTTCCACCCCATGAGAAATAAAGGCAGAAAAATCTTGTACAAGGTGTGTTCACAGCCTAAGTGTCCACCAACAGCTGAGGGACTGACAGAACAGTGCCCATCTGCACGAGGGGATATTTAAAGGGGATTAAGAAGGTGACCATGGAACCACACAGATAAACCTGAAACTCTGTGCTAAGTGAAAACAGCCAATCCCCAAGTGCCTGAGTCTGACTCCATGAAATGTCGAGAGCAAGCAAAGCTATAGAGGCAGAAAAGTAGATTGATGGTTGCCAAGGGCTGGGTAACGAGGGGGTGGGTCGCTTGGGGTTGATTGGGAAGGGCAGCAGGCTAAGGGGAGTGGGGTTTCATTTTAGGATAATGAAATTGTTTTGTTCTAAATTGATTGTGCCGATGGCTGGGCAACCATGGGAATATGCTAAAAGCCGCTGAATAGTACGATTGAAGTGAATGGATTGGATAGAGTGTGAATGATGGCTCGGCAAGACCGGGGAAGAGCTCTGACTAATTTAATGGTTACGTGCATCGTTTAGAAAGGTTTGGGAGATGTTGTCATTTTGGAGCTTATTTAATCCAGGGGGGTGCTATTTTCTGATTGGGCTCTGTCCTGGGCATGGGTCAGCTCCTGCGACTAGCTGGGAGCTAGTCCAGGGCTCTGTCAGCTGTTGATTCTTGACTCACATCAGGGCCCCAAAGCCATGATCATGTGGATCCTTTGGGTCTGAGGCTTTTACTTTGCATAGAATATAACAAGCATATCCAGTTAGGGAGAAAGGGATGGAAGGGGAACGGCTCACGCAGGCAGAACAGCAGAGGGATGGGGGTAAGGTATGGATCATGTACCGGAACAGCAAGCGGCTGAGTCTGGGGTGAAGGGGGAGAGGACGGAGGAAGAAGGAGATCCCAGAATTAGGAGCAGTCACCTCTTACTGGCCCAGGAGGGACTCTCTGGTCAGCTATCATCCAAGGACTTTAATTTTAAAGTTTCCCTGAATGGTCATTCTTGCCACATCGTCTTTGCGTCCGTATAAAAAAATGGTGTCTGGATTAGTCACTTGACAAAACACCTAACAAAAGTGACAAAAAGAAGAAAGGAGGGGGTTACTTGGGCTCACAGTTTGAGGGGTACTTCCTGGGAAGGCACAGCAGCAGAGTGAGGTGCTGGTCACATGGCAGCTGAAGCAGGAAGCAGGGAGAGAGACGAATGCTGGTGCTCAGCTCGCTTTCGTCTTCTATTCAATGAAGGATCCCGATCCGTAGGATGTCTCTGCCCATGGGTGAGGTGGGCTTCCTGTCTCAGCTGGCCTGCTCTAGACAATCCTTCAGGAGCATGCCTGGAGGTGTATCTCGTAGGTGACTCCAGAGCCTGCCGAGCTGGCAGTATCAACCATCACAGACGTTACCCATCTTCCCACAGACTGTTCATACAATGCTGACACACGGGCTAGCGAAGTCACCCTGGAAGGGAAAGGGGAGGGGTTGTTGGAAAACTGCTGTGAAAATTAACTTGATTGTTGACTTAATGAGAGTTGGAATCACCACGGAAACAAACCTCTAGGTGTGTGTATGAGGGCTTCCTGGATTGGGTTAGTTGAAGTGGCGGTGGGGGGCGGGGGAGGTCAGGCAACCTGAACATGGGTAGCACTAGTCAATGGGCTGGGATCCTAGACGGAAGGAAAAGAGGGAAGCAAGGTGAGCATCCATCTCTCCCTCTCTGCCTCCTGACTGCAGACACAATGTGAGCGGCTGCTTCAAGCTTTGCCTCTTTGCCTTCCTGCCAAGATGGCGTATTTCCCTCCTGACATCATGAGGCAAAATGAGCCTTCTCCCTTACGTTGCTTCTGTCAGGTGTATTCTCAGAGAGATGAGATGAGGTAACTCACACAACCAAATTAGTCTGGCTGTCTCATCAGGGCCTACCAGCCATAATAATAAATAGGTGTGCTCACTGGTCCATTACAGTGTGCTGGCCTCTGTGACGTGGGCAGCAGAGGCCTAATTTCAGCAAAGCTTCACTGTGTCCCATGAAGAAAGTATCGTTCCCATTTTATAGATGAGGAAACTGTGGTGCAGAGGAGTTAAAGAGCCCGGTTAATCATGAATGGATTTTTGGCACGTCCCTTGTGAATAGTTGTTCTGGTTTCATTTCTGTTGCTGTGATAAAACACTCTGGCAAAAGAGCAACGTGGAAAATCTCATAATTCCTCCATCTCATAATTTCAGGTTGCAGCCCATCCCTGTAGGGCAGTCAGGGCAGGAACTTGAAGCAGCCAGCAGCCTTGCAGCCAAAGTCAAGAGCAGAGTGAGAAATGAACACATGCAGAGTTCTCGGCTCACTTTCCCCACCGTATGCAGCCGAGGACCCAAACCCACAGAACTCATGGTGGGCTGGGTCATCCCACACCAATTATGGTGACAATCCCCCCCCACTGATGCCCAAGGTCTGATCTGGACAGTCGCTCACTGAGACCCTCTTCCTATGTGTGTCAAGCTGACAATCAGAGAACTAAACATCACAGCAGTTTAAACAAAATACAGGTGGTTTTGTCCACTTTCCTCCTCGCCATGGCAAAATACCGGACAGAAGCAACTCAAGGGAAGAAAGGTCTCCTTTGACTCTGGATTTGAGAAAGTGTTTGTTGCAACACGACGGTGGAGTAGCGGGGGCTCCATGCATGGGCACGGTACTCCTCCGTGGGTGTGGGAAAACGGAGCCAGCTACAGACCTCCAACGTCTACTCACGGTGGCCCATCTCTACCTAGTCCAAAGGTTCTAAAACCTCCCCAAACAGCACCCCCAGTTGGGAGCCAAGTACTCAAACACATGAGCCTGCAGGGGACATGTCACATCCAAAGTGACAGAGAGGACATTAATTGTAGGTGTTATTTCCTATAGGTGGGTGACAAGGAGGAGCAAACCCTGACAGCTGCTCTGTGATGGGGCCTGCTTGTGTGCGTTATCTTGGAGAGTCCTGGTGAAAGAACTGGAGGTGGATTTGGTGTTGTTTGCTGTGTGATATGAGGGGGAAATCTCATTTTAATTTTATCCTCAACAATTATCTGTCTTGGGGCTAGGGACATGGCTCCATTGGTAGAGAGCTTGCCTTGCATGCGTGAAGCCCTGGGTTCGATCCCCAGTACTGCATAGAGCTAGGTGTAGTGATACACACATGCAATCCCAGCAGTTCAAAAATACAGGCTGGAAGATCAGGAGTTCAAGGTCATCCTTGACTGTGCCCTGAGGTTGTGGACAGCCTGGGATACCTGAGATCCTGCACATAAGTAGCTGACCACCTTTTTCATGATGTGATAAGCAAACACGTGCATCGCTGTTGTGTGCCCAGGTCCCTCCTGACTGGCCAGTTTGCCGAACAGTGGCTTTGTGAGATGTCAGTGTCAGTGAAGACCTTGCTTCCAGCCTGGGGCGAGGAAAGGGGGTTGACACCACTTAGTTTGTCTCTCAAATGCCCGATGCCCATCAGTCACAGAGAGACTTAGGGGTGGTTTGTTGTTGTTGTTTTGTTTGTTTTCTGGGAAAGTTCTTGTAAACGGACTAGGTCACTTCTAGTGCCATTACCGCAGCTGACCTGCAGTGTGAGTTCGGAGCCTCCTGGAGTCATGCTTCCTTAGCTGTAAAGTGGAAACACGCAGATCATTGAGAGGAGCAAATGAAACCATGGAGACCAGAGAACACCAAACACCAACACAAATTCAGCCTGAGGCAACTCTTTCTTTCATTCACCCACAGACACTTATCGAACTTGCGAGGTGCCAAACACAGGTCTGGGCACCGGGATGCCATAGGAATCAAACATACAGTCAGCACTATAGACTGTGTTCTGTCAGATGCTAAGTGTGGCAGAAGGGGCGTGTAGGAGGGAAAGGGCAGAGAGACCAGGGTGGAGGGGAGTGGGCAAGTCACCACTTAGAGAGCCGTGTGGCATCACTGTCACAGGTCAGGCCCTGGAGAGCCACCCAAGCAGCTGAGGAAGCAATGGAGACGGGGTGGGGGGGAGATTCTCCCACTGTTTTAAGGCCAGCAGTGCTGGGAGTCACAGGGGTTGGGAGTGGAGGAGGCTCTGGCCAGCCTCTCCAGATGGGAGCCGGGAGGCTGAGGTTAGGGAACGGGGAACCTCCTCCCTGCTAAGCGGTTGTTAGTGGTACTGTCCATAGTAACAGTAGCCTTGGTGATAGGTCCAGCAGTTGTGTAACAGTTACAGTAACAGCAGGTGTGTGAGACATGCAACAATAGCAGCAAGGGTGCCTTCAGTAACTGTGGAGGTGTGAGCAGGCACAGCCACAATGGCCGCAGTAGCACCGCTAATAGACACGGTTGTAGTGCCAGCTGTGAAGAGCGCAGCTATCTCAATAGTAGCTGTGATAATGGTAATGGCTCTGTATTAAAGCGACAGTTACTTGTAGCAACAGTTAACGCAGCAGTGCTACTCATGGAGTGGCCATGGTGGTAGTGGCTAGGGCAATAATGGTTGTTTCATTAGCCAGCACAGTAGAGATGGCTGTAGTAACAGCAGTGCAGCAACACTGGCTGTAGACAATGGCCGTACTAACGCCTGCAGCAACAGTGGCTACACTTACGGTGACTGCAGCAATGGCGGTTGTAGTAATAGTGACTGTAGCAACAATGGCCGTACAAATGCCTGTAGCAATAGTGGCTGCAGTAAAACAGTGACTACAATAAAAATGGTGCAGAGGTTGCAGTTGTGGGCCAGAGACTATCTAGCCTCCTTCTAGCTACAAAATCTAAGACTTCAGAATTTGTCCAGATTCAACCTCTGGTCCGACTCTCTGCCCAGCCTGTTTCTTCCTCAGGCTGGCCCAGCAAAAAGTCATGCCTTTACAAGGCTTGTTCTGAAACCACCTACAGGGGTGGCGAAGGCTGGTCTTGGCATAAGGACTGAAAAACCAACTGAGCTGGACTGTCCCATTCTGGCTTACAGAGGGCCCTCCTACCAGGGCCTAAACACACATCCATAAAACAGACCGGGGAAAGCTCAGCCTGATGTTTGGTCTGGCTGTTAGAGAGGAACACAACTGTTTTCTAGCTCCTTTTCCTGAGGAGTGCTCCCCACCAACCAACCATCAAGACAGACCCATGGAATTGTTTTTAGCTTGGGAAACTCTTCCCACCTCGGTTCCCTGACAGCATCCTCACTGCCTGGCCAAGATGTGGGGCTCAGTTATTACCCATCTCTCCTTGGAGGTTCCCAGCCTCTTGGCGTACATGCAGGGTAGTCTCATGGTGACCTGAAATGGCTGGCACTCTCGCCTCCCTGCCACATGTGAGTTCCGGCCCAGAGAGAGACCAAGCCACTGCCCTGGCTGGGCTCCAGCCCACCTTCAGTAGTATCTAATCATGGAGGGGCGGGGAGGGGCGTGGGCAGCAGAGCCATATGGCTAAGCAGCTGACTCTCCCTTTTTTTTCTGTTTGCTCATGTGTCTGGAGCTCCCCAGGCCCTTCTAGAATCTTATGTCCTGCACTTAGCAGATCTCCTCTCCTTTGACAATGGACTCCACACCCCTTGGATCAGGATTCCGCTGACTAGTGCGCCTCCTGCATTATAAAGTATGTATAGGGCTCGGTGCTGGCAGTGCCCTTGCTCCAGTCTCCTGTTTCTCCTGGAAGATGAGTAACCGGGCAGGGCATTGAACAGCGGGACTGCGGGTTCTGCCTCCTACAGCTCCTTCCTGCTTTCAATACAGTTCCACAACTGTTAGCTGTCTGGTGTCCTGCACCGAGTCTGCACCCTGGGGATTCCAAACACGAGCCGAGGTTGGGAAAAGAAGACTGATGGCTCCATTTGGGGCCAAGTGAGGAGGCTCAGGTGAACTGGAAGGATGAGGCTCAGTTTGGGGGCCAAGCCAAGAAAGTTGCAAGTGGAAGAGGAAGGAAAAAGGTGGAGGTTGAATCGGGGAAAGGATCTTGGTTAGGAAACAGTTAGAAGGGTCTCTGGGTGTCACAGGAGAATGACAGTGTGGCTACTATGCTGGCAGAGGCCAAAGAAAGCAATGTTTCTTTCTCTTTTCTTTTTTCTCAAGACTGCATTTCATTATGTTTCTCCGACTGTCCTGGAACTCACTATGTCTTCCAGGCTGGCCTCAAACTCACGGAGACCTGCCTTTCTCCCAAGCTCTGGAATTAAAGACGAGTGCTACTACATCCAGTCTGGAAAGGAGGTTTTCACGAGCATCGGTCAAATGCCATGCCAAACACCGGTACAAAGCAGCGAGGGAAGCCTTGGCAAAAAGGTGGGGGCTCTGTTCCCTCAGCAGCTCTGTGCATTTGGTGTTGTCCAGCCCAGACTGACTACAAAAACTACCCAGCCTTCGTGAGAGACCTGAAAGCCACTCAGCTGAGTCCAGCCAGCCCCGCACAGCGCTGCTTTCCCAAGGCAGTCTGCCCCATCCTGCACCAGTGCACTGAGCGAGGATGTTCCAGGGAAGTGTGCACTCTCGCTTTGAGCTCTTCCTCTGAAAAGAAGTGTGTTCCTCGGCAGTGAAGGGTTGGAGCTGTCAGGGCTATGGAGGGTAGTAAAGTCAAGGGTGGAGGAAGGGGTGAGCAGCACTGAAGCCGGCTCCTACTGGCTCAGGAGCATTAAATACTATAGGTTTTAAAGAGTATCTGGAGATGGCCTTGGGCTGTAGCTCAGTGGTAGTGTTTGCCCAGTAAACATGAAGCCCTGGGTTCCACCGCCAGCCTCATATACACTTGGCCCAGTGATGCACACCTGTTGGTTAGGCACTCAAGCTCCTCCCTGGCTGCAGAGTGAGTCTGAGGCTGCACGAGACCCTATCACACACACACAAACTGTACAGAGAGAAGTAATTACTTGGGTATTAATCCGTGATAACCCCTCAACTAGAATTGGGGCGGATAGCCAGGTAGCTGGTGAGGCAGTCTCTCTCGCATGTGTTTAAGGGAGTTTCTGGAAGTCCTTGGCATCTGAGACAGTGGCTTGAACAAGGAAGGTCTGTCACCCCCCACTGGGGGTGACCCAGAGATCCAGCGGGGGGCGGGGGCAGTGGAGGGACTGTGTGCACCGGCTCTTTTGTGAGGGGATGCCGGCTGCCCCAGTGTACATCACAAGCCCAGACTCTGCACTCTGGACTCTGGGCTTGACCCTGTGGCTCTGGGTTCTCCAGCCTTCCGCCTTGTGTTTCACCACCAACTTCCCTGTCTCTGAGGCCTTCTGACTGAGAGTGAGCCATGCAGCAAGGCTCCCGTGGTCTCAAGATAACCAGATTCTATCAGCAGTCCCTCTACTACATCCCCTCTCACTGTACGTGTGTGTGTGTGTGTGTGTGTGTGTGTGTGATATGTCTGAACACTTAGTCCCCAGCTGGTGGCACCATAGAAGACTGAAAATTTTATTAAGTGGAGCCTTAGTGGAGGGCGTGAGTACGGGTGGGGCTTGAGTTGTTATAGCTAGACACACTTCTGTCTGCCCCCTGCTTCCTGACGTCTGGCGCAATGAGAGCAAACACACTTGGCTCCCGCTGCCATGCCTCTGGCCACAGTGGACTGTACCCTCTAAACCCTTCCCCTTTTAAGTTGCCTCTTGTCGGGTGTTTGATCACAGCAATGAAAAAAGTAACACGCATACATGCACGCACTTCTGTCTCTCCAGAGAACCTACTACAGCTATTAACATTAGCTCTTATTAAAAATTAAACTATGTGAACCTATAATTAAACAAATTATACTAAAATCAAAAGTGATTACGACTCAAGACACACACCGCCCTAATTATTTTACTGCACTCTGACTCTCCCTGAGCTCTGGAGGGTATTGCACCCGTGGAGTCAGCATGACAGGAATGAAGACACCAAGACACTTTGCTTCCCAGCCCCAGATACAATGACATCACGCTATCGAGTGGAGTCAGCCATGACAGGAATATTTACATCAGGAAATGCCCGATGGTATTAATCATTGGGTTGTTTTTTTTTTTTCTTCCCAGAGAGCAATTGTAAAACTTACTTGTTCTCTCTCTTTCTCTGTCTGTCTGTCTTAGAACCAGAATGTTTTCTGATTTGTAGTAATCCTCCTGCCTCACCGCCCTACACAGAGCAAAATTACAGGAATGCATCTCCACAGCCAGCTATCAGTGGCTCAGAGTTACAGCACACAGCACAGCCTGGCATCATGTGTAGCGACACCTGTTCTCAGCAAGCCTGTGGATTCCATGTTTTTGTTTTTGTTTTTTTCTCAAGTCGGCGTTTCTCTGTGTGTAGTCCTGGCTGTCCTAGAACTTGCTATGTTCTTCTGCATGTGTATGAACAGTGTACAGGCTGCCTCTGTCTGCATGCCCTGTGTCCACCTCAGGTCAAATGTTCTAACAGCTAATCTTGATTGTCGGCTTGACACACAATCTCGAACTCTCTGGGAGACAAAGCTCTGCACGTGTCTGGGATGGAGTTTCTATATGGAGCAATCCGCTGTAAAGGGAACTGGCATCACCCTGTGGGCTGGAGGCCCAGCTCGCATGGAGAGATGAGCACCAGCATTCATCTCTCTCTGCTTCCTGACTGCAGAAACAAGGTGACTAAGTGGGAGTCCCACACCCCGTTTCTGTGGCTTCACCACCATGGCAGTCTGCATTTCAGACTCCAAGACAGGACAAGCCCTTTTCATGGAATTGTTCTTGGAAGGTATTTTGTCTCAGCAGTAAGAAAACTAACCAGGTGATGTCCTCGGTTCTACCTATCTTTGTGTTCATCTATCCTAAGAACTGGAGAAACCCAGTAATAGCAGAGCCAGAAGAGCTTTCAGGACCACCTTCTCCAGGGGATGTGAACCCTGGAGGCCGTATTATAGCTTAGCCACCTCCCTACTTAGCCCTGACTAGGCTCCAGCCTAGAAGCTCTGTGGTTCTGTGAGGAGCACCCCCATACCTTTCTACTAACTCAGCAGCCTATCCTGAGTTAGTATCCAGGCTGAGCAGTGCCGGGATCAGAACAGCAAAGAGATGAGCTGTGGTCAGAGCGACATAGCAAGCCCGGGGGCCTCCAGGGAGAATCAGAAAGTGGCTGCTTGCCTGGTCCTCCGCTATGCCCAGTCCTGGTGCTGCTGACCTCCAGAATGGCCCCATGCAGCATTCAGGAGCCTCTGGAGCTTCAGATCAGAGAGCTGGGGTTTAATCTCAAGGGGGATGGACTCAGGCAGGTCACAGAATTCCTAACTCTTGATTTATTTTTCTCAAAAGCCAATGATAGATGTGGTGGTTTAATGCTGTTTTGAAGGATCATTCTCATTGCCTTCACTACAGCTCACCCTATTCCTTCAGACTATAGGCATGTGGTCTAGCCTGTGCTACTATCCTGTGCCTATTTGTTTCACTATGTAGCCCAGGCTGTTCTGGGTTTGTTCATTTGTTTTGAGTCAGGGATCTCTTATAGTCCAAGCTAGCTTCAAACTCTCTACAGAGCTGAGGCTAACCTTGAACTCCTGATCCTCCTGTCTCTATCTCCCAAGCGCTGGGATCCCAGGTGTGCACCACCAAGCCTGTTTTCTGTGGAGCTGGAGATTGAACCCATGTCTTTCTGACTCCTAGGCATGCACTCTAACAACTTGGTTACATCCCCAGCTCCTTGGGCCTGGAACTGCCATCCTCCTCCTCCTGAATGCTAGGACTGCAGGTATGTCTCACCATGCCAGGCTGATTCAGGTTTTAACAAGTTAATTGTAGATGGTTTGCTGTCTGGTATCTTTCATGATGGCAAAGCAAAGAGTGAGGGGTGTCATGCTCCTAAGCTTCAAAATAGAAATTCATCCATAGCAGAGGCAGAGGCAGAGCCCTGTAGCCATGTGACCTCAGGCAAACCTTTCACCTCACCAGCTTTGGTCCTCGGACTATAAAGCTGGAGAATGGGAGACTGAGGAAGACTGCTATAGAACCTTCCAGTGCAGGACAGAAGTATTCACATGGGCTCTCAGGATCTGTCAGGGGTCCTTGAGTCCCCAGGGATGTCTCTCTCCCTGCTTCCCCACCCCATCACTGCTCCCTTCCCTGCCAAAGAGGCTCCAGTTCCCAGAGCAGGGTCCAGCCAAGCAGCCTGGCTGCCACTCGGCCCTGCTGATGGGAGCGGGCTTTGTACAGAGGCTTTTAGAGCTCCCCGCTTCGTCTGAGTATCGATCATCCGGGGGCCTTAATGGGCTGTTTCTAAGATTGTCAGCCTAGGCTGCTCCAGCTTCCATTGTTCTGCGCCATCTCTTCTTGGACTGCTCCTCTCAACTCAGAGCAGGCCAAGAGTCATCGCCACTTTCCTCTGAGGGAGAGGGAACAAAGCCACTGCTATTTGTGCGTGGGGGCGGAGCTGCTGCCTCTCGCAGCAAGTGGCAGAGAGCTATCTGCAGAGAGGCTCCCAATGAGTTGTTTAGTGGGTACCCTGTCCTGAGTCAGGCTGGATCTTAGCCCTTGCTAGAAGGGGCCACCTATACCCCTCTTGCCTGCCTGTGTCCTTGTGAGGGTGACTTGCTGTAGTCCCAGAGGCTTCCTCCTTTTCTTACCGAAGAAACCCCACAACGCCTGCCCTCAGGGCTGAGCCCCCTCTGTCTTCCTGGGTTTCCTCATCCCTAGGTAGCAGCTTTCTGATCTGCTGTTGCTATGGACTCTAGCCTGCATCAATGTGCTAGCACAGGGTTGGCTGCCTGCCCTGGGTTACAATCAAGTCAATAAAAGTGTCACCTCTCCCTCCTGTTTTAGTATCTGTTTCAGATCAGTGTGAGCCCTGAAGCCCGTCGATTACCCTCCAATGAGTTACACAAGCACAGCACTAAACAGACTCACTTGAGAGGTAGCTGGCAAATGACTAGACGTTTTTCAAATACCTACATGGTCTGCTGTCTGCATTGGTAGGAGTCCCTTAGTGCCATTCCATGACGTTGGAGGCGCTGTGTCTACATCCCACTGCCCTGTGTCCTGACAGGTGGCTTCACTCTCCCAAACAGTCCATGGTAAACTGGTGTGTGGCATATTCCTTGACCCCTCCCCACCAAGAAGGTGACTTCACGAGGGACTCAGGGCCCCAAGGGGAGTCTAGGAGAAGAACATGCATGTGCTGGATTATGTGACATCTTTGGTGGCTGTGCCACGTCCAGTTAGATGACAGCTGGCCTGAGTCCATACATTCTAACGGCCCTCTGCTCAGACCATCAATAAAGCAGTCATTCCAGCCACTTTCAATGTCATACTGGCCCCAGGGCCGCCTTCCAAGGCAGCCTGGAAAAGAACACGACCATCCGAGGGGTGGACAGAGCGTCTGCAAGAAGGACATGGTGACAGGCCATAAACAACAGCAGCCCCTGCGTCCCACAGCTGCCTTCGGCCAGCTTCTCCTTGCTCACTGGCTCAGATGCTGTGATGGGCCCTAAAGGAGCTGTCCAGGCTCCAGAAGCCAAGGAAGCATCAATAGAGACATTGCTAATGGGGCAGGGCCAGGCGAGGAAAAGAAGTCTTAATTTGTGTTTTACATTTTAACTGGGGGCATGGGGAGACGTATGCATGTGCTTCAGTGCACGTGGGGTCAGAGGGCAACTTCTAGGGGCCGCTCTCTCCTTCCACCGTGCAGGTGTCTGAGAGAGCCTGAACTCAAGGGGTCTATTGTGGCAACAAGTACCTTTACATGCTAGGCCATATCACCAACTTGGAAAAAGAGGGCTTTTGTGTTTTGTTTTTGTTTTTAACAGAGCATTTTTCCTCTTTTATAATTTAGGGAGCAGCAGAGCACCAGGATGGCAGGTAGGGCCTTTGTGGCAAATGGGATTGGACTCCAGGCCCTGGGTCTGTGAACTCCATGGTGACTTAACACTTGCAAGCCAAGGTTTCCTTCTGTGTGATTGGGCATAAAGTCAATGGGAGGGCACAGGGACAAACGCTCCAGGGCCTCCCTCCCACAGAACTTGCCTCAGAACCAATGTGCAGAACACCCAGGCTTGCCCTGCTCCTGGCTCCCTGGAGCCCTGAGAGCATGGCTGGGATCAACATCAAGGTCATGAGTGGGAAGACTGGGGCAGGTGAGAAAGCTGGGGATGTGTGCCAGAAACACGAAAGGACACGGGTCTGTGCACCTGGGGCTTTTTGCCCATTCACTTTTCCTTTCTCTCTCCCATTTTTGCTTGTTTAAGGTTTTGGGTGAAATTCACATACAACTGGCCATCTGAAAGGGAGCATGGCATTGGCAGCTTCCCAGTGTACCAACTGGGAATTAAGTTCCAGATCTCAATCACCACGCTAAGATAGGACTCCCGTGACGCTTGGCATTCAGTTGCTCCTCCCTTCCCTCGACCCCTGACTTGTTACCCTCTGTCTATGGAGTTTCGTGTCCTGGGTGCTGCCTATGAAAGGGTGAATGTCCTTGTTCTGGCTTCTTACACTTAGCACCAAGACCTCACATCCCTCCGCATCAATGTTCTGGTATAGTTACTTCTATGTCACTGTAGCCAAAACACCAGAGAACGTTAAGGGGAAGAATTCTTTACCTTGGTTCATGGTTTCTGACTGAGCCACAGTTACTTGAACCCATGTGTGAGGGAAGAGCACAGTGGCTGATACTCTCCTCTTTTCTTCTTAGTTCATCCAGGCCCACAGCCCGAGCTGCGGTGCCACACACACTCAGGATAAGTGCTGTTCTCTCAGCTAACCGTCTCTGGAATCCCTCACCAACACGCCTAGAGGTATGCCTCGCCAATCTCCTAGGAGATCCTAAGCTCAGTCAAATTGGCAATCAAGTACCATCACCATAAACTCCGTTGCTCCATAGCTGAATCCCATTATATGGACTTACCACATTTTGTTTATCTGTTGTCTGCTGACACACACTTGGATTTTGTCCACACTTTGGACTGTTGTGGGTAACGCTGCTATGAAGAGCAGTGCGAAGCATGTTTTTTTTTCGGCACTACAGTCAGGTGTGCTGCTTTCAACCCTGTCTCCTCTCTTCGTGTCGCTGGGCACATCCCATCCATCCCTAATCTGCTTCCCCTCAGATGGGCTGTAGTGGAAGGTTTGGTTTCTTTTAAAACTCAGTTATATTATGTAAGCAGGTTTTTGTTTTAACCCCAAGTGTGGGATACGGGACTGCCTTAGTTTGTCCACAGCTGATAACTGCCTTGTGGGACTTGGAGAGGGTCGTGGTCTTTGCCAGCTGCAGTCAGTTTAATTCTGAGGACTAGGAGAGGGTGTAAATATCAGAGCCCAAAGAGAGGGAGGGCGTTCTGAGAGAGATGGGGATGCTTTGAGGGATGCTCTGTGAAAGAGAGGCTTCAAGGAGACAGAGAAGGCTGCTGCTGGATATCCCGATGACTGAGATTGGCATTGCCTCAGAGACCCCGAGGACCCTGACCAGCTGGAACTAGATCTAAAGAGACCTACATCTATGTCCTGTTTCCCTCCTAACCTTCTTTCTCTCCAACCTAGAGTAGAGGCACAAAAGAACCCCAAATAAAATAGAGTTAAAAAATTGCCGATGATGGACTCTCATACACACTTCAGGGCCTGACCCGGGCCAGTTCTTCCGGGAAGTTGTGCTGGTGGCCCACTTCTAAGGGGCTATGACAGAGTCTGTTCACCTCCAGGGAAGCCTTCCATGCTGTCACTGTTTGTGTAGCAGTCTTTCTTGATGAGATGGGCTTGATGATAAGCATCCCCTACCTCAGAGCCTGACTCAGTACTGGTTGCATAGTAGACATGAGAGAGAGAGAGAGAGAGAGAGAGAGAGAGAGAGAGAGAGAGGAAAGTATAGCATGGATATCAACTTTGGATACCTTCCTCAGTCACATTCTGCCTTGTTTTTGAGGCAGGCTGAGAGCCTGGAGCTTGTGGATTAAGTTACCCTCCCTGGTCAGTGAGCCTCAGGGTTCCTTCCGCTTCTTCTGCCCCATGCTGGGATTACAAGTATAATTACAGGTGGAAAAAAAGATTTGTTTGTTTGTTTATGTGCATGAGTGGTTTGTTAGCATGTATGTCTGTGTACCCTTTGCATGAAGTGCTCACAGAGGCCAGAATCCCCAGGGACTGGAGTTACAGTTGTTAGCTGTGACGTGGGGGCTGGAGTTGGGTTCTCTGAGGAGTAGCCAGCACTCTTTGCACTCCAGTACACCCACAGGTTTTGTTTTTAACGTGCTCTGAGAATCAGACTCAAGTCTTCCTGCTTATAGGGCAAGCGCTTGACCAACTGAGCCGCCTCCCTGGCCCCCGTGGCACTTTGAAATGTTTCTTGAGTGACTGTGTGAACGTAATCTCAGCTAGTGAGGATCTTAGTGCTGGCCTCGGGTTTTCTGACCTGGGAGCAGTGGACACGTGGCAGGCCAGCATGGCCTTCCTCTGGTGGATGGGAAGAGACACCTCTATTTACTATTCCCAGAAGCGAAACACCCTTGGGAGACTTGTTGATAAGAAATGTCATGTGAAATGGGACCAGAGCTGCCATTAAAAATGATTAATGAGAACGTTGCCCCTCATCCAGCCTAGAGCCGCACTGTCAATATTAATGACCCTTAAGAACATTTCACGCGCAGACGCTTGCTGTTTGCCTCTGTACTTAGCTACACCATAGTTTCGTCCTGCTCTTTTAAGCGCTCTCCAAAACAGTACCTTCTGGGGTGGCAGGCCACAGTCTCTGCAGCTCGCCAGTTCAAGAACTGTCACCATTGTTCCCTGGACTTTGGCCACATGTGTCAGGCAGCTCAGAAAGCACCATCTCCTCCCATCCAGCCATGGAACAGGCAAAATGCTCCTTTTGACAGCTTCGTTTTGTAGCTCAGTACCACGGTAGTTTCTGGGGAGATCAGGACAATGTGGGACCCTGGGGGAGAGGGCTCAGCTTTCCTGGTAAGATGGCAGCTGAGAGATAAGACAGATGTCACAAAGGAGTGGCTGCCGTAGGGGACTGAAAGGACACCATTCACAGGGGAGGCAGAGCGCAGAGCCTGCGGGGGCTAGGCGCCTGGTGGCAGCGCCTGGTGGCAGCACCAGCTGAGAACACTGGCTGCAATCTGGGAAAGCGCCAATTAAAAATTAAACCTCCAGCCCCGAGGTGGGGCTCCTCAGAACTGTGACACTTACCTAGCATGCATGAGTCCCTGGGTTCCTTCCCTAGCCCCACCAGAGAGAAGGGGACTGAAGCTCAGGCAGGCATACCAGATGCCAGAATGCTGTTTTACTCTGTTTTGGAGGGCAAAACTTACCCCCTCTGCACTCTCCCTGTTTCTCATCCTGGTGGCATCCGAAGCTTGGAAAGAGACACTCTGCTCCCAGATCCTTGGGGACAATGGCCATCCTGGCCCATTGGAAACATGCATGGGAAGAGAAACCAAGTCTAGCTTTCTTACTGTTAATGAACACCAGCCTTCACACACAGTAGGTGCTTGCCTAGTAACTACTCGCCCCTAAATGTAAGAGCCCCTCCTCTATCTCTGCAAATGTCTGGGACAGCTCCATTTACCTGGAGAGCGGTTTTTCATGAGTTTATATTCACAAAAGGGGCATGTATATTAGACATTTGCCAAGAAGTTTGTTGTTGTTGGGGTCAAGATGTGTGAATTAGCATTTTTTTAAATGTAACTTTAACTGCAACAGGAATTTTATGGGGCACTGGGCATGTGCCCAGGCCTCAGGAAAGCCTGATGGACAACCAGCTTCACAGCACCATAAAAACAACTTACTCAGATTAGTCCCAAATAAAAGACAGCTGTCCCTGCCCCCCACGTACTCAGCTGCACCAGTGCGCATGCTAAAGCACACTACTAGGAAGAAATCTCTCACTATATAGAATGAATTACCTATGACCTTTGAGAGGAAACAGGCCAAATAACTTCCAGGTGTTACAGGCTGACTGTGGAACATGTCATGATGTTGAAACCTTCTGATTTGAAGGCCAGAAGTTTGTTCAAGTGGACCTCATGTTCCCTACAAGCAAACGAAGAGTCTCTCCTTCAGATCTGATGTCATGTGATCAGCTCCTGCCCCTCCTGTGGAGCTGGGGCTCCCCGCCTCCCCACTTTGCTGGGACATCCCAGTCTTGCTAGCTGATCAGACCTGCCTTCCCCCACCGCCTGGCTCTGTCTTCAGTCCCCTTTAATTAAACAGCAGTTCTCCAAGGATAGCAATTGAATTATCCAATCATGCCCTCCTAACATGATTACTGTTCTTAACACAGGTGTCCTGGTGGCTCAGAGAAGCAGGTGTTAATGGGACTCGGTGTCTGCTCCCTGCTGGGGCCTGCATGCCCAGGGCCCTGCGGCAGAGCAGTCGCCATTCCTAAATAATGAACAGCAGGGACCCCATCCCCTCAGAGTCCCCATCCCACTGGCAGTATCTGGACCTCTGGACCCCCACAGTACTTGGCTGCCTGTTTTGTGTATTCATCCTGCAGTCTTATAGCAAGAAGCTCAGTGTGCCATCGCACTGCCAGGATTTAAAGATAAGTTCCCAATATCCCCTGGTTGTGGGGGGAGGGGCACAGCCCTCACCCCACCCAAACACAGGGACCAGCTCTGAGCCCCTTGCAGAGGAGGACTGAAACATCTGGGTGAAAATGAAAATAGCTATTAAGATAAAATTCTCATTCCACGTGCACAGTAATGACTCCTTACTGTATGAGATTTTCGTGTAGCAGTGCCCATTTCTCTAAAGTGAAATCTAATTGTTTTTACTTCTTAATTTTAAAAATATTCAAGCCTACTTTGGAAGAACAAAATTAACTCCTCTGTGCCTGTCCCCTAGATTCACCAGTTGTCGAGAAATTGCTTGTTTTCTGCAGGGAGGCTGTCTATGATCATGGCTGGTGTTGGCCTTGGAGAGTAAGCCACTGGTCTCATGGCCCCTCACCATGAACTACTTGCCTGAGAACAAGGTGCTTTCTTCTGACAGCCTTGGGATAATGATTTTCTGTGAGACTTTTCCTGGAGAGATGTTAACAAACATCTATTCACCACAGAGAGAGCACTGAAGACAGAGCAAAGTTTCTATCCAAGTCTAGATTAGCAGTGGGTTGATAGAGTTTCCTTCAGGAGCATGGGTGACTTAAAGACAGCTGCATCAGCAAAAAGTCCACCATGGACCCCGTGAGGGCCCATGGATGCTGCGTCCTGGAGCTCCCTCCAGGATTCACAAGCAGCTCCCTCCAAGTGTTCCCCACCAGTTGTCACTGCTTTTATAGTGTGGGAGGTGCCTGTGAATCTTGTAATTTTCAGGAATTTCCTGAGCCTTTTAAGTTTCCTCTAGTTCCTAAGTCTTATGCACATCTGTCCTCCCTCCAGAAGAAAATGTTTCAGTTCATAGAAAGTAGCTCCACCTGCACCTGCACTGTTGCGTGTCTGCTCCCTTCCCACTTTCCTAAACAGAGTCGTCATCTGAGAACCAAATGTTCAAATACCTGAGCCTATGAGGGACATTTCTCAGTCAAACCACCACAAGTCGATTTCAAACTGCTGTAGTCACATTCAGAAAATCTAATAATTTAGTGCTGAGAGAATACCATCATCTTATGTGCAGTGTATCTGTTGGTTAGCTAATTTTCTCAATGTTGATCTTTTCTGGAAAAAAAATTACATTATTTGTTTTGTGTGGTGGGGTGGGTGGGAATGTGATGATCCGAGGACAAAGTCTGGGTGTCAGTCCCCCCTCCCAGTCATGTGAATCTGGGCTGAAGTCAAAGTCCCGTCATCAGGCTTGACAGCCCTTGATACTAATCCTTTCAACAATTTTGTTTTTCTCTTGACCTCTGAGGACTCAGTCTATAGGGACTGTACTTTGTCCAGTTGAGCCTCTGTAAGCCTCTTCGGTCCAGACTAGCTGCTGGCACAGTGAGCCGTGGCCTGGGAATGTATACTGAGGAGATCTTGTCGCTGTAGGAGCATCTGAGGGCACCCTCGCACACAGCTGGCTGCTGCCTGCCCCTCCATGTGAGTTCTCGATGCCTAGGTCTGAAGCTGTGGGCGTAAGCCTCAAGCTGGTTTGTAGTGACTGTGTTTCATAAATAGAAAAAGTACTCTCTAAAATACTGATAAAAAGAATCATACAATGTTAGACATTGTAGAGGGCATGCTCACAGAAAGGAAGCCAAGATGAATTAGTAAACAAGAAGAGGAAAAGAAAGGCAGGAGTGGTGGTGCACACCTTTAACCCCGGCACTCAGGAGGTAAAGAGGTAGGTGATTCAGTGTCAGAGCGGTCAACACAGTGAGTCCAGGGGGTAGCCAGAGCTGCATAGTAAGACTCTCTTTCAAAAAGAGAAAAAGAAGAAAGATACTGAAGATGAGGACTAGATGGAGGAAGAAGTTATTAGCAGACATTATATAATTTTTAAAGGAGAGTATATAAACTAAGGCGGTACACATATCCATAATTCCAGAACTCAGGAGTCTGAGGCAAGAGAATTGCCAGAAGTTCAAAGCTAGCCTGCGCTACATAATGAGTTGTATGCTAGACTAGGATACATGAGACCCTGTCTCAAAAAAGAAGAAGGAGAAGGAGAAGGGGGAAGGAATGGATAAAAGGAATTCGGCAGAAGCAGTGGGGTAATGTGTCAACTCCACAGCCTTCATCTGGACCTCTGTGGGAATATTGGAGTCCTGGAGAGAGAATTGACATATTTTGGGAAGAACCACCACTTAATAGCAGCGAGGATTTGAATTCAGCTCTTTCTGTCTCATTTTCCCTGTCATCAACCACAAGACCCGATTCGCTTTCCAAGCTAAGGACCCCGCAGCGCTGGCACATTCTGAGGCAACGTAATGGAGAAAGGTAGATGGAGTGGCCAACCAGGCCCTGGGTCCTATTCAATCTACCTGGGGCCACTGCGCCCAGGAGGTGGGGTCACCTAGGAGGGCAGGCAGCACCCCTCTGCTACGCACGGAGAAAGCACTAAGCCTAGGGCTCCACTTTAATAAGGGGTCCAGCTGGTGGGAGCTTTTATTTTAGCGAAGTGTGAATGCTGTTGCCATGGAACGCGCGCAGCCTTGTGTCCGGGGAGCAGGAATCACCGGGAAGGGAAGCCACTGAGATGCTTTTCCCTTTATCCGAATTCTGCTTCCCTCTGAGGGCCGTTTCACTTCAGCCTGCATGGAAAATTGGTACGCCTTCATCAGTTACTGGCAAGGCAAGCTCGCACGCCTCCCTTCCCCTTCCTTATCCCTTCCCCTTCCTTATGTGTGCACACTGCCCCTCCTGGGCAGGGAGGGAAGGAAATAGATATTTTCCCACTGTGGGTGAAAATAGCAACCCAGTAAAGAGAGGAGAGGACCCAGCACGCCAGTCATCAGCCCCTCATTCTCAATGGGACAGGGTCCTCAAAGTGTTCCTCTGGACTCTGGAGAAAACTTGCCTTAGAAAATCTCCTGAAGGAAAGTGGGGTTTGGACACCCCCCAGGCGGATATGGTGTGGGGAGCATCCCTGAAGTCACTTGTGCGGCAGGCCACAGATGCAGGATCTGTGAGTCTACAGACCGGGGTCCACTTCCAACTAGTATATGACCTCTGGGCTTCCTGGTCCTCCTTTGTAAACAAGGATAGCAATAGCCACAGCGTGAGGCAGTGGACTTACGGACATGGCCATAGAGTGCAATGGCCAGCATGCACCAGCTGCTCTGTTATGGGAGCTGGTGACATCACTACTTTAATTTTAAAAGTAATAATAACAATTTTAGATCTGGGGCTGCAGCTTAGTTGGTAGAGCACTTGCCCAGGTACCATCAAACCCAAACTTCAGTCATTGGCACTGCACGAACCAGGCATGTTGGCACTGTTCTGAGTGTGAGACCAAGGGACACACACATTGCCTTTCGGTGTCCTGTGAGAACAACACGTTTATTTCAGAGGTCATGGGTGCAGCGTGTGCTTGGAAGTAGTTGATAGTCTAGACAATTCTATCCGGGAGAGGTGAGTGGAGTCGGGGCAACAGGGAGACCTCGGTGGAAATGTTACCTTAACTATTCCGGTCAACATCTATGCTGCTCCTACTAAGCCCTAATCACTCAGCTTGACCTGGTTCACAAGGGCTTCTAAGCCCACGGCATTACCCCCATTCTTCCTGCCCCCTGCTCATCCTGCTCACCAGCACCTACTGAACACCCACTGTGTGCTGGGCCCAGGTCTACACCCGGCATGGGCCATCCCACAGCTGGCTGTACTGCAACACCTGGAGCAGGCGCAGCCGCAATCTGAGCACCTGGACAGTGTGACAGGGTCCTGTATGGGGAAGAGCCACACTGTTCAGATCCTGCCCCAGATGCCACATCTGAAGAGCTGCCTCCTAACCCATCCCAGGCCAGGTTTGCCCAGGCTTGTTTGAAGTCGCTTTCCAGGGTAGGACCCATGGCACAGCCCGAGAACTAGCAGCAGCTAGTTGAACACTAGAAGAGGCTGCAGAATGCAATGCCCTTGGCATTCATGGCCTGTTTCATGCTGCTCTGTCTCCTTCTTAGGATGAGGAAATTCCAGGAGATGGAGTTTCTCACCTCAGGCTACCCAGTGAATCAGTGGCAGGTCCTAGTTATCTCAGCTCTCATCCTCCCACCCCGCCCCGTCTTCCAAGGCCCACCACTTTCCATCAGCACCTGCTGCTTTCCATAGTTGCTGGCAGGAAAGGGAAGGTACAAAGAGGTGGGGGCAGGCCGGGAGTCAAGAATATCGGACATGATCTCCTGTGCATCTTAAGCTGAAGCTCAAGAGCCCCCTGACTCAGCAGGGTATTAATAGCCCTGGCCAGTCTGGACGGGTGGCTCTGCCAGGGCTACGCAGTTGGGGCTCTGTCGGACTTCTGGTGGCTGCCAGCAGCCCAGGCACCCACTGCACTCACCTTGTCTGTCTCTCCACACAGGGGTGGAGAGAGCCTCTGAAGCTCTTTGAGCTGCTGTGGGTTTGTGTCGCAAGCCCTAACGTAGAGCCTGGCATACAGCCTCCGTGTGCAGAAATGCTGGAATACTGTGTAGTTATTTACTGGTGCAGGGGCCCCAGAGGAGCTGCAGCCTAGCCTGTGGACGGCTGGAGGAAATGGGTCCTTTCTGCAAAATGTCCTGTGGCTCCCGACTGAGGCGTTCCAATCTCACCCTTGGATTCCTGAGCCTCCACAGGCGTGTCACAGTGTCACGGTGCATGCCTGGTCATTGAACCTCCAAAGGAGGGTTCTTCTCTGTAACGGTATTTCTGGAGCCCTTTCTGGCAAACAATTACAAAGCCACAACCAGACCTTCAGGCCTGCCTACCTGGCGCCTCATTGTCCCTGCTGGCCTGACACTCACTGTTCTCACCACTCCAACCTCTCCTGTGCTGAGCTCCTTGCATGTTAATGTCAGGTGTCTAACCAGCCTGCTCCCCAACTTGGGGACCTGTCACTCTGTTGATGTTGAAGGGGACCGTGCCCTGTGCCAGACCAGCAACGTGCTCTGGTTAGCCCCGGGACATGTCAGAAGATTAGCTGGGAGGACCTCAGGCCTCCCTACCCGCTCTCTCCCTTGACCATAAAGCACCAAGGCCCCAGAGGGAACCAGGGACCCAGCAGGGGCCTAACGACTGAAGGGTGTATTTGGAACAGGAAACTCTGAAGCTTGTGTGGTGTTTGTGGGAACCGAGAGGAATTAGGGGACAACTGTGAGGTCACCGGCCTGGGACGAATCTCAGTACAGGGGGAGTGTTTGCCTCAGTTTCCCAATCTATAAAGTGGGAGCAAATATGCGTGCCTGCTTCAGGGTTTAGTCCTCCGTCTGAAGTACAGGGATTCCAAACCACGTTCTGGCCCCGGGACTCTGCTTATCAGCGCCAAGCTTACTGGAAGTGTGGTCAAAGATTTTCATGGTTTTGATGGGACAAGAATAGGGTGAGGCGGTGCAAGCCCAGAGCTTCCTGTTCCCAGATTAATACAATTTCAGAAGTCCCCACCCCCCATAGAGATAGGAAAGGGGCTACCAGAAACCACATCCTTCCAACTCTCAGACAACTTCAAAAGCTGAGTGTTTGGTCAGATGCCAATTGGCTCTTGGCCAACTTCTATAGTGGCTTTCCTTAATGAAGGGGACAGGATAGTTGTGCAGGAATCAAAAGGAAATGGGTTCATTGAGGAGCCCCAGCCACAGGGAAAGGCAATAAGGACCCCAATGATGGGAAGACTCCCGTGAAAATGGAGGTAGTGTGAGTTAAATATGAACCAGCGAGAGGTCACTAGTAACAGCCACCAAAGCTGCCAGAGTGAGAGAGACCAGTGGCTTCAGGAGCTGTCTCCATCTATTAGGCCAAGGGTCATTAAGTGAGAAATCGAATACCAATAGCTAAGCTTCCAGAGTGGTGGCACCTGCCAACCTCCCGGAGTCCCATCCCGACCTCTTCCCCTGAGCAGAAAAAATGGGCCCTGGGCAAGAGGAGGCAGGAGGAACACTGTCTCGGTGGCTCACTGCCAGACCTGCTGATGCCCTATGGAGGGCAATGTCACCATCTGCCCTCTGGGCAAGTCATCAGGCAAAGGCTCAGGACACAGGGCTCCTGCAACCCAGTGCTTTGATGGAGCCAGGAGCCAGGGGTGGCCTCATGGTGGGCAATTTAATGAGGAAATTATTGCTTGGGACGGGGAGAGAGAGAGAGAGAGAGAGAGAGAGAGAGAGAGAGCCAGTAGACTGCCAGAGGATGCCTTTCTGAGGGTTTCTCTCCCCATGGGTGCATTTACGATTGTAGCCTCCTTTGTTCCTCAGCTGCTCAGCCTGCCTACCTCAAGGGGTTCCTGGCAGAGGACTTCACAGGCTTGGGCATGCATGCTTTGTGCTCGAGGCCTACTCTGGAGCCCTTCGAACAATGCCAAGGATTGGGGAAGTGGGCTGAGAACCGGTGTGGAGGTGCTGAGGGCTCTCCCCGTCGGGAAGGGGAGGGCCGAGATGCGGAGCTGGTATTTCTATAACTGGGTCAATTATTTTGTGATCAGCACATGTCTAGAGGAAGGGCCATCCCAGCCCAGATCACCTGCTCCAGGAGGGAAAATCCCACTTTTCTCCAGGTGTGGAGCTGGGGTGGGTGGGAGGCAGCGTGTTCCCTCCTGTGGTTTTCCCTCAGCTCCTCCCCACCTTGTTGTTGTGCTCTCACTCCCTACTGCACCGCCTGCAAACAGCTCTCCGGCCACTAACTGGAAAATCCCCGGGAGGGTCCTGCCCACCTTCCAAGAAGCAAGGAGGATGGCAGGGATGAAGTCCAAGCCAACTTCTGCTCCCCAAGCTGGGGGTCAGCAGAAACAGTCTTCATATGAACGAGGGATGGATGGGTATTGGGAATTCAGCTGCTGAGCCAAGAATAGGCAAATATGGAGCCTCAAGAAGACATGGGCTGAGACTGTTTACCTCCATTGTGTGTGCGTGTGTGTGTGTGTGTGTGTGTGTGTGTGCTGTACCACCCCTCTAGCTTGGCCTTTGTCTGGCAATTTAGTCTCCCTTTGTAAGATGTGTGGACAGCATGATAGCCTCACTAAACTCATTCTGGTTCCGTCATCCCTGGGGCCCACGAAGCTGCCATACATAGGAAGTGCGCATCTAGGATCCCAGAACTTCCTGCAGAGAAGCTTTCTCAGGTGCAGCCTGGTGAGGCCAGGCAGCCGCCTGCTCTCTGGCAGAGGAGGCCTGTGTATCCTGCCCAAGACCCCATCGAATCCCCAACTCTAGGCTCGTGGAAGTGAGTATCACTGCATCCCTGTTTCCACCAGTGAGGCAAGATTCGCCGCTGCTCACGAGCTGCTCTCTTCAAGCCCCAGGGATAGAGCAGGGCGAGGCATGCCTGGGTCTCATACTCTACAAAGAATCCAGCAACTTGTCCACAGAGGCCTTGAGCTCTTCCTCCTAGACTTGGCTTCACAAATCTCCTCTCCCTGCCATGCTGCCTGGAGTTTGGGGAAGTGACATTGTGATGCCCTTGCCATTACAGGGCTCCTGACCAGACCTCTAAAGGAAGAGACGCCCAGTGCCATAGGCAGGCAGCTGCGCATGTTCTCACCCATTCCCGGCCTGTTCTGAAGCGCCCAAGTGCTCCTTTGGTATGAGCTTAATGGGAGGCTCCACCTCTCTCTAGGTCCCTGTACCTTCTGCTGACCATCAGAGAATGCCACCTCACAGGAATAATAAATGTAGGGCCAAGACCAAATATCAGTGAACCCAGGGTTCCCATGAGGCCCTGCCCTAACCGAACAACCCAGGATTGAAGTCTTTAGCCTCAGGGCTCTCATCTAAATAGTGGGGAGAACCCTGTCCCCTCTAATGCAGCAGCAGAGGTGGGAAACCATCAGTAAACCATCATACATCTGCTGGGTACAAGGGGCAGGGCCACTCCATGCTAATCACTTTCTAGAAGGTTTCAAGTATTTGCTCATCGAGTCCTTACAACAAGCTTAGGTCTTTGGGTGCCTAAGACTGGGCACGAGGTGTCCTTGACTCAAGGTCACAGAACCAGAAAATGTCAAACAGGATCTTGAGCCCAGGGAGCCTGGCTCTGAACCTCCAAATCCAGATCTCAAAGGAATTCCTGAAGGAAACTGACCATCACATTTTATGATTTTATTTTCAAGTGTGTGTGTGTGTGTGTGTGTGTGTGTGTGTGTGTGAAGAAGATGAAGAAGGTGGCATTGGATTTCCCTTGTGCTGGAGTTCTAGGTGATTGTGAACTGCCTAAAGTAGGTGCTGGGAACCAAACTCAGGTCCTCCGTCAGAGCAGTGCTTTCTCATAACTGCTGAACCATCTCTCTGGTCCCTATCATCCCATTTTAAGGCTGAGAAAACTGAGGCAAACAGAAAAAGAAAGTCTAGTTGTAGATCTTCCACAGCTTAAGTTTCCTACACAGCAGGTTCTAGGTGTTGAACTGGTTTTATTCCATTCAATTTCACAATAGTGCTGCCCAGACTATTATTAATGCCACTGTAACTTGAGGTAAAATGAGGCAGGAAGCAGCTTGCCATGGTTATACCGCTCATTAGCAGAGAGCCTGGCTCTAGAGCCCTGACCCAGAGCCACTCTGTAACATTGCCTCCTGTAGGCTGGTCTGGCTCAGTATCTAGGGGCTCAGGTGGAGTAGCCCACCAAGGGTAGGCTGATCACTCCCAGAACACAGCCAACACCAGGCAAGGCAGGGCACCTTGCTCAGAGAAACACACAAGCAGCAAAGGCTGGCAAGCCCAGTCTGCCCAGAGACTATTAGCCTCTGTGAAGAGAAGTTTATTCAACAAAATGCAGACGAGCTAAGAACTCATCCTGCTCTCTGTGAGTCTGGTAAGCTGTGCACATCTTGGGAGATGTGTGGATGAAAGGCACCATATAAAATGCAATCAATTATGAATCACCATTACTGAATTAATCACATGTATGATTAATACGGTAATAATAATTAATGGGAGTATGATCTAGAGATTAGAGCTGAGAACGGGCAGGGAGGAGCCGAATGCATCTGCAGTGGCTGCTGCTGCCTGGAGGCATCACCTTGGGGAATGAGTCTTGTTCCTCCTTCTCTTGCACCAACCTGGGCTATAGACGCAGGCAACCCTGGGACGTCTCAAACCCCCTAAATGGTCCCAAGCGGGTCCCAGGCAGCTGCTACCAATTCGCATCTATGTCACAATGGGTCAAGGTCAAACGGACAAAGGATCCAAATTTTGGTCTGGGACAGAGAATACACTAACCGTGGGCTTGGCCAGAACTCGAAAGGGGCGGCCCTGAGCTGCATTTGACTGCCTTCGGTGGTGTGAATTCATTCTATCTGTCCCTCCTTCTGTCTGTCTGTGTTCGGATTTGTCTTCTCACCAAGATCCCCAGAGGGCCAGACCTCATCTGTTCCCTCTCACTGCAGAGCTAGGAGCTTATTTTCACACGTGACTTTATAATTTTCTGTTATCTGTCCTTTGTTTACTTCCTGATTGCAAAGGATTTGGAAGGCATCGGGAGAATATCTATAAGAAAGATGTCCATCTCCCACCTTCCCTGTTCATGGCTTGGTATCTGTCTCCAAAGCCTTTGGATAGTCTCTCTCCATGTATGAGATATAAACATACGCACACACATATATGCTTACGCACAAATCCTTTTTTAAAAATAAAGTCCAGTGCTATATCACTGCATTGCTCTATGATGCATACGCAATTCAAATTACAACAGTATAGTGAGGCCAAAGTCCCACCAATGAGGATGATTAGGTCGCTGGAGGGAGGGGAGCCATCGATGATTCTGGTGGGGGGTGTTCATTAACACTTTTCTGCCCCTGGTGCTCAGCTGCTTTTCTCTGCCTGTGAAAGGTCATTTGTCAGAAAGCACCTTAATGCAGTTTAGAAATGAACGGGCCCGGGCCACCTGGTCCCTACATGGCTGGAATCCTATTCATTCCTGGGCACTCCATTATTCTTTGAAAGGAATGCCTTTTCCTGGAGGCTGCTGCGGAATGTGGCCAGTTCGGGTTGGAAAAGCAGGGGCTGCACTCTCAGGTAAATCCCCTTTTCACACAGATGGGAAGACTGAGGCTAAGAGCAGGGAAGAGTTCTCCTGAAAGGCACTGCGCCATAATTTTTGTGGCAGCATCTTTGCATGCATGGCTCACAAGGGCTATCCTGAAAATCAGCAGTAGGACCAGCCCGGGGTCCCTTCACGGTGTTCAGAGGCACTGGGAATTAGAAGCATCCTCCTCCTCCTTCTCCTCCTCCTCCTCCTCCGTGCCTTGGCTGATCCTGACAGCATCCAGCCACCTTACAAGGTAGCAGCAGGGTGCTGCTGGGATGGATGGCCCTGCCTGGGGGTGACAGCAGGCCAAAGGCCTACAGGGTAATCACTCACCCTGGGCAGAAGCCCCACAGTGTGCCCTTCACTGTTGCATGAGGTATAAACACAATCCAAGAGGCTATGATCTGCCTCCTTCCTCCAAGGAGTTTCCTCTAGCCACAGGCACTGAAGCCAGGCCAAGCAGCTGGGGGGCTGAGGCGCTGGCCTGCATCTCTTTCCTGGATAGCTTGGGGGGTGGTCCTTCTTTGAAATCTGAGGACACCTTCAAGTAGGCACTCAGTAAAGGAAGGTCTTGCCATTCACACTTGACAGATGGGGAAACTGAGGTTCTGAAGCAATTTGTGTCCCACCACAAATTAACTGGCAAGCCAGCCTGTGGCTAGACACCAACTAAGAGCCCGAGATCTACCTCACAAGCCAAAAATCTTCCTTAGCTGTGTGACCTTGGCCAAGTTACTTAAGGTCTCTAAGCTTCAAGTTGAGGTCTTGCTAACGGTTAAGTCACACAGCTTAGAATCAGGGACCAACACACACACACACACACACACACACACACACACACAGACACACAGGCTGCTTTGCTTGGAGCCTGACATGAAAGGTGTCCCACGAATGTTTGTTATTGTTATCACCAATGGTAACCTTTAATTCTGCATCTTCTGCCTGCTTTGTCACAAGAGTCTAAATGTTAACCAACCGAACAACTCTCTTTGAAGAGCTAGGGGGATGCTGGGAGCAGGGAAGGGTTAAAGAGGATGTGCTGGTGGCAGTGGGGTGGGGCGCTGAGGTACAAGCCTACCTTGCTCCTATTTCTGACACCCTCTGTGACCTTGGACCAGTCTCTCTCTCCTCCCCTCCAGGCCCTTTGTTCTTGATTCATCCAAATGACATCTCCGTGAATACTGCAGCAAGGACCCACCCAAAGGAGGCCAAGAGCACCCAAAAAGAGCCTCAAACAAGCCCTGGAAAGACCAGGAAGCACTCTGACAGCTCCGGAGGCCGCCTGGCAGGAAGCCTCCAGCGGGCTGAAGAGAGCACAGGGCTGCCCTAGCGCAGCCAACTCAATGGCCTCTGCCCGGCCTCTGTGGGAGTCCTCCCACGTGCTCCTCCCAGGCCTGCCCCAGGGAGTCAGCTCCTTAGCAAGGGCTCTCCTGCCCCCTACTCTGCGCTCCCTGCAGAGCTGGCTTGCCTTCTCCGTCAAAAGCAGGGCCCATCAGGCTGGAGGCGGCGATGTGTCAGCTGGTATTCAGGCTTTGGTTGTGCGCTCAAGCGCTCCCCCTCCCCAGCTCCCCAAATCCACCCACCCACCCCTTTACCCACTGTTCAGGGCCTTCTGGGTGGCAGCGCTTTACAGAGAGAGAAAGAGACAGAGACCGAGGAGCCAGCAGCCTCGAGCCCTGGCTGTGGGGGGTGGGGGCTGACTCACTTGCCCCCTCCCTGGTGCCGATGGGGCAGCCCCCACACCCCTGGGCGCTGGCACGGACTCAAACCCCACAGTTGGGAAGAAGGGCGCTGCAGCTCCACTGTGCCTGACCCAGAGTCCGCTGAGGATGCACCCCAAGCGTAGGGACCAGTTGGTCCCCGGGCCGCCAGGAGATGTGTAGGCAGCGACCCTCCACAGCAGGCTCACTCTGGCGGCCTCTTGCTGGGGACCCCTGGCCGCGGGCCCACCGGGACGCCCCTGTTCGCCGCGCCTCTTCCCGGGCCGAGGCTCGTCCACGGAGCCTCACAGTATTTCCTTCCTGCACCTTTAAGAAGACCGTTGCTCCGTGGTGGGATGGTGTGTTAAAGCCACACAGAGGAAGTTACGCAGCCCGGATCAGACCGGGAGATAAAAGCCCCGATGGTGACCGTGAGTGATGGCAAGAGGATTTAGCCTCGGCATTAACTTGGAGCGGAGTGCAGGGGGGCGGTGAGGCGCCCCGCCATCTGGCCGGCGCCGCGCCAGGGGGATGCTCAGGCGCCTGGACCAGCAGCGGCGAAGCCCACCCAGGCCCGGGGCTGAGCGGGGCGCGCGGGCAGGTCCTCCCCTGGCTGCCCAGGGGCCCCCAAAAGTTTGCACTTGTTAGCAGCGACCTCCCGCTCCGCCCGGGCGGGCAATGCGGCCGGCGCGGGCGGCCCCCTCCTCCGGCCCGCGTCTCCGGGACGGCTGCGGGCGGGCCCCCCGGCGGCCCGGGGGCTCCCCACCCCGCATCTGACGGCGGCCCCCGCAGCGGCGGCGCGGGGCAGCGGCCCCCGGCCCCCGGCCCCGCCAGCCGCGCGCCCACCCCGCGCCCGCCGGAGGGTGGCGGTCTCCGGAAAGCTGCTCCGAGCCCGGGTAAGGCGGGCGGGGAGCGCCGGGGCGGCGGGCGGGGAGGCGCCGCGGTTTCGCCGGGTGCTTTCGTTTTGGAAGGCTTCGGGGACGGCGCCGGTCCTCCCCAGCCGGGCAGTCCCTCCGAGCCGCCCAGCCGAGGCTCGGGCGCAAAGTTGTGCGGCGGCGGCGGCGGCGGCGGCGGACGGAGGGCTGGGGCCGGGGAGAGGGGCGCGCCCGGGGCAGCGTCTTCGGGAGCGGAGCGGCCGCTCTGCCCCCGGCGCCCCGCCGCCGCGCCGCTCTCTTCCCATCCCGCGCGCCTGTGTGGGGAGGGGACGGGCCGGGAGACAACTCTGCCGATTTGTGTCCCTGAAAAGTAAATTAACCCTTGGCGCCCGCCGCTCCCCTTCCCCAATCGGATCCCCTCCGGGCTCCCAAGGTGCGCGGAGCACTCTCAGCCGGGCGGGCTAGAAAGTTCCCCCGATGCTGTGGAGGGGTCGGCGTGGAGGGGGCCGCCGCGGCGCAGGGCGCGCAGAGGCAGCGGGAGGCGGGAACGGACCCCCGGGCCTCCGGGCCTCCCGCTCCGGAGTGAGTTGCGGGTCTGGGCTTGGGTGGGGGGGGAGACGGGGTCCCCGCGGAGCACCCCGCGCCGGGGTGGGGGAGGGGTGGTGGAGAAGGCGGACGGTTCCCCGGGCTTTGCTCGGCGTCTTTTCCTTAAGGAAGGCGGTGTCGAGGGAGGGGGCAGCGATCCGCTCCGGCCTTCCCTACGGGCTGACTTAACCGCGCCGGCGGTTTGCCCCGAACTTGGCGAAGGCGGGGTGCCGCGGCGGGCTGCGCCCCGCGGCCGTGCTCGCCGCTGTCCGCGCGGACCCCGAGCTGTCCGCGGGTGGCGGCCGGGCCCCGCCCGTCCGCGGGGACACGCCCCGCCCCCAAGAGCCCAACTTTCCCGGGGCCCCCGGGCCGGCCGCTGCGAGGGCGGCAGGGAGAGCGCGCCGTCCGGAGAAAGCTCCCTTCCCGGACGCCGGGGACACGGGGACGCCCAGGCCGGACGTCCACCCAGGCGGCGGTGAGCGCGGGGCAGCCCGGGGCGGGCAACGGCGGTGGGGTAGCCCGGGCCGCGGGGTTCCCCTCGCCTCCCCGAGCCTCCCGCGGCCTCGCAAGCAAGTTTCACACACCCCTGGTGCCCCGCGTCCGCTCCGGCGGGCTGCGCCCCGCACTCACGCCCCCCATCCCCAGGGACCCGAGCCCCGCAGAGACAAGTTTCCCACAGGAGAGCGCACAGCCCTGGAGCCCGCTGGCAGCCCGGGCAGCTCCGAAAGGCGCTAATTCAATAAGACAGAGAAATCCGAGTTCAGAAACCCTGATAAAATCTAATTTTCGGGTTTTAATACCCAGGCCATCAGCCACCCCCTTCCCACCCCCCCCCCGGTCCTGAGGACTCTTAAAAGAAAATAAAGCGCATTGATTGCATTTGTTTCAGAGAGCTGCAGTTTCTTAATAATATCAGGTGAAGATTTATTTTCCAAGGAGAAAACGATCCGCGAGGATGCAACCTCTTACTCTGAATTTCTCCCCTGCCGGCTCCTCGCTCCGGGCTCTCCGCCGCGTTTCTCCGCGGACTCTTGCCTGAGTCCCCCGCCCTTTATTTTCTTTTTGGCAAAAATCTACTGTAATTTTCGAGCGCTGAGCTCACAGTGCCCCCTCGATGCCAGCAACGCCCAGTTGATTGACGGGTTGTAAACACGTTTCCCCCTGGCAGATTTTGTTGTTGTTTCCCCCACTCCCATTTTCTAGGGAATGTGTGGTGCTTAAGCCAACAAAATTGCCAAGCAATTAATAGATTTGCGAGTTGCGCCGCTTGCTGCTCGCTGGGGCTCCGGCCTCAGGGCCTCGTCGCCTCCCCGCCCGGGCCGGGATCCAGCGCTGTCCCAGACAGGAGCTGCCGCTGGCCCTGCAGATGAAGCCGGCAGCTGGGCCCGCCTTGCGCCGCAGCCTGGCGCTCCGGTCGTCCCCAGCCGTCAGGAGCGCCCTACCTGTTAGTGAACCGTCGGGAGCCGGCTGCTGGAAGAATTAATTAGGGGCATGCTGTTTTCTGGGCTGCTCAGAGCTTGGCTGGAAACGTCCAAACCATTGCCGGAGCCCGTGCTATTTTATTTTTACTACATTTTCTCAGGTTGAAAGAAAGAAAAAAAAAATAGACGCTTGGTCACGTTCTTCCAGAGAGTTTTCTAGCAAGAAGCGAGCCCCGGGGCGGGGTCTGGAGCAGATTTCTGTCTGCGCGGTCAGAGGAGAGGTGTGAAGTGTGGCTTGGCTGGGTTCTCATTCATCTCTATTAGGAGTCCCTCATCCCGAGAGGGGGCCGGGCCGTCTTAACCTAGATGGATGAGGCCCACTGCAGCCAGAAGCAAAAGATGGCTGGGGGCTTCCCCCTGAGCAAGGAGCTCTCAACAGCCAGGCTAGACCGAAATGTCCCGGCCTCCTGCTTGTCTTCTGTGGGCAGGAACGGGCTGTGTAGCAGAGCTTCAGGCAAACACAGTTAACTCCTCTGGGACGGTCAGTAAACAATGGCTGACAAGGGGCTTCGGGTGCCGTATGTGAGGTTTGGGAATTTAAATGCAGCAACTGTGAGCATTATAGCAAGAATGATTAATAGCACTGACTTGTTTGTTTGTTTGTTTTCTACATTCATCACAATGACCTTTGCCCTGTTTTGGTGGGGAGCTCATGCTGGCCAGGACTCAGATTCTCCCATGTAGCAAACCTGGGAACACGGTAGAGTCTGGGAGTCATATGTTTCTAGACGCAGTATTCCTATTAGCCATATCTATTTTAGCTTTTGAATGATTACCACAGGCTTAAAATAGACACTACCCTCTTACAATGATTGCAAACTGTTGGCCTTGGTCAGAGACTCTGACACAACCAAACACCCTGATTCCCGTGGAAGCTTGCAGCATCCTAGTTTCTCGCTGTTAATCCATTTAATTCCTGGTTTCACATTGGGCGTGATGGGGAGCGGGCTGCCGGTGGCCCACACAGAGACCAGCCTGTTGGGCTATGGCAGTCTCCTCTGCTGGAGGCTCATGGCCTCCTTTGAAAACTTGGATGTTCTGGTTGGTCTGGCCCACTGTGGTAAAGCAACCATTAAACCCTTTGCTCCCGGGGATGCTTTAGGAAGTTCCTGATCCTCTAGAAAGAGCACATCCACTGAACAAACCTCCCCACAAGTGAGAGGTACATCACCTTTGTAATAGCGTGCCCATCTCTAAACATGTAACCCGGATGTTAATTTAAAAAGTAACCCCGCTTTCTCTGGAGATTTCACTAACGCAACCTCTTTTTTGTGCACATTTTGCCAGAGAGCGCTTGTCCTTACGTCTCTAACCACCCCCTCCTTTTAATTTGTTGCAGGTGTTGCTGCTAATGAGCGCACTCTCTCTGTTCCCTCTTTACAATGAAAGCCAAGCCAGAGCCCCGGTACCTGGATGGAGTGAGAGCTGAGGTCTCAGGAATTTCACACTGAGTGGCTACTAGCCAAGGTCAGCCGGCCCCCACTCATGCCTGTCCCCAGCAGAGCAGAGGCAAATGGTCTCTCCAGTTAACACTTCAGTGGCCTTTTTATTTTCTAGTCCAGTCACACAGTGGTTGTCACTTTCAGCTCATATGAAAAGAAATCTCTTTTATTGGTCTGAGATGCCAAGTCCAGTCCCAAAGAGGAGACTCATTTCCAGCTAACGTGTACACCTCCTGATTTTATTTTATCTTCACCACGCAGGCTGGAGGGCTGTTATGCAGCTGTGTTGAGCACATCACACATTAAGGGCCCTTTAAAGACCTGGATTGATTGGAAGGACAAAAATTAAAAGCAATCTGATCCAGCCCCATGCCGGATCCCTGCGGATTTCCTCCTTATCCCATTTCCATCCACTGTCACAATCTGAGAGTCTGCCCGATTTGATCAGCTTCGCCTCCAGGGGAGGTGTAATGCCAAGGTTAGGAGGACACCAAGTTACGGACAACTTTTTGATCTGCCCATCAGCAGCCTGAGAAACGCTGGCTCTGGATTTTCCGTATCTGCCGTTTGGAAAACACAAGCTCCCACTGTTGGCAAGCCTGCAGTGCTCAGGTCTGTGGTACACCCCAGCCACCGCTGCCCGGTAGATGTGGCATTTCCATGCTGAGGCCTCGAGGCCCCCCTGACCCCGCCACCACCTCTCCAGTGCCCCTCTGGGCCCTGCCCGGTCGGACTGCGAAGCCATGCTGCACCTGCTGGTCCTCTTCCTGCACTGCCTCCCGCTGGCCTCTGGGGACTATGACATCTGCAAATCCTGGGTGACCACAGATGAGGGCCCCACCTGGGAGTTCTACGCCTGCCAGCCCAAGGTGATGCGCCTGAAGGATTATGTCAAGGTCAAAGTGGAACCCTCAGGCATCACATGTGGAGACCCCCCTGAAAGGTTCTGTTCCCATGTAAGTCAGCCCGCTGTTTCTCTATTACCAAACTGAATGAGGGATGGGGGACTGTGTGTAGAGCCAGACCTGGGGGTGGCCGAGCAGAACCAGAGGGCCCTGACCCAAGGCCAACTCCAAGTTCCACTATGGAAAGGTGCCAAAACCAAGCTGCCCTGAGGACCCTGGGGGGTGAGTGACATTTTGTGGGTGGAAGCAGTCTTGGCCAGCTGACCCTGGAATGGTTTCCTGCCAGGAATTGCAGTCATAGTACCCCCAAAGCCAGCCCCTCCTCCTTTGCAGGAAGTCAGCATTCAGACCAGCAATCTGGATACTGTTTGTAAGGTCACCCTCCAACCTGGATGGGTCACCCCTCTAACAGTGCACCCTGCCCAGTCCAGTTTAGTACATAGCATCATGATCCCAGCGCAGACCAAGCACCAACCAGAGGGGGGCTTGGAAGGCTTGGAAGGAATTCTTGAAGGAGGGAGCAGAGGGTGGAGGGATCAAGATGGGTAGATAGTGCCCATGCTATCCCTTAGTCTCGGGGCAGGTGCTCAGGCCTTGTCATCTGAGCCCCTAGTTAGAGAAAAAGGGGTCTTGGAGCTAACGGGAGCTTCGCGCTCAGGCAATGTTAACAAGGGTGGTGGCAAGAGCAGAGTCTGGGAGGCTGAGAGGCCAAGCAGGGTCATTCCAGAGTGCTTTCCCTGGGGTGATTCTACCTTGGACAAAGTCAGAATGTTGAAACGGGGTGGCAGGTTTCAGACCAGTGTCACTGTCTCTGGGCTCTGCTATGTCAGCTGTAGAATGGGGCTGCTGAGGGAGGTTGTAAGGGGTCAATGGCTCTGTGGATACATGTTGTTCAGGATCAGATGGGGCACAGAGGAGGTCCCAGATATTTGGTCATTCTGGTCATACAGATAGCTGGGGGTGGGGTGGGGAGGGGTGAAGGCCCTTGGCCAAGGTCACACAGCAGAAAGTGGTGAAGCTGCTGAGTTAAGCTGGACCTGCAGCATCCTGTCTCTGGCAGAGGATGAGCAGAACAGCCAGAGGAGCAGGCAGGAGGGGTTTGATGTCACCCTGCAGGAGTCGGGTGCCTCTGAGCGTCCTTGGGGAAAGCTGGGTTTACGGCACGGTCAACCTGGTGTCCCCAGCCCAGACTCTGAGAAAAGGTGGCTTCAGTCACTGTGTAGAGCAGCTAGCTCGGGAAGGTAGATTCCCACTTGGGCTTGTCAGTGGTGATAAGGCTGTCACTGTGGGTGGTGCTGGGCCTGGGCCAGCTTGAAGAAGGGGAGGAGGGAGAAGACAGCCCAGGGCCAGGAACCAAGATGGATTATGTGTGGACGTTGTTGAGCATTGAAAGACCATGCTGGTTCAAGACAAGCAAAGGGCCCAGGCCCTGATATTTAGGGCGCTAGCGAAACCCATTCTGAGTCCACATCTCAGCTCCTGTGGGACCTGCTTCAACCACAGGCAGAGTCTCAACATAATTTTGTCTTTTAAATACTAATCATTGTCAGGGTTGGGGGCAGTTCACAGAACCAGCTTCCACTCAAGGGTGTAGAGGCTACAGTGACAGATGTAATGGTCACCAGAGACAAATCTGGGGCCCTCTCCTGCTCTCCTGACTGGGGACCCCTCTGGATCTTGCTGTTGGCTGAGCCCTAGGGTCTGAAATAGGTGAGAAGGTCCAGAAGGAACCCCAACATGGCTGAGGCCTCAGCATTTTAGCACTTGGTTGATGAATGCAAATGCTCCATGATGGCCACATACAGCTTGGCCTTTGATTGCAAATGGAAGACCAAGGAGGATGGGGTGCTGCAGGAGCCAGTGGAGGGCAGCTTCTGCAGGAAGGCGGGCATCACACTAAGTCTGTATGAGAACCCCAGTAGTGCTTTTAACTGAGATTCTTCTTAGGCAGGTCCAGAGAAGGCCACAGGCAGGCACTGTTGGACCATTTTGAGGGTGCCCCGAGGTAAACCCTAGTCTGATCCATTTTTAAGGATTAGGAAGATTGCCGAAGCCCTCCCTGCCAAGGTCAAGGAGCTTAGCAGGCAAGCCAGAACCTCGTCTGTAGCCAGAGCACATGCTTCCCCGCCAGGGTGCGTGGATTCCAGGCTGTCTTCCTGTTTCAATAAAAAACGATAATGTAGGTGTGTCACTGAGCTGGAGACAGCTGGGCCAGGCACGAGCAAGCACGTGGGGGTGCTTCAGTGTGCAATGGCCGTAACTATCTTACGTCACCGTGGTTATTACTCCCTCGGTGGCTTCCTGGGTTTCTCTGCTTCCCTGGACTGTATTTCTTCCCTCCAGCCTTGACCACATCACAGTCTGCCTTTCTTGTCTATAGGCAGCAGGCAGTGGATGAAGGCCCAGGGAGTTTAAATGCCCTCGGCCAGAGCAGGTGTGGCTAACTAGCCACCAGAGGGCACCCTAGGGGCAGCCAGACACCCCAGTGCCCTCTTGATCTTACAGGTTAGGGCCAGCTCATCCCTGCTCTCTGGCAGCCCTCCTGCCTGTCCCAGCGCCCAGACAACCAGAGCTCGAACCCTGGAACACCCCAAGAGAGTAAGAGGGAACAAAGCAGCAGCTGCCCTTGTCAGTCCCAGGGGAGCCCCTACTCCCCCAGGTTCCTGTCCTTCAGCAAGGCCACTAGAGAACTGAATTGTAAATTCCAGCCTGGTGAGAAAGGGGAGGGGGATAAAAGACAAGATAAATGAATAAATAAAAACCTATTGGCTCTAAACGCACAAGGAAAATGAATAGGAATGAGCTTTCAGCAGAGGGTTCTTGGGCAAGGGCGAAATTTCAATGAGATCTGCAGGTCACAGAGGCTTCCCCTTGGAGGGGAGGGAGGAGGAGGAAGAGGAGGAGGAAGGCAGTAGGAAAAGGGCTTTTAACTTTTCACAGGGTGGGCAGCTATGGTCCCTAGGACCCCTGAAGCATGAGGCAAGTGCACTGGATCCTGAATGGGGAGTGTCTTAGCACCTCCTGCCTGCAGCCTTCAGTCCCCTCTTTGCCAAGGGGACAGAACCTGAGACTTAGGACAGAGGGGGATGAAGGAGGAGGGACTCAGTGAGCCCAGCCATCTTGTGACCTCATGACCAGAGTGTGGTCCTTGGACCCTAGCCTCACCTGCCTGAAATGCAGACTCTCAAGCCCCGCCCTGGCCCTGCTAAGCTAGGCTGTCGGCCATGCAGATACAGGCAGGGTCTGGTGGGAAGCTTACTGTAAAGCCTCAGGAGGCCTGCCATTTCCTTGGGATCTCTACAGCTTAAGGGAAGCATTGAGGGCTGCTCAGGGAAGAGAGGAGGGCAAGAGGGACCGGGGATCCTGAGAGAAAGGTTAGGGGTCAGGCAGAGGTCACATGAGCTGAAACCTTGAATGGCAGGGTGGACCTTATCAAGGCTCTTGCTTCACTGTGTGTGAGTGAGACATGGTGGCTGCTTCCAGGGGCGGAGACCTATTCTGCTGAGAGCTAGAGACCTGGAATCAATCGCCTCTTGGCCTCACCACTCTGGGCTCCATGATCCAGAATAAGCCATTCAGATTCTCCACACTGGGCTGTGGGTGTGGATCAGCTGCTGGAGTGCATGGCATGCACAAAGCTCAGGTTCGCTAGCGCTGTGTAACCCAAGTGCGGTGGCAGGAGGATCAGAAGTTCAAGGCCAGCCTGAGCTACATGAGATCCTGTCTCAATAGACAGGAGTGAGGTGGGGCTTTGGAGAGGGAATGGAGAGATGGCTCAGCAGAGGACCTGGCATTGATTCTCAGCACCTACATCATGGCTGACAACCATCTATAACTCCAGTTCCAGGGAATCTGATGCCATCTTCTGGCCTCCGTGGGTGCTGCACACATATGGTGCCCAGACATACATACAGACAAAATACAAAATACCCATATACATAAAACACCTTTTTTTGGGGGGGTGAGGTGTCAAGACAGGGTTTCTCTGCATACCCTTAGCTGTCCTAGAACTTGTTCTGTGAACCAGGCTGGGTTTGAACTCAGAGAAATCTGCCTGCCTCTGCCTCCCGAGTGCTGGGATTAAAGTCTGAGCCCTACCATCCCCAAGCATAATTTTTAACTAAAAATAAAAAAGAAAGAAAGAAAAAAAGCTTGGTGACACGTGCTTTTAATGTCAGTACTTAAAAGCTAAGAAGACAAAAGCAGGTGGATCTCTGCGAGTTCAAGGCCAGGTGGCCTCCGTGGTGAATTCCAGATCAGCCAGTATTTTAAAGTGAGACCCTTTCTAAAAAAAAAAGAAAAGAAAAGAAAAGAAAAGGACCATTGCCTAAGCCTCAGTTTCTTCATCTAACAGCCTGCCTTGCCCAGTTCATCACCTTCCTGGAGAAGGAAGCAAGTCTCAAAATCTGTGGGCATTTAGAGTTTGATCTGACCAATAGAGCTAGCCTCCCTCTTGAATTTCCATGCCAAAATGTGAACATTCAATTTGTCTAACAAGCCTCCAGAAAGAAGAAAGTTTGCAGGCCCATACTTGCACCTTTCAGCGTGGGGTATGACCTGTAGTTCTCCGGTTGAGGCTAGCAGGAGACCACACCCAGGACACTGTCAGCAGTGCAGTCCCTGGCACAGGGGCATGGTTTGCAGGGCTCTAAGAAGAGTGCCTCCCGAAGGGTGGTGGTGGCACACACCTTTTAATCCCAGTACCCAGGAGGCAGAGGCAGGCAGATCTCTGAGTTCAAGGCCAGCCTGGACTATAGAGTGAATTCCAGGACAGCCAGAGCTACACAGAAACCCCGTCTCAAAAACAACAACAGGAACAATAACAAAAGTGTGCCTCCCTCTTGGTTTAGAGCCTAAGAATTGTTTGTTGGACAGTGGATGGATAGAATGCTTCCTGGAGGAGGAGGGATGAGTGATGAGCCTTGAGGAAGACCCAGGGCAGCTGGAAGCCCTCACTTTTCCAGACCCCCTCACAGCTGTGGGATTTCCCAGTTTTCTGCTTAACTCAGTCGTGATGTCTTGGAGTTGCTCCATCAGTTGCTAGCTACAGCCATGAGCTCTCTACAATAAGAAGAGATAGATCCTGGGAGGGCATCTTGTTGCACAGAGAAGTCTCCTGCTGGGGACAGATAGGAAAGGATGGAGCTGTGCTGGCACGAATGCCAGGCCAGCAGAGGTCATCCAACATTTCTGGTAGGAAGCAGTTGGGTTCAGACCCTACCTCCTAACCCCTGCACCCTGCACCCTGCGCCCTACGGAGAGCAACAGCAACTTCTAAGTAGTAAGGACACAAACAGACACAGAAGATACATCTACGTAGAGTACCAAAGACTTGGGGATCCTGGGCCTACCACCTCTCTAGGCTCTGCTCCCTTTCTGTCCACATGCCAGTTTTTATTTTTATTTGCTTACTTTTTGAGACAGGGCCCCATGGAGACAAACTTGGCCTTGAACTTGTATGTTGCTGAGGATGAAGCTAAACCTCCAATTCTTCTGCCTCCACCTTACAAGGGTAGGCATGAGCCACCACATCCAGTTTATGCCGTGTTGGGGACCAAACCCAGAGCTGTGCGCATGCTAGGCGAGCCCTCCAGGAACTCAGCCAAGCCCCCAGCTCCTCCTCCAGTTTTATACACTTTCTTTTGAGTATTATGCCTTTAGGTGAGGCAGGCAATTGGTGGACAGACAGACACACGGGTCCTTCTATGCTAGCTTTAAGGCCGAGCCAATTCCAGGAACTTTGGGTAAGTCCTTGTGACTCCAAGCTCTTCCTTTCTCATCTGGAAACAGGGGTGACACTTTCTGGCCTCCGTGTTTCTAGAGATGAAGTGAGGCAAAAAGCCAGCCTCAAGGGAACACGTAGCAAAAGGGGCTGTTTCCATTCTAGAACTGCCTAGAAGAGCAAATAGCACGAACACAAAGACAACAGGCAAAAGATAACAACTCGGTCAAAGTACATGACAAAGTTGTAGGGGTGGGAGTCCAAGAAGGCAGTCCTGGAAGATTCCAGAGAAGCAGAGAGGGCAGGACACAGTGGATAGTGGGCAGGAGCAGCCTGACAATAGGGAACCATGTCACATGCTCACCACTGCACTCTCCCGGCTGTTTCTCCTACAGTGTCTTTTAGGCCGGATGTTGGTTGGCTGTCTAGGAAGAGTCAGTGGGTGCATGGGGACGCATTGTCACCTCCCTCCCCATTAGCTCTCCAAGTTCCTTTCTGCTCCTCTCCTCCTCCAATCAGCCAGGACCATTCCACCCAGGTGCTGTTGTATAGTCCATACTAAGTAAATATGTGCTTCCTCCAAACTTAAGAGTAGGATTCCTACGGCCAGAGGAACTCCACTCTATAAACACACTGCAATGGAGCCAAAGCTGGTGGCTGGCCTTGGGCTGCTGATATCCCTGCTGCCCTGTTCACAAGTCTGAGACTCTTCCTTAGCAAGTACTAGGTTCCTGATGAAGCCCAAGCCCTGGAGGGCACAAGGCTGTCCACCCTAGGCCTCCATCTTCCCATTCACAGCCTAGATTTGATCTTATGTGAAGATGCATGGTAGAAGACAGGGGACATAGGCTGAAGCTGCTTCTATATACTCACATGGGTCACAAACTGTCACCTGTCACCAGAGGCACCTTTCAGAGCTGGGTCTTGGAGACACAAGGAGACCGAGCTCTCACTCTTGGCCCTGTCAGCAATGGTTCTCCTGTAGCAAGCAGTACCATGAGGGCGTAAGGTCAGGCAGAGGCAGGAGACGGTGGTGGAAGGAACATACGTGATCACTGACGTCAGCACCTTTGAGGGTCCTTGAAGTAGGATCCTGAGGATGCATCCTTCCTTTGCCACATACCGACCCATCTCCCATGGCACCATGCATAGTGTGGCTATTTCCCAACTGGATGAACTTTTTCATCCCATAAAATTGTTACCCAGATGAGGAAGGGGACAGTTACAGAGGTAGAAACACTTACCCAGAGTTGCACAGCCAAAGCCAGAAGCCTCCTCAGAGCCTTGTCCACCATCTCCACCAAGCTCTTTGGTAGCACAGGTCTGAATGGCTGTGACAGTGGTCAGCTGCAGAGACCTGGCTGGTAGGAAGAGACTAAAATTGAACTCCCATTTAGAAAACCAGATCCAAACCCTGGCAGGGTGTGTGTGTGTGTGTGTGTGTGTAGAACTGCCCCTCCTGTGAGGAAGATCCAGTGCAGTTTGTCTTACGTCTCTAGGGACGTTTCAGATCTCCTCAGCCCCCATTCCCTCTCCCTCCTGCTGCCAAGCCATTTGTCCACTTGACTGGAAGCACTGACCAGGGAAATAAGTGGAAATGAACCAAGACCCTGTACATCCCCACCACCAGACACATGGTCCGTTCCTGTGCAAAGGTGAAGAGGAGGCTAGGAGAGGAACCTACAGGGAAGCTGCAGATTCCCCTCCCTCTGGGGGATCACAAGGCAGTTGGCAGCAGGAGGGGGGTCAGAGGTGCTGAGGGAAACAACGTTTTCCCCCAGTCCTGACCCTTTACCGACAGCTGTGTGGCAGATACTGTGTTTGGGCCAGCTCCTTGGGGACAGGTCTGCCCTCTGCAATAGCTGGGCAACCTTTCTACCCCCTCCCAAATGAAGGGGTCTGTGTGTGAGCCCCTGAGCTCCCCTGCACTCCTGACTTCCTCCATCCTGCCCACTGATGAACAAGAGAAGAGCAGCGTCCTCCCAGGCATGACCTAGGAGGACCAAAGGCAGAAACTGGCTTTTGTCTTAGCAGCAAAGCCCTGACTTACAGGGACACAAAAACCCTCGAAGAGTCTGTAGGGCTTTGGGAACAGTCTGTAGGGAGTGTGTGCAAACATTCATGTGTGCACATGCAAACCACGTGGGCACTTCCTATGTGGGGCAGCCTCTGGGCCACCTGTGGACCCAGTGGCCAGTGACGTAACGCAAGAGGATTCCGCTTACCAGGGCAGAATCAGGGGGCTGTATCTTCTTGATTGATATTCAGAGATCTTGGTTTCATCTCATCAGAGCCACATTTATTGAGTGCCTAGTGTATGCTAAGCAGTTAACATAAACTGAATCTACACAGAAAACGCAGTAGGATTTATGGGAACACCTTATTTTAAATGTGAGCAATCTCAGAGTCAGAGAGGTTTAGTTACTTGCCCAAGCTCACAACAGCTCCAAGCATGCTGGAATGCCTAGACCTCAGTGTCTACCCAGGCTACACGGCCGATGGGAGTCTCTCTGAGTTTCTCAGAAGGAGAAGGAGATGGAGGTAGCTGTCATCTGTGTGTGTGTTCATGCATGTGTGCTGGGTGAGCAGAGTCCCCATCAGCCCTGGGGGAAGGAGGCTGAGGAGGAGTGATGCTGTGTTTTCCCTCCCACTGATCTTGAGCCGAGATGGAGCCTGCTAATCCACTTATTTGATAACTCATTTGCTCTGTGTCTATTTGGAAGCATGCAATCTCCCACGCACCAGCTCCAGCAAAAGCGAGGTGGCTTTGGTTAGAGGAATCTGATCTGTCTTTCTGGGGATGGAGTGGTGAAACTGTATCCACCAGTAGACAGTAATGGACCTAAAAATAGAGGGTTCAGGGAGTGGCGGTCGAGAAAGGGTGCTCCGGGCCTGGCTGTCTGGCACCGGCCAATTCTGCCTGCCTGCTCACCTGAGTTCCCCAAGTGCGTGGGATCCTCTCAGCCTGGGGAAAGGTTTGAGAATGAGGAAGGTTGAAAGACAGACTGTCCCATTGATACCACTGCCTGCTTCAAGATGGGAAGCCTTTCCACCATCTCAGTATGGAGGCAGTAACCTCCCTTTGGCGCTCCAGAACTTTCTCAAGAGTTATAAGCTGTCCAGTGCCCAGGAAAGCCCCAGACATCTGTGCTTTAGGCATGGGTATTCCCAAGTCTTAAAGGGAGCAGCACCTCCACTGTGAGGTGGGCGAGAGCGTCTGTGCTCTCGTCCTCTTACCCCTCATCTCCTTACCGTTGGAGTGATCTTCTAAGGGCTCCAGGGACATGTGGGTAGCAGTGACCAGAACAACAGAGCAGGTAAGGACCGGGAGGCAGCCCTCCTCACAGCACACAGGGGTTTCTTCATGTCCTGCGTGGGGACTCCTGGAGAGCTTGTCACAGCCCCCATCCCCACACATGCCCTCCACTCTGAGGAAGTCCACTGTCCAGGCTCATGAAGACCCTACAGGTGAGCTCTGTGTAGGCAAGTCTGAGAGCCACTGCTGGATAAAGTCCTCCCAGAGGCTGTCCTGTATCCCAAAGCCTTGGGCATCTGGCTTTCTTTAATTCAGAGGCCAGAGCAGCAAAGAACACCGCATCTGCCTCGGCTCTCAAAGGCCTTCCTTCCATCAGCTGCAGGGATCCCGCCCACGTGGGCTTCGGGAACCAGGCTGTGACTCCCAGCCTTAGAGAGTGCTCCCAAATCTGTCATTCTCCACACTCTGGTTCCTCCTGCCTCATCCGAGTTTTGCCTTCCAGGAACTTGCAGCTGTCCACTGACCTCTGGTTCTTGCCTTCCATTTGACCTTATTTCCTGTAAGCCCTGGCTAGCCCTGAGGCAGATGTACCCATCATCTCAACACTCCCTGCAGCGTCGTACACCATCGAAGCCCGGCCCTTTGCCTGCCCCTCCGCCTCAGGCACCCTCTGTTCCCGCCATATCTCCTGCAGGACTTGGTGCTAGTACCATACAGGGAGCTCAAGTCATAGGCAATTTCCCTGGCTCCACATGCCTGAGCTAGCAAAGGTGTGGGCGAGCACCTGGCCCCTGTGAGATGACAGAGGCAGCAGAGGATGTCACCGGCTTCACAGCCAGTCCCGGTCTGACGAACCATCGGCCTCCCAAACCAGCCGCGTGCATCAGACTTTCTTTGTTTGGTGTATTGGTTGCGTGGAACAAAATAACTGACAAAAGAAGCATACTTGGGACCCCAGTTTGAGGGTACAGTCGTCATGGTTGAGGAGCCATGGTGGCAAGTGTGAAGTCAGGAGCAGAGAGAGGAATGCTGGTGCTCAATTCAATTCTCACTCTGCAACTGGGACCAAAGCTCATGGCATGGTTGGTGAGGAACGTGGGGCTTCCTTCTTCTGTTACATCTCCTGAAAACACAGACATGCTCAGAAGTGTACCTCCTAGGCGACCTCAAGTTGCCCTAAGTTCATGGTGAAGATTAACTCTCACGCTGTTCATTTGGCTGGATGACTAATTGGTTTGTTGGTTAGCTGGTTTCTTGATTAGTTGGCTGATTGTTTTATTGGTTAGCTAACTGGCTGCTTGATTGGTTGGCTAGAAGGTTGCTTTGCTCCCCCCCCCATGCCCCACACCCCCACCACTGAGTAGATCTCTGAACTTAAGACATATGAACATTGTTATGTATCCTTCCTTTTGTCCTCATGGACAAAGTCGGAAGCTGCTTCTCCAGAGTGGCATTCAAATGGCTGACAAGTAGCTGATGAATGAGTGAAAGAATAAATCTGTACCTTCTGGCCCAATCTCGCCACTTCTGCCCTGACTTGAGACTTCACCTAGAGAGCAAGCTGTCCAGGTATGCCCCACCTCAACTCCCCAAAGAGCAGTAGAAAACCACCCACAGCTCCTTGCAGAGACCACTCCAATCTGTTTGGGTGCTGAGTCACTCCTAAGACCTTTTTCTGGCTAGTGAGGACCCAGAGAGGGGACCCCTGAAAAGGCTCCCTCTCTGCAGCCCTGAGGGCATTGTATGTGGCGCACTCTGCCCAGTCTCCCCAGTGCACTCTGACGAGGTCACACAGACTATCCACTCTGTGGGACTGGGGTCAAGTGTACAAACGGATGGATGGAGCTAGGGAGGTGTCCTTGGGGAGGCGTACTTATTCAGATGCCTGCCGCTGGATAGAGCCTACAGATAGAAGCTTCCTAGCCTGAGAAAGGAAGCTGAGGAGCTGGTGGGGTGGCTCAATCAGGAAAGTGCTTGCCAAGTAAGTGGAAGGGCTTGGGCTTGATCCCCAGAACTCCCTCAGTGCCTGTGATCCTGGCTGTGCGGAGGCAGGATGGGTGGGTGCCTGAGGCTCACGGCAAGACGTAAGGCTCACTGGCCAGCAATCCTAGACTATTTGGTGATTTCAAGGCCAATGAGAGACATCGCAGAGAAAAGGTGGAAGGTGTACTAAGAGTGACACGTGAAGTTGTCCTCTCACACAGACACACACACACACATTCCACCACATGCACACACCCACAAACACGCACAGAGACACATGCACCTTCCACCCCACAAAAGGGAGCAGCTGAGAGAGGCTGGAGAGCAGAGGTGAACTGTGTTGGGGGAGATGGGCAGGTCTAGGGGCCAAGGCTTGGGCTTGTGAGAATCCTAGGTTCTAAGGCTAGGGAAGACATGACATACACTTCATCACTTTACACAAGGGGCCTGGAGGCTGGGGGTAGGGTGCGGTGGGGGCGCTAGTGATGTCTCCTGTGGGGACAGGACAGGGGCTGCGGCAGCATTTCCAGTTAGTCAGTGATGAGTAGGTATGCTGCCCCTCTGGGCGCCTTGCCCTTTGGCTACCTATGTCTCAGGTCCCAGCTAAGGCCCTATCACCCTATCCCAGGGCAACTGCCACCAGCAGGTGGAATGGCCAGGCCTTCAAGGCCCAGGGCTATGTGGAGGGGCCATGATGCCCTGCCCTCGCCCCACCCTGTGCTGGAATCCTTGCAGCCTGCCTTTTTCCTTCGTGATGAAATATTCATGTCAGCAGAATAGGCCCGCTCTGGGAAGGCTGCCTGCGTCCAGCTTACGCCTTGCACAAGCTTTTAAAGAACGGGACTCTTTTCCTACCCTCTAAGCATTTTCTAAGACTTCAATCAATAATGCACTTTACCCGCGCCTTCCTCTTCTCCAAGCCCTAGTCCCACCCTAGCTCTTCCTCTGTCTCTCTCTTCCTTTCTTTCCTCCTCTCACTGCTCTTTCTTTCCTTTCATTTACTTGTTTTTAAAAAAATAATTAAGTAAAAATGTTGAAGTGTTTTGGTGGGCAGTGTGGTGGAGAGTGAGGTGGGGAGTGAGGTGGGTAGGAGGACAAACCACCCTGAGTATGAGCTCAGGTGATGCCACAGGTGGGGACAGCTGCACAAAAGCACTGAGGAGCTGGGGGTGGATGCACAAAAGCACTGAGGAGCTGGGCTCCTGGTGAAGAAGGGACAGCCTTGGACAGCTGAGGGACAGGTCTCCGAAGATGCACAAGCTCCCGGGTTCAATCCCCTATACTGCGTGGACTAGGCATGCTGGCACACACCTGTCATCCCAGCACTCAAGAAGTAGAGGAGGCCAGAGGACCATGAGTCAAGGGTCAGCCTGAGCTAGATAGGGTGTTTGGGGCCAGCTGAGATATGCAAGACCCTATGTAAGAGAAAGTCTGGGGGCTCAAGCTTGGTTGCATGGGGCCCCTCCCTCACCTTCATCTAGTGAACTGGAAAATGTTGATATGTTGATGGCCTAAGGAGGGAAAATAGCACCCAAAAGGGGGTCCTGAAACAGACATTGTGGAGCAGGTAAAAGAGACAGCCAAAGTCTTTAAGCATAGAGCAGCCCAGTTAGGAACGGGTGCCTCTTTGTGGTAGTGAGCACCCTGTGTCTAGATGTATGCAAATGTAGAGGAGTCACCCTCTTCTGAGGCAGGGGCCCGCATGTGTCTGCTTGGGAGGTGGTGCGCTGAGGGCCTGGAGCGCATTCACGGCGTGTGGGGGCTATAAGGCTGGCAGCCAGGCACGCTTCAGAACTGGGAAAGAGTTTCCCACCGCAAACATTCCTGGAAGTCTGGCTGTGGGAAGAATTCACATATGCCCAGGGCAAAGCAGAATGGAGCCTTTTTTTTTTTTTAAAGACAATTTTGAGTTCTTGGAGAGATTAGCCCTCATGTAGTCACTGCCTTGGCAAAACTCTCGCCCTCACTCCTGTGGCTGCTCTGCTGACGGAGAAAGCCAGCCATGCCGGGGCTGTGTCCCCACAGGCAGGGCCCATCTGAACAGGGTCTGGCTTCCCACCTGACCCTGCAGGCCATATCCTGGACGTCTCGGCCACACGCACAACCCGGTGTCCCGAGGTACTCTGAAGGGCTGTTGAGGGAGAAAGGCATCCCCAAACAGACCAAGGGCCTTGGGGTTGGCGTGCTCAGCCCCGGCTTGGACCCACAGTTCTAGCTGGATGTGACTCCCATGACTCAGGTGGTGAGAGTCCCTGCTTGGTTGATCATTGCTGCTGCGTGAAGCAACTGCTGGAAAGGGCCACATAACACGGGGCTTCCTGGCCCCTGCTCTCCTGGACTTTACTCTTGCACATAGAAGGCTCCAGAAAGAAGACAATGGTGGGCAGGTTCGAAATGAAAGGCCTCCGGGTGAAGGACCAAGAAGTGTTCTGCTGATCCTAGCTAAAGCCAGGTCAGGCTTGGGAGGTGGCCTGAGATGCTGGGTCCAGAGCAGACCTCCACCTAAGACACAACCGCTGAGGCAGGGTCTGGGGGAAGAGGGCAGTCACGAAGGCTCTAGATGGCACTCTGCTAGGCAAAGGATCGAGGATCAGGCCCAGCATGGGTGGGAAATAATTGATAGGGCTTTGGAGAACTGCCCCCACAGAGTAAGTCTCCCTGGACGGCTGCCTCTCTGAGTGGGTTTCTGCTGATTCGGGAGAGTGAGGCAGGTGGCCTTGCTGTCGACTGGAGCAGAGGAAGAAGATGGGAGGAACCAATGAAGCCACAGAAGGATACAGAGAGCTAGCCAGACGGGGAGGAGGGAGGGAGGGATGCAGGGCAGCCCGAATTAGGACCAGCAGCAAACACAAGCTCCGTTTCCGCCTCGTTAATAATTCATCCCCACTGCAACTTTTCTTACCAAGAAACAGGAAATAATTTGTTAGGGCAAATTCCCCCGGCACTTGGCTTTCTCCCTGCCACAGGGGAGGAGGGCGTGGCTCTTTTCCATCCACCCCAAGCAGCAAGGAGAATAAGGAGTATGAAGAATTTGAGACGTTAAGGTAGAGGTGGTACAGCTGGGCTGTCTACTCCTGCTGAATTGGGAGGAGTTTCCTGAACAGGGAAACTGAGGTACAGCTAGAGCCAGGCCCAAGCCAGGGTTACATGTCACTGGTGTTAAGCGCAATGCACCCAAGAAGTCAGTGGGTTTATTGCTTTCCAGCCTGTCCAGGCTAGGACAGTTTTTTCCCAAGTCCAAGGAGAAGGGAAAAGCTGACTTGGCTGCCTTTCAGGTCCTCCACCCCGGCACCTTCACTTCACCCCTGAGTCCCAAGTCTTTGTAAGACTAGAAGCTGGTGTTGTGTTCCCCCTCATCTCAGCTCCACTTAGCCTGGGTTACTCCTTGGGAGTCTCCTGCCTGCCACCTGGGACACAGAGACTATCTCCAGCCCCTTCCCCCTCATGAGGCTGACAGCTCAGCAGCCAAGTTCAAAAAGAATCCATCAGCTGCTGAACTGTTCAGGGCCTGCCCACACACCCAGTGGCAAAAACACGGGCTGTCTGCCTCCTGGGTACGGGTGTGTGGCTCGGGCTGGGGGCGGCTATGTCCTTTCACTCTTGGGTAAATGGCAGTTCCCTGACTTGTCTTAGAGCTGGGTATTGGGCACTAGAGAATCTGCTCCCCTGGGAAGCAGAGGGATAATTGTGCTACTGGACTGGGGCAGGTACATGCATGGCGGCCCAGCGTTGGATGCCCTTTCTACACCCAACATCCCTGGGCACACATTACACACTCACCTTGTGGTACCCAGACAGGGTCTCACTGTGTAGTCCTGGCTGGCCTGGAATTCCCTATGTAGACTAGGAAGGCCTCAAGCTCACAGAGGTCCTCCTGCTCTGCCTCCCAAGCGCTGGGATTAAAGGTGTGTGCCACCATGAACAGCTCCTCCCTGGGCTTTCATTCATTCCTCCAAGACTGCCTGAGTCCTCAGAGGGCACTAGGGGCTGAGGCCACAGTGAGGACAGAGACAAGCAGGGTTGCTGCCCTCAGGGAATTCACCGTCCATTAGAGGCTGCTTAAGCCCTGAGAGGCCTGTGAGGACTTCTTGGTTAGGGGTCTGAAGAATCACATGGCTGAACCTTCATGGATGAGGGTTGGTCTTCTCCACAGCAGTTCACTTCCTGTCCCAGCATGCTTTTCACCTGGAGCTTGCCCAGCATGTTTACCTCCCAGCATGTTTTCAGGGCAGGACCTGCCCTGAAATAACAGAAAAGTAAAATCATTAAAGAAACAAAAATGCTCTCTGCCGACTGTCCCATTTAGAGACTTCGCAAGAAGCTTGTCGTGTCTCTCTATCTCCCCGCCCCACCCCACCCCGTGCCTGTGCTGCTGGCCCAGGGCTGCTGCACTGCCTACGTGCCAAGTGGCTTCTCTGGGGGTGTGGAAACAGGAGAACTGCAGAGATGCTGAGCTCAGATTCCCCAGGATTCTCCAAGGTCAGTCCCATCGTATCCAGGGACAGTGACATCGGTCTGCTATATACTCAGTGAAGACCGTAGGTAGGAACAGCATCTGCCCCTGGCCCAGCCATCACTGAGCTCCTCTGGGGTAGCTGTCACTAAAGCATCCTGTGTTCAAGCCTGTGTCTCGGAGTCCCCAGGATCCCAGCATCTCCCAGCATCCACCTCCCCCCGCTCCCAGTCATCTGACATGCACAAATTGGGCATGTAAAACTGTCACTATGGTGTAGTGACATTACCTGGGTTTCTCATATCACAGAACACAGGACAGGGAAATGGCCCCAGATTCTTAAACAGAGAGTTCTAACCCAGATTTGGTGTACAGAGGGCGCCTGGAAACTGAGAAATGTATGTGATAGGTGACTGCAGTAGGGTGGGCGGAACTTCGGGGCTTTTTGTGTATGCGTGTTCATGTTTTTGTGTATGCGTGTTCATGTTTTTGTGTGCATATATGAATGGAGGCCAGAGGTCAACCTTAGGTGTCATTTCTTAGTACACCTCAGTTTTGAAGCAAGGTGTCTCGTTGGTCTAGAACGTAGCAGTTCAGCTCAGCTGGCTGGCTGGCCCGTGGTACTCCTCCCCCAGCCGCCAGCTAGAGCTCTCAGTGCACCACCTCACCTGGCCTCTTTAACCTTTCAACGATTCTCTGTGGTGTTCACATCGTGCACCCCAATCCTACTCATCTTCCCGTCCCTTCACATTCTCCCTCTGCCCTCCCCCACAAAAGAAAAAATCTCACCATGGAAACTGAGACGTGTCACACTGTGTCACACAGTACACCCTTTCGTCCACACATCTCTTCTTACAAATGTTCATTGCAGCGAGTCAGTGGTCTGGTTCGAGGCCTGTGGTTTCTGTTACCCTATCAATACTGGATCCTCAGGGGGACTCTTCTCATCATCCTGTTGTTGCCCTGCATTGTGGAGATCCTGCAGATCCAAAGTTTCACACGCTCCAGGAGTTCATGGGTGGGGTAGATGTTGGGGTGGGCCAACTCAAAGCTCTGGATCTGGGCCTGGAAGGTAGCTGAGATGGTCATCCCACCAGCTGTCCAGCACCCCCACCATGAGGGCCAGCTCTGTAGCATTGCCCTGGTAGCTCACCCAATGCCAAAGCTGGTCAGGTCACTTGGCTTTTTAACATGGCTTTGAGGCTCAAACTTAAGTCCCTGTGGCAAGCACTTTACAGACTGAACCATGCCCCAAGTACCTTAGGCTCTCTCCTACCAAGGCTTTTAAAATCAGGGGTGTGTGCACTTCTTTTGTTTTGGGGTGTTAATCATTAAATGGCCAGAGAAATAAGTTCTGGTTTTGATAGCATCAGCACTTAGCCTGAGTTCCCTTCTGCAAGACAGAAGTGTGAGCAAAACTCTCCTGACGTCGGCTGTCCTTGCCAGGGCACTTCATTTGGCTCTTTTCATTAACACTTAATCTGCTCTGTAGTCATGGAAGCTAGAGACCCAGAAGGCTGGCAGAGCCACTGTTGCCTCCCGCTGTCCTCTGCTGTCCCACTCGGGTGGGGGCAGGGCCGGCTAGAACGCCCCTAGAATTCTTCATGGAAAGCAAGCCAGGGCCTGAGCAAATGTATATTCAGAAAGAGTTGGCTCAGTGTGGACACCGCCTGTGCCTCCTTGGTGATACAGGAATCTGAGATCGTGAGGTGGGAGGAAGAGAGAAGAAGCTGGGAGGTCTGGACTGGCTTGGGATTATTTGCTGTGCTTGTGGCTGGCAAAGCCCTCTCTGCCGCCAGCATGAGGCTGGTAAATACCCCGGCTGATTCATTAGTGTCTCACCATCTGCTTCCCAGGGGCTGGGGCAGAGGGCTGGCAGGCCCTGCAGGCTGGGCAGCATGGATCCTTAATCAAACTGGAGTCCCCAGCCCCTGGCAGAGTCTTTGTGTCCATCTTCTGAGTGATAGGAGGTCAGGAGCAGTCGATGGCTTTGAGGGACGCTGTGTCCCCCACCCTCTAGCCCAAGGACCAGTAGCAGGCTGGGGGTAGGTAAGGCAGGGGTCTGGAAAGGGATCCAGGAAAAAGGTGGAATATGGTGACTCACAATAACTGGGCTGGGGGATGTGTGTGTGACATGAGTATTGACAGTCACTCTAAGATGGCTGGACATTAATAAATTTATCAGGGGACCTGGTGGCCAGGGAAAGGACAGGTTTTTGGAGGTAACTGAGGTAGGGTAAAAAAAAAAGAAAGAAAGAAAAAGTTTATAGAAGAGGCCCAAAGAATGTCCCTGAGGACACCCTGGAAAACCCAGGGTCAGCAACATGCCTTCCACTTGGCTCACTGGGTTGAACCTGCCAGGAGCTGACATCTTCAGCAAAAACATTTACTGTCTCATGGGTTCAAGATCTAGGTGCTGCTGGTGTGTCTCCTCCTGCAACTGCATTCCTCATAGTGGGTGTAGTCACCTCCATCTGTGTCTCATGACCCTTCCTACCTGTGTGTGAGCATATGGCCCTGGGGTTTCTATGAGTGCCCCTTTTCTCTGCTTATACAGGGGCCTTTTCGGGAGGGCTTCCTTCAACTCTTTGTCTTAAAGACTGTGTCAGAATAGAGATAGCCGCCTTTTGAGGTTACTGTGGGTTAGGCATTAACATATGAATTTGAGGGGACACAGTTGAGGCCCAGATGAGGCCCAGGGCAGTAGGAGGAAGGGGTTGGGAGAGCACCCAGCCTGACAGCACAGCCTGAGCTGTGCACCAGCTCCCTCGTTCATGTACAAACTCTAAGTGTGTGTCTGCCATTCCACTTCCAGTGCACAAGCCAGCACACTCTGCCCTGGGCTCTGCTTGTCCTTCATTCTACCTGTAGCAGAGGGTGTAGGGGTGACCTCGGGGTCAGCCAGCAGCAGCCTGTGGCCTTCCCCTGGTCCCTGGGCATGGCCTCTGCTTGTCATGGAGCCTCTGAGGTCAGTCAGGCTCTTCCCATTCAGGACAACAGCTCCGCAGACAAGCTGTGGCCCAGAGTCAGCATGACAGTAGCAAGAAGCTCCTCCTTTGTCACTGTGGTTGTAAGCATAGAAGCCTGGAGGAGGAAAGAAGGGGGCATGGAAAGGAGGAAAACAGAAGGGAGAGAACAGGGGAGAACAGGGAAGATGAGAAGGAGGGGGGAGGGGTGTAGAGAGGGCTTGCTTTCCTCTCAGAAGCACCTCTATTTCCCCCTGAGAAGGCCTGGGTTTGTCTTGCCTTCCCTAGGCCCCTTTTCCCACTCTACTCAGTAAGCTGCTGGACTGGTGAGAAATTTCTTGTACCCCACGGTTTCTGGTCCAGCCATCAGCTGAACGAGGCAGGTGGGGTGGGCATCACAGGGCACCAAGGACAGAGCTATTTTGGGCAGTCAAAATAGCTTTGTGGGTCCTGCCTTAGTGACCCCCTGGGCTAGCTGTCCCCACTGAGCAGCCCTAGGCAGCCTGGGCACCAGCCCTGTACTGTGGAGGATCAAAGTCTGTGGCCAGTGGCTGACTGCAGTGGGGGGGCAGAGGAGGGTAGCATTGTGGCCACCCCCCTCAGGGGCCCCATGGCTCATTAGAGAGTGAGAGGTTTTTTTAACTCAGATCCAAGCTACTTTGTCTCTGCACAGACACCTGAAATATTCATCAAAGTGGCTGTGTGGACTGGAGCGGGGCGAGGCTGACAGTGGCAGGGTTTGTTGTTTGTTAATTAATAGGCCTACCATCTAGAGCAGTTATGGGTTTGCAGAACGCAGGGCAGAAAGTGCAGAATACCTCAGAGCCAGCTTTCTGCCCACCCCACCCCTGTTGTCTTAATTATCATGCACCCTGCTCTCTGCGTGGGACAGGTACTTCCTGCATCCTGCATCCGGGGCTTGGTGATGGCTAACAATGTCTAGGCACAGGACAAGCACACCGCAGGCCCTTCCCAGGGACCGGCATCTACTTCCTGACAGGCTCTCTTCCTTTGCAGGAGAACCCCTACCTGTGCAGTAATGAGTGTGACGCCTCCAACCCCGACCTGGCCCACCCACCCCGGCTTATGTTTGACAGGGAAGATGAGGGACTGGCCACCTACTGGCAAAGCGTCACGTGGAGTCGCTACCCCAGTCCGCTGGAGGCCAACATTACCCTCTCATGGAACAAGAGCGTGGAGCTGACAGATGACGTGGTAATGACTTTTGAGTATGGCCGGCCCACGGTCATGGTCCTCGAGAAGTCCCTGGACAATGGCCGCACCTGGCAGCCCTACCAGTTCTATGCAGAGGACTGCATGGAGGCCTTTGGCATGTCCGCCCGCAGGGCCCGAGACATGTCACCCTCCAGCGCCCACCGGGTGCTCTGCACGGAGGAGTACTCACGCTGGGCAGGGTCCAAGAAAGAGAAGCATGTGCGCTTTGAGGTAAGGGACCGCTTCGCCATCTTTGCCGGCCCTGACCTGCGCAACATGGACAACCTGTACACGAGGCTGGAGAGCGCCAAGGGCCTCAAGGAGTTCTTCACCTTCACTGACCTACGCATGCGGCTGCTGCGCCCTGCGCTGGGGGGCACCTACGTGCAGCGAGAAAACCTCTACAAGTACTTCTACGCCATCTCCAACATAGAAGTCATCGGCAGGTAAGGCCCGGGGCCACTGGGATGTCGAGTGGGATGGAGCTGTTTTCTGGAGTGTTGTCACCTGGTATCTGGAAGTCACCTGTTTCTAGGGATACCTGGTTTTGAGGAATGTTATGTGATATTCGAAATGTCACCTGGTTCTAGAGATGTCATCTTTTACCTGGATGTCACCTGGCTCTAAGAATGTTCCCTATTTCCTGGGGGTGTTATCTGACATCTGGGATGCCACCTGGCACCCGGATGTCACCTGGGTACCTAGAGATCGCCTCGTTCCTGGGATGCCACCTGGCACCTGGATGTCTCCTGATACCTGGATTGTCACTTGATTCCTGGAATGTTCGTGTCAACCTGATACCTAGATACTACCTTGTTCTCAAGATGCCACCTCGTTTCAAGAAAGCCACCTGCCTTAGATGTCACCTGGTGCTACATCAAAGGGCTGCCTGTGCAGTCAAGATACCCAAGTTTTGCCAGGGGGAGCGTGGGTGCTGGATGCCTGGAAGGGCAGAAGGTTCTGCAGCGTCTGGGGAGTTTGTTGATGAATAGATGGTGTGCGGGCTTTGTGAGAGGTCCTCACTCCCAAGCCACCTGTAGAACGGGAAAGCTGAATATGCTTCCTTCTGGACTTTGGGGTGCTTACATGAGTCAGACTTGGCAAAGGGCTCACAGCCATGCCCAACACGCAACACGTGCTTCTTAAAAACGGAATAAAATGAGTACTAGCTAAAGGAATGGCACCAGGGGGCTGGAGCAGGCTGACAGGGCAATGTGGGGCCTGGGGGTGTTGAGGCATAGCAGGGATAAAACGAGACCCTGGAGCCCCACTGGGGCCTTTCTATGTCTCTCCATAGCAGGCTGTGTGCTGCCCGACATGGGGAAAAGCCACTAGCCAGCCCTTGTGTCTGATTTTGGTGGTTTTTCTTATTGCTGTTATTTTGGTTTTGGTTTTTTGAGAAATTTACACACATGGACTGTATTTGCACCATTTCTTCCCCTTCACCACACCCCGTGCCACCTTAGGGTGTGGGGGTGTGGAGTGGGGAAAGCCCGGAGCCAACCACCTCCCCTCGCCTGGAGTGTGTGGCCCAGAGGGATGGGGTGGCACTCTTTACTGCAGCTTGTGTCTGCATGTCCTTCATGTTGATGCTGTGTGGATCCAGGGATGGAGACAGATGTGAGCCAGTCAGGACATGGAGTCGGGTTGAAAACTGGCAGCAGGACACTTGCCGAGTGTGCTGTGGGTACCTGTGATTTATAGCCCTCACCCACTTGGAACAGCTCATTTCAGATGCGGAATGCACTGGAAGCCATCTCAAAGATGGCCGCTGTCTTCATTTCTTTTCCTGTTACTGTAATAAATGTCCTGAGAAGGAGCTGGAGAGATGGCTCAGCAGTTAAGCACACGCATGGCTCTTGCAAGAGGACCCAGGTTTGGTTCCCAGCAGGTGCACAGTGACTCACAACCACCCATAACTCCAGTTCCAGGGGATCTGGGGCCCTCTTCTGACCTTCACGGACACATACATACATGGAGTCAAAGCATCTATACACGTAAAAATAAATAAATCTGAAAAGATTTTGAAATACTCTGACAAAAGCAACCTAAGGAAGAAAGGGTTTATCTGGGCTCAAAGGAGAGCCATCATGGTGGAGAGTGTCAGTGACTCTCAGCCTTCTAATGCCGTGATCCTTCAATACACTTCCCCATGTTGTGGTGGCCCCCAACCACAAAGTTATTTTCCTTGCTACTTCATAACTGTGATCTTGCTACTGTTATGAATCATGATGTAAATAAATATCTGTCTTTTCCGCTGGTCTTAGGTGACCCTGTGGAAAGGTTGTTCAGCCCCTAAAGGGGTCGTGACCCACAGGTTGAGAACCGCTGCTGTATCTTATGACCCCCCGGTTGGGGGCTCCTTGCCAAGGGCAATGAGTACAGGCTGCCCCTCAACAACCCTTCTCCACTCACACAGTCTAGGAACCCAGGCAAGGAGTGGTTGTCACTCATGCTTGTCAGCCAGCTCGAGTGACAAAACCAAGATAATTCCCACAGGTGGCCATGGTGGCAAACACCCAGCAGTCAGGAGGCAAAGGCAGGTGGGTCTCTGTAAGGTGGTGGCCAGCCTGGTCTATATAGGGAGTTTCAGGACAGCCAGGGCTACAGAAAGATCTTGTCTTTTTTTTTCTTTGGTTGGTTTTTGTTGTTGTTGTTGTTTGTTTTTTGGGTTGTTTTTTTGTTGTTGTTTTTGGTTTTTTTGGTTTTGTTTTTTTTTTTGAGACAGGGTTTCTCTGTGTAGCCTTGGCTATCCTGGACTCACTTTGTAGACCTGACTGGCCTTGAACTCACATAGATCCACCTGCCTCTGCCTCCCTGAGTATTGGAATTAGAGGTGTGTGCCACCATGCCAACAGAGAGACCTTGTCTTAAAAAACAAAACAAAAAGATAGTTCACACACAGGTATGCCCAGAGGCCTGTCACACAGGTGATTCCACAAGTTGCCACGCTGTCGATTAACATACCAAAAGCACTGTAGTAGGAACCATGGGCCCACGCATTTTAGAGCTGAGCATCCAGGTAGGGACCAGGCAGCAGCCAGGTCCCCAGGCCCTCAGGACCCTGGCCTGTTTTTTGTGTCCACTGCTACAAGGAGCCTCCTCTCCTCAGCGGGCTGTGGGCTCCTTCCCATGAGCGTGGCAGTCAGGACAGAGTGCACCTTTAGCCCCAGCAGGATAACAGCCACCTCTCTTGTAACATGAGGTTCAAGCCCCCCCCCTCTAGTCTTCTCTTTTCCATCTGTGACAAGACTGGGGCCACTGGAAACCACTGTCTCTAAGGCAGGGTGTCAGGGTGGTGAGGTGGCAGGGCAGTTCCAGCACTCCTTTGGCAGCCAGCCTTTGTGGGCACAGGGATTCTCTGTCGTGGCAGCAAAAGTGTGGTAAGCAATTAACAGAATAAGTACTCCTCAGGTGGCTGGTTGGCAGGAAGGCAGGAGCTTGGTTATTGATTAGTTAGGTCTAGTTAGATGGCACAAGGCAAGTGTGGGAGCCAACAGAGGAAGCCCCTGAAGTTCCCAGTGGTCTCAGGTTCTGGGGCTTCCTCACTCCATGGCACCTGCCTCCTCCTGTGACCTGTGACAAAATAACAGCAAACAAGCCCCACCAAGGAGCTGTTGGTGTGAGAGCCCATAAGCCCAGGTTGGAGCACTGGTCAAGCTGCCTTGATCGCCCCCTCTCCCCCAACCCAGCCCCGGAGCTCACCTGCAGGTTCAGTGCTGCTTTCGGCTCCTGTCATCTCAGCTGAACTAAATGTCAGCCAACCAGGATCCTAGGTCAGACTCATCCAAGGTCAAGCAAGCCTCACACAACTTTCTGTAGTGAGGCTCTGGCCTCCTGGACTGCTAGGTTCCCATCCTACCTCTGACCTCATCCCTGTAGGAGTATGTACAAGGAAGCGCCCTCACCTCCTCTCCCAAGTCGAGAGTTCTTTGTTCCATTGGTGGTTCCGTGCTCTGCACACGTCAGCAATGACAACTCTGAAGAGGGCCCAGATGGGCAGGAGGGCAGGGTCAGGATGGCAGGGCACCTGCTGGGGTCTCAGGGCATAAGGAGCTAATACAAATGGGCACACAGGGTGAGCAGGGCTGCAACAGAAGAATTGCATCGGTAACTAAGAGTGAAATCCAGCCAGCAGCACCCTGGGGGTTCTGCCTTCCTGCAGCCCCGTTCCCAGGGGCCCATTCCTGGAAGGCTGGAAGGAGGTGGGAGCTATTTTCTCCTGCATGTGGGGGAGCTCAGGTACAGAGTCTGGGCAGGAGAGGCTGGCTTTAAACTGCAGGGAATCTGGGCCAAAAGCTGAATTGGAGGAGGAATGAGATCATCCAGGCTCCTGTGGAGCAGGGACACACAGCCTGTCCCAGCAGCCCAAGCTTCACCCTAAATTTCCAGGGGAGTCTTATAAGACCCATCATGAATCGGCTTCTGCCTAGCAGCTGTCAGAGAGGTCCAGAAAGCATTATACTTGCAAAGTCCTTCCAGTGAGCTGGGGAGGGAGAACTCTAGGAAATGAGCTGCCAAATGGAAATCTGCCCGCGCCTCAGTTTCCTCATCTGCAATACGGAGCCAGAGAAGTAATCTCTCCAGGGCGTAGGGCTGTTGATGAAATGATGGCTTTATAGTGTGTCCCCTTCCTTCACTCAGGTGGCAGGAGAGAAGGGAGGCAGGGGCAAGGACAGGGCTGCTGGGTAAGATGTCCTGGTCACACCCAGCCCAGGTCATGGATTCCAGGCCTGGGAAGCCTCGGGAGACAATGTCATCACAGAAGCAGTAGGGAAGAAGGTAGCCCGTGGAGAAATGCAGCCAGCCAGCCCCTTGCTTCCCAGCAGCAGAATGGGGAAAGACACTCAGCAGACACCTGTGTGAAACCTCTTGCTCTTTAAGAACCAGCATCGCCTTCCAAAGTCTCTGGAAGCCCTGTCCGCCTGAAACAAGATACCCTGCAGTGCAGCGCTGCCATCCCCAGGGCCCCCTTGAAGCTGTGACAGGAGCCACATAGGCACTCAGGAGGGCTGACGGAGGGCTGTTTCCCACCAGGTTTGGGAGTCAAAGGGAACCCACCCAATTCCCACTGCTAGGTCTTATCCTGGAGACAATTTTTTCTACCCAGAAAACTCTTATAGGCTCCAAGGAACCTGCCATACTGGGCCTTTATGAGCCAGGGGCAGAAAAAGAATGGGCTCTCTGCTCAGCATGCTTAGTGCCAGGTGTTGGCTGTGTTCTGCCCTCTTTTGCCCTGGAGGGGTCCAAAACCTTTGAGAAAGAGGGGACCTGCTTAGTCCCAGGGTCTTTACTGAGCTTGGTGGGCAGCTCTCACTGAGGGCACCGGGCCACACCCACCCTAGACTTCTCCTCCCTTGACCCTGCCCCCTCTCTTGCCTCCCTGTCTTTTTCATAAACCTCCTGTCCCTATTGATCGCCAGTAACTGGAGATGCAGTCACAGGACAAGAATAGAAATGACAGAGAGAAGAAAACCTCTGCCAGAGCAGGCAGGGTGAGGGAGCATGGAGGGAAGGAGCCTTTCTACTCACCCATGCCTTGGTCCTCCTTGACTCCCTGCAGCAAACACGGGTTGGAAGAGAATCCTGGGAGGCTGCAGACGATGGAGCTGTCCCTCAGCAATAGTGACCGCCACGTACAGAGCAAGCCCCAAAGGCTAGGCCCTCCTGACACCTTCCTGGGGCTTCTTCATTGAGGCTGCCCCAGGGAGATCCTTGACCTCATTACATAAATGGTAAACTGAGGCCTAGAGATTGGGAAATGGGTGAGGGCTGGGTGTGGTAGCAGGTGACTTTAGTCCCAGCACTCAGGAGGCAGAGCAGTGGATCTTTGTGAGTTTGAGGCCAGCATGGTCTACATAGTGAGGCACTGTCTCAAATAAAGAGGAGAAAGGCTGAGCATGGCGGCACACGCCCTTCATCCCTGTACTTGGGAGGCAGAGGAAGGCAAGTACCTGTGAATTCAGGATAGCGTGAGCTACATAGTGAGTTCCAGGACAGCCAGGGCTATGTAGAGAAACCTTATCTCAAGAAGAAAAAAAAAGGAGGAGGAAGAGGAAGAAAAGAAAAATAAATGCTGCATGTACCCATTAGAGGGCTATGATGAGGAAAACAGAGACTCCTAAGTGTTGGTGAAGACACAGAACAATCTTTGCTCACAGGAATGTGAAATGGCCCAGCTGTGGTGAGAATAGTATGATGGATCCTTAAAATGCTGAATAGAGAATTAACATGTGACCCAGTGATTCCCATTCTGATCCACCCAAAAAAAACTCTAAAGCAAGGTTCAAACATGTGCCTACATACCTGGTTACATCAGCAGGCTCACCATAGCCAATGATGCAAACAGCCCAAGCGTCTTTCAGGAGAGAGATAGGTAAATGCAAGGTAGTCTATACATGTGGTGGAATATTATTTCATCTTATAAAAGGAAAAAGCAGTGTGTAGTGACGCAGCTCTGCAGCCCTAGCATCAGGAGACAAAGGAGGAAGGATTCTGGGTTTAAGGCCAACCTGGGCTTGGTAATAGAATCTTTTCTCTCTCTCTCTCTCTCTCTCTCTCTCTCTCTCTCTCTCTCTCTCTCTCTCTTTCTCTCTCTCTCTCTCTCCACACACACACACACACACACACGTATAGTGTATGTGTGTGTGTGTAGTCTATCCTCAGAACCACACAAAAACGAGAATATATGGATGGATGGATGGATGGATGGATGGGTGGATGGATGGATGATGGATGGATGATGGTAATTGATGGGTGGATGGGTAGATAGATAGATGGCTGGGTGAACAGATAGATAAAGAGGTAGATGAAAGGAGATGGGTGAGTGGATAGCTGGCCTCTCACACTGTACTGTCCAGATAAACTTCTAGTCTCAGGTGTGAGCAGTTAGAACAAGAGTCCTAACCTATCTGTCCTTCCCACCTCTGTAGAATGGCGACAGTGGCTGTGAGGTTTACATGAACTTGTCCCTGAAGGCTTGTAAAGTGCTCAGGCCTCTGGGGAGTAGGAATCAGCATCAGGTGTCATGGGCAATCAGGAGGGGCCCTGGGTGGCAGAAAGTCAGAGGGTCTTCTACTTGCATCTGTGAGCTCTTAGGAGGGCAGAGGGTCTGAAGACTCCAAGAAATGTGTTCTTAGAGTTTGCATGTGAAGTCTACTCAGGAAAGGGCCCCCATGGAACTCATATAAAAAAGACCCCTGACCCCCAAACATCTGGACAATCCCTGGACAGATTATCTGGTGTCTGCTTTACATTCTCTTATTTATTTACTTAGTGCATGTGGTTGGTGTGTGTGTGTGTGTGTGTGTGTGTGTGTGTGTGTGTGTATGGGTGCACTGTATGAACACGATCCTGTGTTAAAGAGAGGAGACAGAGTGTGGGAAGGAAACCTTGAGGTCGTGGAGGGGAAAGCAACACAGAGGTAGGGAGACAGTTAAGGGTTGTCCCAGAGGAAGTGGCTCAAGGCGGGTTCATTATCTGGGAACCCGCAGGTTCGCTCGCATTGACACACACTGTGCTGAGGGAAGGAGTCCTTGGCAGTGGCAGGGAGTCCTTGGTATTTTGTCACCTGAGCTTGGGAGGCTTCGTCTGGCTCCCTAATGGGTAACGGGTTTATCAGTGGACCTGCAGGGGTGATGTATATCAGGGCACTTAATAGAAAAGGGCTCGCACAGAAGGCCGAATTTGATTTAGCCAATAAACTCAATTGCCAGCCATCAGCTCCGGGAGGAGCTGCAGCTGCATCTGTCCATGTTTCCTTGGCATCGTCCAGCTGCTCTGCTCACAGTGGCCCTGCAGCTCAACCTCACCTCTTCTCTCCTGGGGGCTCAGGTCTTGATTGGCAGCATCCTTTGGACCCTGCCAGGTACAATTCCCCCACCTTAGGATTTCTGTCCAGCTAGTTAGCTAGACATCCAGTTCCTTCCAGTTCATTGTGGTCATGGTCAAAGGCGTGTTATGCCCTCTGGCCACTTGGCTCCTTTGGCTTCTCTCCTGACCTTTCTCTTGCTTTAAGTGCAGATGGCCTGTCCCTAATATCACAGGCCCACCAAAGATTCAGCCTCTCCACCCACCACGGGCCCAAGGCCACAGGTCATGGGTCACATTAGCCTGTGTTTAAGCTGGGGAAGAGGTGGGAATTGCTATGCTACCTTGAGGCCCACCCTAGCCATACCTCTGCTCCCTGTAGACCCTATGAGTCCCTCAAGAAGAAGTGTCCTCATGACCTCTTTCTCTTTATCCCCTAGAGCCGCCACCATGCCAGCCAATGTAGAACTGGATTCTGCCTTGTCATAACAAAAGGCCCAGTGATATTTTCCCCAAATCGAAGAGCAATGCTCTGCCTGGTGAGAGGAAGGAAGGCACCGCTGGCTACCTCAAAACACTAGCTTTGCTTCCAACTTTATTATCCAAAGGACCAGAACTCCTAATTCTGGCCTTAGCTGACCTTCTTATGACAACAGCTGGGCAGTGGGGAGAGAACAGACTTTGGGAACCAGTTATGCAGAGCCCTCCCTGCAGTGAGTGTTCTACAAGGAGACAGGGTGGGCTCTCCCCTGATTTCCACATGAGTCCCCCACTTTAGAGATGTAGCTGTGCTCAGCCCTTGGGGCGAGCCAGCCCTGAGGCCCTCTCCTGCCCATCTCCAGCACCCCTTGTCCCATGTTCACCCAAACTCCCTGCAGCCTCCTCTTTGCCCCAAGGAGCAGGTGACATCACTCACTGGCTTGGGAGCTGACCTACATTTCACAGCCCTCCAGTCTGGGAGTCGCTCCAACACCCGCTCTTCTTGCCCAGAGGAGGGAAAGGCCTGCTCACGATTTTTGTGGCACACTGGTGCCAGGCTGGGGCCCAGATGGTGCCCCCTACTGGTAGCTCCTGGGCCTCGCCTACCCCTCGCTGCTGGGCAGGGCATGCTTGGGCCTGGCAGAGGCCAGAGTCCCTGCGGTCCTCCATGTGGCTGTCAGGCACCCAGCTGGGCTTGCCACGTGTCCTGAGAGCTAGTTTTGTCTGGTGTGTGCCTTCCCCAAGAGGGGTGCCTGGCCCTGCCTTGGAACTGTTAGTTCTCCAGGGGTTGACTCAGGACTTACCAACTTCAGAAAAAGGACGAGATAGGCAAACCCACAGGAAGCTAAAAGGAGGCACAGGCCAGGGCAGAGGGCATGCCTCCACCCCAGGAGCAAGGGTGGCACGTGAAATACAAGGTGCCTCCTCAGAGTCAAGTTTTAGATGAACAGGAAATAGTGCTTGGTCTCACAGAATATAATTATGTGAACAAACCATTCATTATTTATGTGGAATTCAAATACAACTTCGAATCCTGTGTTGTTGCTGTTGTTTTTTACATGGAATCATCCCGTGTTGCCCAGCCTGGCCTCAAACCTTTGTCTCAACCCACCCTCCTGCGTCTTGTTTAGCAGGGAAAAAAACAGGCATGCCTCACAGCTCTCAGTTAGCAACCAGTGTCTTTATTTGCTGTCTGTGTCATCTACCCAGGCTCAGGCTCCACGTGGAAGTGGTTTAAGAGGTTAGAAGCTATGTCCTCTATTCTGTAGGGGACCCTAGTGGCCTCAAGCCAGTCAAATCTGCTCTGGGGTCTACTGGCCATTGAAACATGGAGACTGGTCCCTGGGGCCACCAGGAAAGACTGGGAAGGCCCAGCTTTCTCACCCCACTGGCCTGGGTGCTTGTTGGCTGTCAACCATAGCAAATGTTAACTTTTCTGAGCCCAGCCCTCTGTACAGACCAGTCTAATTCCTCCCAGTGGCCTGCTGTCAGGTCCACAGGCCACTGGCTACCCACACACTGGCCATCATGTTTGAACAGCACGGGGGCCTAGGATTTAGACTTCTCCTCTCTCCTCCCACCTAACACCTCTCCACTCCTTCCCTCCTTCTTCCCCCCCCAACTTCCTCTTCCTACCTTCCTTCCATCCCCCCTCTCCTTACAGAAGTCAAGAGCTTACTAGGTGGCCAGGCAGTGTGTTAACACTGAGGAAAATTTAATGACAAGACTGAAAATCCAAGGTCTGATTCAACTACTCCTTTCAAAACTGAAACTCAGAGAAATAACTCTTCAAGGTCACCCAGGGAATCAACCACAAGGTCTGAGCCAGAAGGGAGCTGCTGAGTCAGCATCGAGAGAGCACCCTCCCCCACCCCCACCAGTCCCCACCAGTGAGGATGGGAATGGTGATTCTACCTGCTCCTGGCAGGTCCTGCAGGCTGGCCCACACCACACTGTCCCTTTCTTCATGATTAAATAATTTATTCTGATGGCTGAGTTGAGACGAACTTAGCAGTAGGGAAAGGCAGCCCGGCCATGGTGTCCTGATGAACTGCTTCTCAAGGTCAAGATCAACTAAGAGACCCTAGGGAGAAATGGTTGCTGGATGAAGGAGAGGCTTCTGAAACAAGAGCGCAGCCAGGGGCTGGGCTGCTCACAGGGTCTGGACTTGAGCTCTACCTGGAGGTCCTACGCAGAGAAGCCAGGCCGCATGGCTCCTCTATTGCCTTCTGCTGCCCCCCCCCAGCCCCTGAGTGATGGCCTTGGCAGGTGGGGAGGAGTGAGGCCTTGTGGGTGTTCTCTGGATTTGGTTAATAATGCAGGTGCTGGTGGGTAGCAGGGCTCTGAACTACTCACATGCTTGCTTATTTATTTTCCCTACCTCATCTCCCGAGGGTCTTCTAGATTAGAGAAGGAAAATCACAGGACAAGGCCTGGGCTAGGGGAAGGCTGTGTCTGGGTCTAGGGTGGGCAGGTGCACTTCTGAGAGCCAGGCAGTGAGACCTCAGGCCCCTGCCTGGATGCCAGAAATGGAACCAGTGTTCACTGGACACGTGTTTTTAATTGCTCCCTCTTTCTTGGCAGGGTCTTATGTAGACCAGGCTGGCCTCCAACTCTGTATGCCGCTGAGGATGACCTTGAATTTCTGATCCTCCTGCTTCCATGTCCTCAGTACCGGGATTACTCTCATGCACCACCTTCTACAGTACCTAACAGATTAGGAAAATGAGGCAGGGTATAGGTCAGCATCCTTTGCTGTGGCCACAACAGGAAGTGGCCATCAGGACCCAGGGATCAGGGGCTACCACCTCCCAGGCTCTGGGAAAGGAAGAGAAAGGAACTAGCTCCTATGTGTGGACACCTACTGTGTGCAGAGAGCTTTGTGTCACGACAGCCTTTTGTATGTGTGTGTGTGCACCACAGGACACGCACCGGCTGCCTGTCCATCAATCCTTCACTCATTTGTTTACTCATGAGTAGCCATCGTTACTGGTCTCCATGACAACCCAGACATAGAGGGCATTTGTGCTCCCTTTCTACAGATGAGCAAGTGGAAACCCAGATTGGCTGATAACATGTGTACCTGGGCTGGGCAGAAGCCACGCCCACTGCTGCGCCTCCCTGTGGCTACCTTGGTCCTAGGGCCTCTGGGCGGTCAGCCGTGGGGAGCAGAGCGGCAGTGGGTCTGGCCGATTTCTGAACTCCAGCCTGGTACTACCTTTGGCCCGCTGTCGGCCATCAGAACTTCTGTGGCCTCCCCAATTCTGGGAAGTTTCATATTGGGGGAAGGGTGTAAAAGAGTTCCCAGGTTGGTTCTCACTCCAAGTGGGAACTCCAGGGCCCGCAGGCTTTGCCAGACCTTTGAAGGCTGGAGAGAATACTTGTCTGCTGGAACAGACATTGCCACTGAGCCTGTTCTGGGGCTGCCATCACTCACGTGACTCACCCACAGGTGTCCTGTTCATCACTTGCTTCATCCCTGCTGGACAGAGCTCACGTACCATGCATGCACCCATTTAAAGCGGGCTCCAGGGCCCTTTAAGATTCATAGAGGGCTGGTGAGCTGCCACTGCCATCAAGTCTAACGCCATGAGTTCAATCCCTCGGCTGCACATGGTGAAAGGAGAAAACGGACTTTTGAAAGCTGTTCTCTGACCTCCACACAAAATAAATAAATGTGATTTACAAATTTCAACCTCAGCTCCATAGGGAGTTGAAGGGTAGCCTGGGTTATACGAGACCATAAAAAAGAATTCCTCTCAGCCAAGCGGTGGTGACCTTTAATCCCAGCACTTGCGAGGCAGAGGCAGGCTGATCTCTGAGTTTGAGGTCGGCCTAGTCTACAGAACAATTCAGGACAGCCAGAGCTATAGACAGAAACCCCATCTCAAACAAACAACCCCCAAAAAACCAAATCTCTCTGTCTCTGTGTGTGTGTGTGTACATGCACGTGTGTGCGAGTGCACGAGCGTGTCTGTGTCTCTGTTCCTCTCTTTCTCTCTCTCTCTTGAGATAGGGTCTCTCCATGTAGCCCTGACTGGACTGAAACTCACTGTATAGACCAGGCTGGCCTAGAACTCTCAGAGATCTGCCCGACCCTGCCTCCAGAGTGCTGGGATTAACAGTGTGTGCCAGTACACCTGGCAATTTCAGGACATTTTCATCATCTAGGAGAAAAATCCTGCTGCCCACAGCCCCCACACTCCCGTCCACCCAGACCTCGCCACTAATTTACTTTATGTTTGCGCAGGCTGGTCTCTATGGACAGCTAGTGGGAACTGACTAACACCTTGTGTCTGGCTCATTTTGCTTAGCATCCTGTTTTCAAGATTCATCCAGGTGCAGTATGAACCAATATGTCCTTCCTCTTTTGACAGAATAATGCTCTATTCTCTGGATATGCTACATTTCATGTATCTTTATGAATACATGTCTCCAGTGTTTGGATACAGGCTTCATTTTTCCTGCATTTGTATCCAGGAGTAAATAGAGTTGCATTTAACATTTAACCTCATGCATTGAATTGCATAACCTGAATTGCCACAAGCACCCTACTATAGCGAGTGACTCTGAAGGTGGCATTTTGAAGGGATGTGACTGAAGCATAGCAGGCTGATAGGAAACATGGCTGACAGATGCCCCCTTGAAGAACTGACATTGTTGTTCAACTTGCCACCTCTGCCTCCAAGTGTTAGCTTTGGAGAAGGGGCAAGAGCCTTGCAGCAGGGGCCAGGCAGAGGGAGCAACACATTCAGAGGCCAGAGGGTAGCAAGGTTAGAACTCAGGCTAAACAGAGGCGGAGAGCCAGGAGAGCTAGTGAAGTCCCCCACCACCACCCCCATCCAGACCTACTTGTGAAGTCAGGGGAATAAGAGCCTCTGCTGTTAGCCAGGATGGGGTAGACCAGTAGTCTTTGGACAGCTTTCCTTACTACAGCCAGGGCTCTCCTGTTCCTCACAGCACTGCTAAGACCCGGATGCAGGGGTGGGGCTGGCAGGATGGGGCCTGAGCAGAGCCAAGGTTAGGGAGGGACCTGCTGCATGGCCCTGGGTAAGTCACTCTGCTCCTGTGCCACCCAGGCTGCTGGGCTCTAACAGCCAGCTTTCCTGTTAGCATGGACACAGTCTGCTTCTCAGGTCCAGCTGATCTGTTATGCATTTTTAATAAGCCAAGGTCAATGTTATCACCCAAAGTTGATGGCAATCTTTTCTCTACGTAGCTAATGTCTAAAAATATCCCCCTTTCGGGCCAGAGGTGTGGAGTATACTCCTGGTTTTCTACAACTGGGTGTTCCTCCCCAGCTAGCTCAGCAGGGTGTTAAATAAGAATTCAGAAGAAGGAGAGGGAAAAATGAAACCTTTAGAGGTCAGATATACTTTACAGACAAATTTATGTCAAAGTCAAACAGCTTTCCTTCCTGAAGGGCTTGTAGAGACTTGGGTGCACTAATGTGCCCTGGGAATTGGGTTGTTGGGGTTGTCAGGACACCATTGCATATTTGCCCAAAGAGGCTAAGTATAAGACCCTCTTTTATGTAGATTTTTGTGACCCTGGATTCCTGGAGGAAGAACCTGCCATGCCAGCTAGCACCTGCATCCACCTCTGTGCCTCTGGAGGACTGAGCTGTCTTCTTCCTGTTTCACCCTGTACCTCAGAGCTGCAGTGAGAGCTCACAGGGCAAAGCCAGCTGCAGGAGGACAGTGTGTGTAAAAACACAGGGTAGACATCTGTCTTTGTGTCTCTTCTGCTGCTCTGAGAGCACACTGGCAAGAGGTACTTAAGGAAGGAAAGGTTTACCCTGACCCACAGTTCAAGAGGGCAGACTGCCATGGCAGGAAAGTCAAGGTAGCCCCTAAAGCAGCTGGTCACACCACAGCCAAGGTCAGGAGGCAGAGAGAGATGAAGGTGAATGCATGGTACAGCTCAGCTCCCTTTATCCGGGTCCCAGCCAGGGGGTGACGTCACCCACAGTGGGCGGGTCACCCACCTCAACTAATGCGAATAAGATTAACCCCCAACCCAAAGGCCCTAGGTGATTCTAGATCCTGTCAGGTTGATGGTTAACATCGCAATCACAGCATCTGTCCTGGTTTCCTTCTGTGATAAAGCACTCAGACTAAAGCCACCTAAAGGAAATTATTTATTTGGCTTATGCTTCCAGGTCACAGTTCATCATTAAGAGACGTCCATGTAAGGCCTGGAGAGATGGCTTAGAGGTTAAGAGCACTGGCTGCTCTTCTAGAGATCCTGAAGTCAATTCCCAGCAACCACATGGTGGCTTACTACCATCTATAATGAGATCTGGTGCCCTCTTCTGGTATGCAGGTGTACATGCAGACAGAACATTGTATACATAATAAAAAACTCTTTTTTAAAAAGATTTTAAAAAGAGAAATCCAAGCATGAAGTAAAGGCTTTATTATTTCACACATTACCTCCAACCAGAACCCACTCACAGTCATGGGAAACAGCAGAAACCACGGAGGAGGATGCTTGCTGGCTCACACAGGCTCATGCTTAGCTTCCCGTATACAGCTTAGGACCAACCAGGGGATGGTGCTGCCCACCTTAGACTGAGTCCTCCTGCATCAATTCACATTCAAAACAATCCCCACAGCTGTAATACAGGCCATTCTAATCTCAGCCTTCTAAGGTTTGGACCAGTCTGTCACATGTGATTCATGCTGTAAGATCATTTGGAAAAGCGTTACCATACCACCCCCAAATCCTCCGCTCTGCCAAAGAGTGTGTCATTGTGAACCTAGAGAGCCTCAAAGCTGGGATGTGGCTCAGTGAGTACAGCACTCACCTGTAAAGCATGAAGCTCCACATTCCATTTCCCACACCGCATAAACTAGGAGATGATGCTGACCTGTGATTCCCCCCACTCTGGACTTGGAGGGAGGGGGAGGCAGGAGGATCAAAAGTTCATGTCAAATTTAGCTACACAGGGAGTTGGAGGCCTGGGATACACAAGATTGTGCCAGGGGAGGGGAGAACTGGCATAGAGGAAATAGAACTCATTTGTAATCCTGACCCTTCCCCCACCACTTGCCTTCCTTTCGGTGTTTAGGGTACAGGTGTGTGTGCGTGTGCAAGTGTGTGTAATTTTGGAAGAGGTGAGACAGTGTCTCACAATGTAGCTCAGGATGACCTGAAACTTCATAGCCCAGGCTGGTCTCAAACTTGTGGCAATCCTCCTGCCTCAGTGCTGATTACAGGCATGAACTCACCACTGGGCTTCACTGCATCCACTCTGGTGTCTTCTTTTGTCATGATCTGTGTTCTATCCTGTGTGAGCTTTATGACATCTGGAGTTGGCTCCATGTCCTCATCTATAAGAGGAAGGTGACGGTAGAAGAGGGAATGAGAACATTTGGGAACTTCGGCCTTTTGCTCTCACACTCAGAATGTTCCTGGCACCTGGAACTAGTTCTTGCCCTGTGCATTCATGACTGTGGAACAGTCCACCACTTGGTTGTACAGCACGTTAATTTACAATGGAGTCGGACTCTGATGGAGCCTCATCTACCCAACGCCACAGCCTGGTGCAGCCTACCTTAAGCCCATTCACAACGCTCCCACTAATTAGCCCATGGCTAGGTAGAATTGCCACATACTAAGCTTATCTTATAACAAACTATCAGACAGCTGGTGTAATTCATTGAGTTCTGTATGAGAGTGTAAATGGGATGGCTGCCTGGGTATGCTCCTGTTCCATCATAGAGTCAAAAGACTGAAGAGGAAACACCAAAAGTGGGGCCTCCTGGACTTTAATTCCCTTTCTTATCAGGATAACCTGAAAGCGGGAGGCCAAAGAAGACAGGAGCCTAGCTAGCCCAGCAGATAGTGGGTATTTGGTGAGGTGCCACCTGCATCCCCGCCACAGGTGTCCCCCTGGGGAGCCCTGTTTCTAGTCGGCGGACACAGACACAGGAAGAAAGCCAGAGACAAGAGGCTATGAAGAAGGGTGACAAGGCTGAATTCCAAGGGGTGTTGAATAAGCATGGTGTAGACATGAGGAGGCAAGAGGTGATGGGCCTGCTGGGAGGGTATAAGAAATGCGCTGTGGGGACACAGAGCATCACCCAGCCCAGCCTGGCAAGGGGAGCATGAGCAGGAGAAAGGATTTGGCAGACATCTTCCCCAAGCCCATGCTGGCACTAGATCCCAGAGCCTGGCATGGCGCTCCCCATTCCAGCAAGTCTTTATGGGACCATGTTGTTCACCAGGTAGACAGGGACCCAAGATGCCTGCTGGTTCCCTGCCTGGGCTTTAGTCCCCAGACAGATCCATGTGCCCAGAGCAGCCACAGTGCTATAAAAATGTCAGCTAGGCCACGGTGACCCAGCAGGGTGCCCTCAGCGAACACCCGTCTGAGTCCCCTCTTCATCCCAGGGACCTCCTCATGTTCTTGGTCTCTCTAGAAGGTTCCCCACTTCTGGCCTGCCCTTCAGATTTGGATTCAGAGATGTTCTTCCTGAAGCCCTGTTCTTCCCCCCGCCCAAACTAAGTCAGGGACCCAGTCCTTCTTTGGGTAGCACTTCCCACAGTAGTTGGCAAACATAGCTGACCTGCAACCATACTCAAGCCCTGGTCTTCTACCGCTGCTGCTTACAGAGCAGATTCGCAAACAGGTGGGAAGGCAGCCCCAGCTTCCGGGCACCCCCTCCCACCTCCCACCTCCGTGGTGTGGCTGCTGCCACCGTGAACATACGTGTTCACTGAAGTCCAGCATTTGCAAGGTTCCCTAGAACTCTAACATGTCCCTATCACAATATCATAAGGGCCATTTTCTCTGCCCTAGAATGCCCCTGCATGCGATGTGGTTGTCCTTCCATTCCCTGTCTCCCTCCACTGCCCCCCTCACCATTGACCTTTCTCATCATCTCCTACTTAGAGCCTTTGCCCATCAGAGCAGGGAGCCCCCCAACTTCTTTGACAACCATTTAACTTAGCTAACTCATTTTACTCCCCAGCCCAAAGCCTATTACGTTACTGGTGCCCTATAAACATTTTCCTTGTGTATTTTAATAAAAATAAGATTCCACTCAGCATATCAGTTGCAATTTGCTTTTTCCAAATATTGACTATCTTGGGAGTCTGCCCATCTCAGAATAAGGTAAAATCATGCTCACACAGACCTGCACACCTCGCCCACTCCCCACTAATTTTGTGGGTTTGGTTTTGTTTTCTGGACAAGGACTCTCTATTGCCCTGGCTGACCTGGAATTTGAGATCCTCCTGCCTCAGCCTCCTAAACACCTGGGATCATGTCCAGCTCCCTCTTTAACTTTGGCCTGTGAAAAAATTCACATTCCCATACCCCCCCCCCCACACACACAAACCTCCTGCCCCAGCTACTATCTAGGCTCCTTTTCCTTAGTGTGGCCTTTCACTCACCCAAAAGCCACTCTCAGCTGTTCCAAAAATGCACTTATAAATATTTCTGGATTTCTCTAAAACACAGAGATGTTAAGGACCAGTTTGCACCAGCATGAGACAGCTGATATATGCTAATATCATAAACACCCTTAGATTGCCATGTGCCCTCCAGGTACAGCTGGCGTTCATCTGAGTGTGTTTCATCCAAGGCCCAGCCAGGTACACAAATTGGTCCTGGATTGGTACGCCTTTGAGGTTTGCTGAGGTCCCCTCCCTTCGTAGCCACTGTCACCCTCAGTCATCCCTCCGAGCAGCCAGGTGCCTGCCAGTACCTTGTGAGCCGCACCCCACTTGGTGACATTCAGTGTGTTGCTCTGTTTTCTGCATTTCTGGTCTAGATTTGGTCTGATTCAGGTTCCTGCTCCAGTTGTGTCACCTGCGGCATTCTGACTGACACGGCTCGGTGCCTGGAGCCCTTCATTCCTAGGGGTCCCTGACTTCATCATAAAACACTTATAGAAAGGCAAGTGCCCTCACCCTCTTTAGGTCGCCCCGAGGAAAAGCTTATGGAAGACAGGCGGAAGCCATGCTTATTGCTTTCCTTTTATTTACCAGTTTGCAAAATGATGAGGTGCCCATGAATATTTGAAAAAAATGCTGAATAATACATGTGTGGGTGAACGAACAGCTGAGGAGCTGGGGTTCTCTCTGTCACCCTCAAGTGTCTGGGTCTGCAGCCTTCAGCAGGACTCTGCATTCACTGGAGGTGCTGGGGCACGTACAGGTCGCTGTCTGTCACCTGGGTACCCACCTCAGTTAAGAGCTAAGGTGGGCATAGTGGGTCCAGTGTTTACCTAGTGTGTACAAAGCCTTGGGTTCACTCTCCAGCACACACACACACACACACACACACACACACACACACACGCGCGCGCACACACACACACACACACACACACACACACACACAATTGTGGGGCCCAAGAGATGGCTTAGCCAGTAAAGACACCTGTCCCAAAACTTGATAACTCAAGTTTCATCTCCAGGCTTCACATGTTTAAAGGAAGAATCAACTCCCAAAAGTTGTCCTCTGCCCTCCACATACATGCTATGGCACACATGTCAGTACACAACTTTAAAATGGATGTGATAACCAGTGCCTGTACTCCTAGCTCTTGGAAGGTGAATGTGGGAAGATCAGAAGTTCAAGGTCATCCTTGGCTATGGAGCTAATTCAAAGCCAGCCTGGGCTATGTGAGATGTTCTCCCAAAAGATGAAAAATAAGTAAGTAAAAAGGAGTTAAGGTGATCAGCTTCCTAAAATGTCTGGGATAAGGGAGTCTCCCCTAACCCAAGAGTAGAAGTCTAGGAATGTAGCCATGGAGGACAGCCAGAACCAACCTCAGGGGGTCCAGAGCACCCCCGAGAAAGGCCTCCAAAGCACGGGAGTGGAAGTCTGCACTCCTTGTCTGAAGGGGAGTCTGAGTGTGCAATGGACCATTGGCCTCAAGTCCCTTCCAGGCCAGCCCAGCACAGACCTGGCCACTCCTGCTCTGGAGTTCTTGCCTTCCCCAGAGATCAAACGGCTGCCCTGGAGCTTGCTGACCTCCCCCCATTGTTTGGTCTCCCCAGGTGTAAGTGCAACCTGCATGCCAACCTGTGCACAGTGCGTGAGGGCAGCCTGCAGTGCGAGTGTGAACACAACACCACGGGCCCCGACTGTGGCAAGTGCAAGAAGAACTTCCGCACGCGGGCCTGGCGAGCTGGCTCCTACCTGCCGCTGCCCCATGGCTCTCCCAACGCCTGTACGTATGTAGCCTGAGCAGTAGCAGCCCTCATCCTGCCCCAGAACTGCAGCTCACATGTGCACATGCGTGTGCGTACACATGCATACACACACACACACACACACACACACACACACACACAGGAGGGGAGGGGGCAGCTGGCATGTCTTCTAGGCTCTACTTTCAGCCCTAGTTGCAGGCAGGCCAACCCTCCTCACGTCTTGTCTGCCACCCTTCTTCACTCTGAGAACAGGCAGGAACTCTGTGGAGGTGCAGAGCAGGGGTGCAGGTGAATACACCTTAGCAATGAGTGCTGATGGGGTGAATGCGTGTGTCACGTGGTGCTTCTGGCACTGCAGCCCCAGCTGGGATTCTGGCAGTCAGGGGCTAACATTCACATTTTGCAGAAGTTTCCTTTGAGACTCTTGTCTGAGCCCCTGCTCTCAGCCCAGTCTTGTCCCCACCTCACTCAGCTGTCACAGGAAGCCATCTGAGAGTTTTGTCCACACATGTCTGCATCATGAGTACCCCTTCAGGGACCACCCAGAGCAGGCCTCATGAAGTCACAACTCCCACAAGTCTCTGGGCTGCAAGAAGAAGAGCACCTCAGCTGGTTCCTCAGGCCCGACACGTGAAATGCACCAAATGACCTGTTCCGGGCTGAGGTTGCACCAGGATCAGAGGCCAATGTGTCTTTCCTGGGCCCTTACAACCTCATAGCGCCCAGAGGCCCGGCCACCCCAGTGCCCTCCTGGTCCCACAGCCAGTCCCAGGCAGCACAAGACCCAGTGACAAAGCCAGGGTCCACATGGTTCCCAAACCACTTGTCCCATCTGGCACCCTCCCTCACCCCTAGAAGATTCATGTGGCTTTAGACTGATCAAAGCTGAAGGCTGCAGCAAGGCAGCCGGGGACAGGCATGGTGTGCGTGGGCTGCAGCCGGCATTGTGACAAGCCTTTGAAGGGTGACTTGCCAAGCACCTCAAGGCACTCAAGGGTCTTCAAAGGCACAAAGGGGGCTTGGCGAGCTGCTGGCCTGCCCACGGTCTAGCTCCCTCTTCCTGGGTGCCTCTCGCCATCTCTTTGTATCCTGACCTTTCCTTTAGCACTTGGTGCTCTCGCTCCCTAGGGAGCGTGTCTCCCCTCCATATGTCCCATAGCCACCCCCATCCCCACCACTTCTGCCTGGCTTCCTCCTCAGCCTCCCGCCTGCCACCTCCACCACCATGAACCAACACTCCTACCTGCAGAACAGCTAGGGCTGCTATCCTCACACCCTGCCAACACCCCAGAGTGTCACCTCACCCCCATTTCCTCCCCTCTAGGACCTCCTCTTCAAAATCACAAGGGCACCCCCTCCTAGGTGCCCGCCTACTTCAAAGCCTTGGGAATGAAGCCCTAAGTTGTCAGCCCCTCCGCCCCCCCGCAAGGACAAGGCACCTGTGAGATTACCCTACCCTCTCCATCCATGGCTCCCTATTCCCAAAGCCAAAATCCTCTAAGTCCAGTCTCTTGGGACTGGATCTTCCACTGGGTGTCTGCACCTTCCTCACCCTCAGGGCCAAACTCTGAGGCCGCCTCGCCTCTACACTCTACTCCCAGCCTCTGTGAGTCCTTGCTCTCAGCTCCCACACTCCCAAGGTGTCTTCCATATCTCATGCATGTGGTATTTGCCAAGGTGTGTAGGTAAAAACCAGAGTAGTGTCAGGGGAACCACGTGCCCCATCTGGCCCACTGCCCCCAACACAAGTCCTTTCTCAGAACCACCTGGGACAAAGCCATGACTGGCCCCTTCCTTTTGTGACCATGACAGTTCTACTCAGGGACAGTGACATCACTGGTCAAACCACAGTCCCAGGCTTCCCCTCCCACAGAGGCACAGGACACCAGAAAGACTTGGATACAAGCTCTCACATTGCCAGGTCTCCCAGCAGGCCACACTTCCAACTCCCTGTTGCTAACTCTGTCCATGAGGACATTATTCTGCCTTCGGGAGCCTGGAAATTGGGTTAAAAAGGAGGGAATGCTTACCACTGTGTCCTGGGGAGGGACAGTTCACAGTATCCCATTGTAGAATGGACTAAAAGCATCCTTCAAGCAGTCCGTGGTGAGAGTCCCCATAGGTGTGGACCCACTGAGGCTGTCTCTGGGACCAGGCAGTCTCAGACCCCAGCTCTTTCCCTGTAGTGAGGCTGGAGGACACCTCTGTGGGTGCCCCCTACTTTGTACACTGCCCTGTGTCAGGTGGAGGTGACCAAGCCTTGTGTCTAACTCTGTGACCCTCTTGTGCCCCTACAGGTGCTGCTGCGGGCTCCGCCTTCGGCAGTAAGTACCCACACTCTATACAAGGCTCCGCAGCTGGGCCTGGAGACTGTTTCCCTCCCTGGGCCTGGCCTCTGTCTTCCCCACCGCACCTGACCACGCCCACCTGCCTCTCTGCCCCTCACCCTCTGTCTCCTAGGAGCTTTCTTATGCTGCTTTGGAAGAAGGACAGGGTCTTTGTGCACTTTTGGTCCCCTGACCTCTGGGTGAACAGACTCCTCTGTCCTCCTATGCTCTATTCTGTCCTTTGTACACAGCCAGGATTTGGAGGTGGGACTGGGGCGGGGGCTTCTCTACTAGTGGCAGTGTCTGTTCCCTGAGTGTGACCATTTGGTACCTCCTCCAGGCAGCCTCTGCAGCCAGCCTGCTCTGCCATAAGGCTGGAGGAGGCCAGCCCTGATCCCAAAGCTCCAGATGTCTAGGGCCTGTCAGGCTGGGGAGGGGCATCTGCAAGAATGCCAGTGTCTTGGAAATCCCAAGGTTAGTGAGGGCGGCTGATGTGGGTGCCTGCTGACTCCCAGCCACTTGGTCCTCCCAAGCATTCAGTGGGGCCAGGTAGCTGTGCAAAGCAGGGCACTCTATCATCTCATTTAAGCACTGCAGAGGGTGAGTTACCCTCTGCCCCAAAGGGTCTTCTCTCACTCCAAAAGCCAGCAGAAAAGGGTTTGTGAGTGTCAAACTATGGCAGACCTCAAGCCTCAAGGATGCTTTCATGGACTTCATCACCCTCCATCATGCCTGACTGTCCTGCCTCAGTCAGGCTGACCTTTGTCTGGGTTGCTGGTGGCCAGAAGGAAACTAGACTTAACAAACATCACTGGCATTTGACCTCAACATCAGAGTAAGGGAAGGCTTCTCTGGGACACCCCTACCCCACTTTTTCTTGCTTTCTCCATGTCTTGCCAGGTACCGGCAGGTCTAGAAAAGACCCTGCCCCCAAAGCCCCTATGGCCACTGAGGCCACAAGGAAGGGTCCTATCACTTCTGTTCCCTCCACATCTACCATCCAAGTCCCTCCAGCCCCCAGCACCCCACAGCCTACAGGTAGGTATGAGAGCGCAGGAAGGGATGCGTGCCCCCTCCCTTCTTGCCTCCCTCACCCAGGGAAGAGCAGATGCTTGCCTCTTAGAATAGAAGCCTCTAGCATCCTAGCCCTGTAAAGGCACTGGCTGAGGAGGCCCCCAGGCCATCTCAGGAAACCATCCCAGCAGGAGCCCTAACCAACGCAACCACCGAAGCACCCAGAATTGACTCCTGCTTGTCCCTCAGGCCCAGAGGCCCGTGTAGCCAAGAGGACAGGCAACCTTGTAGGAGGGTGCCCACAGCAGCAAATCCACTCAGATATTCAGCCAGAGATGAAGCCTTGTTGCCCAAGGACTACATGCTTTGTAGTCCATCCATGGAGCTGGCTCAGGCTCTGCGCCCACCTGGCCGCTGACTGGGACCTCTGTCCAGGTGCGGTCAGTGGAAGAACAGAGCTAGACTAGTGGAGGAGATAGGACAGGAGGGGCCTTGAGAAGAACCAGACTCCTAAATATTCATGAGCAGAGACAGGCCCAGGCCAACTTCCTGGCTCATGGCTACATGTGCAGCTACATAGAGGCCTACAGGCCTGTCTGTCTGTCCGTCTGCTCTCCTAAAGCATGATTTGTGCATACAAGTGGTTTGAGGTCCTGGTGTGGACCTCTGGACTCACTAGGGAAGTCTTGCCAGGCCTGGTCCACTGCAGATACTGGGAACCTGAAAAGATTCTTCCTCCCAGAGGGTTCCAGCAAGATGGTGGCCAAGTAACTTCCTTCTGGCTCCAGTAGCACACCCCTCTCCCTGCCTTTTTGGGGGACATGCTGGGGCTCCCTATTCCTTGGATATCCCTGATATTCTCTTCCATTCATCGCCCTGACCTAGACACCCCTTACCCCGTGGCAGGTAACATCTGGGACAGAGAGCCCTCCGCAGCTGCGGAGAGATCCACCTCACACTGTGTTCTGTCTCCATCTGCTGCACAGGGTGGCTCTCCGGGTCAACTGACGACCTTGAGAGAGTCACCTTCCCAGGACCACAGCACAGGGCTTCCCTCTGTACCGCTCCGTGGGGATTGTATGGGAGGCTGGACAAGGAGATGAAAACTTTCAGGGGAAACCTGCCATCAGGAGCCCCTTTGAGGGGAAGAAATCGGGCTCTAAGGCTTGGCAGCCTCCGGAGACCTTTGCATTTTGCTGAGCTGGTGCTGGGCAGAGGGGGGCAGAAATAAGCTAGCAGGGGTGAGGTGCGCTGTCTACCACTCACCCAGTGGTGAGCCTGGGTGGGAGACAGCCACTGGTGCTCAGGTACTGAGGAACCTACAACCCGCTTGGAAGCTGCCCGTGTGAGAGTGGTGTGGAGCAGACTGTGAAGGTGGAGGTTAACTATGAGAAGGCAGAGGGGGCCCAGTGAAATCTCTCCAGAAGGGTGAGGTCTGAGCTGTGAAGCTTCCCCAAGGGTACAGGGCTGGCTGACTCCCAGGCTTTGCTAGTGAGCAGGAGGCAGCAACAGCAAACTTTCAATGACTGTCAGCTCTGCAATTCCTAGCCCTGGGCTGGATGGCTGAGCATTAAGGGGAGGAGGTGGCTTCAAGGAAACAGCCAGCAGCCTGCACCTTCTCCTCCTTAGCTCCTGTGTTACCTGTTCCCAGAGTGCCCTGGTCACCAGGCACACCTTTGGCCTGGATGCTGTTTGCATGCCGGTGTCTGGCAGGTTGTGTGGTGTTATCTTCCTGGTCTCACTGGGAGAGGGGATGGAAGTATAGGAAGAAGCTGCTGCATCTAAGGTGTATATAGTATACCCCCATAAAGCTGTCTTTTTAAAAAGAAGAGAGAGAGAGAGACTGAGAGAGAGAGAGAGAGAGAGAAACAGCTACCCAAGGTCCCAGGAAACATGAAGTCCAAGCTGGAGCACAGGACTGGCTGACTCACTCCCTGCCTGCTCCGCCACTCCGGGCCACTGCCCTGAAGTCTCAGGTACTTGGAGGTGGTCCCGTTGTTAAGATCTAGTTAGCATGGGTTCTTGGTTTCAAAGGACCCTCCGTCTAGTCTTGGCACACAAGGACCCAACATGTCCCAGCAAAACCCAGACGGGAGCATTCTCTTCCTAGACCTAGCACCTTCCAACAGGTTTTCAGATCTCTTTGGCTACAGTCCAGCCAAGCCTTGAAACCTCAGCCCCAGATGTTTCTATTTCCTGCTATTGTTAAGCCAAGCTGTGCTGGAAGCCAGACTGGAGAGCCTGATCCTCCCCAGCCTCCTCAAGGGGGTTGGGAGAAGCCAAGCTCAGAGGCAAGATACCTTCTGGTAGTTTTACCAGGCCCCTAATTAAGCCCTAGCCAATTTGGGTCCTGCGGCCTTGTCTCTTCACTGAATACCATATTAATGTCAATTTGATGTCCAAAGGCTTCAGGCTCCCAGCTGGGAAGCTCCTGCCGTTTTTTTAAACTGGTAGAATTTCTTTTTCTTTTTCCATCAACCACCACTGGTAATCCCTTTCCAAAAGGGAAGACATCAGCTCCCTCTGCCCCCCCTTCTCCCAGTTCTATCCTTTGAATTCAGTAAAGCAATTGCTGCCTGTGATCCTTGCTTTGTGTCCAGCTCTGGGAAATGAATGTTGGGAATGGGGGAGTTGGTGACTCATGATGAGGTCTCCTGATTCTCAAGCCAAAGATTAGGGGTGGAAGGGCAGTGATCAGAAAGGCAAGTTAGACATCGGAGGAAACTCTGGGGAACCTAGAACTTTTCTCAATGTGTCTACTAGCATCCTGGCCAGGACAATGTCTCCCAGCACCACATTAGCCTGAGGCTTCACACACAGGAGCTGTTCTGACTGGCTCTCAGGTTGGAACAGAAACCACACAAAGAGGGAAGAGTCTTTGAAAGCAGTGTTCCAGTGAAGGATGGACTACAAAGCCCACAGAGCCTTAGGCATGGGGCCCTCCTCTCCTCCGGCTTCAAGTGTGTGCATATCCTTTGTGGGCTGCAGTAGTATAGCTGCCACCTCTGTAGTGGATTTGGACCCAGATCCTTTAGCCCGTGTAGACAGAGCCTGTAGCGGTGCTTCTTCCAGGGGCCCCTGGAGGGTCGGCGCATCATCCTTCATATGACTTGATTTCTTTTCTTCTTCTTCCTAAGGTCAGACCAAGCCACCCGCTACTTCTCCCCTTGGGGACAGCTCCCTCTGGCCCCAGGTGTCCACCAGTGCAGAAGGTATGGGGGCAGGGCCTATGCCAGGCCTGAGACCCCAGAAGCTCCATCTTAGACCCTCCCTCTGTAGTGGGGGTAGCAGGCTTATGTGTTGGGGGTGTTGAGGACGAGGGGCCCCAAGAACTTAAAGGATTGGGGAGAAAGAACTCAGGATCAAAGTACTGAGGTAAAAGGCCTGGTAGCTACCCTTACCTCTACCCCAAACTCTATTCTGATTCTAAACCTTCTCCAAGGGCTTCAGTGTGTAGAAGGGTGGCCCTCATTACAGGAACCCCCTCTCCCACCTCACAGTGTGGGTCATGGGATACCTGGGCAGCTGATGGGGCCTAGAGAGGGTCATGTGGACCCAGAATAGGGATGACTGCGAGTAAATGAAGGTGACAGAGAAGCCTGAGGCAGATTTGGCAACCTACCGAGTTAAGCGAGCCTCTCAGGACCAAGTCAAGAGGATTAGTCTCCCACTGCGAGGCGACAGCCGGAAGAGAGGGCTTATCTGCAGTCATAGGTTGTCCTCAGCTGTCCTCAGTTGGCATAGTCTCAGCCCTATTGTCCTGGCCCCACCCCGTCAAAGACCCCAAGCTCCCCTCCAACCCCAGGGATGAATGAGCTGGGAGACAGGCTTTGAGCTCCCTCTGCTGGCAACTGCTTGCACAACTAGGGGAGTCAGAGGTCCCTCAGTCAACACACCCTTTCTAGTGCTGAGTGCCCTTGCCTAGGGCTCCTTCCCTGGCCCCACCCGAGAGCCACAGAGTCTTAGAGGGAATCGCAGAGACGGTTTTCCACATGGTAATAGCATGATCACCTCCAAGAATGGGGCTGGGTCCTGGTGGGATTCCAGGCAGGGAAAGGTAGTGCTGCCTGCATCCTTGGCTTGATGAGGCTTATAAGTCACATCCACGGACAGCAAAGGATCTGTGCTAGCTGCAGCAGAAAGATGTCCTCAGAAGTAAAGAAGATGCCATCCTGAAAATATTTAAGCATATTTCTTTTCTGTATACGAGTGGGCGTATGTATGAGCACTACGTGCATGCCCGGTGCCCACGGAGGTCAGAAGGCACTGGATCCTCTAAAGTGCTGGGGCTGGAGTCACAGACAGTTATGAGCTGACACATGGGTGCTGGGAACTGAATCCATGTCCTCCAAGAGCAACAAGTGCATTTAGCCGCTGAACAATCTCGCCAGCCCCAAGATGCAGCCTTTAATGCCAGATTTAATCTCAGCATCTGCTGACCAGGGAAGCTCTGAGGACAGAGGGAAAGGGCAGAAAGGCAGTGTCATTTGCTCTCAGCCAGCCAAATACCTCTCAGTGTCAGCAAATGTCTTAGCTGCAGGTGGAGGTGTTAGGGGATGGAGAAGGTATCTGGGGATTGCTCCAGAGGATTCGGAGGTGTCCTCAGGGAATAAGAGGCAGTGGGTATGCCCTGTCATTACTACGAGGTGCTTCGTTCGGCCTGGGACTCTGAGAAGAGCCACACTTCACACCCGAGGGCCATGTGGTCGCTCCTCAAATGTGAACTGGCACCAGACCGAAGCCTTGGCTTAGCTTCTCCCTGGGCATAGGGGGCCTGTCCTAGTGGCTGGACCATGGCAAGCATAAGCACTTGTCCAGCCCGAAGCCTTGGCTTAGCTTCTCCCTGGGCACAGGGGGCCTGTCCTAGTGGCTGGACCATGGCAAGCATAAGCACTTGTTTCTTGTCTCTCTAAGCTGTGGCTATCTCTGTCGCTGCCCCTTCCCAAGTCAAGGGCTCCTCACTTTTCCAGCTCAAGCCCAGATCTCCTCAAGTAATACCCATTGAAGAATTTCAAGGTAAGAATCTCAAGGCCTGGGCCAGGCCTCCTACCTCCTCCCCAGTTCACTGGAGAAAGACAATGCAGGACAGAGCTAGTCCGTACCAATTCAGAAAACCCTTCCAGAATAGCTGGGCCATTTGAGCTAAGTCTCTCCAGCCCCAAGGGAGCTGAAAGCAGGGATGAGTCAGAAGGAACTCAGGCCCAGTGGGCAGGCACATGGCAGGAGAAGCAGCTGCCATAAATAGCCTGTCCTGGCTCCCCTGGGAGGTGTGGCCCAGGGGCTTGTCTTGGTTGGTGTGGAATCTGGGACACTCGGGTCCCTGGCAATGCTCTTTGGGGGCATTTGGAGGATGTTTCACAGTGTCTTTGGAGGACCACGGTGAAGTGGCAGGGTAGGCAGACTCATGGGTGGGTCCACCAGCTCGCCTAGATGCTTCTCAAAGGCATTTCTCCAGGGTCTCCGGTGCCTTTGACCATACACAGACCTGGTCAGCACCACCCTGTGCTCACAGACAGGAAGCTGAAGTTGTCTGGGGCAGCTGTCCAGGTGGCCAGCTTTCATGTTCAATGGCATGGGGATACTGAGTCCTTTAGAACGAACACATAACGATGGCTCAGAAAGTGACTCTCCACACTGACATCTGCTACTTCAGGTCCTAGGGGTCTTGACCCAGGCAGTCATGGGAGTTGATAGAGCCACTTGCAAGGCCAGCCTGAGAACCATGTGTGGCAGGCCAGGTGTGTGGCTTGGCTGATGGCTTCCTAGCACACAAGAAGAAACTCTGGGCTGGAGCCCCAGAAATTGCATGACTGTAATCCCAGGAGGTGGGGGTTGGAAGATCAGAAGTTCCATACCTATGTTGAGTCCAAGGACAAAACAACAAAACGAAAAACACTTGTGAGAGGAAGAGTGAAAGGTCCCACAATGGCCCACAGGTGTTTTCCTTGGTTTGAACTGAGCAGTGAGGTTCAAAAGCTGGATGGGGACTAGAGGAAGCCAAGAGATTGCTGCCCAGACTCTTGCCGAAACCAGCGATTTGGTGCCAGTCAAGCTTGTGGGACGGTTAGGCCAGTAAGGAGTGTCCTGTAGGGACTTGCAGGGACAGGGACAGCAGTCAGTTTCCCTCTTCCAAAGCAGCATGGGAGGAAGGTTCTGACCCATTCCATCATGCCCACATTTGTGTGCGACTCCATTCATCCACAGGCCCTTGAAGGGACTATAGCAAACGCGGAAGCCTAGCACTGACCCTCTGTAAATGCGGCCTGCGGCATCACCCCACCCACCGTGCAGAAATCAGTTGCTAATCAGCCCCAGCATGTGGGCCTCCTTCAGCCAGCACTTTGCCCTGAGACCCAGCCAGGTGTTGGCATGCCCTGGCCTCCCCGACTGTCTACCCACAGGCCTCTGGGGACTCCAAGCTGTCCGAGGCCGCTTTACCCACACGCTACAGAAGTGTGCCCCTTCCAGGTCCTCCTGCTAAAGATGCCTCCTCTCTCTTTCCCTATATACTGTTGGGTGTGCCCTTCTCTGAATGCTTGCTTCCTCCCTGCTCACTGACCCTGGTGTTTCTCCCGCTCGGCTGGTCCAGACTGCGAGTGCTACGGCCACTCCAACCGCTGCAGCTACATTGACTTCCTGAACGTGGTGACCTGCGTCAGCTGCAAACACAACACTCGAGGCCAGCACTGTCAGCATTGCCGCCTGGGCTACTACCGGAACGGCTCCGCCGAGTTAGACGACGAGAATGTCTGCATCGGTGAGCCTCAGAGCCCCTGGGTAGCAAAGGCGCAGAGCAGGCCCCACCATGAGGCTTTCTCTATCTGGACATGTCTAGGGAACAGAAACCCTCTGATCAGCTACTGGTGACCCCCAGCTCTGTGTAGACAGTGGAATCGCAGGCACTAGTTAGGGGCCCAGGCTTGGTGTGAATTTGGTCCATTCCTAGTCCTCTCAGGGCTCACAGGAAGCTGGGCGATAGAGACGAACAACTTCTCTTCTCTGCTGTTGAAACTGTCCTTCAACACTTGAGAGCCAGCCTTATAAAGCTGTGCCTGCTCTCATGGGCACCCACTCTTTCTTCAGGGTCTGTTCCAGCACTGATTTTTCTGTAGACATCTCCTGTCACTCCTTGGACCTGGACAGGGGACGCACCCTAAAAGCCAAACACATAGCCCTCAACTAACACCCAGTGGCATAGAAGGACATTCAGGACTGCCCATCTCCCGGCCAGGTCTCCTGAGCTGCCAGATCTCAGCCAGCCAGCAGGACCACTGCCCATCCCCCACCTCCACCACCTGGCCAGCTCAGCTGCAAAGCTAGAGCTGTCACTCTGGATCATGGCTGAGGCCTTCAGATAATTCCATCAACTCTAAAGTGATCAAACAGAATTGTGTTGCCAGTGTCACACAGGGCCGGCTGCAGGGACAGGGCAGGGACAATGGATCTGATTAGAGGTGCACCTTCTTCCCCTCTTTCTGTGCCTCCATCTCAGGCCAAGCATTGGACTTCAAGGACTGGGGGCCAGGAACACTCACACTCACACACACAGACCTCCCCTCTCCCAAACCAGCTAGGGCAGGCGGGAGGGGTGGGGGAGGCAGGCAGAGGTAAGCCTCTGGCTGCTCTTCCTCCTCCTTCTGCCTCCAGCCTTGGGGGAGGGGATAACACACACACACCATACAGCCTCCTGGACAGACCCCTGTCATCTGCAACATTCTTAGCTTGGTATTGGAAAGAATCAGCCCCCTTCAGCGGTCCAAAGAGGAGAATGCGACTCCAGGCCTCACAGGGAGACTAGAGGAAGAGTGTTGGATGCCAGGAGAGGAAAGACTACAGAGAGCCTGGAGTTTTTTGTGGGGAGCATGGCCAGAGAGTGCAGAGAAACCCAGCTGAGAGGGATATAAAAAGGGGTATAAAGGCTGGGCCCGGAGCTGGGCCAGTTTGTAGATGCTGCTCCGATGCACCTGTTCCTCCTGTCCCCCCAGAATGTAACTGTAACCAGATCGGCTCCGTGCATGACCGGTGCAACGAGACCGGCTTCTGCGAGTGCCGGGAGGGCGCGGTGGGGCCCAAGTGCGACGATTGCCTTCCCACGCACTACTGGCGCCAAGGATGCTATCGTGAGTGGACTGCCCCCACCCCACCCCCGTCAAGGCCGAGCCTTCAAGCTAGGGGCGTGGTTCAGCCGGTGGGCGGGGCCTACGTGGGCCTGCCGCTGGCTGCGGTGAGAAGAACCTGGTGCGACCTCGGGCAGGGGTTCAAAGTGGGTGGGTGGGGCCTCAAGCGGGCATTGCCGGGTCTTCAGTGGGCAAAGTCCGTGACAAGTGGGAGCCAGCGCTGGCAGAGCGCTCCCGGTACCCAAAGCTCTAGAGGCAGACAGCAGATGCTCCTGGAGAGCCGCGCCACTGCCGGGGAGAGAGCGGGCAGAGTAGGGCCCAGGGCCCACCTGGCAGGGATGTTTCTCACGGTGTGCGTTCTAAGTAGCGCACCCCCGGGGGGTTCCAGCCAGCTCCTCACTGCAGAAGCTCAGTCCCTCCCGGCAGCTGCTTCACCTGTCCCCTCCGACCCGCAGCCAACGTATGCGACGACGACCAGCTGCTCTGCCTGAACGGCGGCACCTGCGTGCAGAACCAGCGCTGCACCTGCCCGCGCGGCTACACCGGCGTGCACTGCGAGCAGCCCCGCTGTGACCTCGCCGACGACAGCGGCCCGGACTGTGACCGCGCGCCAGGCACCGCCCCGCGCCTCGACACCCTGCTCGGATGCCTGCTGCTGCTCGGGCTGGCGGCCCGTTTGGGCTGCTGAGCCCGTTCTAGGGTCCGGGGCTTCCGGGCCCGGCAGCGACTCGGGTGCGGCCGAGACGCTCCAGGTGCTACTCGCAGAGTCCTCCCGCCCTCCCTGCTCCGCCCGCGCTCACCCGCCCTGCCCGGCGCTGCCCTCGCTCCTGCCTCCACAGGGGGCGCTGTGGAGCCCAGGCCCGGCAGACTGCAGTTTTCAGTTTTTTCTTTTTTATAACCTAACGTCCCTATCATTTTTTTTTCTCGTTTCCCAGTTTTCTTTCTTTGCTTTCTTCCTCTTCTTCTCGTCCTCTTTTTCCTCCTTTTCTCCCTTCCGTCCCTCCCCCTCCCTCTCCTTTCTTTTGCTGGCGGTGAGACAGGGACTGGGGAGAAACGCTGCTCATCCTAACACCCGCAGGTCCTGCCACCCCCACACACAGAACTCTTGTGCTCACCCCAGCGCCTGTTCCTGGCTGCCATGAGCAGCCAGCGGACCCGGAACTCCAGTTGCCTACAACTCTAGTCGCTGACTTGATTCTCTTTTGTATCTTTTTTTTTTTTTTTTTTTTTTTTTTTTTTGCACTCACCAGACCCTAGGCCCCCAAGGAGGCCTGGAGACGGAGGAACTCACTGTCTGGGGGAGGGGAAGGACAAAGTGCGGGGAGGGGTGGAAACCTTGTTTTCTAGAGAACTATTTTGTTTGTATCCACTGCCCCTTATGAGGAGGGACTCGGTTGGGAGTTGGTCACCGAGAGCGGCTGATGGTGTGCAAGCCCACAGTAAAGCGAGTTCACAGCTGCCTCTGCCTGTGTGCCTTCTGTGTTGGTAGACACTCCAAAGGTTTGGATAAAAAAAAGAAGCCCACAAAAAAAAAAAAAAAAAAGTTTTAAGAGAACAGTTCGCTGTTGGGCTCTTCCCCATCTGTCCTCTCCTTGTAACCTTCCTCCCATTACACATTGGGCCAGGCTTGTGGCCTCCACCTGGGAGGTGCTTCTCTGAGCAGAGGTGTCCCCCTTTCCTACAGCTCCCCTCAAGTTCAGAGTATCTGCTATGGAAGCCCAGGACGAGAACTCAGGGAGAACTCTTGAGGCTGTACTCCATGCTGGGGTAAATGTGATGGCTCTGGGGCCTCAGGTCCAGTGTGACACACAGCTCCCAGCTGCGGCCTGCCTGGCCACTGAGTCCCAGCGTGGGCTTACACCTGCTTTTAGTCACTTTGGTATGTGAGGACCCAACAGGTCACGGAAGCCTCCCCAGTGTGTGCAGCGCCTGGAAGAGGTCGGTTCCCCCACCCCCACCCCAAAGCTCACTTATCTCCAAGCCTTTCCTAGCTCCTTGTCCTGAGTGCCCACTGCCCCACCCAAGCCACCTCCTGTACTGCTACCTGCTAGCTGCCCTTTCTAGGCTGGGCTTACCCAGGCCTTTGCTCAAGTCTCTTTCTCCCACTTTCAGAACTTTGGGCCACAGCCTGATGGGGTCTTCACAAAGGTCTTCACAAATGTCCATGGGAAGCAAGCTGTGAGACCTGAAGTTTCTGTCTCAGGCAGAATTGCCAGTGCAGAAGTCCCTGGCCCTCCTGGCTTGACGCCAGACCCCAGTGTTGACTGTGTTCAGAAAGAAATCAAAACACCCAAGTCATCACACCAATCAGCATTGAAGCCTGGGACATCACCTCTCCCCAGAGCAGAGCCAGCCCCCACCTTCTACAGGGGAGCAGAGGTTGAGCTGATATGATTCCACCTTCCTGCAAATGACTGTAATGCAGGCATGTGAAGGAGGCTCCAGCAGCAGTTAGAACCACAGTGATCTAGGTCTCTGCTCGGGAGGCAGAAGGAGAGAGCACATGCACAGATTAGTGAAAGGTGAAGGTCTCAGGAAAACTGATCTGGAAAGAAGGGTGGGGGTGGAGGGGTGGGAAGGGCCCAGCTTTGGCCTGACCCATGAATTGGGGTGGGGCTGTGAAGCAGAATTGCTGTCATGGCAGGGCTCTTGTCTTGAGCAAGGGTTGCAGCCCAGAAAGCCTCTGGGTCTGGTAATGGACTATGGTAACAATGGGGCAGAGCCTCCAGCAAAGAGGCCCAGCACCAATGGCTCCTACACACACATATCTCTTTCTTTCTGTCACCTGGGAGTGTCCCAGGACACTGGAGGGCCTGGGAGGAGAGGAGGACCCACCCTGTCCTTCCTGACCTCTCAGCCGGCCTTGCTGTGTCAGCATCTCTGGGACCAGCCAGTCATCTCCAGAGCAGAGGGCTGTTGCAGTACGCTGTAAATCAGAGTGGCAGCCCCAGTCCCTGTGGACCACTCAGGCCCTGACCTCAGACGGAGGTCAGGGTGAAGGGAACGTTGCCAGTAGCCATTTGGGAAACTCTGACATCTTCCAGACCATGGAGCAAAGGAGAAAACAAGGTCATCCAAGCTGGAGTCACAGCTCAGCTTTGGGCTTTAGGTGTCTGGTTCCCCAAGGCAAAAGTGGGGGGGGGGGTACCCTTTGCCCAGCTGTGCTCACAGCAGCGCCCACCGGTACGGGTGTCAGGATGTTAGCCCTGTCCTTATCCAGGACCAGGTTTTCATCTTGACTCTGTGGGCTGCGCAGCTCTTAGTGGCAGAGGTGGGAAGCCCTAAGCACCAGGGTTCCCATGGTGATGGAGCCAGCTGTGGCCCTACCCCATGTGGTAACATTCACAGGTTTCTCCCCAGTGCCCGAGCCAAGGCAGAAATGCCCTAGTTTGACAGTTTGTGTTAGGAGGAATGGGTGGCTCGTTTTACAGAGGGACAAGTAGAGGCTGAGAAGGAGACTGAGACTTGCTTGAAATCGGGACTGTTAAGAGGTTGCTGGGGTTGCCTCTCCATTTCCGCAGGCCTGTGCATCCCCACAGGCTCTTTTTTACCCACCTCCCTCTTCTGCCCTGAGTGGGGACCCTGGGGGAGCCTGGCTTCATCCCGTTGACTGCTGAGAGCCAGGGGAATGCACCCCTACACAAAGCTGCCTTGGCCCTGCCCCCTAAATAAACAGGACTGCTGCGTTGGCAATCTTGCCTCCACCATGCTTCACAGTTATGAGGCATTTATGGGCGTCTGGGGAGCAGCTCACATCTCTCGAAGGTTTGGGAGAAATGGGGAGGAGCGGAATCCGGCTGGCCTCCCCAGAGTGAGCAAACTAGCCCATCCAAGCTCATCTTAGGTGGGAACTCTTAAAGGGATGGGCCAATAAGAAAAGCTTTGCCCATTTATTTTTGCTTTTGAAAGCACACGTTGCAATTTATAGGGAAGTTAGAAAGTATTAAAAGCTAACAAAACATTTGTATATTTTGAGACAAAATCTTGCTCTGCAGCCCAGGCTAACAGAAGATTCCTGATCCTCCTGCCTCCTCGGCCTCCTTTGTGCCAGGACAACAAATGTGTCGCTTCACCCAGCTAGTCATTTTGAAGTTAAAATTACCTACAAGTCTCCACCCAGAGCTAATAACTATCAATATTTTTGATAGACGTTTCTAGTATTTTCTGTTACAAGCACTCCTGTGGGAAGTTATCTTTCCTTCCAATGCCACAGGATGTTGGGATTACAAAGACATTCACTCTGTCCAGCTTTTGTTTGTGCTCTGGGGATCACAAGTCAGGTCTTCATGCTTTTGTGACAAGTGCCTTACCCACCGAGACTTTGTTTTTTTTGAAACAGGGTCTCTTGTTGAACCTGGGGCTCACTAATCAGCTGGTCAGGCTGTCCAGCAAGCTCCAGAACTCCACCCACCCATCTTTGCCTTCCTAGTGCTGTGTTTACAGGTGGGCACGTGGATACTTTCATGGCATTTCCTAACTGAGCCATCTCCACAAAAGAAAGGCTAGCACAGCCTTTCATTTTGCCCCTGGCCCCTTCCCTCTTCCCTCCCAGCCTCAGCTGTTGGCAGAGGGACTCCAGCTCCTAACAGGGAGTTGCTGTGTGCTTCTCTGTGAGGATGGGTCTGGTCAGGTTCCTGCTCCCACCCCCTCCCCGCCCCATGGTTGTTTCTGTTGGCAGAGGAGACCTTACTGCCCTGGAAGGCAGGCCGGAGGCAGGAGGCTGCAGGCTGCCAGGTGCTTTCCAACCTTAGCTGAACAAGGAGGTGACTCTTCGGATACAGCCCAGAGCTGAGATGGGCACTCTCCTTAGCTGACCAGTGCCTATATGGCTAGCCAAGATGTGGGGTTCTGCAAAGGCAGAGAAGACAGCAGGTCAGGGCAAGGCTGGGAGCTTGCCACTTGGATTTGAAGCTAGTCTTGACAGCTATACTTTGTGTGACTTTGAGCGACTCAGTCACTCTGTGTCTTGTCTTCTCGTCTATGAAAAGGGACACTGACAATAGCACTGGTCTCCCAGGGACATCTCTGAGTCAGTGAGTTCACACTGGTGGACATAAAGCCAGTCACCAGTGTCTACTGCTCCACCACTTGGTCCATCTCCATCCTGTCACCTCCATGCCTGCCATGCGATACAGTCTCATCCCTGCTCCCCTTCTCTCCCTCTTTTCTCTCATATGCCAGTGTGCTAGGCTCTCAGGCACAAAGCACAAGCATCCTTGGGTAATAAGGCCCACCCCTCCACCTGCCCTACTCCTTCCCATATGCAGGCAGCTGGCCAGCTTTCAGGCTACCCAGGACCAGAAAGACACTGCACGCCTCTGCCCACTGTGCCCAAGGATCCCCCTGCTCCTGGACTGCCATGTATGTAGCGGCCAGCCAGAATCCTCAGGGCAGAAACCCCTCTACTTACTTCTTCATGGCTGGCCTGAAACTCATAGCAAGCCTCCTTCCCCAGCCTTGAGTGCGGGGTTTACAGGCGTGGGGCTTGCTCCTTCTGTTCAGTCTCCTGCACATGTTGGGTAGATTGGGGCTTGGAACAAGACAGGGAAGGTAGGTTAGCAGGACTGGAGAGAAAGCTGTGGATGGGACAGTGCAGGGGGTGGGGGGGGGCAGGAAAAGGAAACCATAGGACAGGAGCTCCCAGTGCTCTTTCTGGAAGACATAGTCATGTGTCTATCCTGGGCTTCCCAAGTCCACAGAGGCCTTCTGGATACTGGCACGGCCTGTCCAGCCTCTGCTGACCCTCTGTTGCCCTGCCCCTTGTCCCTTCAAGAATTTGCTCAGCCCAAGAATCCCCAAAGAGGTATGGAGGGAAGGATATATAAGCCAGGCAGGGATAGCTCTTAGAGAGTCAGGTTCTAGGTCTCAGCTGAACCGGGTGATCTAGAACCTGGTGACAGTGGACAGGACTGGTCCAGGAACAGGTGACAGGGCTTTTCAAGAGTGGGCCAGGCTGATGTGTTGGAGATGCAGACTTACAGGCAACTTTGTCTAGGAAGTACCTTTGAGTCTCGCAGCCACTGTTGGTGGCTGGGATACCAGCCTCCAGAGTCCCTGTGAGTCTAGGGCAGGGACGAGATCACAGATGGAGGCCCACACCCACATGCCTACTTATCATCCCAGACAGAGAGTGGTGCACGCCTTTAGTCCCAGCACTTAGGAAGCAGGGGCAGGCGGGTCTCTGTGAGTTCAAGGCCAGTCTGATCTACGGAGTGAGTTCCAGGACAGCCAGGGCTAGTAGTGAGACCCTGTCTTGAATAAAATCTCCCACCCATCCATGAATTCAGAGCAGCCAGTCCATGTTGAGCAATTGAGAGCAGGTTTGCATTAAAGTCTTAGGACTGTGCCTGGGGCAGTGGTCTGAGTCCCTCTCATACTGATGCATGATCTAGAAGAGAGGCAGGCTCTACTGGGCATGTAGGAGCAAGAAGAGCTGAAGAAAGATGGGGGAGTGAAAGAATTGTACCCCTGCGGCCTTTCCCACTGCACCTCCACTTCTGCCCACACCCGACACCCAATTCTACTTGCTCATTCCCTGAGCTCAGTTCTATAAAGCTCCAGCAGGAGAGCAGGGAAGTTTGGAGTGCTTGAGCCTAGATCTCGCCTTGAAAGCATTCTTCTCTAGGAAGAGGCGTGGCGGAGCTCTAAGGAGAAAAAGTGGGTTCCAGCCTCTGGACTACTGGGGGCCCTGGACCAGCATGGTCAGAGGAGTCTTTAATAGAATACTGACAGCCATGAACTCTTACCCAACATGGGTCATTTTTCTTAAGCCTGTACAGTAACACTCAAAAAGTATTGTTAGGGTGTGGGAAGGGTGATGGGAGGGTGGGCACTGGCCCAGGCCACGGGGGCAGGAAGAACATTGTCCATATTGCATGATAAGCAACCAGCATTGACAGTCACCAGCTGAACACTTCAAAAGAGCTGGCAGAGAGCAGGATAGGTTCTCAACAAACATCTTAAGGGATGAGTGTGCCCGTCACCCTGCTACAGTCTCCGCATACCTCGCACTTGTGCCAAAAGGTCATCGATAGGCCATAAATGAGCCCAGTTACTACAAGTCACTAAGGGTCAGGAGATGGCTCGGCAGGTAAAGGCAATTGCTGCCAAGCCTGTCTTCCTCAGTTCCATCTCCAGAGCCACACTGTCGGAGCAGAGAAACAACCCCTGCAAACTGTCCTGTTCTCCACAGGTAGCGAGTACGGTGGCATGCATGTGTGCGCACACACAAAATAACTAAAATGCAATTTAAGGGCTGGAGAAATGGTTCAGTAGTTAAGAGCAGTTCTTGCAGAGAACCCAGTTTCCGTTCCTAGAACCCACGCAGCAGCTCACAACCACTTAAAACTCCAACTCCAAGGGATTCAAGCCTCTAGGAGCATATACACATGTACATACCCAATGCCCCCACCCCCATATTCACATAATTAAGAGCAAAATGTTAAATTTTCAAATGGAAAAAGTCTTTCCAGCTTTTCTATATTAAATGACATTAAGAGCAAATCCTTCACTCGGCAGTGGTGGTGCATGCCTTTAATCTGAGTGGCTCTACAGAGGGCCAGCCTGGTCTACAGAGAGAGTTCTATGGCTATAGAGAAACCCTGTCTCAAAAAACAAAACAAACAAACAAACAAACAAACAAACAAAAAATAAAGGTAGTGTTGGGGCGGGGGGGTCGGCAAATCCTATCTAACCAAAGGCAGGAGTGACGGGCAGAAAGCAATGCACTGGAAATGGACAGGATTTACAATTCACACTGGAAACATATCACTTCTCTAAGCACAGAGAAAAAAAGAGCCCAGGAGGAAAATGTGCAGAGCATGTGAGCCCCAACCTCCAGAAAAGGGGGTATCCACTCTCAGCAGGTCCTGCAGGCCTTGGGAGGGGCACCGGGAGAGACAGAGCTTCCTCCAGTGTGCTGCCATCCACAAGGCTCTGGGCAGAGCCCCTGCGGACAGTGGGACTGCCGGACTGCATCCCCTAGACCAGCGCTGTTCCAACCTCTACTCCCAAACTCCTCACTGTAGAAAGTTTTACATGGCCACCAGTATACACAAACAAAAAACCTATCTGGCTGGTGAGGCGGCTCAGGGGGTAAAGGTACTTGCTGCCAAACCCGATGACCAGAGTTTGATCCCTGTAACCCACATGGTGAAAGGAGACTTGCTACACATGACACACATTGTACACACACATGTAATAAACACTTTAAAGAGGGACTGGTTAGATAACTGGCGGGTGCTTTTCATTTTCATTATAAAGGGCCAGAGAGATGGGTCTGCAGGTAAGAGCCCTCACTGCTCTTGCAGGGGACCTGCAAGGGATCCTGCACCCATGACCGAAAGCTCACAAACTGCCTGGAACTCAAGGTCCAGGCTTATCTGTGCCCTCACCTGCACATGCTTATCTCCCTAATGCACACAATTTAAAGGTATAAAAAAAAGTAAAAATAAATGCAATTGACTTTTACTGTTAAAAAGTAAAAAGGATAATTAGCCAAATGTCATGGGATGCCTTTAATCCCAGCACTCAGAAGGCAGAGGCAGGTGGATCTCTGAGTTCAGCCTGGCATATGGAGTTCCAGGCCATCTAGGGCTACATAGTGAGATCCTGTCTCAAAAAAAGGAAGAAGCCAGGCCCAGTGGTGCACGTCTGTAATTTTAGCACTCAGGGTGGCAGAGGCAGTATGATATCTCTGAGTTCAAGGCCAGCCTGGTCTACAAAGCAAGTCCAGGACATCCAAGGCTACACAGGGAAACCATATCTCAAAGGGGGAAAAAAAAAGGGGTAGGGTGGGGGGATCTCTGGTGATGTGGACTGCTTGCCTAGCATGTGCCAGGTCCAGGGTTCAACCCCCAGCACTGGGGGGTTGGGAGTAATGGGGGAAGATGTACTATCTAAAACAGGTGCACACAGCTTTGGAGGTGGTAGAAACCTGTCTCCATGGTTTTATACATATGTCCAAGCCCAGAGTGTCCAAAGCCAAGAGCAAACCCTCAGGAAAATCAAGGGTTTTGACGATGATGTTGGCTGCTTGCAATTAGGCCACTTTAGTTTCCTCCCTAGGCTCTGCTGCACTACCCTAGTGAACCTCGCATCTAAGCAGAAACAAGTGTTTTTTGGAGAGCCACATCTAAGGAGCTCAGAGATGATGTACTGACCCCTATGGGACCCTTATTCCTGCTGCCTCCACAGGAGCTAAACTCCAGTGCTGGCTGTGCCACGGGAACACCCAAGAGCTGCGCTCCAAATCCATTACATCAGAAATTCTGGGGCGGCCAGAAGCAGCAGTTTTTTAAAAGGCCCATGCTGACTCCCAGGCTGAAGGCTCCTGCTTTAACTATCTGTAGTAGAAAATGGCACCCGTGTTCCTGGCGACCATGGTTTCAGATGCCGTTGGAGAACATCACTCACATCTCTTGCTGTGGTGCCTTCTGCATAGCAGAAGGGGATGATAACTCAGGTCACTGGTGGGCAGAAACCATCTCCGTGGTGCTCACAACATTGTAAATTCTAAGTTCAAGCTAAACCTTGTTGCTCCCTGAATTACTTATTCCTTAATGGTGAAACCCAGGAAGTGGGGTGATTACATGCAACTGTGGTCTGGTCCAGGGAGGGATGCCTGGTCACTTCAATCTCTGATATACCTACCATGCTAACAAATTCCACAGATGAAGTGACCATGGCACAGCACTCATCCCATTGGGCAAATTTATTAAACTCCCTTGTTTCCTGTGACCCGAGTGCACCCTGGGTATAGTGACATGCAGAAAGCATCATTCTGTAAGCCACTGTGTGTTCTGAGTATCTGTAACCACTGGCAATTCCCTGGCTTGAACATGGATACCCGGTGCGTTTCCAGGAGTGCCTGTCCCGAGTCACTATACCCAGGTAGCTCCTGGCTACCCTTCTCGCCCCAGCCCAATAGCGAATTTGCTATAATCTGCAGGATGTCCATGTGGCAAGGGGGAAGCTCACAACCTTACCCAGGAAATTCAAAAGGGACCTGGGAATGAGGAGAGTGGGAATAGAAACATGGAGCTGGCAAAGCGTCATCTGCAGCTCCTTCAGCGTTAATCCAGCAATGAGTAATTCTTTAACATGGATCCATTTTCTTGGTTTTAATTCTGCCATTTTCTCTTAAATTTTAGATTTTAACAAAGATAACAGGTTTATTATTTGCCAAAATCCAGTTATGAATCCAGAGCATACAAAACACAAAGCTACAGAAAGATTCCCAAAATGCACATGTAATTTTAGAAAATAGTTTAGTACACTCTTGTTATAAAACACATTTACAGGAGGACATTCACATGTTCTTGTTCCAATTTGCTTATGATAATTCACAAAAACATAACTGAACAAATTGTATGATAAACCAAAGAGAAGCAAAATAAGACAGGTATAACACATTCACCTTGAAATAACATTTTGAAAGTAGTCACGGCACCTTCTTTTAACCAAAGCAAGGACAAAGCAAACTTTTCGCCTGGCCAGCATTAACTGCTCCTGATGGTGCTTTCAGGAAAAGACACCCGAGATGCAAACATGTCAAGCACTTTCCGCAAATACCTTTACCAACTGGAGGAAGGAAGGTTTCAGATCTGAGAGACACTTCTAAGGCAAGTCTTGCTCGATGGAAAGGATACCCTGGCCCCTGGCCAGAATCTAGACCCAGCAGCCTCTAACTCTCAAAGTAAACACAGTGTACTGTCCTGCTAATCTCATATGCTCTGATGTGGTTAGCAGTGAGCCAGCAGATGAACAGAGTCCTATGACACACTCACTGATGGTGGTCAACTACATGTTTTGGAAAAGCTTCTTTCAAAAAAAACTTGTTTCTTAATCTATGTGGTAATGTGAGCAGAGCTCGAAATGTCCCGGCTATTGCCGTTTTGTTATGCCTCCTCAGAAGCAGACTTTTCGCCTTAAATCACAAGTCCCTGCTAAACTGAGCACTTCCCAAAGACACCAAGAAAGAAAATTTCAAGTGGACAGTGAGGTTTTCTTTCAATGGCTTACTGAACCCTTGCCCTAGCCAGAGCAGGATTTACTTCCCACCTGGCTGGAAACAGGCAGGAGGTTAAAGCCTATGCCCTCGCTTCACAAGTGTTTACAGACAGTAGAGTTCTGTGCACCAGCAGAAAGACACAGATTAGGAGACTGTGTTGAAACTTGGCAAAATGCACACTGTTTTTTCAAAGCTCTTAACAAATAAAACCTGCTTCAGCAGAATTTCTAACACAAACCCTTTTAAGAATAGATGACAAAAATAAAAATAAAAATTCCAAAGAGTGAACATTAATTTTCAGGGAGGTCTTCCTGCCCCAACTGTATGGACACCAGGACCCCACATTCACACACTCTTCTCCATGGAGGGTTGGAGACCAGGAAGGCAGCACTCCTGTCCTGGTTTCTAGTCCTCCCCTGCTTTTCTCTCACAAACACACACACTGTCTGAGGGAGGCCACAGTCCCCAGGGACTCAACACAGCATTTCATTTGCTATCCTCCCATGGAATCCCTTGAAATGCATCCACTTTTTAAATTTCCCTGGCAATCCTCAAGCCTTCACAAGCAACCTAAAGTGACAGGCCAGGCCAGGCCAGCACAAACCCTTCATTTGGTAACTATGTCCACAACTCACAAGTTACACCAACCTCACAAAACACTGCAAACATATATATGAATGGCAGCTCAAGAATTGTTCTTCCATTTTGAGAAGGGAAAGATATTTAGCCAGAAAACTAAGTCATATACACTAACATGGGTAAATGAACTTGTCACAGTAATACCTTGTGTCAAGCTGCCTTGCCCACCAGCTCAACAGCTCCCAACATGGTGCCTTCTGAAGGCCCAGGAGACCCCAGCTTGAGACAGTGGCCACTGGTACCAATTCCCAGTACTAAGGCTGTTAAAGAAACTTCTACCACACAATGGTTGAAAGGACTTGTTCTCTCTCTCTTTAAATATGAAGTCTGTTCTGTTGACCACTAATGTTTTTGGGCATAGAAAGGAAATGTGGTCTACCCATTTACATTTTAAAAGGATTTCATATTTGCTATACAGATTCACAGTTTAACCTTTAGAGCCCCCACTCTGATCTGACCTTTTCTACAGAACAAAAGCTCCCAACATTTTGAATTTCTGACTCCAAGAACATCACAGGCATTCAAATGCCCTCTCCAAGTATCTACAACTGGCAAAAAGTACTGAGGAAGACCAACAGTCCAAGGGTTAGCAGGTATGTCCACTCTTTAACACAGACTCTTCAAGGTAAACAAAAACAAAACCCAGCTATTGTATGCTGTTCCTAGCAGGCCTGTGGATGACAGTCTCATCCTCGGGCACTACTAGAGAAAGCGTCTCTTCTTGGCACTGCTGTCACCCTGCTCCGGGTCCCTCCTGTCCCAGTTAGCATTTCTCAGCATGTGCTGAGTCACAGAGCCATGCCTTTCCTCTTCACTGAAAGCTCTAGGTGCTCTTCTATGCCTGAGCTCAGCATCTGGGTGACTAAAATTCCTCTTACTTGTGGAAGCAGCAGCAAGGTGAGCAGGTGGTGACTGAGCCTGCATAGGAGACCTGTGGCTGCCCAGAGGAGCAACAATGGCAGTGGACGGTGGTACAACAAAACTTAGGTCCTGGAAAATCACAGGAAAGCCAGACTGTCCCAGGAGATGGACTAGCCCAGGGAGCTGGGAGCTCACAGGCTGTGCATCCTTCAGGAATGTTCCCTTGGCTTCAGCATCCAATCTCCTAAATAGTCGTGGATCTCGAAGTCGTTCTTGGAAAGGTGGCCTTTCAGATTCCTTTGAAGTAATAGCATCAGAAGGTGTGTGGTACAGAGAAGCAGCAAAAGATGTCGTGGTAAGTCCACTGTCTAGCCTGCCACTGGGCAAGCCACCCTGAGGTCTGGGTGCCTCTGGGGCAGTGGCTGGGGGATGGGTTACACTCCTCTGTAGCACAGGCTTCAGTTTCAGAATCTTCATTGCATCACGTTTATAGTTTGGGCCACAGGTCTTAATAATGGCCCCACGCTTCTGAGCATCCTGAATGAGTTCATACCAATGTTCGTTCTCCTGCAACAAAGGAGAGAAGTAATCACACCCTACAGAGACACTCATGAAGCATGGGGGCCCAACTTCCAGACGAATACACTCTTAAACACTCACTACTCAGAAGACAAGGTCAGAGAAGTTCAAACACACAGCGATAATGGAACATTACTAAAGCTAGGGCTGATGACAGCTGTTAAGGAAACTCCACTTGAATCACTGCCATCCTTGCAACACAGTAAGATGCCACCCTGCAGATCTGCACTAGCTGTTCCTAACTCTGCCAAGCCGTTTCAATTTGTGTTAATTAAAACTCACCCTGCTGCTGCACCAATCGTAAGTGCACCGTGACTGCATTGCTGCAGCAAGCATGTAATTTCCCACTGCTTCACAAGGCTCCTCTGCACCCTGCTCATCTACACCGCCACCTGCCCCTAGCCATGGCTGACATTTTTAACAGTTAAGACTTGATTTTAGAAGGCAAGTTTCTGACCACAGCATTTACTGGCTTACCAAAGGTCTCCCAAGCCCCAAAGGACTAACACATTTTAATCTATTGAGGGAGAATAACAAAGATATTCTCCCAATTTCTGTCATTTAAATTTTTAAAAATTTGTGTATGGGTTTGACTACATGTATGTACATGCATCACTTGTATGCCTGATATGCACAGAGACCTGATGTCAGATCCTCTGGAACTGAAGTTACAGGAGGTTGTGAGCTAAACCTGAGTGGCAGGAACCAAACTTAGGTCCTCTATAAGAGCAGCCAATGCTTAATCTTAACCCCTGAGCACCTCTCCAGACCCTAAATCATTCTATTATTTTACTCTTCTCTTGCTTATGTTGTGCACATGCTGCTGGGGATGGACTTACACCTTAAGTCCTTACACCTGCTGGGCATGTGTTATACCACTGAGCTGTCTCTAGCCCACCATTAAGGGTTCATCATATATTTCTGTGTCCTGTATGTTTGTTTGTATTAAGTCAGTGCAGGTGCCTACAGAGGCCCAAAGAGGGCACTAGAATGCCTGGAGCTGGCCATCCAAAATGGGTGCTGAGAATCAAAATCCCTGTCCTCTAGAAAGACAGCAAATGTTTTTAGCCACTGAGCCATGTCTCCAGCCCCCAAGACTTCATTTTAAAATGTCAATATTTTTAATGTTAGAAACAATCTTTTAATATTCATGATAAAATTTTGTTTTTCCTTATCAACTTAAAAAGGGACATTAAACAATGGTATATGGCTTTTACATATACATATAAAGGGTACAAAAACAACACAAGCCGAAGACCAAAGATCTAGTTAAGATTTAGGTAGGAGACATATCTGAATGCTCTTGGCTACTATTAACAAAAGAGGGAAGAAAAACAATCTGAGCTGGCTCCTCTCCTCAGATAACCACCACTTTTAAAAGCACCAAAAAGTTACTACGCCCGCATGAGAGCGCAGGAGTTAAAGAATAACGCTCACAATCAAAACTTCGGAGGCACCGATACATTGTAACCCTAGATGAGCTGAGCAGCAAGCACATACTACCCAGTTGTCTGCCACTGGCTTCACTCACACTGTCCACACTAAAAAGTAGAGTGTTATGTTTCAAGAACCCTTCAAGCAGAACGACTCTACAGCAGACCTTGTGACCCAACCCACATGCCCAAAAAAAGGCAGTTGCAAGTCCCCTGCCCTCTCTTTGAAGAAGCTGCTCACACATCCACAACCCTGTTTGCTAAGCTCTGTCCCAGCACTTTGTATGTGGATTTACTGACGCACACCAGGATTTAGATAGGTCATACAAACCTGAGCTTTGAGCTGAGAAAGATGGTTTGTGTGTACATAAAAGCTCACAGCCAAGTTGCGGAAAGACCTAACAACCTTTATTTTTTAACCAAGAAATGGTTTCCATTTTGATGGAGAAAAAAAACAAACAAACAAACAAAAAAAAAAAAAAAACAACCAAAACCCCACAAACCTGTAACAGAAAACAATGGATAAATTTGTAATCCCCTGTAGCACCCACAGAGTGTACCTACCATCAGAGTCCTCAAATGTCCAAGGATAAAGAGGCTGTACTTGGCTCGTGTAATGGTGACATTCAATCTCTGCAAACTTGCCAGGAATCTATGCAACAACAAGAAAGTTACTTCTGTCTGCTTCCAGGATGTGCCTATCCCTGGCCCAGATGCTGGGGGTTAAATATACACATGGCTTTTTACATGGGTATTGGATAGTCACTCTCAAGTCCTTATGCTTGTATGGTAAGCATTTTACTAATGAGCCTTCTGCCTATTAAACTTGTTTAAGCCAGTGGTTCTCAACCTTCCTAATGTTGCAACCCATTAGTAGTTTCTCATGTTGTGATGACCCCCAAACATAAAATTATTTTTGTTGTTATTTAATAACTGTAATTTTGCTACTGTTATGAATTGTAATATAAATGAACTGACATGATGGACATTTGATATCCCTGTTGAAAAGGTCATCCAACAACCCCAGGAGTCACGACCCACAGGTGGAGAACGACTGTTTTAAAATGGAAGGCACTGAATCAACTATTTATTTGATAGATAAGGCTTTCTAAGAGTAGTGTCTGTGGATCTGGATGACAAGAGGATTCTCAGCAAGCGACAAGGCAATGTGAGCTACTTACCCAATTGAGCCTTGTACAGAACTCGCCCTTACACAGGTAACGATGATACAGTCTTTCTGCCGGCCCTGGAAGGCATCCACCGTATCCACTTCTGCAGGTCTATTTATAAAAGGCAGAGGTTTACTAAAAATGTAGAATTATGAAATTCATGTACGCAGCAGTATTTAAAACTCTTCACTGTGAAGCTGGGTGGTGGCGCACACCTTTAATCCCAGCACTCAGGAGGTAGAGGCAGGTGGAGCTCTTTGACCTTGAGGCTAGACTGGTCTCCTGAGGTTCCAGGACAGCCAGTGTTACAGAGAAACCCTGTCTTGAAAACCCAAAAAAAAAAAAAAAAAAAAAAGGTTCATTATATAGTCCAGATGGGACAGTCCTTCCAAATAACATTCTGAGGTCAGCAGGTCAGCACAACATCCTTTTTCCATTTTCGTCATAGAATTTTCTGAAACACAATTCTTAGTGTTTATCAAGTTTGTAAGAAACCATCTTCTCCCGAGGCTGTCCATATTTATATATATGTTTCCTTAGGCCTTTTGGATTCTTCTATGATTTCATCAGCTTGACTCATGGCAGAGAACGCGCCATTCTTCTTTGGGAAGCTTTGTCAAGGAGACTGAATTTTGTTTTCACACCACTTGAGGTTGCTTCCACACACATGCCTGAGCATGTATGTCTGTGCGCCACAAACATGCAGAGGCCAGAAAAGGGCTTTGGGTTCCAAGAACTGGAGTTACAGACAGTTGTGAATTACCATGTGGGTGCTGGGAATTGAACCCAAGTCTTCTGGGAGAGCTGCAAGGGCTCCTAACCACTAAACCATCTCCCCAGGCCCTGGAACCGAGTCTTCTTATCCACACACTTCTTTCCATGTTCTGGCTTTTCTTTTTCTCATAGCACGCTTCGAAGCTTTCAGTGGATGCATCGTATACTACTTTGTTGGTTTTATTTACTCCTACGTACTTTATTATTTTTGGTGCCATTATAAATAGAATGTTTTTACTTCCTGAGCAGACAACTCACTGACAACAGTTTTTAATATATTGATCTTCTATTCTACGAGTCTCTTAAACTTGTTTGTTAACCATAAGGGTTTCTTTGTGTAGCTTCATTAGTGAACCTATAAATATAACCATGCTGAATTATTTATAAACCTACACAAGAAAAACTCTTCCTTTGGCTAGACCCTCTACTGCAATGGACAGCAGAAGTATTAAGAACAAACATCCTTCATGGGTCTACGGAAAAAGACTATTGAACCATCATGGAGCAATGCTAGCTAGCGCTTTCTACAGATACCTTTTAATCAAGCTATAGAATTTTCTCTGTGCTCTTAATAGTGTTTCCAACTGTGAAAGATGATAGGTCTTGTTGAGTTCCTTTTCTGTCATCTGTTGGCTATGGCCTGTGGGTCATCTTCTCAATCTGTTTGTTCTTTGAGACACAGTCTCCAATCGTAACTCAGGTTGGCCTTAAGCTCATGATTACCCTGCCTTGCCTTCTTAAGTATGGAAGTTCCAGCTGCCATATCCTGCTTCCTTCTCTTATTCCATTGATCTGCTGAGCCAACACTGTACTCTGGGATAAATTTCACTTGGTTTTCAATTCCCTTTAATGTGCACAGAATTCAGTCTGCCACTGCTAATTAGCATCCTCACATCTGTAATCATGAGTAGTTATCAGCCCTGTGGCTCTTCTAACACCTCCTCTGGCTTGGTGTCATAAAATGAATTACAGTGATCATGGAGCTGACAGCATGGTTTATCACATAAGGTAGCTTGCCACCAAGCCCGATGTCCTGAGTTCTCTGAGCACATGCACACTGTGGTGTGCTTGGCTTACACAAGTTTAAAAAAGAAAATGTTCTCATGCTTTTGTAAAGTCCCAAGTATTACTGGGTTTTCTGTTGCTGTTTTCAGATAGGCTATTTTCTATGTAGCCCAGGCCGGTCTGAAACTCTAGCTCCTCCTGCTTCGAGTCCCGAGTGCAAGGATTACAGGTGCACAGCTGGTTCATTAATAGTTGGGGGAGCTCAGCAGTCAGCTGTAACCCATCTCTCATAATTGAGGGGTTTAGGTTAGTACCTCTATGTGCTGTATATATAGTTTCTTCAAATGTTTATTTTTCCTAAGGTCAGTTTTGTATGCTTCTAGATTAAGAAACTTAAAATGTTATTTTGGTATTTTAACATTTTTGTGTGTGTCTCTGATAACAGTGCATGTGCGCACATGAGCAAAGGCCACAAGAGGGAGCCTTTGCTCCCTCTATCACTGCCTTCTATCACTGCTTAGTCTTTGAGACAGCCTTTCCCTGAACCTGGGGCACATGCTTTCTAGACAGGCTAGAAACCAGCAAACCCCAGCAAACCTGTCTCTGCCTGCTTCTGAGCTGAGGTTACAGGAAAGTGTACTGGACTCTCAGATTATTGTCTAAGTGCTAGGATCTGAACTCTGATCCTCATGATTGCATACCAAGTGCTAGTAGCCACTGAGCCCTCTCTTCACACTGTTTTCTTTGTTGAGACAGGTCTCATGCAGCCCAGGTTAGCCTTGAACTCACTATGTAGCAGATTATGATGACTAGTGTTAATAATCAGGTTGGTAAAAGTTATGATAGCCTAAGAGAGGGGCTGAGGGCATGTCTTCGGGGAATTATCTATTGATGGTGTTAGTTGAGTTGGAAAGACCCACCCAGTGTGGGTGACACCATTCTCTGGGCAGGAGATCCCGGACTGTGTAAGAGCGCAGAAATCTTGCTCATCGTTAACATGCATGCATTCACTGCTCTTCTTCTTCTGATGGGATGCTTCAGGGTCTTGCTGCTTTGATTCCCCCATCATGATGGGCTGTAATAAACTGTGAGGTGAAATAAGCCCTTTAATGCTTTTGTCACAGTATTTTGTCACAGTAATGGGAAAAGAAACTATGATACCAAGGATGACCCTGCCTGGTCATCCTGCCTCCACCTTCCCAAGTGCTGGAATTACATGTTTCTTAACACACACCTGACAGTGACTTCCAGATTTTAATCTTTGACTTTATTGTAGAGGTTAGGAGATAAAAACACAATCTTAGCAGGGCCTGGTGGCACTGTAATTCCAAGTACAGAGGGAGCTGAGGCAGGAGGATACCAAGTTCAATGACAACCTGTGAAACTTACTGACATGTTTACGAAAATAATAAAACGATTGGGTAATAAAGATGCCTACAGCATTTGTCTAATGTACAAGACTGCCCTGACTTACCCCTGGTACTGTTAAGGAAAAAAACTAATTCAACCTAAACAACAGAAATACATGTAAAAATACATCACCCTTTTGTATCAAATTCTTTCTCCAAATCCTTCTGGATCATCATCTTCTGAGCCTTGTAATGGGTTATTATGCCAATATTTCGGAAGGAAATATCCTTTCTTTTCTCTTTAATAAGTTTAATTATTTCCATCACCAACTTTATTTCTTGAACATTTATATATGAGCTAAATAAGATGGAAAAAGAAGACAATGTATCAAATCTCATAGCAGTTCTATTTAGTTTTCCATTACAGTAAAGAGCACATAAATAGGTGTTTTCCTCTCTAGTCAGGCAGCAGTGTCAAGAAGATATAATAGGGATTATTCATATACATGAATATGTTGCAGGATATCTGATCCCATTTTGAACCCCCGAAACTGTGAATTGTAAAACCCTGTTTTTTGTTTGGTGAGGTTGAACCCTATCACACAGCTTTAATCCAAACTTTGTTTACTGTAAACGGGTGACTATGGTGAGGTTTAGCCATCCCTATCACACACTTTTAATCCAAGAGCTTTCTGTACACAGGATTTAATAAGTTAACCCTAGGTCAAGAGTTGGAACAAGAAACCAGATGACAGGGATTAAAGAGAAGGAGGGACTTTGAGTTGAGGGTATTTAAGACAGCATGGAGAAGTAGAACAGCTTTGGCTCAGCCCTTTAGCTTTAGCTCTTCAGCTCTCCAGCTTTTTGAGCTTTGATCTAGCGAGTCTCTGGCCTTTGGTTTTTTGGGCTTTTCCTCCTGGGCTGTCACCTGAGCTAGTGACAGCCTTTTGGGCCTTTTCCATCCAGATGTGAGCTGAGAAGGAAGGTCAGCTGGGTGCTTTCTCTGCTTTTCTCAGCCAGCAGGTTTTCACCCCAGCATCTGGCTCCTGGGTCTTATTGGTAAAATAGAATAGTTGGGATTTTCATTCATTTATAACATGAGTAACTACAAACAACTGTCCAATCCAGGAAGTGATTGTAAAAAAAGGGAGTTTGAACCAATGAACCACACACCTAAATCGATAACACCCAAACAGCTAAACACAAACAACATGGCCCAGCAGTGCTGAACAGCATAAAAGCCATCTCATCCTGCCAATGTCCTCCTTGCTGGCTCTATATCCTATACTCCGAAGCCCAAACAAACTCCAAGTACCTGTGTCCTGTCATTCTCAAACTAGATTCAACCCACATCAACCTTGTTCTCCTGAGTCTTAAATATCCAGTAACTACTGACATGCCATCAGCCACTCTAAACTGAGGTTCACTCCCTCTCCTAGCCCTTGGTTATTCCTCAGGTTAAGATTCCATTAAGGGGGCTGGAGAGATGGCTCAGAGGTTAAGAGCACTGGTTGCTCTTCCAGAGGTCCTGAGTTCAATTCCCGGCAACCACATGGTGGCTCACAACCATCTACAATGAGATTTGGTACCCTCTTCTGGCTTGCACACATACATTCAGGCAGAATACTGTATACATAATAAATAAAGAAATCTTTAAAAAAAAAAAAAAAGATTCCATTAAGGTTCCTTGTCTTCTGGTCCTGTAATGTACCTGGGGCTCAGCTCTTCATCCTCTGCTCTACTTCTGAAGATGCCACATGAACCTTTCAATTGCAATCCCTATGGCATTGCAATCCTACAATAAACTCTGTATTTTTCACTCCTTCAAGGAATGTTTGCCCCATTTCCTCTTCTGATCTTAGAATCTGTTTGTTTGGTTTTTTTCTTTATTCGTATTTCCCCACATTCTCATGAACATTACCTCCAGACTGTTAACTCCTCTATTCAGAGTAATCCTTGGCTCCGCTGATATATTTTCTACCTGGCAATATACTAAAACCCCTACGTTTGCTGTCATTTCATAGGTACCTAACATATTCCCTCACAACTCAAAATCTTTAAAAAACGGTCCTACTAGGCTTCTGTCTACTCCGTTAACACCCATTCATTCAGCTGGATCTTTTCACTGCACTTAACCTACACCTGGAATAGTCACTCATCTCAATGACTAGATTATTAATGCCTGCTTTCCAATGAGACCATAATCATCTTACCATGGGGTCTCGAACTGCTATGACCTAGTATGCAGAAAAGGGGAAGCTATCAATGCAAACAGTGAAAATGACAGTGCCCTGGTACTGGAGAGACTGGAGAATAAAGAAAAAAACATACTCATTATCCCGTTGTTCTGAACCATCTCCAACATCAAACACAAGGTAGGGCTGAAATGGCCAATCTGATGAACATCGAATGGATTCAGTCAATCTATAGAAAAGCAACCATATTCAGAAAATATGCTCTAAAACACTCATTTTATGATTATCTTCTGTTTTTCAGAACCAGGAGAAAGTTAAGGGATTAAGAAGTCTTCTTTTACAGATGTATAGCAGTGAAAATTTTAAACTGATTTCATTTCCATTCTAGTACCAAGGAAGATGATCTACACAACTATAACTCAAGAATAGCTCATAACATAGTACAGAAGATATACATAAAGGGCTAAGGAAACATGGTGCAGCCTCCAGGGAAAGCAAATGCACAAACATGGCTAAAAGCCTGGCTTTAATCCCCAGAACCACCAATACAAAGAAAGCCAAGAAGTTACCAATGACTGCACTTGTCTCTTTTTTCCTTTCCTTTCCCCACCCCCCCCCCCCCCTTTTTTTTCCTTTTTCTAGAGAGCTTTCTCTGTAGTCCTGGATGGCTGTCCTGGAACTCACTTTGTAGACCAGCCTGGCTTCAAACTGATATTCACCTGCCTCTGTCTTCCAAGTGCTAGGATTAAAAGCCTATGCCACCACTGCCCTGAACCCTCCTTTTTCAATTTATCTGCATTTGATATAGTCAATATAGCACTTATAATTAGAGAAATACCATTTTAAGTTGACGATGTAAGGTAATTCCCCTACCCTTTACCCCAAAAGGGTCTTTTCCTGTAGCCTTGGCTGGGCTCTTAACTCTTAATCTTCTTGCTTCTGCATCCAAAGTAACAGGGTCACCTGCATCAGCTAACACAGCTAGCATGATTCATGCTTTTTATGCTAAGGCTTTTTCCATAAGAAGCTAAAACTTCAAGAAGGACAAGTTTACAAGCAATCAAGGACACCCACCTATTTGTTTTCAAGTTTTTGTTATAAACATAATTAGAAGGGAAGAGACATATGTCTGGATGCATCCTGTACTGAATGGTGAGCTGTAAAATGGGCAGCCTGCTGATCATGCTTTGCTCCACATTCTCCTCTAGGAGCTTGCAGAACCGTGCCATCATTGACTGGTCATAGCCATACTCCTGTGCTTTCTGAAAAGAAAAGAGTAATTCTTTAGAGTTTGTATGGAGTGTGAGGGGGGAAAATGGGGCAGGTGTGGCTCATGCCTTTAGTTCCAGCACTTGGCAGAGAGAGGCAGTTCTCAGTTTAGGGCCAGCCTGGTCTACAGAATGAGTTCCAGGACAGCCAGAACTACACAGAGAACCTTGTCTCAAAGAACAGAAACAACAAAGCGGTTTTATTTTTTCTCCTTAACATGTCCCACTACTATAAAAACTGATACTCCAGTACAAATGTGTCAAAGTTGAGATGGTGTAAGAGCATCAACAATCAGATTTAGGGAAAGGTATTTACGGATGATCCTCAGAGAGCTGTGACCTTTGACTCTGAGATGTTCTCTCTTTAGAATATCCAAAGTGCTATGGAAGAGGTGAGGGTGTGAATGACCACACACAAAGCTGTTCTGATAGGAACAAGGGACTACCTGAATGAAGGAGTCACAATAAAAGAGGAAAAGTAACTTAACACAGATTTTAACAAATCATTTACCCTTACAACCTCACAAACAAAAGCGTTATGTGTCATTATGAAGGAGCCATTGCAGAGTGATTTCTTCACTGAAATTTTGGAGTATGTGCTTTATCTGGCACTAAGATACATAAGATCACAGTTAAATTGATTTTGTCAGCCAAATCATGGGTTATAACCTCAGCATGAAAAGCAATGACCCAAACAGATGGTGAAAACTGCCCACGTTCTCACAGCTGTATTTTTAATTTTCAATGATAGAAGCAAAGATCCAAGACCAGCTAAACAACCCCAGAGTCCAAGTGTGGTCGAGGCCTATGCAGAGTCATGCATATTAGTGGGGACATTCACTTGGAACATGTGGACAGGAGGAGTAAGCCTTTTATATAAACTTCCTAGGTTAAAATAAAGCACTGTACCCTAATATTTATGTAATTTTACAGAAATGTGTCTAACTAAAGAGTTGTTAACAGATATCTGGCAATTTCATCTACATTCCCCAATGTTTACTCAATTTAGCCCCAAATCCAATTTTAAATATCTCTGGGAAAAACAGAAAAAAGAATTATGTAACATAACAGACGTACTTAAGAAAAAGTAAGTCCAACTTACAGATTTGCACTTGAGGACATTTAGAAAAAAAAGCTGTCCCTGAAGAGGCTAGAAAAAAGGCTGATTCCATATTACTTCTGCTCTTTTTCTTTTTTTGGTTTTTTGAGACAGTGTTTCTCTGTATGGCTTTGGCTGTCCTAGAATCCAATATGTAGACCAGGGCTGCCTTCAACTCAGAGATGTGTCTGCCTCTGCCTCCTGAGTGCTGGGATTAAAGGTGTGCACCACAACCGCCCAGCATTGTTTTGTTTGTTTTAATAATTTGTTTAGTTTATCTTATGTGCATTGGTGTGAGAGTGTCAGATCCCCTAGAACCAAAGTTAGAGACAGTTGTGAGCCACCATGTGGTTGCTGGGAATTGAATTCAGGATGCCTGGGAAGAGGTTAAGAGTCAGTGCTCTTAACCTCTGAGTCATCTCTCCAGCCCCGCACTGAAGTAGAAGATCAGTGGTTAAGAGTACTTCCTAAGCCAGGTATGGTGCCACAACCCTAAAATCCCAGCACTCAGGAGACAGAGGTAGAAGGATCTCTGTGAGTTCTAGGCCAGCCTGGTCTACAAAGCAAGTCCAGGACAGCCAAGGCTCCACAGAAAAACCCTGTCTCAAAACACCCAAAATCAACAGCAGACTAGACCATGTCAGCACTCATCTTCCACAGCTCAATCCATAGTAAGTGCATTTTCTTTTGTTATTTGCATTTCCAGATGTAAGGGGCAGAATTGTTTTTAACTATTGAAGAAAAAAAGTCCCAACTAGACATCTATTTCCAAATCAGGCCTCCTTACATTTTCCTCAGCTTTGAGAACACTTAGTGGCATAAGGTGTGTGTGGGTCTTTACCTTTAAAGCTGTTGTGCATGTTTTGTGCCCTTATCAAATCAGACACAGTGCCTCCTCTGGCCAGGAAGCTTTCCTGTCTATGGAACTTACCCATACTTCAGAAGCACAACATATACAAGGCCATTTGCGGAAACACTGTTTTGAAACAAGGTATCCCTGTGTATCCCTGGCAGGCCTCAGGTGAGAACCTGCTCAGCCTCCTCAGTGCTGGGACTGTAGGCACAATCATGTCTGGTCACAATTTTTCTCATAAAACTTCAAATAACACTTCTCTTTTCTCTAACATTTCCTAATTTTCCCTTCAGTAAGAGATGAAAATTCAAAACAGTACCATTTCCTCAAATGAAAAGAGGCCCTCTGACATCAATAGAAACACTCACCATAGAAATGACTGTGGGGGGGAGCTGTTTGGGGTCTCCCACTAGGATAAGTTTGCTGCAGCGGTGGATGAGTGGAGAAAGTGTCTCAACTTCACAAGACTGCCCAGCCTTGGTAAGAAAGTGGACAAGGAGAAATAGCCTTAAGTTCTAATCACCCAGAAAAGTACAAAACTTTTTTTTTTCTTTTTTGGTTTTTCGAGACAAGGTTTCTCTGTGTAACTCTGACTGTCATGAACTCATTCTGTAGACCAGGCTGGCCTTGAACTCAGAGACCTGCCTGCCTCTGCTGGGATTAAGGGTGTGCACCACCACTCCTGGCTCCCAAACTTTTCCTACACTACACCTAAACCTCTTTGTTTTTAATTATGCAGGACCTCATACTTGGTGGGCAAGCGTTTTACTACTGAGTTACATCCCCGCCTCCTCTATACCAGATTATCAAAAGCAAGCATTTTTTTAATGCTCAAAATATATCATACTTGTATGAAACCTCTTTATTAATACATATCTAAGACGTAATATGTACAATGAAGATATAGCAATGAAAATGAATACATATAGAAGATTTCCTCATAAACAAATTATCTAAATACAACTTTTGGTTGGGAGCCTAACCTTCCATGGCTAAGCCATCTCTCTAGCTCCTAAACATAATTCTTAAACAATCTAACAAGTATTGTGAACTCAGCCACCACAGATGCCTTAACTGTGGAACTAGCTACCAACGGAAGGCTGTGGACATCCTGAGTGCCTGCTTTCATCTTGCTGAGCTGCAGCCTGGGAAGCGTCTCCTCTAACAGACGTTTTAGAAGGCTATGTCTGAAATTCAGTTGTTATTTGTCTTTCTCCTGACTTTCTAATTCAGTAACATTGTTTTTATGTTATTTCCAATTTAATAAATAAAAACATTTCCATTGTTTATGTTATCATTTCTGACTTTCTAATTCGATAACATTGTTTTTATGTTATCATTTTCATGTTCTTTCATTTTATCATACTTAATTCCTAATACAGGGTTTAGGATTACCTAGACTGATTCTCTGAATCTAATGATCCATTTCTTCTATCTTCTGAGTTTTCATTTTAGACAGACAATGTTCAGAAAATGGACAACAGCCAAAGCTGTTCAAAGTAATCAATTTGTATTTCAAAGTTAGTAGAGAAACTGCAACAGCTCAAAATGGATCGTGTTAGAGACAATCCTGCCCAGACTAGCCCTACTGTTATCTAGAATGGAAACTCAGAAGACAGAAAAAATGGATCTTTAGATTCAGAATCAGTTGAGGTGATCCCAAACCCTGTCGTAGGAATTAAGTATTATAAAATGAAAGAACATGAAAATGATAACATAAAAGCAATGCAGGAGGCTGTCAGCACCATGTTTTACTATGTGAGGTCGTGTGCACATCAACTAAGGGCTGGGGGTGTAGAGGCTTCCTAACAAGCAAGGCTGGAGGTTCACTCTCCAGCACTGCAAGAGTAGTGACCACTTAGGAAAAATCCCCACTTCATCCACAGCACCCAAAATTCACCCACAACTTTTCTTCAAAGTCCTAGTCACACCTGTACACTTGAGTGCCGACTGACCTCATCTACAATGACACAACTGAAGGGAACACCCCCTTGCCCTCGAAAAGCAGACTCAAGCAGTAAGCCACCACTTGTGCTCAACGTGCAGCAGATGACATGGGACTCCAAGATGATGGTGTTCTGTGTTCTCTGTGGGCGTCCCTGAACCTGGAATGACAAAAGATAACTACATTTATACATGCAGGAACCTCTTACAGTCCTATTTTTACTATTAAATATCTACCATTTTTTGTTCATGTGACATAATAAAAATATTTAATAAAAGGGAAAGCCTCAGATCTACAAAACAAATCCATCAGGACTTCAAGGCAATGTATATGAATTTTAGAAGAAGTGGCAATTTAGCTTCAGTGCTAAATGCATTGCCATTCTCTCCTCTCAGCCATAACACTATAGTGATTAATTTAATGGCCCATAGAAAACGTGATGAATTCACAGCCAAACTTTGGGCAAAGCACAAGAAGTCTTGTGGAAGAAGTGGGGGATGGGTATAGGATCTGGAGGGAACAGGAGCCCCACAAGAAAACCGACAAAGCTAAAAAACCTGAGCCCAGGGGGTCCTTGACTGATGCACTGATGCACCAACCAAGGACCATACATGGAGAGAAACTAGAGCCCCTGCTCAGATGTAGCCGATTGGCAGCTCAGCCTCTATGTGGATTCCCAAGTAAGGGGAGCAGGGGTTGTCTATGACATGAATTCTGTTGCCTGCTCTTTGATCACTTGCCCCGACGAGGCAACCTTGCCAGGCCACAGAAGAAGAAGACCCAGGCAGTCCTGATGAGACTTGATAAGCTATGGGCAGATGGCAGAGAAGGAAAACTCCCCCTTTCAGTGGACTAGGGGAAGGGACTAGGGGGAAGAGGAAGGGTGGGACTGGGAGGAGTTGAGGGAAGGGGCTTCAATCAGGATATATAATTACAAAATAAACACCACCACCAAAAAAAAAAAAAAAAAGATATTACGAGCAACAAAGCTCACAATACCTATGAACATTGTACTTCATCTGTGAGTATGGATGACTTAGAGGTCACTTACACTGTTAATGAAAATGTACATTAAATTTAACTGTGTTTATCTTTGGTCCAAAAACACAAACCACCAAATAACCTTAAACTGTCCTGCTGAACTTACTTGGTTTCTTTTGTTTTGTTTTGTTTTGTTTTGAGACAGGGGTTCTGTGTGTAGCCATGGCTGTCCTGGAATTCACTCTACTGGGTAGCCTCAAACTCAGAGATCTGCCTGCCTCTGCCTCCCAAATGCTGGGATTAAAGGCGTGTGCAACCACCGCCCAGATCTTACTTGATTTCTTTAGAGACTGCATTCTGATCATCCAGACATAAATCTACCTTCAATTAATCTAATAAAAATCTGGTATTCTTACAGTGAAGTCCATAAGGGAGAAGCTATATAGCTATTCTCTGTACCAGGGTTCAAATCTCTGGCATTCATCTCAGAAATTAGAAAAACAAACAAACAAACAAACAAAAAAACCCCACACACCTGTATTAAATATGCACATTTTTTGCATTATTTCTTAAATGACACAGTATAATTATATATATATATAAAATTCACATGGGGTTAGGGATTTAGCTCAGTGGTAGAGCGCTTGCCTAGCAAGCGCAAGCCCCTGGTTTGGTCCTCAGCTCTGGGAGAAAAACAAACAAACAAACAAACAAGGTAACTAAAAAAAAATTCACATGACATCAGTTATTTTAAGGAGATAATTTAAAACATATAGGCCAACATACATAGGTTATATGGAGGCAGCTGTATGTTTTTATGCCAAATCATATCCCACTATCACTCAATTTATATTCATAATAGAACACATGATAGTCCATAGTTACTACCTTCTTACTAAATTACAAATGTAGTTCATTCCTGTTTTTTTCTCAGTATCCACAAACCTATTCTTACAGACTATACTCATGGTAGCAATTCCCTATTTGCAGCTGGTAAAAAAAAAAAAAAAAAAAAGAAACTGTGTTTAGTAGTGACATAAACCTAAGAGAAAACACTGATATCTCCACGATTGCAGTTTTTTAAAACAAAACTGCAGTCTCAGAAGTGTTTATAAAGAAAGTAAACCACTTCAGGTAAACTACTTACCTCTTTTATTTTCAAAGCAAGTTCTTGCCTTTCTTTTGAGACTTTGGCAATGTGTCCATCTAATTCTCGCCTCTGGAAATAAGTTAGAATATTATCACAAAAACTAAGCACTTTAGAAAGCTTTCCGACACTTCATACCTTAGGAGAGTGAAAAACATCTTACCCATGAACTCACTGAAACCGTGTGCTCTCTTCTCTACCAGGCAAGTCCCAGCACTCCTCTACACAGCTGAGGGGTCAATATGTCTCCTGTGCTGCATGTTTGCTGTCTGCCTAATATCTAAAAGCTCGGAGCATCATTCCTTCATTCATGTTAAAGGCGCTTCACCTACAACTCAACAATCCTGCCACAGTGATGAGCACAGAACACAGGCATGGAAAATCATGGTACTCCTCCCCCAAATAAAACCAGGGATTAGATCTGCCTGGCAACCAGAGACTAATCAGAGCGTACTGCTGAACAGATGCATGGTATTTTAGGCCGGGGTGGGGGCACCCAGAAATACTGGCACTTGTCTTCTCATGGCTGACATACAGAAAAAAGGAAATCAAAAGGTGGCAAAATGTTACCTGTCAAGGTTCTTGAGCCAAACATACTAAAAGCTAAGTCATTCTTGACTTTCTGAGTATATGACCCAATAAATTCTTTTTTTCTCAACCAAATTAGAAAACATGGTTGTTTTTACTTATGTGTATGGGTGTTTTGCTTGCATGTATGTCTATATCACATGCATGCCAAGACTCTGAGGAGAGTGAAAGATGGCATCAGACCCTCTGGACCTGGAGTTACAGTTGAGAGTGAGTTGCCACATGAAGGCTGGAAATCAAACCTGGGTCCCCCAAAGAACAGCCAGTGCTCTTAACCACTGAGCCATTTCTCCAGTCCCTAAAGCGGGTTTAACTCATCAACAGAAAAGTGTCTAATAAACACAATATGCCATCTACTTTTATAAATAAATCTTTACTACAACACACTCGCATCCGTTTGTTTATACTGATCTGATTAGACTCTACAGCCACAACTGGGCTGATAAGCTGTCACATAGACTGGGCTATAATCCTGGCATTAGGCATGCTACACCAACGTAATCCACAGACTCACACCATCTCAAGGAGAGCACTGTCACACACCCATTAACTAGTTCACACCTAAGCCACTTCTGCAAGGTCTATGTGAGGAGGTGTCCATACCTGCATCTCTCGCCCACCTCGACACAGAGCTCGTTGACGAGAAAGCTCATCAAGTTGACCATCCAGAAACTCTTTTCTTCTAAGCAGTTCTTGAGTATGAGAAGGTAATTCCTTTTCTAACATAAATGTAAAAATCACGTTATCTATAACAAATTCACACACAAACTCCTTCCCAAAGCTAGACTAGTTGAGGAGTCTCCAAAACACCATTAGTGTCCTCATCATTACTTTATCATAAAAAAAGCAGCACTCCAATGCAAACAGCCCAGCACTTACGCATTCTATGGTTGACTTGGCTGTCCAAACTGAACTTTAGAACCTCCGCATTAATAGACTTTTCTGGACCCAGCCGAACTAAATTTATATCTCCACAGTTTCCTGTTGATAAAAAGACACAAAATCAGTGGACTTGGAAAGGGGCAGGGAGGAGATGAGGGAGGGAGGGTGGGATTGGGGAGGGAATGAGGGAGCGGGATACAGCTGGGATACAGAATTAACAAAATGTAACTAATAAGAAAAATATAATTTAAAAAAAAAGACAAAATCCCATTTCCATACTAACCAGAGAAGGCAACACAACTGTCAACTGCATGCCAAGAGCTATGCTAAAGGCTTCACACACATTCTTTTCAGATGTTCTGTATAATAAAGCTGTATAATAAAGCTGTAAGGTAAGTACTAACCACTTGACTCAGTACAACCTAGGAAGGTCACATGGACAGTGCATGTAGAGCTCACAATGTTATGTTGTTGTTTCTCAAACTTTTCTCTATACAGGGTTCCATAAAGAATACACTTGAAGAATTAATGGTAAATCCAGATGCTGAGATTAAAGGCCTGTGCCACCACACCTAGCTCAAAGTTTTCTTAACCATATATTTCTATGTATTTTATTTTAAATAGGATCTTATTTGGTCATCCCACCCCCAAACACCAAGAATTAAGATGTTTGTTTTAAGAAAAGGTTTTATATGTAGTACTGACAGGCCTGGAACTCAGTATGTAGACCACACTGTCCTTGAACTTCTAATTATTCTCCTACCTATATCTCCTAAGTCTGGGTTACAGGCATGCGTACCACACTTGACAAAAATTTTCAAAACAACAAATATACAGTGAAGAAATGGCATATATAGTTACCTTTAATACAAGTTTTTAAAAATCCTAGTTCAGTTCTCTCTCCTAAATGTGAGGCCATCTTCTCTAGCCAACATATTTACTTGAAGGTTTCAAAATCGTCAGATTCACCATGCATCCACCAGAAAGATGGAAAAGATCATCTGGAATTCATCCTAAATATCTACAAATATCCTACACATTACAATGGCCATCCTTTATACTGCAGAATGAACTTATAAAAACCTAAGACAGGAGTGCCTAAAAGCAAAAGCAGGCAGAGCTGAGAACAACGTAGGAGGCATGGAGCTCTGGTAGTTTCCGTGGGTGCTGGAGCAGGGCTAGGAAGAGGGCTGGTGGGTTAGTAGGCATTTATTTTGCTCTTTAAATTATCATCATTAAGGTATAATTTACATTCAATAAAATACCGGCCTAAAAACTCTTACTTCTATGTTTCTATTAGCAAATACCACTCAAATAAAAACAAAAATATCTGTAATGGGAGCTTGTATTTTAAGGACCACTAGAAGGGGAAGAGGTTTGGAAGAAATGGAGCAGTGAAAAGAAGTGTTGGCCTTTAAATGTCTGAGTTGGCCTGTGTTTAGGTAAAAAAAAAAAAAAAAAATTTCTTCCGGGACTATGCAACATACAGGCTTAGGCCATATATGCACTTAGGAGATACATAAAAGCAAAAAAGACCCAACTGTAAATTCAGTTAAAATTTAAAGAAACAAACAAACAAACAAACAAACAAAAAAAAAAAAAAAAAACTCAGGAGGCAGAGGCAGGTGAAACTTTTAAGTTTGAGGTCAGTCTATAGAATGAATTCCAGAACAGCTAGGGCTACACAGAGAAATTCTGTCTGGAAATACCAAAAATAAATAAATAAATAAAATGAGAAGTGCCAGTTATCTATAAGAACCTAAGTTAAAGCACATTTTCCCCTTTAAATTATGAATTAGCAAAACTCTTGCTACTGAGAAGCTGAGTGACCTGACCCCTGAAAATATTCAACAATTCACAGACATTTGTCAAAAAGAACAAAATAAATTAACCCCAACAAGAAATAACAAACTGTATAAAAGTCTGTTTTACAACAAAAAAAGAACTATGAGCTGTTCTTATTTATTAGCACTTTCTTCCAAGTCCTAAAATAACACATCAACAATCAATGTCACAAAGTGATATTCACATGTTGGTATCACTGTGATTTACCAAAGGCACAGGAAAAAAACAAACAAACAAACAAACAAACAAAAAAAACCTCTGCATTATCTTAATAGATATAAAAGAAAAGCAGAAAGGTTATAATTTATTATCAACTAACAAAACTTTAGAATGTTCCTTTATTTCTAACTTGACCTGTATATACCTGACCTTGGATAGACTTCAGCGCAGGCTCTACTACAGAAGATGCGGTGCCCCACCCTGTACCCCGTGTGCTGCTTCACTGCAGTTAAAGCACACTGAGCGCAGCAGCTGCAGTCTCTTGGCTGCACATGCAGCCCTCTTGGATACTGCTATCCAATCTGTGGCTTGAGAGCCTGTCAGGTGGACTGCAGGATTGAGGGATACCAGAATTGCTATTACTTAAAAGTTAGAACAGAAGGATAGAAGGATGATGTCTACCCTCACAACTGTTAAAAATACATGGCGAAAAGGAAAAAGTTCAGCTACAGACAATGCAATAAGTTTTAGAGGAAATCAACCCTATTTTAGGTATACATGTGCCAAGAGAGGAAAAATGTATGTCATCTCTCAGAATATAGACATGTTCCATGTAATTCTCAGTGAAAGGGAAATAAGGACATGATACTACCACATGTAGGAACCCTTCTCAGGGGATAGCTCATTTGTTCTGTCATTTCATGTCTCCTCATTTTTGGTGATGTGATACTGCACGTGCAGCAGCTACCCTGACGAAGAGATACACTAAGGAATGCCAGTCACAGTACTGTAAGGCTCCGAGACATAAGAAATCTGCTCTCCAAAGAGTCTGCACAGCAGAGGTCAGTGCCTGTACTAATCCGCTCCCTAAGCAAATGTCTGTCATGCTTAAGCTAAAGCATGTGGAATTTCTGTTACTCGAAACTGACTCTGATCTTAACTGATAAAAGGCAGTGTCAAATATTCTCAAGGAAAATAAAGATGAACAGAAAAATAACAAAAACAACAAGTTGAGTATCATACCCAAAGGATTCTTCTTGTCTTTACATTTTTCTTTGAATTCGAGGATAATTTTTTTCATAAGTTCATCAACAGCTGCATTGGAAGGTGCACACACGAGGACTCGGTTTTGCTTGATCTTGGCATTGAAGTTTTCATCTGAACGGCCCTTCCTCTGGCTCTACAATTTGTCACACAGCAAACAATAAGCTATATTCATTGGAATCAAGTCTTCCTCTCCCTTCTAAGAATGCTTGCAAGTTCTCACAATGGTTAAAGGAAAGCACCCACTCCTTACACAATGTCAAAGTTATTGTGACCAGTGCTACAGAGGCACAGCACTTACAAGAACATACAATACCCTAGGCCTCATTCCCAGTGCCAGACACACACACACACACACACACACACACACACACACCCCTTCTTTGGCATAAAGTTCTTTCAGAGGACTCAGGTTCGATTCCCACCACCCACATCATGGCTCACAATTGTTTGCAGCTCCAGTTCTAGGGAAATCTGTCTTCTTCTGGTCTCTATAAGCACTGTATGCATGCTATACAGACATATGTGTGAGCAAAACATCCATACACATAAAATTAAAAACAATAAGGTTAAAAATAAATCTTCTTAAATACATAAAGGAAAAAAGAACTTTAATCCAGGTCAAGTAAAACAATGTCCAGGCTAATAGTTTCACACCTACCTCTGTCAGTAAGCGGTACAAGAGACCAACAATAGTTTTTGATTTTCCTGTTCCAGGTGGTCCATGAATCAAACAGATTTTGGCAACGGATGGGGAGTGTTTCACCATGGCATATGCAGTTTCTATGGCTTTCTTCTGGTCTTCATTAAAGTCTTTTAAGTAGGTAATCTATAGAGAAGATGGGTGTAATAAATTCTTTCTGTAGTGACACATGGGAGAAGTAATAAACAACAGTTGTTCCACTTTCTTTCAGTCTATGTCAAACAGAACAAGTGTAAGTGACTGACCTAAGACAAATTTTCACAACGAGAAAACTTAATGAGTTATTAATTACTAATTAGCATATTTAGGCATCAGCCTACTTATAACTGTGGTTTTATTTACGCATCTTACAAATATGACAATAAATTACTTTTTCTGTTTTTTTCTTTGAGACAGGGTTACTCTGTGTAACTGCCCTAGGCTATCCAAGTTGTCCTGTGTAGACCAGGCTAGCCTCAAACTCCAAGAAATTTGCCTGCCTCTGTCTCTCCAAGCACTGGGACTAAGGGCATGCGCCACCACACCCAGCTCAATTTTCTTAAATAAGCTTTTCTTCAATTATTCTGATTTTTTTCTATTTGGATTCTAAGAACTCTCTTTCCAAATTCAATATTGCATACTGGAAAACAGTTTTCATGGCAAGACATAGTCTAAATTCATTCTTACTTTCAATTTAGATAGCCATACTCCTAACCTCTTTGATTCATTAGATTAAGATTCCTTCAAAGGTACAAAATTACTGGATAATGAACATGAAAACCTTAGTATATGATCAGGGTTTAGAAATATTCATTTCCTTTTGCATTTCTTTGCTAATTTTCTGGACCATATGTACAATTTTTACAGTGGAAACTACAGGTTCATCTGTTCATTTCCAACAATCCCAGTTTACCAACTATTCAAATAGAAAACTCACTCCACAAAACTTTGCCATGAACATCTCCTCAATGGTGAACACCCAGCAGATGCTGGAGAACAGCTGAATGGTGTTCTTTTCACTTTACTGTCTTATCCTTACCCTGACATAAGCTACCCTACTTAGGTATCTTGCAAAACTGAAGAGAACTAAACACTGTGCACAAGCATACAGGACACTGCAGCAGCTAAAACTATCCTGACAAAAATTGTCCCTCACTCTTGTGGCTTCATACAGATCAGCACTCACAATCCTCTCAGATGTTGTTGTCAGTAGGTCTTTGGTACAGAAGTCCATGGGATTTGGATTTAGAACAGCTCTGGCCAACTGGTTCCGACTACTCAATAGAGACATGGCTTTCAATTTCCTCTGTGTAGTTACCAGAGAACTGATTACAATACATTTGGTAAGTTCTTTTAGACTGGCTGGCAAGATATCTTGTGTCTGAATGCACAAGGAACACTCCGCTTTCCCACTGCGCACTATAATCAAAGAGGAGAAAAGCAATGCATCAGTGTAATGTTATCCAACGGAAAAGGTTAGTCACAAGTGTTTAGAACTCGTATTTTATATGACGTATAAGTCACTTATATTTACTAAATATTATTCTGATTTTTTTCACAGTTCAAGAGTTGGTCTCAGGTTTTGTGGAGTGATTTAGATACTTGAATGGCTGGTGGAGAACTGTTTGTGAGTGCTGCAAATGAGATGAACCTGTAGTTTTTTTTCCACTGTAAAAAACCAAACACTCCTTCTTTGAAGCCAGCCTCTGGATAGCCAGGGCTACACAAAGAAAACATGTCTTGAAAACCCAACAAACAACCAAATAACCAACCAAACAAAAAAGTGTTCCTGTCCTCCAGAGAAAAATGCTAAATAAATGTCAGAAAGTAGTGAGTGCTATGGAGAAGCAAAGACAAGATGCGGAAGGATTGGAGGAGGGAGGGCACAGAGGTGGAAGGATTGGAGGAGGGAGGGCACAGAGGTGGACAAGCTGATCATTGTCTTCCAGACAAGCAGAGTGTGAAGGAAAAAAGCTATGTCCTTTTAAGAAGGGAAAGAGTTCTATAAGCACTCACCAAGCACAGAGACAAGGGGTAGAAGCATGCTGGGAGTATTTCAGATATAGTGAGGCAGAACTAGCACAGTGGGAAAAAAAGTAGGAGGCACATACTACACAATCCAGAGAATAAAATGGGGTGTGTAGTTTTTGTAGAGTTCTGGGTAACAAGACAATGACTCAGAATGCTACTCAGTTAGGAAAAGTCATATGGTATCTGTGTATAGGTAAAAGGCTCTGCCATATACATTAAAAAAACAATCACTTTCTACTACAAACCAAGAAAAAAGTGCTAGATGTTGGGCATGGTGGGCACACCTTTATTCCTAGCACTTAGGAGGCAGAGGCAGGTGGATCTCCGAGTTCCGGGTCAGCCGGGGCTATCCAGGGGAACCCTGCCTTAAGACAAACAAACAAACAAAAAAAGCCCCAAAGAATAAAGTGTTCGGAGGAATGTGATAGACATGATGGCTGGATATAGGATGCAATGAACAGAAACCATCAGTCAAATTTGCAATGAATTAGATACACTTGTGAAAGACACAGAGGATCTGAGATGACCACACAGTTTAAACACAGAGGTTCAACAGTTTTGATCTTTAAGTTCAGAAAGAAGATAAATGTAAATTTGATAATTATAAATTCGGCAAATGTAACCCTTTTCAAGAGCCAGAAGTAAAAATTGAGCTGTAAATTCTTCCACACGTGTTGTACACAGAAAGTCAAGCTAAACTTGGCACATCGGTTAAAATGCAGTGTAGTGCTGCAGTCTCACGAGGATTAATGTTACTTTGAAGACATGATACAGTAAGGATGAATACTTCCTTTCATGAATACTAGTGTTTCAAAAGGCAGACTGACATAAAGAACCTGGGCTTTGTAGTAAACCACAACTAGGGTTTGAACCATGCATTGTGACACACACAACTGTAGAAGCAGCTTCTTGGGAGGCAGAGGCAGAATACTTGAACCCATGCACTCAAAAACATAGAAAAGCCCCACTAAAATAAAGTTTTAATTCTGGACTGCAAACTGATGTTAGCAACAACCTTGGCTACATTACCTAGTATTTCTGAGCCACTGGCCACCTTTGGAGAATACTATAAATGTGCAGAACAGCAAGACACACTGCTTGGCAGATGTCCTTAAGTTCAAGCTATGGGGAAGAGATCACTACAATGCAATAGACACGTGTAAGTGACGGAAACAATACATTTCCATGTTTAAGCCGCCTTGTAATAAATTGTTTGCTCTTTTTAATAGTAATTAGTCACAAAACCAAGGTTGGAATGTGACTTAAGTTATTAAACAGATGACTTGAAAGTGATATATAAAAGTGACAGATGGAATAATACATCAGAGGAGGACATTAAAACAAAGCTTGGCCAGGCAGTGGTGGCTCATGCCTTTAATCCCAGCAATAGGGAGGCAGAGGCAGTCGGATCACTCATGGAGTTTGAGGCCAGCCTGATCTACAGATCGAGTTAAGGGCTACACAGAGAAACCCTGTCTTGAACAGACTTCCTTCCAAAATCAAACAAAACAAAGCCTGAGGCTGGAAAAATGGCTCAGAGGTTAAGAGTATACATACTGCTCTTCCACAGAACCTGAGTTGGGTTTCCCAGGACCCATTTTGGGAAGTTCATAACTGCCTGTAAGTCTGGCTCCAAGGGGAACTGGTGTATCTGACCTAAGGAGGCACCTGCACTTACATGCACACACCTACCTAAACATAACTAAAAACAGAGCTTTCAAAGAGTAAGCAGTAAACTTGGAATCTTAAGTGAGAAAATAGAAGAATTCTAACGGCAAGTGACCAACCTGGAAGCATCAGAATAGACGGCTAAGACAGCACAATGTATAGGAAATAATATCACCTTGTTGACACCTCCTGTTTACTTACCGACTGAAGTACGGCGGAACTTATGAACATAACCACAGTAATAGCAATCCTGCAGGCCATTCCTGTCCATATCTTTTTTATCTCCATGTAGTTTCTCAGGAACCAAAAACACCAGATCATTTTCCTTTGGGTGGAGCTGTTTAGCTAGTTCAGATTCCTCTAGGTAAACTATGAAACAAAAACTGGCACTTACGCAACTCTGAACAAATTTCAAGATCTACTTACAAGAAATTAAACCTTTGTGCTAAGTTCCGAAGTATAAAGTCCTGATAGAACACACACATATATACATGCACACACACATTAAAAGGGTGACATAAACCAACAAAAATTTAAACTACTGATGCAGATCCTAAGGTTGCAGCTGTGGTTGCCTACACATGACCTGCATAAGATCAAGATCAAGCCAATTCAAAACTCCAGAATGGAAAGCAGCGGGGCTCCACAGGTCCACCACCTGCTCCACCACCAGCTAAGGAGGAAGGGTCACTTTTCTTTAGTAGGATGGACACTTGCAAGATTCCACAGGGCCCAGTGGATGACCCCACATCCAGAAACAGAAAGGTAGCACCAACTGAGCTCAGTTGAGCTTACCAAAAAAAAAAAAAAAAAAAAAAAAGACAGCTGGGTTTTGGTGGGGCATCCCTTTAATTTCAGGTAGATCTCTTGAGTTTGAGGCTAGCCTGGCTTACAGAGTTCCCAGACAGCCAGGGGCTACACAGAGAAAAAACCAAAACACAAGCCAACAAAACATAAAATAGTAACTAAACATTATAAAAGGGGACTGGATGGCTCAGGTGTTAAGTTGCTATTCTTCCAGATGATCTGGGTTCAATTCCCAGCACCCACACGATAGCTCACAAAAACACTTTTAAAAATCCAATTGTAATTGTTTGTTCATTACAGGATTCTACAAAATACACACATACACACACACACACACACACACACACACGCACACACACACACCTATAGCAATCAACCAGGGCAGTGGTGACACATGCCTTTAATGCCAGCACTCAGAAGGCAAAGGCAGGAGAATCTCTGTGAGTTGGAAGCCAGCCTGAGCTACAGAGCAAATTCCAAGACAGCCAGGGCTACAGAGAAACTCTCAAGAAGAAACAAACAAACAAACAAATTACAAAGGAAAGATATGAAGTAGGAGAGGGGTGTAATATAGGTGTTCTTTGGGGAGCTGGAGAGAGGAAAGGGAGAATGGACATGATCAAGATACACTGTATGAATTTTTCAAGTGAAAATTACAACAAAGCAAAATAGAATACTGAGAAGTAACAGATACACTGTTTCCATAAGGTGCATTCTAGTCTTTATTATTTGAGATAGTCTCACTATGTAGTTCTGGCTGTCCCTGAACTCTTTTAGATTCATTTTATGTATAAAAACATACTGCTCGAGTGTGAGGTAGCACCTAGGAAACAAAGGGGTGTTTTCCAAACAAACTGCACAGTACTCTTTAGGCATCACAAGCACACAGTAAAGACACACTGAGGAACTAATTACTCTAAGAGTGCTGGGGACCGAGAAGACAGCACAACTACAGATGTTTGGACTCTACTGAATCCCAGGACAAAAAAACAAACATTATTGTGACCACTGCCATGATATGAATAAGGTCTCATAGTCAGTATCACATTAACACTAATCCCTGTTCTCATCACTGTTCCCTGTATATAAGATGTTAACATGAAAAGGCTTGCTGAAAACTGTATGTGGACTCTACTATAGGTTTTACATCTTTTTAAACAAACAAACAAACAAAAGGTTAATTTTAAGTGAGAAGTTAATTCTTCTAACTCAAATGCCCATGGTTCTTCCCCACCTTACACCACTCTATAAATCCTCTCTTCTCATGAGAGCAATTTCCTAATAATATCAATATACTCATACTTGCCCTACTCAAAATCCACAAGAGTTCAAAACTATAAAGCCAGTTCTACCATAAATGTAGTAGAATCTCTGTACATTATATTTTGATATAGAAGAGTCATTTATTTCTACTGTATTTTACTTTTATTGCTACTCTTTGCTGATTTAATGGTACAAAAGTCAGGTGTGCTGTGTGCTTTGAATCTCAGCACTCAGGAGGCCCACACAAGCAGATCTTTGTGAATTTGAGGCCAGCCTGATTCTGAGTTCCAGGACAGGCAGGGAAAGACAGCAAGACCTGGTTCAAAAAAAAAACAACACAAAAACCATGTATATGAAAAGTTTATTTTTTATCTGTTCCTATGTTCTTTATATATCACATACATATGCACTAAAATTACAGAACCTGTTTAACTTAACTTTCTGAACATTTGTTCTTTTTATCTCAACTGATACTTTCTGCCTTAATGTCTCATCGTAACTACAGCTAAATGAGGTGAATTTACACGGCTATCTTCATGTGATCACTGGCTGTTGCCAGCCTGTCTTGTAGCACTGCTGAGGGCTGTAAGTGCTTGTCCCACTAGGCTACCTTAACAGTCCCTGGCATCTCCTCTAAAGTAAAAATTTCCAATTATCACATCATATATTCCAAATTGCACACAAACTTACTCATAAACTCCCAGTACTTTTTATAGTCGGCTGGAAATTTTCGTAAATGCAACTGATAGAAGTTCTCTTTATTTGGAGAGTTGAGCCATTCCTGGGCTGCCTACACAAAGCAAAAAAGCAAAGTAAGAAATAAAGCACACAGAAAATGCTCCAAATGAGCTTTAGGGAAAGCAGAACCGAATCCCAAGTAAAAACCTAAAAATCAGTTTGTAAGGCTTATCAAATTGTCCACAATTACCCTGTCCAATTCAGCAGCCATCTGCCACATTTGGTCATTACTTGTTAACTGATTTCTTGTTTTTGTTTTGTTTTGTTTTTTTATAGAGACAGGGTTTCTCTGTGTAGCCTTGGTTGTCCTGGGCTCACTCTATAGACCAGGCTGGCCTCAAACTCACAGAGCTCTGCCTGCCTCTGCCTCCCTGAGTGTTGGGATTATAAGCAAGCACGACTGCACACAGCTGTTCTGAATTTCTAAAGACTAAATATTCCTCAGTTGAGACAGACACCTATCATGTTCAGCAATCACCTGTGGCCCTGATGCTGGTCAAGTGCTGCTAGAGCTTGTTGGTAGCACCTACTTCCAATGAGACCATCTGACCTACATTTCTCTCAACCTCTGGGAATGTGCACAGAACTTTTCCTGTTGGCTTCTATGTCACACCTACTAGTCTTAGTCTTCCAAAGCCTCAAACCAAACCCATAATATTTTTGAGTTCTTTGGTGAATTAAAAATGATTACTCCTAGGCCCCAATTTATGAAAGAAACTGCTGGTGTAAAAAGGCTGTTATATACTTATTTTTCAAAAACAAATGACCTTTGGGCACCTTAAAAAGGATTTTATTTACAATAACATTTTGACTTAAATAGCTAAATCTGCAACTGCCCTCAGTTCCTCTCATAACCATTCACCAATGACTCTTAGTGTGGAACTGCTTCTGCACAAAGTTAAGCAATTGCTCACTGGAGGGGTGGAGATAGCCCCGTAGTCACACTATGTATCATTTTTGGCTAAACATCCAGAAAGGGCTTTCCAGCCAGAACTGAGGGGAGGTGGTGTACTTAAGAGGCTCCTCCACCCAATCCTGGGAGAGAATAAAAACAGTACAACCTAACTAAAAAGCCTCAAATCAGTTATTTTTTTGTTTCCACTAGTTAGTGATACATTGCAAAATGTACCCTACAACCTTCCCATCTCCACAGCTACCACCCAAACAAAGCCACCATTCTACCCACAAGGTGCTGTAACCAATCTAACTAGTCTGCTGGCCTTTCTATAGTCTATTTTCTACCCAACAACTAAGAATGCTGTGTAACAAACTAGTATCACTACCCCCTGTTCTAAATACTGAACAACTCAAAGCCCTCCAATACTTTTTCACTGAAGAAGAGAGTCAAACAGAAGCTATTGGGGCTATATGCTCATAACCAACCATTTCTCTGATCTTTATCTACAGAAGGGGCAAAGAATTAAAGCATACTTACTGTTTCAAAAGCATTCAATATAATTAAAGGGAGAAAAACATTGAAATATTCCACACAATCTTGAAATCGAACAGGCACGGGTCTCGAGATAGACTGACAGAGACTTGGTGGGGCACCACATTTATCAAAGTTCAAAAACATCTGGTATTTCCATTTTAAGACCTCTTTAATGAAGGTGTCAAAGATAGACTGTGATGGCAAGAGAATATTCAGTGGAGAAGAAGCTGACATAGGCTTGTTATCATTAAGTGTAGGCTTGTAATTCTGCTTGTTGGAACTGCTTGGAGTCTGAAAATGAAAAATATTGCATAAACTTTTCACTGCAGCCACTGGCTTCTGAGACACCACAGAAAGTGGTGGTGTCACCTTCAAATTTGGCTGTGGCCCACCTGACTTTTTTAGTGCTGACTGAAATGTAGTACTTTCCAAAGTCTTGGAAAGGTTGGCAGTTCGTGAAGCACTGCTTGAGCTAAATATCTTCGTAGTAGTAGGTCTCGAAGGCCTGGCCACAGACAGAGGCAAGCCAGGTTTACGAAACACATCATCATCTGCTGCTTTAGCATCACAGTGTATTGGGCAGTATTTACCCTGAGTTTTCGTGGTTTCAACACAGTCTTTGTACTTACACTTTGTGACACTCAAAGACTCCAACTGAGGCCGACTTACAGAATCTTCTCTCTGAACTCTATCTTTTTTATGAGCCACTATAATGGGTTTATCATCTTCCAACTGTGAGCACAGATCCATATCTTGAGGATCATGTTGTGTTAGGAATAAATTGTCATCATCTGTATCACTACTTGATTCTGGCTCTCCAGCTTCCACAGCTGCCTCCTCCTCAACTTGCACTGTGGAGGCATCTCCACCTACAGGATCCTCTGAAGCAGAGACCATCATTACATCTGTTGGCACTCCTCCACTTAACACTCTAGATTCGCACTGGTTCACAAGTGAAGTTATATCAGTTACCTGATGATCAAAAATGGCTCTTGCCTCTTCTGGTTTCACAAGCATGAATTTTGCTAATTTTTTTTCATTACTGTTGGAAAGTGGCTCACTTCCTCCAGGATTATCTGGCCCATCATCGTCTGGTTCAAGTCCATCCGAAACCTGCACTGTGCATGGCACTGCTCTTGAAATATCAGTATTTTTGTAATCAAGGTCTCGTTTTTGATGCGATCTGGATCTCACAAGCCTTTGAAACTGAAGATCCTGACTTGTCAGAAGCTTATTATTTTTGATGGAAAGAGTATGAGGAGAAATTAATTTAGTCTTTTTGGGGGCATTGACTACTCCAACAGTTTTACCATGGTCACGTAACTGGACAATACACTCCAAAGACCTCTGGGACAACTCAAAAGCCTTCCGAGGAGCTTTTTTCAGGCCAAGTTTTTCAACTGTTGAAGTCGGCTCTGGACACTGGCGAAATTTCTTTGGTGGCACAATAGCAGGAGAAGTTCTACAACTTATGTAACATGAACTCTTATTATTCTGTCCTCTTTTGGTGTCTGGAAGTGTTTTCTTAGTAGCCTTAGAAGCTGGAACTTTCCTAACAGGTTTTGAGTGAGTATGGGGCTTTGTAGACTTTTTCTGTGTTGTAGAGTCTCTCTCAACACTTGAACTGGGAGCTGATGTCCCCGTGTCTGTATTTTTAAAATCACTTCCAGTAATATCTCTGTCATCAGGCAACTGCTCAGCTCTAACAGAAGAGGAGGGCCTCTGAGGATCTTCAGCTGTAACTCTGTCACATCGCTTTCTCTTAGATTTTTTTACTCCAGTTTTACAAAATTCCTCAGCAGAAACACTACTATGTGGTTCTGTATGCTCTTTAATATCCTCTGCTTGGTGTCTAACCTCTTCACACACAGAGTCAGCACCACAACCCAAGGTACTGTTTGTACTATCAGCTACATGGGTTACACAGCCTTTCCCTTCCTCTTGAAGGGTGTTCTTGCTGTCTATCTTATGATCTTGCCAAACTGAAAACACTTCAGATAAACTTTCAAACTCAAAAACCTGAGATTCAGAGTCCTCAATTTCTTCAGGGTACTGTGGTCCTTCTTCCTTTACAAGCTTTTCAACACTGGTATTAACTACTGAACCTTGCTGCTCTGGACAGTCTTTCTCCATGCCTACTTTGCTGCTCTGTTTGATGTTTTTCTCAGTGCCACCACTTCTTTCATCATCTTCATCAGAATCTGAAATAACAATAATTTGTCCACGGCAAGAGTCAGCAGTGTTTCCATTAGCTGTCAAACATCTTTTATCATCTTTTTTTGGTAGCTCGGATGAACTCTGTTTACTTGAACCTGATGGAAACTGAATAACAGTAGTTTGAGCTATTACGCTTACATTACAGAGGTCTACTTGAGAACCTGTTACTGAAGGCTTGCTACTGCCAGGAGGAGGCACCTGTCCTTTTACCAAATCAGAAGTCAGCGCTGTACTCTTCCTCATTTCCTCGTATCTTAATTCAACTACATCTCTCGATTCTACTACTACCTGTATAGGACCCTCACATGGAACAGCAGCATGGCCTTTCTGCCTTTGACACTTGTTTTCATCAGAAGAAGTATTATCCAACTCCTCACTTTTTATCTGCTTCTTTTTTAGCAGTAGACTGTCTTGAGATTTTTGCTGTCCATGTTCATCATCCAGAGCAGAGTCTAAGGACACACCACGTGTGATAGCATCATCTTCCTTTAGAGTACTTCTATCTTTTCCTGAACAGAAGTTCTCAAGATCAGAGATAGCTGTATTTTCCTCTAGATTGATGTTGTTATTGACCAAAGTACTTTTCCTGTGTTGCTTCTTTATGACATGTGATAATTTTGCACAAATTTCATCTTTCTGTGCTTTAGATTTTGGTTTTGAGGTTTTACCCACAGTGCCGTCCTTCAACAAGACATCTTCACTTGATGTAGATACCTTTTCCAGAGAATCAGTGCTAGAATCAGTCAATGAATGTGTTGATATTATTACTCCTCTATCAGAACCCAATTCTGGACCATTTCTTGATATACTATTCTGCGGCTTGTATGAAGAGTTTTCTTTCCCAGACTCCTCTGGGCTTATTTTAACTTGCTGTTGAGCACTTTCAGAAAAAAGAGCCTCATTCTTCCGCTTCAAGCACAACTCAGTTGAAAGATGCTCTTCTTCATTCAAATCAATATAGTGTTGTTTGGCCAAGTTCTCCACCTCTGTTATATCTGCCTTACTCAACACTTGATTGCTGTCAGCTTTAATTGGTTCTTTAGAAGATGTTGGGCTGCAGTTTTCCAGACAATAAATGTCTTTTTTAGACTTAGTGTCTATTTGTTCACTTTCTTCTTTAAAAGATGGAGGACTTTTACATGTAAATGTCAGATCTCCAAAAGCACTATACTGGGGCATTTTGATTTTTATGTTTCTAATTATTTGTTTCAAACATGTTTGTAACTCTAGGGTTTCTTGAGCAGTCAACTGCCAACCCAGGGATAAATTTCCTCGAAGGAATAAGTTAAGTTTATCCCAGAACCGCTTACAAAGTGTTTGCTGACCAAGCTGATAACCTTCTTTGAGGAGACCCCTAATCAGCTGTACACAAGCAAGCTGGACAGAGTTAGACTGCACTGAGTGCAATCCCAATGACGACATTATTGCTGCTCCTTTAGGGGTACTTCCAGGTGACTTCTCACAACTCCGTGCAAATGCAGTGGTAGGAAGCTTGGCACACTTCACAACAGCTTCTACCCACTGTTGAGAACTCACCCACAGCAGATGCAAACACTTTTTATTTCTATGCAGTTCAATCACAGATATTAAAATCAGAATAAAAAATTCAGTGACTTTGTCACACACAGCATCTGTCTGGTTGAGGACATCTCTGACCTCAGAATATAGATGATGAATAACTTCTACTATGTAAGCCACACCCAAATCCTTAAGATCCATGAGTGACTGAACAAAAGGTATGAACCACAGAAAGGTGCTGTTATGAACACGCATATCTTGACCAATATCTGACTGAAGCACACTGGCTAATGTTTCCATTTCTTCATACATGTTAGGACAGTAATCTGGACAAATGGCAGATCTCCACCCTGAATCCTAAAATGAAAAAATAACCAACATTCAGATAAACAGCTATCATGTTAAGTGTCAACACCCAAACTGTAGAAAAGGAACATATTTTGCAGCTTTACTCTTTTGGTCTATTATATGTTATATTTAACATTAATTTGATTATAAAACTGTTTAAAGTAAATAAAAATTCACACCTTCACGTACTTCAACCTTCCTGTCAGTTGGCTTGATTACTCCTACCAAAATATTCCCCTGTGGTTAGAGCTCACGTTCCCCACGTGAAATGCATCAGTCCCACCACAGGGTCTTTGTGGAACAGTGTATTCAGACTAACTACACATTACAGAATCAGCACCCAGTCACTCCACAGAGCACTGTCTCTATAGTATCATTTCATGTTTTAAAATGTTATATACCTTTTTGGTCTTTTCAGGATTATAGTTATAAACAATCTGGCTGCACGTCACCATATCATCAAAATGTGGCTCCGGTTCTAACTTGGTCCTTAAATATTAAGAATAAATAGAAATTACTGAAATGACAGGGGTTGGAGAAGAGAGAGGAGGAAAAAAGTCTCCTTGGTAAATCAGCTATGATACATTATTTTTAAAATTCTGATATTTAGCCAACCTTATGGAGCTGTTCCGTATATTCTGGATCTCTTTGTTGTAGCTTACATTGTTAATAATGGTTTGAAATGCTTCAATAGGGTCAATAAGTTGACCCCACACCTTAGATCCAAGGCGATCCAGAATCACCATGAAACAGTGTAATGCTGGCCAGAAAGGATCCATGCTGTCATCTGAAATAAAATGAACAATTTCTAAATTATAAAACAGTAAGAAAAACATTCTAAAATTTATTGAGAATTAGATAGTCTTAGTGAAAACTGAAAGCAAAATAGCAAGTAATTTAAAGTGATGTCTAATTTAAAGTGAGTAGTGTTTTTTTTTTTTTGTTTTGTTTTGTTTTTTTTTGTTTTTGTTGAGATAATACTTCTCTGTTTCAGCCTTGGCTGCTCTGGAACTCTCTCTGTAGACCAGGCTCAAGAAACAGGCTGCCTTTGCCTTCCATGTACTGGGATTAAAGGCATGCACCACACAGCTTGCAAAATTGTTTTAAAACTTCCAAAATGTTTTAAAAATTCCAAAATGTTTTAAAACTATAATCTCTTTGCAAAAATAAATAATAACAGGAAACAAACTTTGTAATGATCTGTAAGTAAATGCAACCTCATCACCATTTTGCTATGCCTAAAACAATCTTTCCTAATTCACTTAAGCCCTCACACAAATTTATGCCCCAACTTTAAATGGAAAGTTAACAGGAAAAAGAAGTGTGAAGGCTAGTTAATACTCAGTAGCTTTAAAGGCACTGGCTGCCAAGCTCAGAAGCCTGATTCTAATCTCCAGATCCTGAATGTTGAAGAGAACAGACTTTCAAAAGGGTCCTCCGTCCCTCTCTCCCTCCCTCTTTCCACAGTGTTTAAAAAGAGTAAAAGAATAAAAAATGGTATTTACAGATCTAAAATTTCTGCTTCAGCAAGATCCTTAATTTTGCTTAACATATAGTATCATGCTGAGGACTAAAACTCTTGAGCAAGAGTAAAACTCTTCACACCCATTCTATTTCTTATCTTTGCTGTACACTTTTCATGGACATGTAGGAATTCCTGCTATTCATGAAGTGTCCACTTCTGCCTTCTCCCCAGGCACTGATCCTGGTTAAATACCTTCTATGATTCAACATCACAGTCCTTAGTCAAGAACTCAAGATTTTGTTATTTCTAAGCTTTATTTTTCATATGCCCATAATCACTGTTTGTAGCAAAAACAAATCAACAGCTGTTTGTGGGTAATACCAGAATGCCTTTCCCCATCAACACTGCCTATCAAATTCCTAACCAGCCTTATAGATTCCATGCTGTGTCGTCAATGTTTGCAGCTGTTTAATTCCCAGAGTACTCTGTGGAGGCCAGTGCGACAGCTTGTTCAATTACTCAAGTGTTTAGGTGCCTTTCACCTTCAGCTTTAAAATTCTCACAGACCTTGCTAACTCTGCTTGGTATTTGTTCTTCAGTGCTGGTCTACCATCCCCAACCCAAACTGCTTATCTCATCCCCTGTGTAGACTTCCTTACGTATTTTATATCCTTCACAACCTCTGATGGTGCTTTATGTTTATAGTAAGATCTCAAATAAGAAAAGTCATGTGAGAACAACTATGTTAAGCATTGACTTACACCTGAAGACTGTGTGCAGACACAAATGAAGAAATGTACGAACAATGTATTCAGTATGTGCTGTCAAGTCTATTATTAGTAGCATAATCTAGCAGGAAAATGTATGCCATCGGAAAGAAAATAGTGCTATTTCTTCTAGAATCTCAATTAAATTAGATATAAACAGATTAGTTTTTCACCAGTCATCTTTCCAGAAGCCAGTGAGTGTATTTTCATACGTTCTGACATGCTTTCTCCTTACCAACACATTCCTTTTTCAGGTCCCCTATGATCAGCTTTGCACAACCATCAGGAGAGGCTGGGGCCTAATAATAACACAACACAACTATATATTACAGGCTTCATGTCCTCCTTTGTGTGTGTGTGTGGGGGGGGTGCTAGTTATTTTTTGAGACAGAGTCTCACTGTGTAATTCGAGTTGGCTTCAAGTTCATGGTCTTCCTGAATTACAAGTTCCTGGCTTCATTTTCCAGCCATCTAGAGCGAGCAGACTGACATGATGAAAATGCTGTGGGTCTATACTATCTAGTACCATAGAGCCTTGAAAATAAGGCTAGTAGGAATGAAAAACTAGATTTTTACATTTCAACTGATTCTCAGTACCTCAGTATGTCTGGTGGTTATTATGTTAGACAGTACCACCCTAGAGAAGCAGAGATCAATGAAGCAGCAAGCAAAGACAGACTCTAAATTGGAAAGGCTCTTCCCACTGTTAAGTGACACGCCACTATGTATCTCTGACTGACCTTGAACTCAAGAGATCCCACTTGGCTTTGCTGGGATTAAAGGTGTGTACCATTACCATCGGGCAACACCAACATTTTTAAAAGTATGCTATCATAGTATTCAAAAGTATTTAACAAGTATATTACCATCTGATTGCTTCTCCATGGTGTGAAGAATTGATTGCATAAAATCATTTTGTTTATCTGAGCCCAGTAAGAGTGAATCCATGGCTTGTTCCTCAAGAATAGTCAGCAACATGCAAATACCTGTAAGATTGCTTCAGTTTACTAGAGGAAGTTAACACTACACTAAATGTTTTCTTAGCTGGCATAAAGAAAGCAGGGCAGGAAGTCAAAATACAACAGAATCCAGCTCCCGATAGCTATTTAGTCTGAGGTACTTCACACAGCACACCCTAACAATAGAACTTGACACTTTTTCTAGTGTAAAACATGTAGGCAGTGCTGTCCGTAGTAGAAGGTGATTTCTAAGATGACTACCACACAACTTGTACTTCACAAAATCTAAGACACCACAAACACCCACACATGTTGTATATACTTCATAAACTACTAAGAAGAAAACTGCTACCAACTATGACATATAACTTTAAAGGACTAGAATTAATCAAACAGTGACTTGCAAACATTGACACTTCTACTTCAAACAAAAGACTCACTTGCCAATGTTTGAAAACGTACCTGTTTGGAAGGCCATCTACAGTAACTACTTAGTAAGATATAAAATAGTTAAGCTAATTTAGCAAGGAAACAAGAATCTTGTAATAAGGAAATCTCCCTGTGCTCAGAACACTAGGGAAGTTCATGTAGAAATGATACTCACCTAGCCAATAGTTTTTGTAGTTGGTAGTATCATACATGTGTGCAGGCAAAAGGATCAGTTTGCCTTTTTCAAGCACAGAAGATGTGTAAATGTCTGGACTTTCCAAAAGCCCCAACTCAATGACTTTAAAAAGGCAAGTTAAAACTTCCTGTAAGTCATAATAGTCATCTCTGTCCACCTTCCCCAGGTTCCTTGCTGTCAGAATAGCCCATCGCCGAACCTAAAAAATTGTATTAAAAAAATAAGATTGTACATTTATTCATGCAATGAACAATTATCTACACTGAACAACATAATAATATACAATACAGATTTCAGAAGACATCAAAGGAATATTCCTGCAATGTATGGATCTTATTTTATCCTGGTTCAAACTAAATCATTTATGAAACAATCATTTTCATTCATTTAAACACTTGTAGGAATCTGTCCTATGTTAATAATGTATTTCATTTATTATTATTATATATTAAATATTTTGTAATTCTTTTCCATTCATTCCATCAATCTTGTGTTCCCTTGGGTTTTTCGAGACAGGATTTCTCTGTGTAGCCTTGGCTGTGCTGGACTCTTTGTAGACCAGGCTTGGCCTTGAACTCAGAGATCTGCCTGCCTCTGCCTCCCTGAGTGCTAGGATTAAAGGCGCATGCCACCATGCCTGGCCTCCCTTACATTTTAGGTATGTCTATTAGGAAAAATGACTTAAGTCTTCGATAAGCCAATCCTGACTTTAGCTGATAAATTTAGCTGGTTTGTGTTACACTTATTTGTTCAAACCTGTTTTTACACATGGATTTTTATCCTTTCTTTAATATTTTTTATTATTTAAAATTTAGTAATTTATATAATAGATCTTGGTCATTTCCATCTACCCACTACCTGCAAGTTCCTTTCCAGCATGTCTTCTTTTCAACATGCCGGGATTACTTAAATCAAGGCACTGACATTCACTTTCTTTAAACTTGGCTTTTTCTCCACTTTCTTCCTTGAGACAAGCTTTTGCTCTGTAACTCAGGAAGCCTAGAACTCACTATGTAAATCAGGCTGGTCTCAAACCTATGAAATCTTCCTCCTTTAGCCTCTCAAGAACTGGGATAACTGGAATAAATCACATGCCCAACCTAAACTCAGATTTTTTGTTTTATTTTTATAAAAGGGCTTCTTACATCCACATTAACAACAATCAGCCAACTACATATGTTTCTGCATTATCTCAAACTCTTCTATGTACTATTTAGTAAAAGTCACTGTGTGGTATGAACAAGACATTATATCTTAATATTTGGGGAGTTTGGCTGGATATACAATTTTGTATTTTAAGCCCTTCCCCTAAAATCCCTGTAAAAACACCCTTGTCTTCTTTCATCCCATGTAAAGAACATTTTTCTTATAGTTCTGTTTGTTTCTGGCATTTCTGCTTTAGTGACTTTAAGACAAATTAAATGTCCTTTATATCTTCTTTTATCTAATTATGACTTCTAAAAATCTGCTATCCATCTCATTCTTGTATCTTTGTATTTTACGCTCTTTTTTGAGAATTTTCTCAAATTTGTCTTTGATACTCTTTCACTATTTAGAACAGGTTTGGAGTTTCCCTTCTCTCCCCTTCTGAAATCCTCAGAGGCTCTCTGTGGTCTTATTTTAGGTTCCAGTAAAGTTGTCTCCACTATTTCCTTGTTTTATCTTTATCTTTCTTAGACTTCTATTTTAATACTACCATCCTTAAAGTAAGTGTTAAAGTAAGTGCTTAGCTGGTCCCCGGATACCTATCTCAGTGTCTTAAGCACCAGGGCTCTGCACTGCCCTGATCTCACTGCTTTCTACCTTCCAACAGAACACTGAATTCAGGAATGTGAGCAGGCAGTGCTTACTCATGGTAACATACACAACTGAAAACAAAACCATATTCCTTTTCATTCTGATCTACAACCAGACAGCAAAAATGAATCTTGCCCTTTCATATACACCATTCAACAGACTTTTATCAGCCCGGGGTCCTTCAAAAGTTGATCTTATCAGAAAAGCCAACAAAGCTGGTTCAAGCTACATGGGATTCTGTGTTCCCCTCAACTATAACCAGTCCCTTTCCAGCTATGCAAACCCTCCCCCCACCCTTTTTGAGACAGGGTTTCTGTTTAACAGCTCTAGCTGTCCTAGAACTGGCTCTGTAGACCAGGTTGGTCTCAAACTCATAAAGATGTTCCTGCCTCTGCCTCCTGATTGCTGGGATTAAAGGCTTGTGCTACCACCATCCAGCTCATCTACACCTTTTTAAAACTACACATTTGGAACTGTCTCCAGCAGTATTCAGTCTAACTACACAGCCAGGATTAGCATCAGTAGCTCAAAATGTCTTTGGTCACACAAAAAGTTCTATCAACTCAGTCATCAAACCTGCAAGTATATGGCCCCAGACATGGCTGTGATGATACTTGTGTTTGGGACCTGAAATGTCCTCCAAAGGCCCAGGTGCTAATAAGCTTAGTTTATGGGTTCAGTGATGGTGCCTTGCCTATTGTGCCTTAGGCCTTGGGTCCAATACCCCATTTCAACAACAACAGAATACAAACAAAAAACTTTTAGTCTTCAACACTATCAGGAAAGAACCTTTAAACAACAGAGCCTATAGGGAGGTCTTCAGGACACTGGAATATACCTTCAAACAGAACTGCAGGACAGAGCTTCTTTTTCACTCTTACCACAAGAGAAATGGTTTTGCTCTGCCACATACCTCCCCATCAATGAGGTGCTGCCAGATACAAAGCTACACAGTTGGCTGATCTTGAATGAATGGAGTGCCAAAAGATTCTCCTTTACATACTGAATTATCTCCAGTATTTATTATAGTAACAGAAAGTTAACACAGCTGTCTTCTATAGGTATTTGCTTTTAAAAAGCCAGTAAATGGGCATGGTGGCCTACACCTTTAATGCCAGTACTCAAGCAGCAAAGGCATACAAATATCTGAGTTCAAGGCCAGCCTGGTCTACACAACAAAAACACCAACCAACCAACCAACCAACCATCCCAGGAGTAATTAACTTGTATTCTTGTCAGTTTTCTTTCACAGACACTCTGGTGTCTTGAGTATATTTCTAATTCCTATTACCATGCATAATAAATTCCTCATGGTCTATAGGATTCTAACACATTACTCTATACTTCTCTTCCATTGCTGGTCCACAGAAACACCTAGTCTGATGACCTAACTTCCTCTTTGGGGACTTTTCCTATCATTTATTTATAGACAAGAGGAAACAGATTCATCATCATCTTGACTGACAGTCTATCAACATGCATGCTCCTTTTTTTTGATTTGATTTGTTTTTCCTGACAAAGGTCTCACTATGTAGCTCTGACTATGCTGGAACTCTGTAGACTAGGTTGGACTTGAACTCAGATACACCAGCATCTGTCTCTCCAGTGCTGGGACTAAAGGCATGCACTACTACACCCCACAGTATGTTCTTTTCTTACTGGAGGCTTAAGAACAAAATATCTTTTCTCACCATATTTTGGCAAAACAGCCTTTTTCAAAAACTGCCTTAAACTACTTACTCCATTCTAACTGCCAGTGTGTATGGAACCGCCTATGTGTGTAGGCTGCCTCACTTCCTGGTAGGCTATGTCCCATTTCCATGCTTAGGGACGCTCTCTGCATCTGTTCTCGTCTACCCTCTGAACTTTATGTCTTTCTTCATCTCTAGCATCTAGGAACTTTTCTTGTTCCATTCAATCCCCCGCAATTCCTCCTCCTTCAATCTCACTTATTAGCAAAATTAATATTTTAAATGACATTTCCATGTTTCAGCAACGCAAAAGCAAGAATCTTTCTTCCATTAGTTCAGTTTGACAATATACTGGGTTCATTTTGTAAACTTAACACAAACCTAGACATATCTGGAAAGAAGGAATCTTAATTGAAAAAAAAATGCCTCCATAAGGCTGGGTACTGTCTTAATGGTTGACATGGGCAGGCCCAGCCCACTGTGGATAATATCTCTTCTCCCTTGGCCAGATGGTCCTGGGTTGAACAAGAAAGTAGGCTGAGCAAGCCAATAAGCAGGATTAATCTGTGGTCTCTGCTTCAGTTCCTGCTGCCAGGGTCCTCTCCTGAGTTCCTGCTGACTTTCTTTGATGGGATGTGATGTGGCAATGTAAAATGAAATAAACCCTTTCCTTCCAAAGTTGCTTTTGGTCAGTGCTTTATCACAGCAACAGAAACCCTGACTAGAACCATCAAACCACTTCCCTTTTTGTCTTTTAAACTCAAGTATCATCAAGTACTCCCTTGCTTAAGTTCAAAACACAACCACATAGCATCCTAAACAGAGTGAAAAATTTAAACAATATTTGAAACAAAATACACAGTAAGACTACATATTTAAGCTACCTAATATGTACAATGTAAAGCCAATACTAGCATTGCCTACCATTCATACTCACCATTTCATTGGGATGAACCAAAAACAAATAGATCCCTGGGTATTTGTCAAAAACCTGAAAGGAGGAATTGGTTTGTTCCATTCGACAAAGTGCTTCCACACACAGTTCATCTAAACAGAAAAAAACAAAAAACAAAAAAACAAAAACAAGTGATTTAAGCAAAGAGGCCCTAAAAACTGGCTCCTAGGTTGTTTTGTAAATAAATGCTACTCCTTTTTTAAAACAAAGGTATTAAAAATGCTGATGTTAATTGATGGACCAGTATTTACCTAATTTTTTTTTTTTTTGAGGTGCTGGGAATCCAAACCCAGTTCCTGAGGCACGCTAAGCAAACATTCTACCACTAAGTTACATTCAGTCTGACAGACTATTTATGGTGACTATACACAGAATGATCTTCTCATTTTAAATTTACTAAAACATGTATACTTTGTGTAATTATCTCCAAAGACTATCTCAGGAGCTTGGTTATACATACAGTATCTTGCATTTGACATTTGATCCAACTGGACTGAAAGTAAGAACAAGTGAGCTGCTCCTCTTAGTGGCTAGTCATCTCAATTTCACTTATTGGTCAATTAACTTTCTCTATTTAAAAATGAATTTTGTCCCAGCACTCTGGAAGGCAGAGGCAGGCGGAGCTCTATGAGTTCGAGGCCAGCCTGGTCTACAAAGCAAACCCAAGACAGCAAGACTACACAGAGAAACCCTATCTCAAAAACAAAACAAAAATCATTTATTAAAAATGATAAGCTTCAAAAATTATTGTGCTATCTATCATAGCTATCTTAAAGGGTGAATTAAGACGAGGTCAGCTTACAGGGAACTCCTACAATACCTTTTTTAATACACAAAAGTATAAACAATCTTTAAGCTTATATACTTTTAGAAATTTGTAAATTTTTTACAATATATTTTTATTTTATGTGTATGAAATTTTGCCTGCATGCATGTTTGTATACTACAAACACCTGTGCCCATAGAGATCAGAAGTGGGTTTGAGTCAGATCCCAGAATATGGAGTTACTGATAGTTATGAACAGCATGTGGGTGCTGAGAACCAAACTCAGGTCCTCTGCAAGAGCAGCAAGTGCATTTAACTGCTGGGCCATCTATCCAGCCCTGATATTTATGGTATATTATTCTTTATAATGTTTAAAGGGCTAGAGTATTGGTTCAGCTGTTAAGAGCATTGGCTACTCTGCAAGAGGACCTGGAATTTGATTCCCAGCACTCACATCCAATCTTAATTCTAGTTCCAAAGGGTCCAACATCATCTTCCAGTCTCCGTGGGTTTTTGCCCATGTGATACATAAATATACATGCAGGCAAAATACTCATATGCATGAATAATAAAAAATGTCTAAAATCAAATTACTTGGAATTTAGTAATTTCACTAATCAAAAGCAGAACTTGGCGGCACAGGCCTATAATCCCAACACTCCAGAGGGAGGTGAATCTCTCTTGAGTTTAAGCCCAGCATGGTTTATATGGAAAGTACCAGGACAGCCAGGGCTACAAAGAGAGAGCCTGTCTTAAAAAGACAGCTTATGGGGGCTGAAGAGATGGTTCAGTGGTTAAGAGCACCAGCTAGTCTTCCAGAGAGCTTGGGTTCAATTCCAAGCACCCACATGGCAGCTCACAACTGTCTAACAGTTCCAGGGGATCTCACACCAATGCAAATAAAATTAAAAACGAATAACTAAAAAAAAAAAAAAAAAAAAAAAAAAGACAACGGCTATGTACTTTACAGAAGATAGAAAGAAAAAAGAAAAGAAAATGCATAAAGTATGTGTTTTATATTTATAGGGCAAGTCACATGGCAAACAAAACAAAAAAGGAAAGCCTGGAGTCACAAGCCTGCCTAGCTACAGAGTGAATTCAAGACCACTTAAAGATGCTGCCTCAAAATAGACAATACTAAGCAGGCTAGGGATACAACTGCTTGCCTAAGGGATGTACGATCCTACCTTCAATCCCCAGTACAGCACCAAAATTAAGTTGTGTGCAAGTAGACGTTTAGATTAAGAGAAAAAATAACAAATTTAATGTGTTGTCCCTAGTCATTCTAACTTCAACTGGCCCCAAACCACAGTTTAACTTTTGAGAATATACGGGCTACATACTAGATGTCCTAAGGTGTTCTTTATACCTGGTGGTATACTGGCCCACACTTTTCCTCCCAACTCAGGAGGCTCCGCACGACTTTGATTTCAAGGCCATCCTGGACTGAGATCCATAGTAAGAATGTAAATACAAAACTCAAACTAGAACCACCACACAGGATTCTGTACCAAGCAATTAATGAAAACGGCTATAGAACAGTGGTGTGGTTTTGTTTGCTTTGAGAGGGTCTCATATAGCCCAGCCTGGTCTGAAAGTTTCTGTGGAAGAGACTTTGGTTCCTAGTTCCACTTTCCTAGTAGTGGCATTAGACGTAAATAGCACACCTCATCGGAGTAGCAGATTTCAACCTGTGGAACAAGAACCCTTTGAGGGTCACATATCAGCTATCCTGTGTATCAGATATTTATATTGTGAGTTATAACAGCAAAATTAGTTATGAGGTAGAAACGAAATAATTTCATAGTTTTGGTCAATACAACATAAACCATAAATAAAAGGGTGACAGCATTAGAAAGGTTGAAAACAACTGGGTTAGAGACCACTGGTTTTCAGAGTTATTTTGCCCCTCTCTTAACAAGGAACATTTTTGGTTACAGCAGTAACAGGGGAAGAGAGAAGGTGACTCCTGACAGATAGGGGATAAAGGCTAGGCCTGCTACTAACAATCCCAAAACCAACAGCAGTGTCCTCCGGAGAAATGAGCTGGTCTAAAAAGTCTGTGTCAAAGCTAAGAACCCTGATGTAGATAATTTACAACATTAAAAACGAGGTCAAGAGATACATGTTAAGACAGGCTTGGTAGCTCACACCTGTAATCCCAGCACTCAGGGAGACAGAGGCAGGTGGATCTCTGTGAAATTAGAGGACAGCCTGGTCTATAAAGTAAGTCAGGACAGTCAAACTACACAGAGAACCCCATTTCAAAACAACAACAACAACAAAAAAACCAAAAAACCAAGAACGAGATACATGTGAACCAAGGCCCAGAAAAGCTTGCAGAGACCCTTGAAGCACCAACCAAGGACCATGCACAGACTGGACCTACAGCCCCTACACAGATGCAGCCAATAGGCAGCTTGGTCTTCATGTGGGTGCCCTAGTAAGGGGAGCAGGGACTGTCTCTCACACAGACTCTGTTGTCTGCTACTTGGTCACTTCCCCCTGTCAGGGCTGCCTCACCAGGCCACAGGGGAAAAGGATGTGCGCAGTCCTGAAGTGACTTGATGTGCTGGGATGGGTTGGGTTCCTCTCCTTTTGAGGAGTAGGGAAGCAGGGAGGGAGGGTAAGAACAGGAAGAAAGGAGGGGGCTATGATCAAAATGTAAGATGAATAAATAATTTTAAAAAATTCATGTAAAAGCCAATACAGCAAAACTGCTCACTGTAGAACCTGTATGGATGGGTATACAATGGTTACTCCAATCCTGTTAAAAACAACACATTAAATACCCTAATTACATATTAAAGCTAACAAATTTTTACCTTAGATAAACCAATTCTTTAAAAAAAAATTTTTTTTATACCAAGGTTCTCACACAGCCAACTACATCCTTAGACTCTTTAGATGTATTATTTTAAGTGGTGTGTGCACCACATGACTGTAAGAACCCACAGATGCCAGAGAGGCATCAAATCTCTTGGAGCTGTAGTTATGAGTAATGTAGTTGTGAGCCACCCAACATGTTGGTAACCAAACCCAGGCCTTCTGCAGGAGGTGTTCTTAACCACTTGAGTCACCTCTCCAGGTCCAATGGATCCCAATTATTTTAAAATATTTTATATGTGTGAGTTTTTGTATATGTCTGTGTACAAGGTGTGGCTGGTGCCCTCAGAGGACAGAATAGGGCATCAGATCCCCAGAAACTAGAGTTACAGATGGTTGTGAGCTACCATGTAAGGTGCTGGGAATTGAATCCAGATCCTCTGGAAGAGCAAGTCATGCTCTTAAATGCTAGGACGTCTCTTCAGTCCCAACTCCAATTCTTAATAAAACTTATCTAAGATACTCACTAACAGCCAGGGGAGGTGGCACATGCTTGTAATCCCAGCACTAAGGAGACAGAGGCAGGTGGATCTCTTTGAGTTCAAGGCCAGTCTAGTCTACAAAGCAAGTCTAGAACAGCCAAGGCTACAAAGAGAAACCCTGTGTTGGGGAAAAAAAAACAACAAGATACTCACTAACACGCTCATGCAAAAGTAAGTAAGGGTACTTCAATATTTCAAAAAGAGGAACTCGAAGCTTATTTTCAAAATCTTGGCCACTACAATCAAACAGCTGTTCCTCTCCATTGTTGTCTACTATGTACAATTCATCATCATCTTCAACTTCTGCCTTCATACACTTCTCAAAGTGATGTATGAGACGTAAGGTTTCTAGCTCCCACAGAACCTGCAGAAAGATGAAAACAGGGACTTTTTATCTTAACAAAATAGAATGTGTGTGACAATCATTCCTGTAGAAAGTCTTTTCCTCTATATACAGAAGTTTATAATCAAGACAGGCGCAGTGGCGCACGCCTGCAAACCCAGCACTAAGAAGGCTGAGGTAGGCAGATCACTGAGTTCAAGGACAGGCTGGTCTACAAAGTGAGTCCAGGACACCAAGGGCTACACAGAGAAACCTTCCTGGAGCTAGAGGTTTGGTTTCTACAACTTCAACAAAGTGAATACTGAGATAAATGAGTCTCATCCACTGTTTGGCGTCCCAAGGCACTTAAAAGCTGGTTACATTATTTTAGTCCAAAATTACTGTATATACCTGAACTTAGTTTTTAAAAGCAAAAGCAGTTTAAGAGCTGTGATACAGCTCAGCTGTTAGGGTGCTCGCCAAGCAGGCATGAGGCTCTTGTTCTATCCCCAGCACAGACAGAATTGCTCGAGCATTAAGGGCACATGACTAAAATTCAAACACCAGAAAGGCAGAGGCAAGAGCACAGAAAGCTCAAGGTCATGGTTAGCTACACAGAGAGTCTGAGGGTAGTGTGAGCTGGACACCCTGTCTCACACAAAAAGGAGCTTATCCTTGATATCCACAAGTTAGCTATACAAGTTATGAAGGCTTAGCTTTCAGCCCGTCTTGGCTTTTCCCAGGCCTTCCTAACTAAGCAGGTCTAGTTTTCACCTAGGAAATGATGTGCCATTCTCGCTTTTACTTCAACACTTCAGTCCACTCTAAGTGGACTAATTTCAGAAAGCGATCAGGAAAAGTCCAATCAATAAAGCAAGTAGGACTTACACATTTACTGACTAGAGAACTTACTGCCTTACATGAATGATTCATGGCACTCCAACAAACACCAGTAAATGGTGATCACAAATCACCAGAACATATGACAGTAAAAAAGTTCAGGGGCTGGAGAGATGGCTCTGAGAGTAAGAGCACTGGCTGTTCTTCCAGAGGTCCTGAGTTCAATTCCCATGGTGGCTCACAACCATCTATAATGAGATCTGGTGCCCTCTTCTGGACTGCAGGTGTACATGCAGGCAGAATACTGTATAAATAACAAATAAATTTAAAAAAGAAAAACTTAAAATAGGAGAATTACCAACAGTGACACAGAAACAAGATGTGAGTCCATGCTCCTAAAAAGTGGCACTAGTAAGATTTGTTCAATCAAGATTCCAAAACCTCCAACTTGTAAGAGGCAAGCAAGACATAAGCATATGAACAACAACAAATAAGTCACCAATGAAAGACCTACACACTACCCTGCCTCCTTCTTCTACACATATCTACTAACTATAAGCTATTGCAAATGAAATAGAAGCAACTGCTGCTTCACTGTCAAATACATGAAAGCAGGCCTTTCTTGTCTTGTACATGCTGAAATTCCAGTACTCACAAGTGAAGACGTAGAGCAAAAGTTCAAGCTCATCCTTGGCTTACTTAGTATGAAGCCAGTCTTTTCTCCAAGTGGGAAGTAGGGGCTTTTCCTTAAATTGTAAGTTTATACACAAATACATGGGATAGTTTCAGCATAAAAATTAGGATGGAGAGATGCTCAGTCAGTAAAGTGATTTCCTTGCAAGCATGAGGATCTGAATTTAGATCCCAGCACTAATGTAAGCTGGGTGCATCAGCACGTGTCTGTAATCCCAATGCCAGGTGAGACAGGTGGATCCCTGAGCTTGCTGGGCCAGCCAACCTATCTGAATTATTCAATAGACTCTGTGTCAAAAAATACGGTGGAGCTCAATCAAGAAAGACACCCAACATCAATCTCTGGCTTATGCATACACATAAAAACATACACATATACCAAAAACACTTCACATTTCGTATATAAAATGCTCAATTCTTCCCACATATTAACCAAACAATACTCATATATAGTATATCTATTATCTACTGTTCATCAGATACATGTAATAAACCTAACATGCTTGCCTTAAGCATCTCAAAAGAGAAAACAAGCTTTTTATTTTTTGGAATCAGGGTCTCACTATAAAGGCCAGGCTGGCCTACAACTGGCAATTATCCTGCCTTACTTTCTTAGTGCCAGAAATGATAATATTTTATAAAACTATCACAAAATGACTACAACTGACAGATCATAAAACTACTTTTAAATTTCAATTTAAGCCTATCAATAAGTATTAACTGATATTAATAAGTAGTAAATGTTATATACTGGGAAGTTAGGTGCTAGAGTTATACTAGACCTCAAGGCTTTAGTCATAGCCTGGAACTTCCCTGAATGCTTCCCACAGCTACACTACACTTGTTAGGATCCACTGCAAATTACCTCATGCAAGAATGGCACCTGATCTCTGGCTCTGTGGTACTCAGCCACACACTCTAAGCAGTAACAGAGGTCTTCATCAGCTGTCTGAAATTCACCTGACCCAGTGCTAGAAGCATAGCACTTCAGGACATCAATGGTGGAGGTACCACCTGGAGTACACCAACAGCAGGTGCTCATTCTGTACCTGTAACTGGAAAAGAAGACACTTAAAAGAGAGAACAAGTAACGCACCAGACTTACTCTTTATGAAGAATGGGCATACTTTCTACTTGTGATCCAAGTCTTCATCTTAAAGACTGCTTCCACAGCCAAAATGTTCTGCTGGCCAACTTTTTTCCCCCCCAGATTGGATTTCTCTGTGTAACCTTGGATGTCCCAGATTCACTTTATATACCAGGCTGGCCTGGAACTCACAGAGATTCACCTAACTCTGCCTTCCTGGGTGATGAGATTACAGGTGTGTGCCATTGCACCCAACTTCTGCTGCCCATCGTATCAACTGATTAAACCCAAATCTGAAAGCAGGGCAAAAGTGAAGAATGGCAGAGTACTTGTCTCAAATATATTCCCTAGGTTTGATCCCCAGCATCAGCAAAAAATTTGAACACATTCTGTTAATTAAAATATATCTAAGGGTTATGTATGCTATTGTGTGTCAAATAAGTTCAAACTACACAGTACTAATGCAAAATCAAAGACATAAACTAATGTCTTCAAGATACAGATTTGAGTCTCTCAGTAACTTACAATTAAAAGCTAAAAAAAAAACCTTTCATAGTCCTAAAGAGCAATTCTAGAAACTTCTAGAAATAAAACACATATTTATACCAACAGTTATACATACTTAATTGACAAGATATACACAAATTGCTACCCTATACTCACTGCTCTTTAATCCACTATAAACTAATAGCTACAAACAGTAACAACTTATTGCTACCAAGTTTATTTTTTTTATGATCTAATCCATCCTTCACCATCCAAACACCAATTTAAAGGGTTTTAAAATGATCTTCCAAATCCTATCCGACTCTAAGAAACAAAGTAGCAAGATGGTACCAGAAAAAAAGGAAACCTGAAAATTCAAATATATCCAAGGTTCAAAGTAAGGTACTTGTTTCCTTTGTGAGCCAGGGTCTCACTCTGTAGCTCATACTGAACTCATTGTCAAAGATGATTATTTTAGGCAATCTGTTTATCAGAATTACAAATGACATAGAACAGAGTAAAAGATTACCAAGTAGCATTGAAGCCAGAGTTCAAAGAATCACTAGATGAAATACAATACAAAAAACTTTATATATAAAAGCCAATAAAAAGCCCACTGTAGTAAACAGTGTTCCATGGCTGAATAAAAAGCAAATGTATGCCCTGGTAATGCATTTAAAGCAGGTAAAATGAAGAATGAGCCTGGAGGATCCAGCACTAGCAGAGTAAAAAAGAAAAAGAAACCCACATCGTAAAAGCTGAAATAATCTGAGCAAATAAATAATACTGGCTAATATGCCATATAATCAGCACATTTCAATTACAATAATACAAATAAGTGAATAAACAAATGAGACAATGAGACAGAAGGAACACACCTTCCCTAAGAACAATAGTTATTCCTGTTGCTAGAGGTGGTACCTAATCCTAGCCTATCGGTGTAGGAAGCAGGCTTTTTATTCTTTTTTTTGGGGGGGGGGGATTGAGACAGGGTTTCTCTGTGTAACCTTGGCTGTCCTGGACTCACTTTTTAGACCAGGCTGGCCTCAAACTCAGAGATCCACCTGACTCTGCCTCACCCAGTGCTGGGATTATTGGTGTGCGCCACTGAAATAGATTTAAGTCACTACCAAAAACCAGAATTTAGAAAGGCAAAACACACACACAGAAACTTTCTAATTGAGTAAACTATTGGCCAAACGAAGGAAAAAGTTACAAGAATCACTGTAAATTTCTTTAAATTCAGTCTATAAACTCCACGGCCCCAACCCAGGCATTCTCATCAGGTAGTATCACTCCAGAGCCAATCTGTGAGAAAAGTTTCCTCGTGTATAATGTAGAAATATAAGCATACATTACACAAAGACAATGTATTAGTGATACTAAATTTCATGAAAAAGACAATTAGAAAAAAATGTCTACAGGGTCTCCTTTCACTGAGAAAGAGGAGATATCAAAAGTTAGGAAACCTAATCAGAATCATTGAATGTTTGGATATAGCAATCTGGCTCTCTAAAATCAAAGTCCATTATCTCTACTAATACAAAACCATTAATATATCCAGGCCTTTAATCCCAGCACTCCTGAGACAGGGACAGGTGAATCTTTGTAAGTTCAAGGCCATGAGTTCCAGGATAGCCAAAGCTATATAGAATATATAGAAACAGAAGAAGAAAAGAAGAAGAAGAAGAAGAACAAGAAGAAGAAGAAGAAGAAGAAAAGAAGAAGAAGAAAAAGAAGAAGAGGAGGAAGAAAAAGAAAAAGAAAAAGAAAAGAAACCAACTCCCTGGAGCTAGAGAGATGCTCTTAACTCAGGGGTTAAGAGCACTGGCTGCTCTTCCAGAGGTCCTGAGGTCAATTCTCAGCAACTACATGGTGGCTCACAACTATCTGTAATGGAATCTGATTCCCTCTACTGTGCATGAGGACAGAGCACTCATATACATAAAACAAAAACTCCCAATTTCTTAATGCATGATTAATTACTGCTCTCCCTGATGACCAGAGTTCTTTTCCCAGCACCCATGTCAGGCAGCTCACAACTCCCTGTGACTTCAGCTCTAAAGGATCTCAGACCTCTGTCCTTGGCAGACACCTGTATTCTCTTATACATCCATATACACAAATAACAAGTATTAAAAAAATGGTTATTTTTGCAGGACGTGGTAGTTCAGGACTTTAATCCCAGCACTCGGAGGCAAAGGCAGGTGGATCTCTTGAGTTTTAAGGCCAGCCTGGTCTACAGAGTAAGAGTTCCAGGGTTCTTCAGAGAAATCCTGTCTTGTGAAAAAAGAAAAGTATGCTTATACTTTCTGAAGCATACTTCTGAAGCATACTTTCTCCACACTTCTGAACAATTTAGAGTAGTTTTCAACATTAAAATACTTACAGATGAGATTTCAAAAGGAATAAAGAAAAACACTTAAATCTTTTACTAACTATATTCCCCTACACTGACAGTGCTGCCACATGCTTTATTTCCAAAGCAGTAACCTCATTCTTTTCCCTCTTCCTTTGCTTCCTCTGGGTCCTAACACCTGTCCTTTCTTGTCAGTATCACTGAGTCTTTGTACATTTCATCATTTGCCTGACTTACTGAGTAAGTCTAATCTCTCTGCCTCATCTAACCCACCTCCAATTCTTCCCACAAAATGTTGCCAGAGGTTACTACACAAACTAGACTTCCAAAGCACCTATTAACTCTAGTTTGGGAATAAAATTCCTATCACTGCACTCCACTCACAGGCCCCTACGATCTTGCTTCATTCTCCTGCTATATACCGCCCACCTCCTCCACTTACTCTGCCTCAAACTCAGTGTCTGGCATTCCAGGACTGCAGCTCTCCATCTGCCTTCAATACAGCCGTCATACATCTACATAGTTCTTAACCTTAAGAATGTAAACCATCAAGTTGATAACTTAATGTACCCCACTACGGATTCTGAAAGAACACCTGCTGAAATCAGTGTACAACACAACCCTGAGTGTCAGCAATCTGGAAGACTTGTCTCTTCCAGGGTCTTTGAGAACTTCCTTCTCGATCCTTCAGTTTTATTGCCTGCCCTCCTTATCAAGGTAGTTTGGATTTCTATTGATTTGTCTGCCCCCACCTAAGCAATTTGAGATGTCATAGTATGGGCCTATTCTATATTTATGTAACTCCAGTATTTATCAAATAACTGAAAAAGAACTGTTTTAAGAAGACACTTACCTTGTCAAACTTCCTACAGAGAAGTGATCCTCTTTGCTGAAATTGCTAGACTAATCTGTGAACAGATGAGGCTCTGCATTCAGATAAACTCAACTGCAGCCCCCAAAAACATTTCTGAAATTAAAAATGAAAAACTGGTAAGTGTTCCTTACATTCTGCATCTCACCTGGGCCTTGCATCACCTTGCACGGTGTCACCTGATGAGTTACCTAGGGCAGGTTAGACCACACACTACAGTGCATGGAGGGGAGTGCTTTAATGCTTATCCCTAACTTCTCCAGGGGCTGTCGCCCCTAGGGGGCCAGGTGGGCACTGGTTCACTGCGTGCGGTGGGCGTGAGGGAGGCCGTCTGCACTGCCACGCATGGGGTGGGGATCGGGGCCCGCGTCCCAGTGCCCGCACGGAAGCGACGTCAGGACAGAGGGCTGCAACCAGCCGGACCCTTACCCGGGAGACCTCCCTCGCCCCGAAACCCTGCTCAGGGCCCTCGCAGTGCATCGCAGCTCAGAGCTAGCCGCGCTGATGCCTGAACGGCAAGGCTCCCGCGGCGGGCCTGGCGTGCAGGAAGCACCAAGCGCTGCCCATCCGAGGCCGCCGCAGCTCCCGTCGCGCGCTGCTCTCACGAAGGGCTGGAGCCGGCGCCCTCTCCCGCAGGCCGCGCGCAGCCCACAAGTTAGTAGCGGCAACAGACCGCGCGCCCCGCCACGCGCCCGCCCGCTTGATAGCCCGCTCGCGGCCTGCCCGCCGCGCTTCTCACCCGGCTCGGCCCGGCTGCGGCAAAGCCAGCCCACCTCCATGACCCCGGCCCGACAACCGGCCGCGAGCGGAAGCGTAGGGCGGCGCCCGGTGCCCAACCCCCGAAGGCCGCGAGGGCGGGGCCCGGCCCTAAGCCTCCCCCCGCAGGAGCCTGCTTGTTTTGGTACGCCAAGGGGGCGGGCCACAGCGTCACTTCCGGGCTAAGGGGGAAGTCCGTCCAACCAACAGCTCCGGTCGAAAGGGCCTTAAGTCGGACGCGGAGCCTTCCCCGCCCCGCCCCCTTTAGCGCCCGGGTCGGTTTGGACGCTTACTTACCTGCCATTTCCGTTCCGCTCTTCCGCTTCTTAACGTCTGAGGCCCGGAAGGCCTTCTCTCAAGTAGCCGTCAGAGACCTAGACGGTAAAATGCCCACTTGAGGCAAAAAACGGCCCTTCAGGGCGGCACCGAGTCCAGGCTCCTACAACACCTGCACGGTTTAGGCCTTGTGTTAAGCAGAGCCTCTAACGGAACACACACAGACACTCCAGATCCCCCAAAGGACACCGGGGCCGCCCACAACTTATTCCCTCAGAAAACGGAATTTAGGGGAAAAAAAAAATCACTTTACAAGCCCAAGCATGTCTGTCATCCCAACACTCAGGAGGCTTGAGGCCAGAGGATCCGGACCTGGAGGCCGGCCTAGTACACAGAACAGTTTCGAGGCCTACGTAACAGTGACCAAAATTTCAAAAATTAAAAAAATTATTTTTAAAGGGAAGAAGATGGGCCCCACTTGCCTAGTTCACTGTGCCTCTGGGTTCCATTGCCAACGCCACAGAAAAGAACAAGGCAAGTGGGGGGCAGGTGGGTCGGAGACGGTCCTACCTTGGAGAACCTTAAGGCCGAATGAGAAGCCAAGCCAAGAAGCACGAAAGTAAGGCTCTAAGGAATGTTCCAGAAAGGGGCGTGGCTTATACAGCAGCTGGCGACCGTTAGAGGGGCTTTAGCCAATCAGGAAGCAGCAGTTGAAAGCCAGCACGTGGCTGACCGTTATTTTCTCACCTTACGGGTTTTTGTTTGTTTGTTTGTTTGTGTGTTTGTTTTCCATTTCTTCAAAAGTTTCTATCAAAATAAAAGTTTCATTTTCTGGCCTGTAGGTGTACATGCAGACAGAACATTGTATTCATAGTAAATAAATAGACAAAAGTTTCAAATTAAAAGTATTATTATAAGCATTTTTTTTTAAAAAATAATGCATTTATATGATACCTTTAAAAAAAATCAAGGCTCTGGATTTAACTGAAATTTTCAGAGATAAGGGGAGACGATAGGAACTACCTGCACTTCCGTGACACTGATGAAACAGATCCTTGGCAGAATTCGTTACACAGATTCCAGATTTCAGCTATAGTATACCATGTTTAATTCATGAAAGAACATAAATGCTAAGTTACTCATTGAGTGTAAGAAACTGATGCTGGACAGATAGCCCAGCAATTATGAACACTTAGTCCTCTTAGAGATGACCTGAGTGGAGCCCACATTGCAGATCACACCTGTCCACAACGCCATCTTAGGCGATCAGAACAGATGCCCTCTTCTGGCCTCCTTCGGCACTGCACTGCAAGCAGTGCACATACCTGCAAGCAAAACACTTAAACACATAAAGATGAAATTTTCTGCAAATTACTATGAATTCTGAACAGGTACAATTACCCTTAAAACAGGATAGTTTAGGACACTCCAAAATAGTTATAAGGTGAACAAAAATGTTTTATCTTCTTATGAAATCAGAACCAAAAAGTTGTATGCTGGCAAAGAAGTTTTTCATATAACAGTATATTTATTTGTCTTTATAGTCATAAAACATTATTTTTCTTACTTTTGTGGCTTAAAATGAAGACAAATATTTCCTGAAGCTCACAAAATGTGTAATTTTATCCTATCTCTGAAGACTCTCTGACTCTTTAACTTTCCCACCCTTGTTTTTTTCTATAAACAACATAATAAGTGTTAAAAGCTTTTAACTTTGTGTGATTGGACTTTACACTCAATCATAGCACTTGGAAAATGGAGACAGGAGGATTGCCGGGTGTTCCAGGCAAGCTTGGGTCTTTAGAGTGAATTCCAAGCTAGGTAGGATACAGGGTGAGACCTTATCTCAAAAAGCCAAATATGAGGTTGGGGGTGACCAGATGCCCTAGTCCCACAGAGAAAGTTCATGCTGCTCAACCAAGGCCAGAGCAGCTTCTTTTTGCAGTGAGTAACAGTTAAGGCAGAGACTCTTAACTGGTGAAAATGCCCAGTACTCAGGTGTGGAGGATCATCTACACCAACCCATCCGTTAAAACTCAAAGAAGGCAGAAAGAATGTAAGAACCAGCAAAGGGAAGGAGAGCTGTGAAATGCTGACTTCTGGACATGACATGACTGGTGCATGCATGAAATCACAGCTTTTGTGATTTGTGTCAGTCAAAATTCCAGCACAGCAAGGACCCATTCTTATCTGAGGAGCTATTGGCAGTTAATGGAAGTTGAAGAAGGGTCATTCTCTTTTGGGGTGATTGGTAGGTTGCTTGTTCCCTGGTGGATGGCCACACACTCACGTGCATGTGGGCAGCTCTTACTGGATTTGAGATGGTTGATAACAACAAATAAAGAAGATAGGGAAAAGGGAATTGGAGGAAGTGGTAGATGAAATGTCATCAATGTACATTAATGTGTAAAGCTTTTAAAGAATAAAATATATTATTTTTCAGTCAAATAAATAAAATAGACCTCAAAGACTTGAAGAGCTCAAACCATGTGCAACTGCTAATCCAAAGATGGGAAGAGAAAGCCGCTGACCCAAATAATCATAGCCAAACTAGTTGAGGCAAGCAAGTAATTAAAGCAATCTTTTTATTTTTGGACACAGGCTGTCGCCGTTAAGGTGGGGTTCAAGAGGTCAGCATCTGATGTGAGGAAGACAAGGTTTTTATAGCTCAAGGATAAGGATAGCCAAATGAAATTTGGCAGGCAAATAGGTGGGGTTATAGAAGCAGAGCATGACAAGGTGGTAATAACAACCTATTAAAACAAAAGTAGTGCTGCAAGATGGTCAACACTTTAAAACAAACACATGCTTGCTGATTCCTGGAACATGCAGTACAGAACCATTTGTAGTTAAGGTTACAGGTGGGGCATAACCCAATCCTTGAGAAACGATGTTTAATCATAGTCAGGAATTAAACTAGTTTGTCTTTATTATAAAATGACTTTCAAGCCCAAAATGGAGGCAGGCTGGTTAATTACAACAAAAGTACAACAACAAATTAGTGAATACAGCTAGGCGGTGTTGGCACACACTGTTAATCCCAGCACTCAGGAGGCAGAGGCAGGCAGATCTTTTTGAGTTTGAGGCCAGCCTGAGTGAATTCTAGGACAGCCAGGGCTACACAGAGAAACCCTGTCTTGAAAAAAAAAAGAGAAAGAGAGAGAGAGAGAGAGAGAGAGAAAGAAAGAAAGAAAGAAAGAAAGAGAAAGAGTCCAATTGCCGAAGTCTCTCTGCTTTGGCAAGGTTCTAGGGTCCAGGGTTGCATCTGAGACGGGATTCATAGTCCCCGGCTCAATTTATCTCTTGGGCCATAGAGCTGATGGCTCAGGCAGTGGATCACAAAAGATGATTAAAAGAAAAAGAAGGAGGGAGCCCAGGATTCCTTCTCTAGGTTGAGGGACTGGCTACACTGCTGCTAAGGAGGAAAACTTTCCCTGGTCACCATTTTTTTTTTCTGCAGCCAGGACTGTAAAATGGCTTCAAGCCCAAACTGCAAGGGGTTGTGAAAAAGAGACTCTCTGATCTGAAATTAGCTCCTGTGCAGGGGCAGGCTGCTGCAGAGGCCTCCATAGGCAGAGGCCTCCTGCCTGCCCTACACTGATAGTTAGATCCTGAATTGCTGTTCACTTGTTTGTAAACCAGTAGGAAGAAAAAGGGGGTAGAAAGTAAGCAAAGACCACTCACACACACATGATCAAGGAAAATCATGGATGAAGTTAAGAACTTTAACTTCAACAAATTCCCACAAGCCTACATATGAGAATGGTGTTGATTTCTGCTAGCATTTCCTCTATAGAAACGGCAGCAAGTTTAGGCTGCCAGTTCCATAGCATCAGCCCATACATACACATAGACAAACAATCAGACATATAGACTTGTACATATTCATACACACATTCAATGGACAATACAAAAGGAGATCTGTTGTAAAAAGTTATTAATATTTACTATGGGTTTAACTTCTGTAACACTGCTGTTAATCCTCAGCAGCTGTAAAACCAAATCACCACACAGAGACTGGGTCTTTAGTTATCCTAGAACACAATGCTGGGCAATATTTACTCCCTCCTAAACCTCCAAGCCCTCAGTTTCCTAACATTTAGATTTCCCACATTACACTTGCTTTTTGTGAAATCTTAGGTCTGGTTCATGCTCCAAGTCCTCCAAGCTCTCTCCTCCCACTCTGCTCTCCTCCTGCTCTCCTCTCCTCGAGCTCCTCCTCCTTCTCACCTCTTCCTGTTCTCTAGCTCCTCCTCTCTTTCCTGTCCTCTAGCTCCTCCCATTGCACAATATTGTATCTAGTTGCTTTATTTGTGTCCTGTTTACACAAGAGTTGAGACAGGATGCTTATAGTGAGTATCACAATACAATATCCAGATTGAAACCAAAGAGTTGGGGGTGGGGAAATCAGCATTTGAATTAACAAGGGTAAGGCATATACATTTTAAAAGAACATTATACCAACAGAGATCCTTACATACAGACAGAAAATTGACATACATTCATGTAACATATGACCAAAAAAACAGACATACATATTTACATGTAAACACATATCTATCTACATATTTACAACTCATGGATGAAGCAAATTCCAGCCAGCTTTCATTTGATGGGCTTCTACCACCAAGCTTCTGCCAATGCTGTATGTGTGGGTTTGTGTGTTGCCTCAGTGCCACAGACCAGCCCAGTCAGTCTCCCTGCGTCCGCAGCAAAATCAGAGGTTTGGATGTCAGGAAGGCACAGTTTCAGGTGAATGACAGTCAGAGACCACACCGAGATGGTTTTGACCCTGCTGTAACTTTACTAAAGTCAGGCTAATAATTTTATAGTAATTACATAAGGAAACACCTTAAAGTTGGCATAATTCCCAGAACACTTAGAGTTTTACCAAGAATACAAAGTTTACATTTTAACTCAAAAATGTAGTCAAACATAAAGCAGTGCCCACAAGAAATCTTGGCCTGAGAACTTTTTGATCAAAGCAAACAAAGGAAAAGAAACCTCAAACTGCAGTTTCATTATTGCTAACCAATGAAGAGGAAAGTCAGGAGCTAAGTCAGATGCCTGCCAAAATCTTTCTCTGTATCAAAATCTAAATACACCTTTGTTAACCATCCTCCCATATGTCTTGCTAAAGATTTACAATCCTCCCTAGAAACAAGACGCTAAAGGGGGGCAAGCTCTAGCCAGCTGTACTTCTCATGCTATTTTTTCCTAAGAAGGAGCCCATTATTTTTTCACTATTCTTATAATGCTTTTAATACTAAATCTAATTCATTACTTCTCTTAAAACTACTTTTCTTCCGCCCTATTCTTGTTAAAGCTTTTGGTAATCTATCAAAAATATATTTCCTTGAATAGTTAATTGTGCTGTTTTAGGAATCATAAAGAAAGATAAAAAAAAAACCTCATTAATCCAGTCCCATAACCACGACCGAAAAAGCATAGAGACCCTAGACTGTGTCTTTTTAACTTAGGTGGTCGGGGAGACCTGCTATTGACCTCCAGGGAGCGAATTTCCGAAGAAAGCGTGTCTCCTGCCCTATAGCACAATCTATTGATATGCTACACTGGTGACGCTGGAGTGGGTGTAGCACCTCAGTTTATTGTATATCCTTTATACCACATAGTTAAAAAGGCAGTTAATCACAAAAGCAGATTAATTCTAAAATACAACAGGTTATATGTTTTAAAACTAAACATTTCTTTTCTATGTATCCATCACAGAACTTCATAGTGAGCTCAGACTGACAAAGGTTGACAAGGCCTACAGGTTAACAAGGTCTAAAAGTTACAAGAATACATGTTTTTTCAATTAAGACTGACCTGGCTACACATTTTTCAGCTATATCTAAATTTATAGTGAGCTCAGGACAATAATTTTATCTTTCATTTTAAGAAACAAAAAAGTTTAAAAATGACAGTATATAATGCCATAAGGTGACAAGGTATAAGGAATTACAAAAGAACAGTTTGTATATAATGGCATCAAAGTTTGTACTTAGTTAGAAATTGCTTGGTAGTCCCATTATAATTTGGGTTCATGGGAAGTTTAAACCAACTTGCTTATATTTATGGTGTATACCAGGATTCCTAATTATAGTTTATCTTGAACACACAAATTCGTCTCAAGCCTGTCTCCTAGCAATGCATCTGAAGGGCCACAAAGTTATTTATTGCAGACATAAATTTTCTTAAGTTGTTCAAGAAGTTCTAAAGCAATTGAACTTTTAAAATTGTTTGAATCAAGTCAGGAATTCCATAATTAGGAATAAATTCATCTGAACAGCAGTAAATACCTAGAAAGTGACAATTCACATCATACCAGATTATGGAGAGACACAGCAGTGAAAAAAAAATGAGTGTCAGAGACTGAAAGTAATTCTGGGTTGTATTATGGTAATTAATATTTTACATGTGGATCCTTGCAAAATCCAGATCCACTTCCAGAAGGTCCACCTGCCTAATGAGCTCTGTTAAAGAACAGAATGACTCCTGACACAAAATTAAAAGAGAAAGTTGTTTTATTTGGAGACAGGCTGAGCACTTGCTGTGCACCTTCCACTGGCCTTGAACTCTCAGTAATCACCCTGCCTCAGCCTGCTTAATCTAAGCTTTCACCCATGCTTAGATTAAGGTATGAGACAGTCCATTTTTTCTTGCCGTTGCCACAATTGTCCATCACCACTGTCCTGCAAACAGCTTGGAGAAGGCCAGCCCATAGAGCTACATGGACAGACTACTGTTGGGTAGTGGTCCAGGATGCTGCCATTGGCACCAAATGATGCCCAGGCTAGTCCAGAACTTTCTATGTGTCAGAGAATAACCTTTTGCTTCCACCTTCCAAGTACTGGGATTAAAGATGTGTACCACCATGTGTGGTTTAATTACTTGATCTTGGGGATCAAGCCTAGGGCAGAAATTATTCCAGGAACAAATTCTACCAACTGAGCTACATGATACACCCTAGGTTCTCATATTTAGATGCGTATTATGTGAGTTCCATTGTTACTTTTAGTTTGTATTTTGTGTGTATGTGTGAATGCCTGCATGTATTACTGTGTACCATTTGAGTGAAATGCCCAGAAGAGGGGTTTGGATCCCTTTGGGATTAGCAGTTATAGGGAGCCGACCAGAAATGAGAACTTAGACACAGCCTGATAAACAGGATGACTCAGCCAATTGAAAGTCTTTATTGAAACCAACTGGGACTACATTCAGGTATTTCAGACTAAGTAGAGCCCCAGGCATTTAGATCAAAGGGTTTTTAAAGGCAAAAAACATCCTTGCTGTTTTTAAGCAAAATCCCAAATATTCAAATTTGCCAGTAACGACTCAGGAGCCAGATGCTAGAATGAAAGCCTGCTAGCTCAGAGAGGCAGAGAAAGCAGCCACCTGACCTTCCTCCTCAGCTGGCATTCTCCTTCTCCACTCTGTCTTAAGAACCCTCCACATCGAATGTCCCTAATTTCTACTTCTTCTACATGTCTCCATCCATCCTCTGGACTTTCTCTAATTCTGTATTTTTTTTCTTTTGTTCACTCCCGATCCACTGGTTGCTTGCTCTGCCTCTTGACCTATGATTGATTTTATTTAATCCTGTTTACAGAAAGTTCTTGGATGAAGGGTGTGTGCTAGGGATGAGCCACACCACAACTAGAAACAGGTTTTTCCAGTACAATCTAGGCGTTTATAGTGTTATCAAATATCCTGCAATGTTTCCCCCATTTTGTTTAAATAAAAGACTCTCTAATATCAATAAACTATATACTATCTAGTAAGAATTACATTCACAACATCCATTTGTATTTGGCAACCTTGGAAAAAATACTGTAATATCTATCCTATCTTGGTGAGTCCAAAGTTCTGTACCTAAATCACTTTCTATGATAACTTGCACTTATCAACCTAGAAACATCTTTTTAGACCTTAAGCAGTTTCTTAAATCCTAAGAAACTTAGGCTTCACTGTGAGACTGTAACTATCTAGTCTTCAATCCCATCAGAGGCCTGAAAAGGATCACTATTACCTGAGTAAACAGGAAGAACAGAGCACGGAGCTTCCAAAACTCTAGAAATGGCAGAGACTGCTGGCCGCCTGGACAGTCACCCAAGATGCCTGTGCAGTGTTGGAGCATCCATCTCTTTGGCCTACTAGCCCAGAATATCTGACAGATTTTTCCATAAGGCAGGAATTACGAAGGACTTGTCTACCTTTTTCTGGCAGAAATTGGCAATCAACTTTTTGGTGTCCTGCTTGTCCACAGCTTGGGCAGCACACTGTCAGCAGATGAGGGAAAGGCAGTTTTTTGCTCCATGCCCAGTTTTGCCACATTTGAAGCAAACTTCAAATGGAGGTTCATCGATGCCCACCTGGCAGCACCGTCCACCGGAATGCTGAAGAGAGTGCGTGACAAGGCTCCAGCTCTTGGTGTGAGAGGATATAGTCCCAGGTTTTACCCTAGCTTATGCTGCTTTTGGATAAAATCATTCATATAGCTGTCTTTGGTGTCCTTGACATGCTGTACCTTTGCCTTCCTTTCAAGAAAAGCACCAGTGGTCTAGGATAATCTGGGAGAGGAAAATGAGTTGGAAAACTTTCCTGAAAGAAGTAATATGATGCGTTTTCCACATTTGAAAGTTTAAAAATATCACTAATAATAATGAAACCGAGGAGCAGGATGTCCTTACTTTGCCTGTGGAGGTTAGGACAGAGATCAAGACTGTGGACATGCAAAATAAATAAATCCAGGATATTTTTTTGCTTATCCTATAGTGATAACATCAGTCTGAGGACATTTATAGAAAGAAACAAAATGCAGGAGATTTTAGGAAAGCAAGAATTAGGGAAGCTAGGTTAATTTTTAGACACCTTGCTGCAATCCTGGAGAATATTAATAAGGATATGGACATTGTAGAAGCTAGAGTTTGGTATAAAAAGAAAAGGACAAGGTTTTCATAAATCCCTAGCTTTATAGAAAGGCTGGGTTGGTGGGGTCCTTTATAGGAATGTAGAACAGCTGAAGATCTGGAAAAGCCAACCATCCCACTGTCAAGCCCTGCCAGGCTAACCACAGATGCACAGAGATCTGCCGGCCTCTGCTTCCCGGGTGCTCTGACTAAAGGTGTGTGCCCCCTGCCTAGCCAGCAATCGGCTCTTCCAACAACTGCTTGTCCTGTAGGATCATGTAGTCTACCTGTAATGTGTTTCATATTCTAATACGTAAAAAATCATTTCATTTTATTGGAGACAGATGCTGGAGCACCATCAGTGTTCATTTGTACAGGTACCCCATAATTTCCATCGTGCTTAATAACTGTGTAATTAAAGAATCAGCCTTCTCAGAACTTAAAGCAGTTGTCCATCGCAAGCCTGAATATGTGTCTATAATATGGTGCACATATTTTAGTTTATGAAATTCTGCAAAATGAAACACATCCAGTTGCCAAATTTCATTCATTTGGGTGCTTCCTGTAGTTGGTTATATAAGGAACAAATAGAGCATTTCTTTATAATGCCCTTGGCTTGTTGCCAAGTGATAGAAAAACCTTTCTTCAAACCTTTGCTGTTAACATTATGCTTCTTATGAAATTCTGACGCTCTTAGAACATTTCCTATTAACAGCTGACCAATCTCACCATTACCTTGCGGTAGAGGGACTGCTAGACAGGTATGGGATATGACGTGTATTACATACAATGGATAATTTCTATTTCTGATCAATTATTATATTCAAATAAATAGTGAAGTTATTTATAAATCATCCTGAATAAGTTAGTAGTTCTACATATAAAACAACTCTTTCTGTATATTGAGTCAGTAACTATATTAGAGATTCAGGAAATCATCTCATAAGAATGGCATACAGCTCTGATATTTTTAACTGAATCATAAGGACTCTGAGACATTTTATTTGGTTTTTTTTCTGAATTATAAGCAGCCTTTTCTGATTTATTCACATCAGTATAGAATGTAGGGGTTCCAATAATTGGTGTCCCTTTTACTGTATGAGGGAGAATCCAATTAGTTCTTTTTATAAACTGAAGTCTGTTGGCATTTATTTTTACAAACTCTTTTATTTACATTTATTATATTTTTCTCCCTACTCCACCCCAATCCCTTTCATCGCCCACTAAGAGAGAGAGGGTTAGTGGGAGAAGGAGGCGCAGTTCTTTCTTACTTGCTTCCCGCTGGTTAGGGTAGTTGGGTTCCTTGGAGCCAGCCAATCCTCGTTACAGGAGATCTCCAACCTCTTGTCTCACAACAGCAACCAGGAGCAGCAATGGGGAAGAAGGAACAGCCTTGTTCCTTCTCTGATCTCTACACTCTCTGGGCTCTAGCATTTATTCTCCCTCCAGAGTCCTCAGATTTAAACTGCAGCTGGCAAAGAGCTCCTCTCAGAGCCCGAGGGAAGCAAATAGTCTGCTGCTGTGGGGCCATCTGAATCGGTCCCACATCCCACACCTCGGAGCAAAACAAAAGCATGCTGATATCCACAATAGTAGTCACTTGCTCTTGGGTTATTATTATTGTTTCTTTTAGAGGGCACAGAAAGCTACTTCCTTATTAAAGATAAAGTATGAAATACCAGAATGATAGTAATCATATTCTATATTATGCCAATCTTACTTAAGTCATTTATCTTTTTATTTGCTGTTTCTATTTTTTTTATTTGTTTGGTTTTTTGAGACAGGGTTTCTTTGTGTAGCCTTGGCTGTCCTGGACTCACTTTGTGACTAGGTTGTCTTCAAACATAAAGTTATCCACGTGTCTCTGCCTCCCTGTGTGCTGGGATTATAGGTAGCATGCACCAGCACACCAGGATTTTTTTTTTTTATTTTTAAGTCATCTAAGGCAGCACTGCACAGAGACCTAACACTCTGTGTTACAGTGTATCTGATCCTTACGTGGATTATTCTTTTTAATATCATTTACCTCTCTCCTTAAGGATTTCCCAGGCATCTTACCAAGTCTGATGACTTCTCAGCTTCTCCTGCTATCTCCATGTGTCTGCAGTTGGTATTATTTTTCTGCCTGATTTCTCCTACTGCCATCTGCTTGCTGGCATGCAGAAACCAGTTTTCTGTCTGGTTTCTCTCTGTGTGCACTTTTGCCATACATTGGAGCACCAAGTGCAACATGGTGCCAATATATAACTGTTTAAATTATCTAATATTTATACCAATAAAGACATGGGAGGTGTAAACTGAGATAAAAACCTGCTAGCTCAGTTGTAGAATCAGGCTTGTAAATAGATATTTTGCATATAGTTCAGAAAATAAAGTTATTTCACTGGCTGGTTTTACCTCAGTTTACACCTCTTGTGTCTTTATTGGTATAAATATTAGATAATTTAAACAGTTACACAGTATGTAAAGCATTTTAGCTTGTGTCTTTCTTCTAAAACTCTTCTTTTTTTAACTTTAATTAATGCATCTGGATATTCTGCCTACATGGGTACCCCTGCACCTCATGAGTGCAGGGAGGTCAGAAGATCATCAGATTCCCTGGAACTCCAGTTACAGACAGGTAGAAAACTTTTTTTGTTTTGGTTTGTTTTGGTTTGGTTTTTTGGTTTTTGAGGCAAGGTTTCTCTGTAATGGAGCCCTAGACTGCCTTTGTAGACCAGGCTGGCCTTAAACTCACAGAGATCCACCTGCCTCTACCTACTGAGTGCTGGGATTAAAGGTGTGTGCCACCATGCCCAGCCCATAAAACTCATTTTTTTAAAAAAGCTTTTTATTACTTCTTTGTGAATTTCACATCATGTACCCCAGTCCCATTCTCCATCCTGTCCCTTTGAATCCTCCTTCCATTCTTGCAACCACTCTGCCCAAAGAGAATAAAATAAGATAGAATTAAAGGGGGGATCTTGTCCTGGAAGCTGTAGTGGGTCCCACAGTAGACCCTTTGTCTCCACATCTTCACTTGCAAATGTTCAGGGCAGTGAGTCATTGATCTGATTCAAGGCCTCCAGCTTCTGCTACACTATCAATGCTGGATCCTCATTGGGACTCCTCTCAGATAAATTGTTGTTGCCCAGTGTCATAGAGATTCTGCCGCTTTGGATATGCAGGACCAGCCCTTTCACACACTCCAACAGTTCACAGATGAGGTAGATATTGGGGTGGGCCAACTCAAAGCCCTGGGTCTCTGCCTGGGGGGCGGGGTTGCTGAGTTGGTCAGCTCACCAAATCTCCTGGGCCTAAACCACCAGGGAGAGCCTTCCAGCACTGCCCAAGCCAGCTCACCCCATGCCACACCAGCAAGGATCAGGGACAGTTTCTCCTGCTGTCATGCCCTCGAGGCTGGCTCATTTGCACTCTGCCACCGGTGTCAGCTCTACTGTGCTGCTCAGGTGAGGCACGGGGCCCACTCTCCCCGATGCTGCAGCCTATGAAGGCAGGACCAACTCTCTAGCTCTAATGACCTCGGGCCCTGATCTCCAGGTCTTCAGCAGATTTTGACGGTGTGTGGTGGGGGAGGTCTCAAGACTTCTGCTTTTGAATTCCCTTTTCGTGTGTGAAAATGATGAACTTTAGATCAACTTTCTTCAAGCATGTGTCCATCATACCCAGTTTTTCATAATCATATTTTATAAAGAGCATCATCATCAGCAACTGCAGTAATTTACTGGTTTACTGGTTTTTGGCACTTAAAAAGAAAAGCTGTAAGTACACAGGAAGGAACCCAAAGCACTCCACCCTTCAAGAAGAGCTACAGAACAAAGGAAATGTAAGTTAGCAAAGGAAGTAAATAGTAAAGATGAAAGTGTAGATAAAACTGAGACTAGCAGAACAATACAGAAAATTATCAAAAACAGATGAACAGGATTGGTGTCCTCGGCTGCATTTCAGGCTCATCTCAATCCTTAAACTCTCATCCCCATGGGATAGTATTAGGTGGGTCTCAGAACTGCTAAATCAACAGACACATCACTCAGAATGCAACTGGTATTCTTATAACAAAGAGTTTGTCCCCCTCCTCTGTGTAAGGACACAACCAGATGGACCATCTGGGAGGCAGGAGCAGTGGCCTCACTGCACCACTTTCCCAGACTCCAGAACTTTGAGATGGTGGCCTCTGGGAACAACATGGACACACGTGGCACATTGACATACATTGTAGGCATAAAAGCCAAAAGCTTGCTATCTCAGCTGACAGCCAGAAGGAAAAGGGCTGCTAGCTCACCCGATGGCCGAGGAGGGAAAAGGCAAAAGCTAAAGGCTCCTTCTGCAAGCTGTGTCACATACCCTTCTCTCCCAGTCCCTCCTCTCTGTTCGGTCCCTGTCATCTGGTTTCTTGCTCCACCTCTTGACCTAGGGTGACCTTTATTAAATCCTGTGTACAGAAAGCTCTTGAATTAAAGGTGTGTGCTAGGATTGAGCCATACCACAACCACCTGTTTACAATAAACAGAAAGTTCTTGGATTAAAGATGTGTGTTAGGGTTGAACCACTTCATAACTAGAAACAGGATTTTACAGTTCACAGTCTCTGCTTTCGCAATGGGATCAAATATCCTGCAACACTTCTACTTTATTCTTTTGAGATAAGCCTCTCGATTAACCTTGAGTTCTCTCTCTCTCTCTCTCTCTCTCTCTCTCTCTCTTTTTACTGTTTTTTTACAAAAAGCTTTATTTAATTTATCTGTATGAGTGTTTGGCTTGCATGTATGCTTGTGTACCGCATGTGTGTAGTACCTGAGGAGGTCAGATGAGAATGTCAGGTCCCCTGAAACCTCACCTATATTCCTGTATGTAACTCCAAGAGGCTCACTGCTTCACTAAGCTAGACCTGAATGGGATCCTTTCTTTGGTCTACTGTGGGTACCCTATATAGGGTGCTAGGTATTTATTCACATCTTTCCAGGGACAGTCACTTCAATGGACTTCAGTGAACCTCCCTGGAATATAATGACATCAGGGAGGGTACATCTGAAAGAGGCTGTTAGGGCAGCCCACCTGACCTGGGGCTGTTCTGCCCTTGGTGTATCCACTGTTGCCTCCTGCCATCTATCCCTGCCTTCTCTGCAGAACAGCCGCCCGCATTTCATCTCGCCATCAGCTTGCAGTTTACTTTCACTGCAGAGCCGGTCCAAGTCTCATTGCCCATACAGGGGAAAGATCCCACAGCAACAAATTAAATGCCAGCACAGCATTTGTAGGAACAAAATATTTGAAATACACTTTCTAAACTCAATGGAGGTGACACAGAAAACCTGTGGGGCCAGTGTAATGAAGAGAATATCCAGGTTGGCACATATTAAAACTGTCAGGATTTTTGTCGATTTGACCTAGAAAGACAAAACTTCATCTGAGGAATTGCCTCCATCAGATTGGTTTATGAGCATGTCTTTGGGGTGTTTTCTTGATTACTGTTGATGTAAGAGAGCCCAGTCCACAGGGAACTGTAGGTGCTGTTTTTTAAACTCTTCTTTATTTGGGGTTCCTAAAGCCTCTACCTTCCTTCCAACCCCCACCCCCACCCCTAAGTGGAGAGAAAGAAGGTTGGAAGGAAAAGGAATTGTAGACCTCTTTACTTCCTCCAGCTGGACAGGATCAGTGGGTTCTTTTGCAGGCAATACCAACCTCAGTCAGCAGGGTATCCAGCAGTCCAGGTAGCCAGCAAACCACCAAACGCACTAAGCAGTCTTCTTTAGTTGAAGGATTATTGAAGAGTTGTCCGTCTTCTCCAGGCTGCTGTGCCTTCTCTCTCTGGACTCTCATATTTATACCCTTTTAAGAGTCCTGAGAAGTAAACTAGGCAGGCAAAGACCACAGCCCTGCCAGAGGCAATTAACCGCTGTAGACAAACTAAAGGACAGACTAAAATCCCACATTTCAGATTAAAGCAAAAACATGTTTACATAACACAACTGAGTTTTTAAAGAAACCCAACCCTCTGTTATAGTGAACAGTACCATCCCTGGGCAGGTCGGCCTGGGTTGTATAAAAAAGTAGCTGAACAAGTCAGGGGAAGCAAACCAGGAAGCATCACTCCTCCACGGACTCTGCCTCAGTTCCTGCCTTAGCTTCCATAGCAGGAAGATGAACTACCCGACCCTCCAAGTTGCATTTTATTTGTGTTTTATCATAGCAACAGAAAACAAACTAGGACAAACACACATTTCACAAACTTTCCTACAAGAGAAAAGGGAGTGACCCCAGAGCTGCTCAGACAACAGGAAGGGAAGAGGGCCCGTGGTGACAATGGGAAGTGGCTCACTGGTGCTGCGGTAAGAAGGTGCGACTCCTTCTCACTGCACAGTCTGGGGCACTGAGGAAGACGACGAGGAGGGCTGGCTATGAGATAAGCGAACTGTAACATCAGGCCTGTTCCAGGCCAGCAGCATCCCCCACACCCCTCCCCACATCCCACAACCCCTGAGACATGTGTAATGCTCTACTGTCCTTTCTTATCTTCTTGCTTTGGATGGAGCTAACAGAACAGACTAAATTGCAAGCAAATAGGAACCCACACTAGACCACCTTATGAACACAGAGCTAAATATGGGGTAGTTGTATCCTGGTGGCTGGAATAGAGTTAAGCTCTCTCCCTGTGAAGCTGCAAGCTGATCAGAAATGAGAACAAAGAGCCAATACTGTAATAAACAGCACTTGAGACACCTGCAAGGTCAGAGGGTGGTGATGCTGGCCACGTGACAAGCAGCCAGCTGACAGTCAAGGTCAAAGCTGGAGTCTGAAATAGGCAGAGGGGGCTCCAACCACCCCTAACTGTGTGGGCAGTACATGAGCACTGCGACATCATCTCCCTGACTCAGCTACTCCCACTGTGTGGGTCCTCCATTGCCTCTGTCCATCAGAGCCAGAGAATCAGTCTCATTAGAGATAACCTCAGCCTTTGTCCAGTTTCTGCCATGGTCCCATTAAATTTTTTTAAAAACTACTTTGGAGGCTTCTTTCAGTCTTAGAAACCTTTCCCACTCTTGGGGGTTCTTCTTACTCTCTTTTTCTTAATATTGCTTTTCTGTAAATCTTAATAAAGTTTCTTTACTTCTGCATACTGCCATTAAAGTCTATGGTCTTAAGTTTCTTTTCTTTTTTATTTCTTTTCTTTCTTCCTTCCTTCCTTCCTTCCTTCCTTCCTTCTTCCCTCCCTCCCTCCCTCCCTCCCTCCCTCCCTCCCTCTTTCTTTCTTTCTTTCTTTCTTTCTTTCTTTCTTTCTTTCTTTCTTTCTTTCTTTCTTTCTTTCTTGTTCTTTTGGTTTTGTTTGTTCGTTTGAGACAGGGTTTCTCTGTGTAGCCTTGGCTGTCCTGGACCTACTTTGTAAACCAGGATGCCTCAAACTTACAGAAGTCTACCTGCCTCTGCCTCCCCAAGTGCTGGGATAACAGGCATGAACCACCACGCCCAGTTGTGCCCTTAATTTTCATTGGTGTGAGACAATGAACTCAGAGCTACTGTCTCAGATTAACCTTTGGAGACTACTGAGTATCAGGCACCTTGGAACCAAAGGCCAAGCACAACTAGAACAAGAAATGTCACTTTGTACTCAAAACCTGACTCAGGAGGACTTCCTAACTTATGCCATGAGGCATCATGACATTGATATCAAACTTTAGAAAGGCATGTCAAAAGAAAAAAATTAATGTCTCTTACAAATAATGCATAGTTATTTTATAATCAAATCTGTTGATTTATATTTTATAGTTGAAGAGCTTAACTTATTTAAATTTAATGTAAGTGGTAATAAGATCTGTGGAATGTTATTAAAACAGTAAAATCCCAATCATTTGGTTTTACCAATGAAGAGGACTCAGGAGCTAGATGCTGAGATGAAAACTTGTTACCTCAGAGAGGCAGAGAAAGCACCGAGCTGATCACCCGACAAAGTTTCAGAAGGTAAAAGCCTTTCCTACTTAGCTCAGGTTCCAAAGGAAGAAAACAAAAGCCAAAACCCCCTTCTTTTCCAAGCTGTCTTAAATGCCCTTCAATACAACGTCCCTTCTTTCTGTTTAATCCCTGTCCACTGGTTACTTGCTCCACCTCTTGACCTAGACTTAACTTTATTTAATCCTGTGTACAGAAAGCTCTTGGATTAAAGGTATATGCTGGGGCTGAGCCACACCAAACAAGAAACAGGTTTTTACATTTCATAGTCTTGGGGTTCACAATGGGATCAAATATCCTGCAACAGCTGAATTAGTTTTTGTTTTTTGTTTGTTTGTTTTTATTTTTGTCATACCTATTTTTGATCACCTTTTGGTTTTTTGAGACAGGGTCTTACTACTTAAACATGCCATGACATACTAGACCAGGCTGTCCTCAAACTCACATAAATCTGCCTGCCTCTGCATTCTTAGTTCTGGCATTAAGGTGAACAACACCATACCTGGCCAATTTTGCTCAATTCTTCCATTAATGCCTTCACTTTTGATAAAGATGTTATTCTAGAATACCATTTTGTTTCATTTGCTTTTAATATTTATTTATTTTTTTTATGTGTACCAAAGCTGGCCTGCATGTATGTCAGTGCACCAATCATGTGCTGGATGCCCAGTGAGGCTGGAAGATGGTGTCAGATGCCCTGGAACTAGAGGTAAAGGAGGTTGTGAACTTGATGTGGATGCTGGGAACTGAATCTAGGACCTTTGCTGCCATTCAGGTTCTGCTTCCTCATCTATAGCAGCATGACTGGATCCTGAGACAGGGAGCAAGACAGAATAGCCAGGAGTGAAGATATCTCAGGTGGTGGTGAGTGCGGCAAGAAGCAGGTTTCTCCAGGGACAGGCTTCAGTGAGACAGCTTATTTAATAGAGGTAAACAAAGGCTATTTAAACCTTTGGGAGGAAAGTAGGGACTATGGGGCAAGTGTACATCATTGGCACAGGCAAGGGTGATGAAGATGCCCAATTTGCATAAGGAGGAATTCCAGGTGCTGCTGGACATAACCTTACAGGATAGAGAAAGTTTAGCCTGGCTATGGGGCTATGTGACCTTTTCTGGTGGGCAATGATGGAAGCATAGGCTATGTGTACCCAGACATGCAGGTCCAGGTCAGGAGGAGAGCAATCCTACCGATTTTAAGACTAGATTTCAGGGGTTTGGACAAGCTTCAAGCCCACTCTTGCTCTGGACCAGTTTCCCTGGTCCCACGGCTCCCTGGCCTTGCACTTTGGAAGAACAATAAGAGCTTAACCATTGGGCTGTCTCTCCAGTCCTCTTTTTTATTTTGTCATTTATATGTGGCATGTGTGTGTGTATGTTTACATGTGTGGTGGGTATTATGATGTGTTTAAAAATAAGCCACACATACAACAGATCTGGTATGAAAGATATTAATTTGGGGGAAGGGAAGCAGAAAAGAGTTAGGGGGTGAGTGAGCCATGAGATCAGAGACAGAGATGGTGGGAGGGGTGCCCCAACAGAGAAAAAAAGCAGGGAGAGAAAAAGAGAAGAGTAAGAGAGAGAATTAAGAGGCAGGAGTCCTTTTATCCCGGGCCCCTGTGGACAGTGACCAATGATGACATCACAGGTGCCTAAGCAACCTGGGAGTGGGCTAGTTAATCAAGATTTATGAACTAACAGTGGGTACATGTGTATGTGGGTGCCAGGGGCCAACCCTAGCAATGGGCAGGTCCCAGAGAGGAGGTGAAGAGTCAGTGAAGGAAGGTTGAGTTAGACAGTGAAGCTGGGTGAATCTTGAAGCTTTGACTGACTAGCAATCAGGTTGCTTCTTTATTTATACAGATCTCATAAAACAAACACAGAATCATGATTTTCCAAGAAATATAGATCATATCATTTTGTCCCTGAAGATGTGTTTGATTTTTCATTGCATGTCTGGGGTCACACATTCAATTACAATTAATTAGATTTTGTTTTTACTATTAGCTCCATAAACCCATTTCAAAGAATCTTCAGAATGTTTCTGCCAAAGCAAGCATACTTAATATATGGCAGCCTGTTTTTAGGCTGGCAGCACTTGTGGTTTCAAAGCACTAGACATACAGAAAATATCTGAGCCAGTCCAGGTGAATCACCGTGTTTTCAGTGTTGTATTATTTACACTTGATGGTCAAAATGCTACTTTCAAGTCAGCCTGAGCCTGAGAACATTCTCATGCATAAAAACTGCTGTAGTTGTTATTCAATCTCTGGTATAAATGCAATATTTACATTCATGATCTCTATAAAAACCTATTCATTTCTTTAAGAAAATACTTTTGTTCCTAGTTAAATGATGTCACCATCGTCTGGTGTGAACCAGTCTTTATGAATGGCAAATCCTGATAACTCTTTTTTTTTCTTATATCCTTACATCATCTATAAGTGCTATTATGTAGGGGAGAGGTTATTTTAACCAATATAACTATTACTGAGTTCTTTTCCTCTAGGGGAATACCCTGTATGATCCCTTATCTTACAAGCTATATTTCTAGGAAGCTCTGAGCATATTGTAGAAGGAGGCCACTGATCTGTTATTAATTTTCCTGGCTTGCTGGAACTTGTCAGCCTCTAACTTTATACTATTTTGATTATTCTGTTTCTGAATTTGCTTAAGAGTGGATGTACCAAGAAGATCCTGGAGCCATGGCTTCATAAAGAAATTTCTAGCATCTTTGTGCTTATCACAATCTCCAGGGCATAAGGAGGACTTCCAAATATGGTCAGATAATTATATTTCCCTGAAAGCAGAAGGGGTATGTTTAGGACTGTCCTAAGGAGACTCAGACATAACTTTCTCAGGAAAAGACATAAAATGAATCATAATGCAGAAAGACTCCCAAGAATGGACACACAGAGGCCAAAACTGAAAGTGATGTTGTACTCAGATGGCGAGACCCAAAAGACCACTAGAAGTCAAGTCTGTTGCAAAATACATGAGGATCTTTTTACTACAAGCTCCAGCCCGGGTTGCAGCAACCTCCCTGGTGAAGAGGAGGAGTGTGGTGGGGAGGTCTAGGGGAACAAGGTTTTTAAAAGGAAAAAAAAAAACTGCAAACATGGAGTTACATGCCTTGGCGTTACATGACTGGGTAAGGAAAATTGGCTTTTGAAATGATTGGTTTACTTCAGGCGTCAAGTCCATAAATGGTTCTGGCCTGGTCATCTGGGTCAGTTTCCTAGCAACTGTATCTCTAGTGGGCAGAAAAAGAATGCAGTAAATCTGGTTCCTCTCCCCAGGTGGCCGAATGTATCTCCACCTGGCTGGCTTTGTTTCAGGCTTGTGCTTTCAATAACCCCCCAAAATTAATTCTTAAATCTTTGGTCTCTCATAGTTTGATTAGAATATGTAGCATTCTCAGCAGATCACTATTTCACTCTTCTCCTGGTCTTTGTCCTATGTTTGGAGATATTTTTTTAATAACATTGAGTTTGGGGACCAAAGAGAACCTTGGGGCAGCAGTGCCCTCCCCTCAGACTATTCTGCAACATACCAGGAGTCCCACAGAAGCAACTAGAGATAAGAATAGCTTGAGGAAATGATCTTTGTTCCTGAGATTTGCAGAACTGAAAATCATAGTGATGCTCGGCAACTGAGTGAGGAAGGGCCTCCACATTTCCCCTACCATTTCCTGTAGACACTGCCCTAAGTCAGTCTCTCGGCAAGATGTTCTGTAGAGTGCTACTGTGCCCAGCAGCCAGCTCGGCATAATAAAGCTTTTCCTCCACCACTGCCCTCTTAGGTGAGGAGCAGCCGGGCTGTACATGGTGACAGTCTGCCCTAATCCTCCCCTTTTGGGAAGTCTCTGTTCCTGCTCTTCCCCCAAAATTCATCAGTCCCAGGAACTAGGCAATAGGTCACCCATTACAGGAATAAGAAAGCCATAAATTTCCCTACCCAACGAATAGCCAGGAGGTAACCACAAGAATGGGAAGGTATTGAGAGACAAAAAGTTTAAAGCCCCAGCCACCTGGGAAAAGAAACTAGCTTAATGCAATCTTTCCCCACCCACTAGTTATACAGTTGTTAGGAAACCGGCCCATCCTCCCCAGGGAGGGACACCAATCAATTCAAAATGCAACATCCCTTTTGTGTTTCGACCATTGGTGCATGCCAGGCAGGAATCCCCCTGCTTTGGGCATGCTGGGAGGGGCTGGACTAACCAACTGAGCATGAGGATCTTCAGCTGTGGGGGTGTGAGCCTAAGCTGCAGCTTGTAATAAAAAGATCCTCATGTGTTTTGCAACAGACTTGACTCCTGGGGGTGGTCTTTTGGGGGCTCACAATTCAGGGATGACAGTATCTTATCTCAGGGTGGAGAATCTGTGCTGGGCAGCCCACCAACATTCCTAAGGTCTATAGATATGGAATACCTAAGATTCCCAAGGTCTATAGATAGCTCACTTAATGTTAGTTATGTTAGTTAGCCAATCACTTTGTAACAATCTTGCCCTTGCTGAATGTCATCCAATCCTGTAACTGCTAAGCTAGGAATTCTGGGTTCTTGCTCAAGCCCCAAATAAAAACCCTGCCATGTAGCTGCTCAGAGCTCTCCTCTCTGATCCACTGTGTTGGTGACCATGGAGAGACCAAGCTTAAGCCTGAATAAAGCCCTTTGCTCTTGCTCATGGCTCCTGGTGGTCTTTAAGGATCTTAAGATCTGGACACAACACTTTCCACAGCAATTACTGTGTGTACCGGCAAGTGTTCTGAGGAGAGAGGGTGGGATGAAGGGTAGAGGAGTGGTAGGGTGCTCCAAGAAAGTGGAGTGTGGAGCTTATTGTTCTAACTGGCCCACCAATATTGTATTAGTCAGAGTTCATGCTGAGTGTGGTGGTGCACGTCTGTGATCCCCGCACTCTGGGAGGCAGAGGAAGACGGATTGCTGTGAGTTCGAGCCCAGCTTGGTCTACATAGTTAATCCAGGACAGCCAAGGTTACACAGAGAAACATTGTCTCAAAACACAATAAAATTGTGTTAGTCAGAGTTCTCCAAAGGAATAGAACTGATAAAATGAATATACAAACTCATGCACACATACACACACACATGATTGATCAAGGAAAAGAGAGCCACTGCAGGATGAATTTAGACCATTCAGCAGCAGAGGGATCAGTGTCTGGAGGACTGAACACTTACAGCTTCCTAGAAGCTCTTTTTATTGTTACACAAAAGGCACTTTTCTCAAGTCAATTTCTGCATACCAAAACTTCTTTTCTGGTCTAGGAGTTGTCTTGAAATACCCATCAGCTAAGCAATTCTCAGCCATAGGAGACTTCCTGTTTGCCAGACATGCCTGTAAAGTATGCAGAGGCTTTTAGAATCCTTCAAAAGAACAACCCCATAAAAATCTCAGATAACAACCATTGACAAAATGCCACTTCAAAGCCTAAATTTTATCACTCCAGATTCATGCCAGATACATGGGTTCTGCTAATATTGTTTGTTTGTTTGTTTGTTTTCAAAAAGAAGATTTATCAGACTATCAGACTGGCTTACAGGGTGTGGTAGCAATGGCTGTCTCATAAATGAAAGACCGAAAATCATTAGTTGTTCTGTTCATGGTGCTGGATGTATCTGTAGTCCCCATCTAGTGCTAGGATATATTTTTAAAAGTGCCACACACTCAACAGATTTGGTAAGAAGAGCTTTGGAGGAAGGAAAGGGAAGAGGAGTTGGGGCCTGAAGGGATCATGAGGAAAGAGAGAGATGGGCAAGGACAGACAGCCAGGGAAGGGGAGAGAAATGGAAGCAGAGAGAGCAGGTGGGAGTGATAGATGGGTTATATATCTGCAGCACCTGGTCCAGGTGATGGCATAGGATGCAGGTGGTGATATATAGGACGTTGTCAGGACCTTAAAGGCCCCTGAAGGCAGGCCAGTTGAATTGCCTGCACAACATAACATCTGGTGCTGGAGTCCTGAAGGGTTGGTTACTGAAGAGCTGCTGGTCTTCAGTCTACGTTGGCATCCTAAAGATGCTGGATTTGATATCGGCTGCAGCAACAAGATAGATGCACTTAACAGCAAGAGTGAACACAGCAGACAAAAAGCAAAGTTTCCTCTTCCATGTCCTTTTATGTGGCTGCCACCAGAAGGTGTGATCTAGACTTAGTGTGGGTCTTCCTGTTTCAAATAATAGCATTAAGAAAATCCCTCCAGCACAACCATCACTATTACCTGTGTCAAGAATGTTTTCTTAGCTAAGTGATGGTGGTGTAACACCTTTAATCCCAGAACGCTGAAGGCAGAGGCAAGCCTGGTCTACAGAGCTACAGGAGAGGACAGCCACGGCTATACAGAGAAATCCTGCCTGGAAAAACAAACAAACAAACAAACAAACTAAGGAGAAGAGAGCGAGAGAGATTGAGAGAGAAATCTTTCTCAGGAGTGCCTAGCAGCTGACTTTGGACTATCTCAAATACTTATAAGGATTATGCCCCCCTAATTTCCCAGTTCCCCATTCATCTATCTGCTCTGCATTGATAGCCCCTATAACTTTGTGGCATTCATCATTGCTGTCAATATTTTGTTTACTGTTTGCCAACATGACTCCCGCCTGGCCTGCTGTGGGCTGAAGCATCTCTAAGCAGTAGTCCTGTTGAGAGGGGAATAGAGCCAAGCGCTGCCTGTCCAGGAGTCCATGTTCTTCCCAAGGCTGAACTAAGAACTGAACCTCAAAGGAGAAAGAAGTAAAGACTCAGAAAAAGATGGAAACAAGAGTTCACTGAAGCAGAAAGCAAGTATAAGGCCAATAATTAGATTGATTTATTTAGTATGTTAAAGCACTACTTGTACTGCCTATTTGCCAAGCATGACTTCACTTGATACCTGGAACACACTGACTGTGAGAAATACCTAAAACAATGGGTTGTTGCTCTTAACAACCCTTAACAATATTTGCTTCCAAAAATCTTACTTGCCCTACCTTGGGTTTAGAGTATAAAATAAAAATACAAACTGGACATGGGATCAAAGCCTTTCAGGAGCTGTCCCAGCTTCGGCCCACCAGGGACATCTCCTTTGTTCCATTCTCATTGGTGTCTAGTATCAGAATGCTTCTTCCAGAGAGATTCGCACAACAGCAGCAAAAAACACCTGCAGGGGTAGGGTCATTCTTCAAAACTAGTGGATTGCCAAGTGGTCTTTGAGCTGGTCTCTGCATATGATCTCTGAATCATTTCTTCCTTTGATCCCCTCCCATTTTATTTCATTTTCTTGGCCCAGACAAAATATACTCCCCAATGGATGCTATTGTTGGACTTAAATAGAAAAAAAAAAAGGTCACTTTCCGGAGACTGGCCTTGACTGCTTGATGGCCTTGCTTGTTAAGGACACTCCAGGTGTTTTGTGGTGAGCTCCTTCCCAAGTGAGAATGTCACCTTCCTTTCTCTGACCGTTTTCCTGACTGCCAACCCCCTAACTAATCCCTCCAATTCTGGCTTAATCAGAAAGCTTGCTGAGCAATGGCCTGTGAGTAAACTAGTACTCGTTGTTCCTCCGTGGTTTCTGCTTTGAGTTCCTTCCCCAACTTCCTTCAGTAATAGACTGTGCCCTGGAAGAGTAATCCAAAGAAACCTTTCCCTCCCCTGAGTTCTCCCCACACCCTTGGCCCTTAAGACAAGGTCTCGTCATGTAGCTTTTGCTGGCCTGGAATTCTCAGATCCACCTGCCTCTATCTTCTGAGCACTGGGACCTAAGTTGTGTGCAACCATGCCTGGCTCCCGAGTTGCTTTTGGTCAGAATATTGTATCATGACAATAGAGAGAGAATGAGAACATCAGTGTTCTGGCTAAGAAAGGACAGCTGCGGGGGCTGGAGAGATGGCTCAGTGGTTAAGAGCACCGTCTGCTCTTCCAAAGGACCTGGGTTCAATTCCCAGCACCCACATGGCAGTTCACAACTGTCTGTAATGCCCATTCCAAGGGATCTGACACCTTCACACTAATGCACATAGAATAAAGTTAAATAAATTAAAAAATATATTAAAAAAAAAAAAGGACAGCTGCAAAGACGGGCCAGAAAAAGGGTGGGCTCTGGGGATGTGTTCATTGATAAGGGACTGAGGGAGAATGAAGCTAGAATGACTCCTGGGTGGCTAACTGGAACATGTAAATGAACCACAACACTAGTAAAAAGAGAGAGAGAGAGAGAGAGAGAGAGAGAGAGGAAAGAAAAGAACCCAAGGAAGCTTAAGGAATGGGACATGAAGGGGATGTTTGCAATGTTAGACTTGAGATGTAAAGAATCTGAAGTGGAGGGCTGGTAAGATGGCTCTGTGGGTAGGGATGCTTGCCACCAATCCTGATGACTTGAATTTTATCTCTGGGGTCCACACCGTGGAAAGAGAGGACCAGCCAACTCCTTCAAGCTTTCCTTTGACCTCCACCTGTGAGCTGTGGCATTCACATACACAATAAATGGCAGGCGTGCAGGGGTGGAGGTGGGGAGACTCTTGAATGAAGATAGAAAGCAGACAAACTAGAGTTCAGAGGTGAATGCAACTATAAGTATACAATGCCATTTAGAGGTGTGGGGAGGCTCCCCAGAGCCCCAAGTGAGACCCCATGAACATCACATTTTACAGCTGAATGCAGCCAGAAGAATGTAGCAGATACTGCCAGCTGATTCCATGCAGTTGAATATATATATCCACATATACACACATGTGGTAACACACATACACACAGATACACACACATAGGGCAACTGATAATAGAGCATATTTACAGTGTGACCATGTTATGTCAGGATCACGAGACCCTCAGAGACCACCAGGAGACGACTCGATGCAAGAGCAAGAGAGATTTATTACGAGAGCAATCGAACTCGGGACCCAGGTCTCACTGACACAGCAGTAGAGAAGTAGGACCCCAAGCCCTGGGTGAACAGTGTTTTTAAAGGGAAAAACCACAATCAGGGGGTTTCCATGACAGCAGGCGGGGGGGGGTGTTCATGCCTTGGCATTACAGGTTTGGGTAAAAGTCAGAGGAGCGAGGTGACCTTCTCTCAGGCACATGATCACAAGTGCTATTCTTCTAAGCTATATCTGGAATGTTGGAGAATTTTCCCAACAGATTCCTGTTGGTTGTTGTCAGGGAGATTGTCTCTATTTCTTACCAAGTATTTATTCTATCATATTTCCAGGAGGCTGTTGCTAGGAGAGATGACTTTGTTTTCTGCCAAATGTACATTCTGTGATATTTCCTGGTACCTGAGTTCAGCTCCCGGTCAAGATGGCTCCTCATTTCAAAACTGAGTCACCCAGGCTAGCTTAAACTCTTCAACCATGGTCTATAAAACTGACAGTTTAGGAGATAGATCATCATAGGATCAAAATCTGAGACTGAAGTCATGAGCTGCAGGACTTGGCTGTGGAGATCCACCTAGGTTTAGATGGAGATCTTCTTGGTCTCTGGAGGAAAGTGGGAGTTAATGGCTAATGGCTTTAACTCAGTAGCAAATGGCTTTAACTCAGTACAATAGAGAAGTGTGGAAGGGATAGGCGTGTGAAGCAGCTGCTATTGTGAAATCAGAGGCAGGTTGCCTAGAGTCATGGTAGGAGCCTTTGGGAATGTTCTGTATCTGCAGTGAAACCAGCAGCTGAGGTAGAGTCTTCCAGAACACCCAGCTCTAGGGGTACAGGAAGGAGGAAGACAGAAGAGCCCTGGGAGAGAATGTAAGTTGAGAGGACTTAATTCCAAAGAGCCAGCCAATCCCAAACGGAGTCACCAATTCCGTGGGTACCAGACAATCCCAATCAAGGACATGTAACCAAAGTAGAAATTCCTCTTTCAGGCTTTAAAAGGGGTCATCAAGCTCACCTCAGGGTCACCGCCATTTTGTGAAGGTGGTGGCCCCAGCATGCTGGAAATCTCTGCAGAATAAACACTCTGTTTTTGCATACCAAAAACAGGTCTTTGGGGTCTTTCTTCAGCGATTCTTGGACATAACATAAGGACATACATAGAAAGAGAAAACTAACAACAGGTCACCAAGCAGGCAAATGAACTCGAAGGGTTGAATGAAGAGGGGATGGGAAGTACTTCAGAAAATAAATTTGATGTAGCATACAGATTTCCTGCTTCTGGGAGCTGGGCACCACATGTACCCCTCACATCTTTGCCCCCTGCTAGTGGTGGTGTGATGTCCAGGTGTCCCAGGTTGACTGAGACCTGGTTCTGAAGTCAGGGAAGATGTGTGTGAGGAAGATGGCCAAGAAGCAGAGGTACAGTAAGGTTCATGTCATTAGCTTCTGGGAGTGATGTACTATCCTGGCTTATTTCAGCTTACTCTTCACTTCCTCTAAACTTCCACTCTTGCTTGCTCCAGTCTGGGGGTTATGAAATCTTCATAGACTGAGCAACCAAATGAGCTCTTGGGTGAGGCTCCCTTCCTTTCTGTCCACTATCACAGACGGGTCTGCTCAAACCTGTTCCCAAAGCTTCCCTATCTATACCACACATACCCTTCCCCTCACACTCTAGGCAAATTTTCTCCAAATGTCATGATGATTACAGCTGGTACCCACCAGAGAGGGTGGGGGGGTGGCAAAGCTAAGATCTATGTAGTTTCCTTGGTGTATGTGTGATAATATTGGAGAAGGGTAAGGAAAAATTTATAAAAATCAAAACTTTACAGAGCATGCAAGCTTCCTAGGTAGCACAATAGCTCTAGCTATTTCCTGTTTTGTGAGTTGCTTCTTCAGAGCCCATCAGCCCATTCTGCTACCGACTTTCCACCGGGACACTGCCTTTTTCAGCCACACCTACCTTCAGAGCTGAGCCAATCATACCCTGCTGGCCTGCTCAAAGCTCTGCCTGGCAGGAGCCCTGGTTTTGTGTTATGGTCTTCTAGGGTCAGGTTGCTAAAGTCTCTCAATGCTTTGGCAAGGTTCCAGGGTCCAGGGTAGGATCTGAGACCAGATGCAAACTTGCCCTGTTTACTTTATCTCTTGGGTCACCAAGATGATCATGAAAGATGATTGAAAGAAAAAGTCGGGAGAGTGTACCCAGGAAAAAGGCATCTTCTAGCCCAAACTGCAAGGGGTTGTAAAAAAGCTCTTTGATCTGAGATTAGCTCCTGTGCAGGGCAGGCTGCTGCAGAGGCCTCCACAGGCTACCATAAACCTTTTCCTGCCTGTCCTAGGCTGATAGTTAGATCCTGAATTGCTGTTCACTTTTTTGTAAATCAGTAAGAAAAAGAAAAAAAGGGTAGAAATTAAGCAAAGACCACTCACACACACATAATCAAGGAAAATCATGGATGAAGTTAAGAACTTTAACTTCAACAAATTCCCACAAGCCTACATATGAGAATGGTGTTGATTTCTGCTAGCATTTCCTCTGCAGAAACTGCAGCAAGTTTAGGCTGCCAGTTCCATAGCATCAGCCCATACATACACATAGACAAACAATCAGACATATAGACTTGTACATATTCATACACACATTCAATGGACAATACAAAAGGAGATCCTTACAGACAGACAGAAAATTGACATACATTCATGTAACATATGAACAAAAACAGACATACATATTTACATGTAAACACATATCTGTATACATATTTACAACTCATGGATGAAGCAAATTCCAGCCAGCTTTCATTTGATGGGCTTCTACCACCAAGCTTCTGCCAATGGTGTGTATGTGTGTGTTGCCTCAGTTTATTGTATATCCTTTATACCTCTGAGAGAAAGCTCCCAGGAAAGGAATTACCTTGTAGTCAAAAAGGCAATTAATCACAAAACAGACGAATTCTAAAATACAACAGGTTACATGTTCTTAAAATTAAACATTTCTATGTATCCATCACAGAACTTCATAGTGAGTTCGGAGTGACAAAGGTTGACAAGTCCTACAGGTTAACAGGGTCTAAAAGTTACAAGAATACATGTCTTTTCAATTGAGACTGACCTGGCCACACATTTTTCAGCTATATCTAAGTTTATAGTGAGTTCAGGGCAACTTTTATCTGTCTTTCATTTTAAGAAACAAAGTAAGTTTAAAATGACAGTATATAATGCCATTAGGTGACATAAGGTATAAGGAATTACAACAAAACAGTTTGTATGTAATGGCATCAAGGTTTGTACTTAATTAGAAATTGCTTGGTAGGCCCATTATAATTTGGGTTCGTGGGAAGTTTAAACGAACTTGCTCATATTTATGGTGCATACCAGGATTCCTAACGAAGGTTTATCTTGAAGACATAAATCTGTCTCATGCCTGTCTCCTAGTGAGGCACAAAGAGGGTTACAAAGGTATTTATTGCAGCCATACATTTTCTAAAGTTGTTCAAGAAGTTCTAAAACAACTTAACTTTTAAAATTATTTGAATCAAGTCAGGAATTCCATAATCAGGAATTAATTCATCTGAACAGCAGTAAATACCCAGAAAGTGACAATTACACCACTCCAGATTATAGAGCGATACAGCAGTGCACAAAGAATGAGTTAGAGACTAGAAGCAATTTTGGGGTGTATCATAGTAAAGACCTTGTAAAATACCAGATCTGCTTCCAGAAGGCCCACGTGCCTAAAGAGTCCTTTAACAGAATGGCTCCTGACAGTCTGGATCTGAGGAGTAGCAGCCAAGGCCACTGTAGGAGCAGAAGAGACTGTTTCTCCTCCAGAGGCAGAGCTTTGGACATTCTGTGTGGGCAAGGCCTCAAAGGAACCACAAAAAGACAGCTCAGAAGCCCAGCCCTGGGGATTGAGGCGTGTGGGTCTTTGCTGGATTAGGTTGAAGTCTGACATCTCTGGATAGCCATTTATTTACGCTTGGTCTATGATGGTGGACTCCCTTCTCAGGGAGGCCCTAACCCTCCCTCCCTCTCAAACCCCGTTTGGGTGAACTCAGGTGTTATAAGGAACATCACACAGCCCTCAAGGCAGATTACAGAGGCCAGACCCTTTCCTGATAAGGAAACCAGTCCATCAAGCATCTGTGAATTCCTAGAAGTGCCTCACCCTGTTAAGGATCTTAGTCTTCAGCAGTGATCTTTGACTGAACTTGGAGATTTTTCCCCCTCACCCCTAGGATAATTAAATACTGTATTTTTCTTCTTGTGATAGGACCACACTACTGCATGGAAAATGGAACACTGTACCATTACATGTAAATCAAGTATCCCTGACCCTCTGACCCTGCAAATACATTCACCCTCAAAATCCCTCCTGTTGGAGGTTGGTCTCATGTGTGGTACTGGATCTCAAGATTGTTACACCTATTCTGGTTTTGCAAACCTGCCCAAGACATACTTGATTGGTTGATTAAATAACTTGTACCTATGCAGGGCAGAATAGGGTCAGTGGCTAAGGTTCTCGGGCTTTTAGGTTCAAGCGAGAATGACAGGGACAGGGACAGAGAGGAAGAGAGGAAGAAGGATGCCATGTTGGGTTAGCCTGGAGAAGAAACCATGTGGGGCCAGGAGGAAGGACTCCAATAATGGCGTGAAAAGGCCCAGATGAAGAATAAAAGCAAGTATTTATAAGATTATGGATGGAAGATAGGATGGCTAGGGAGGATGGCATTGGATGGGGATTGTGGATGGATAGTGACATGATTTAGACAGCAGCATGGATAGGAATATTTGCCTGGTCTGTTGGTATAATGTTCTTTTGAAATGTATGTACCTTACCCTTGTTCATCCAAATGCTGATTTCTCTCCGCTACTCTCTGGTTTCAATCTGGATATTGCATTGTGATATTCATTCTAAGCATCCTGTCTCAACTGTGTGTAAACAGTTGAGGCCAAAATAAAGAAACTAGCTACAATGTTGTGCAATGGGAGGAGACAGAGGACAGGAAAGAGGGGAGGAGCTAGAGGGCAGGAAATGAGTGGGAGGAGAAGGCGAGAGGAGAGATCTTGGAACAGCATGGAGAGATGGACTGAACCTAGTATATCACTAAAAGCAAGTATAATGTGGGAAATCTAAATGTTAGGAAACTATGAGGACTTGGAGGTTTAAGATGGAACAACTATTGTCCAGCATTGTGTTCTAGGTTAACTAAATAAACCCAGTCTCTGTGTGGTGATTTGGGTATACAGCTGTTTAGGACTAATAGCAGCATTGCCAGAAGATAAATCAATAGTAAATATTAATCACCGCCTACAACAAATGGTACCCAACTAATCTAAGTATCCACACCCTTTAAATCATACTTTATCATAATTTGGTGGGGGGAATAAGCTCCCAGTGATAAAACCCAAACTTAAAACCTAAAAACTCCCAGGTCAATTACTGTCTCTTAAGAGAGACTCTTAAACAAGACCAGGAGCAAAAGACAGCCTCCCCTGGGCAGACCTGAAACTTAACAAAACTGGCTGCTGCTGCGGTTTAAATGAGGGGTAAACAAGCATGGCTCCTTTATACTGTGGCTGGTTCAACTGGCTCAGCTCCACAGCCATAGCAAGAAAGAAAGGAACTGGAGGCAGACAAACCTCTGGTCAGAGTTTGGCCTACACTGCATCTAAAATAAAAAATTGCCATGGCAGAGGGTGTTTTAATCTCTTTTGGCTTCATTTTGGCTGTCATATTCATGGATCTGGTTGCAATGTGTTTAATGGTGATGGTTCTTCTCCATGTCTTCTCCAATAAAGTTCAAGGAGAAAATGGGGAAAAAGCCAAGGATTGGGGTACTAAGTTACAGACGAGAAAAAGGGCACTCTTCCTAATAATTAGGTTAATAATGGCTAAAATCCAAAGCTCTCTGGCTACAAGATACTTGTCAGCTCTTTCTGGTAAGGGTCTGCCAATTCACTAAAACATCAACTAAAATAACCAACTGGGCTTTGTTTGTTGCAGCATAAATTGGCACAACTGACCCCAAACTTAAAATATTCTTGTCTTTTTGCTTGATTTTCATTTAAAGGCTTTGAGTTACAATGATACTGATTTGAAAAAAAAAAAAAATATATATATATATATATATATAAATATCTGAACAAGTTGGTGAAGGCACATGCCTTTCTTCCCAACACAAAGTAAAAAGAAACAAGCAGATTTATGAGTTCTGGATCAAGCTTATTGACATAATAAAAGCCAGGATGGCAACTCCTGCTGTTTAGCCATTTGCAGAGATACTCAAAGATTCAAAATGACAAAATTTTCCTTAAGGTTACCATGTAAATTATTTTTTCTTAATAATAGATGTTATATCCTTACTGGTCTAAAAGTTGGATTCACATAATTTTTAGGTCTATGTAAAGAAAGATAATGTCACACTGCGCTGAAAACTGCCTTATCCTTTTAAACGTGAGACATTTTCACAGGTGAAAAATGTTGTTCATGCCTGTGTAAAAAAAGACACGAGGCTTAAAGATGGCAAAGTACGTTCCCACCTAGTTTAGTCCTAAAAACTCAAAAATTATATTCTTATATTTAAAAAACAAAACTGTCCATCCCATATCAAAAAAGGGGCAAGCCAAAGTATAGCCAAAACCAATGTAAAAGCCAGGTACAAGATGCCTAGGATATACTTAATGCTAAGGGTAAGAGAATTTATATGCTAATGCTAAGAGAGTTTATATAAAGTTCGACTATAAAGGCATAACTGCCCATCCTGTATAAATAAGGGGCAAGCCAAAATATAGCCATAAATAATGTAAAACCCAGGTACAAGATGCCTAGGTTATGCTTAAATGCTAAAGGTAAGAGGGAGTTTAAATAAAGTTTGGCTATAAAGGTATAACTGCCCATTCTATATAAACAAGGGGATAGGACAAATAGCTACAACATATATAAAAATCTAGGGCTAAACCTCAAAACAGGTACAAGATACCTACAGTATGCTTATATTCTAAATTAAAAAGGGGTTTATATAAAGTTTCCTTAAAAGATGCATTTTCTATTGCTCAAGGCAACCAGCTTATCTCTCTAATGGGAGGCTTCTCTAGGGAAATAGGAAGCAACTTGGCCTAATACAACAGGCACGCAAGAGCCCGAAAAGATATTTTAATCTCTCCAACCTTGTTTTGATGATAATGATTGCATGTTCAATAATAATGGTAACTTATATTGCTAATCCCTTTACATGGGAACAACTCTAAAAGTGACTGAGACATAAAAATGTGTCTCCAGCCAAAACTTCAACAATACTTGGCCAATAAATCTTGGCTATAATATCCTTAAAATGTATTATGCTAACCTTTTCATTGATATAGATTAAATTGGTTTACAGTTTAATTCCATCCTGCACATCTCATACATTGATAATTTTAGAACTCTATAATGCTTGTGAGAAATTATATGTTTGCAGAACAAAAGAAGTGGACACCAGAGATGCTGGATCAAACCTGAAGGATTCGTTCTTCAGTATGCTGGGACATTGACACATCTGATCCAGCATCTTGCATTTTCCAGCATTCTGCCTGTTCCTGCCTCAAATGCTTCAATTGCTGTTACTCATCAAAGCCTGCTCCCAAAAGAACTTTGAAGAAAGCTACTAATCTTAATTGGTCCAGCATTTTAAACTGTTCCAAAGAGGACTTTTATTAAGCCTGAAATTTCTCAACATTCAAAGACCGGACCACAACTGTTATTGCTTGCTTAATTAACCATTTTTCCCCCCAATTTTATTTGGGTCCCCTACAGGATTTCTACATGTCCAAAATGTCAGCTAGAAGAAACTCATGAGAATGGCATCCAATTTTCCTTAAAGGGCATTGGGTATGTTTTTGGTTGTTTGCTATGGCTATGAAATTTTACTGTCATTGGGAGATGTTTATTATTAATGGTCTTATTCAGAGTGAAACAAGGAATATACAGGGATATCTTATAGGAATAGAAAAAAGGTAGATTATTGAATCTACTCAACTTAGGGTTTTATTTGTTATTCCCAAATAAGGTTAATTTTAACTCTGGTATAGGATTTTGCATATTGATACAAAAATAATGAAATAATTAATGAAACATTGGTGTAAGCTTTTGAATATTGATAGAAAGTCAAGGTTACTTCCAATACTTTTAAACAGCTATTAAAAACAGGTTAAGGTATTAGGTAATGCAATTTATTTGTTAGTTATTGAATTCATAGTCATCTCAGACACTAGTCTAATTTATCACAGGAGTAGACATCCTAGGTTTAACAGATAGATATGATTTTGTATACAGATGGATCACATAAAGATAGGTAGTCTTCAAAAACTTCAGAGACCCACAGAATATGGCATTTAAAAGTGTCTTTATTATTTTAAAGATTCTTTGACAATGAGACAGGTCATTTCCTGGCAGCACCCCACCTACCTAAAAGAAGATAATGAGCATTGAAGAACCTCCATATGGAGATGGCTTTGAATGTAGCAAATAAGCCACTCAGGTAAAGAAAATACCCTCGCGTCATGACAGACAAATTCTGCCTAAAATGGGCAAGCTTAAATGCAGGACAAGTCGACTGCCGAACTCTGCCAAGACAGACAGGGTAAGCAAGTCCTAAATAGTTCCTGCTTCACATATGTCTGTCAAATATTCTGAGCCTGAAGGCTGAAGATGATGCTCCAACGTTACAGAGAGTTATGGGTGACTGTTCAGGCAGCAAACTGTCTCTGTCAATTTTTATTTTTTGGAAGCTGCTAACATGCACTTCCTACTTACTCAAGTAACTAATTTTATTCCTTCTCAAGTCTCTGATAGGGTTGAAGATCAAATAGTTATTGTGCCACAATTAAGCTTGAGTTATTTAGAAGTTTAAAAATCTTTTCATATAGGTAATACCAATAAAAATAAGTTAATATAGGTATAGAACTTTTAACTTGTCAAGATAGATAGAATAATCAGATACTTTCTCCTAAGATACTCTCTCCATGTGCTAAATACACATGGACTGGACATTGCACATGTAGATTTTACCCAACAGTTTTCATAATTATTGTATTGAAATAAAAGGAGCCTTTTATTGGACTTAAAGGGGGAAATGTTGGTATAATGTTCTTTTGAAATGTATGTACCTTACCCTTGTTCATTCAAATGCTGATTTCTCCCCCCTACTCTCTGGTTTCAGTCTGGATATTGCTTTGTGATACTCATTCTAAGCATCCTGTCTCAACTGTGTGTAAATAGTTGAGGCCAAAATAAAGCAACTAGCTACAATGTTGTGCAATGGGAGGAGACAGAAGACAGGAAAGAGAGGAGGAGCTAGAGGGCAGAAAATGAGTGGGAGGAGAAGGCGAGAGGAGAGATCTTGGAACAGCATGGAGAGATGGACTGAACCTAGTATATCACTAAAAGCAAGTATAATGTGGGAAATCTAAATGTTAGGAAACTATGAGGACTTGGAGGTTTAAGATGGAACAACTATTGTCCAGCATTGTGTTCTAGGTTAACTAAATAAACCCAGTCTCTGTGTGGTGATTTGGGTATACAGCTGTTTAGGACTAATAGCAGCATTGCCAGAAGATAAATCAATACTAAATATTAATCACCGCCTACAACACTGGCCCAAGGTAAGTAAGGCAATTAGAAAATCTAACAGGTGTCCGTGTTTTAAATTATTTTTGATAGCAGATTAGATAATACCGCTGTGATAATCATAGGGCAAATAATAATAAATACATAGTCCAACACTCATTTTTTTTCTTTAATATTTACTGTAACATCCTCCCACTGCCCAAGGTTTATAAATCCCTGATTTCAAATAAACGGGCTGACTGGCCACATGATACCATCAGCCTTCCACCATGACCACCTGAGATTTGTCATTTATTCCCTGCTGGCAGGCCAGCCTCACTGGACCTGCCTTCCCGTCTGCCGGGTGGCCTGTGCCCTAGCTGCCAGCTGACCAGGTACAGATTTCTGCCCACACTGTTGCCGTGCTCAGCACAACAGCTTAACCAAGAGCTGTAACATTTTGGTATCACCACAGGCTTTGGAATGCCTGAGCTTCCACTGCCACCAGCGATCTTGTTCTAAAAGAGCTGAAAACCTTTCCACTCCCAGCCTCGCACACTCAGGCCTTTCCCTGAAGTGCTCTAGCTGCCCCTGAGAGAAACGGAACTCTCGTTCTCTGTTGGGAAGCCAAGCTCCAGGATCCCTGCTAAATTCCAGGAAGGCCCCTCCCAGATGGAGAATGACAGAGGAGCTGCAGTCCTGGGTGAGTCTTGTGGGTAGTTTTGGCAGTTCCCTGGGACCCGCAGACTACTCTGGGTCTCTGGGTTCTATTCTGTGAACTGTGCACTGAGCCAGTATTCGGGTCATTCCTTATACATCTACATAAATAACCAATGGCTTTTATTTTTCATTTTTACAGAACTGAGAAAATATGTATTTCATTGAACTATTTCACAAAAATATACTTTCATGTAAAATATACTGTTTTCATTTTAACTTAACATCTGCTTTTTCATTCTAGGACCATACTATAACAACATAGTTCCTATGAAAGAATATTTAACTTTTTTCTTTTATTACATAGAATTTGTTTATACATTAGTGTTATTATTTCTGTAGAAATAATTTAGTCCTGTCAGCACTGAAACTAAAATGGCTGAGGAACAGACAGGGCTGGGTAAAGAACCATGTAGTAAAATAACATCATTTATTCAATGTTTGTATGTTTGTTCAAGATAGGGTCTTCTGTAGCCCAAGCTGGCTTAGAACCTGCTCTTTGCAAGGACCACCTTAAATTCCCAATCCTCTTGTCCCCACCTGAATTCTGGTTACATGCACCCTGATTACTCACTGACATTTGCATGGAAGTGCTGAGGTACAGTGGCAGGAAGTTCCCATTAGTGTGCCTCCTTCTCACTGTGACTGGTCTAGCCCACCTTCTGATGGTGCCACAGAAATGACATCTGAGAGTTCATGGGGGTCAGTCGATTGCTCAGTGGCATCAATGGGGACAGCAGTTTCATCAGCCACACTTTCCTTTCTCTATGTTCCTCAGCACAGATGGGACAATTCTGAACACTGGGTGTCCCAGACTCCCTTGCAGCAGAATTTTGCTAAGGGTCACACATGGACACATTTCTTTGCAGGGCAGCAGCTGTGGGCAGCCTGGATATGGGGAGGGAGCAGCTGGTGGAAACATGAGGAAGTGGGGGCCTGCAGGGCTACAGAGCTTCTCTGCAGCGCCTGCTTGCTCTCTGCACAATGCACTTCTCCTTTTGGAGGCTGCTCTAGCATGCCACTTAACAATGCGTGCGTGCATGCGTGCGTGTGCATATGCTGGAGACAGGGTCTCACAATGTAGCCCAGGTTCGATCTTCTGACCTCTCTACCTACACTCTGACCTCTCCACAGTGCAGTGCGTATCACCACACAAAGATCTTGTGGAACACTTTTTGTTACCTAAACCCTAAGTTCTCACTCTGAAACACCTACAGCTGGATTTGCTTTCCTGAGTGATGGAAGAGGTCCCGTTCACCCTGTTCTGAGAATCTAGTGGGAGCTGTGCTCCAGCTGAATACTCTTCCAAGACTAAGGGCTGGGCTTCTACCAAGAACATAGTACTCCAGCAGAACACCATGAAATCTGGTGGCCAGCATAGGAGAGCCCCCTACGAAGCAGGCTCCATGGCCACCAGCAGTCTATCCAGAATAGGAGATGCACAGCTAGAGGTCCAAGGGAACAGAGACCAGTCCAAGGGAAGAGGCAGGAGATCGTCACTGCATGTCCGAGGCACTGGAAGAGAGCAGAGGGACACTGTCAGGAGAGGACGGCTTTCTCATTTTTCTGGGCATAGAGTGCTCTATGCTGCAACGCAGGGCCAGGGGCTGTTTTGGTTCAGTGGGGCCAGCAGGGTAACTGTTTCAATACAATGGTACTGAAGTAGTCTATTCAATCAGCTCACACTGTGCTTCTCACAGTCACACAGACTGTAACGTGAATACTGTTAAAGATGTGCATGTGTGCGTGGGCATTCAGTGCACACACTTGCAAGTGCATGTCAAGGCCAGAAGACAGTCTCTGTTGTTGTTCCTCAGGACTGTCCTGCTCGCCTCCTTTCTTTACTGGCCCTACAATGTGCTGACTGGAGTCAGCTACTCACCTAGCCCTGAAGATCCTCCTGTTTCCACAGCCCACGAATGGGCAACAGGCCTGTGCCACTGTTATGCCAGGTTCACGGGACCCTCAGAGACCACCAGGAGACGACTCGATGCAATTGCAAGAGAGCTTTATTACGAGAGCGATTGAACTCGGGACCCAAATCTCACTGGCGCAGCAGTAGAGAAGTGGGACCCCGAGCTCTGAGTGAACAGGATTTTTAAAGGGAAAGTCTGTGAGCAGGGGGTTTCCATGGCAGCAAGCAGGGGGGCACAAGCCTTGGCGTTACAGAATTGGGTGAAGTTTAGCAGGGTGGGGTGACCTTTTCTGAGGCACACAATCACAATGGCTAAGGCATATAATCACAATGGCTATTTTTCTAAACCATATCTGAAACATTGGGGAGAATTTTCCCACCCGATTTTTAACTGATTCCCATTGATTATTGCCAGGGAGTTTGTCTCTATTTTCTATGAAGCATTTATTCTATTATATTTCCTGCAGGCTGTTGCTAGGAGAGTTAACTTTGTTTTCTGCCAGGTGTACACTCTGTGATATTTCCTGGTACCTGAATTCAGTTCCCAGTCAAAATCTTTATTTCAAAATGGAGTTATATTCTGGCTAAATTAAACTCTTCACCACCATGCCCAGGCCCAGCTTTTTATGTGAGTGTGGAGGATCCAACTGCCCTTTGAGCCAGAACTCCACTGGCAGAGTCCTCTACCAGCCCCCAGTGTATTTTTAATGTTTGTCCATCCACCATACCATTTTATTTGTTTGTTTGTTTTTGAGACAGGGTTTCTCTGTATAGCCCTGGCTGTCCTGGAACTCACTATTTAACCAGTCTGGCCTCAAACTCAGAGATCCGTTGCCCTGCCTCTGCCTTCTGAGTGCTAGGATTAAAGGTGTTCGTCACCACTGCCAGGCTCCATCACATTTTTTTTTCTTCCTTTTTTGGCTTTTCAAGACAGGGTTTCTGTTTTGTAGCCTTGGCTGTCCTGGACCTCGCTCAATAGACTAGGCTGGCCTTGAACTCAGAGTTCAAGAGTGTGATGTGCTTGCCTCATCACACTCTTTTAAACAATTATCAGGCCTGAAGATCTTCCTGCCTGGTCAGATCTGGACCACTCCCCTAAGTCTTACATGTTAAAGGTTAGGTCCTAGGGCAGTGTCAGGGGGAGACTGTGGTTCCTCCTGGGAGTTCTTTAGGCAATGAAAGTGAGCCTTCAAAGGGATTATGGGATCCCCTTGTTCTTTTTGCTTCCTGGCTATGAGGTAAATACCTCACTGGTTATTTGTTCCAAACATAGTGTGCTGCCTCCACAGGCCCGGAGTAATAGCTCCAAGGCATGGACTAGAACCACAGCGGGCAGAGCCCAAGTGAGGTCTTCTTGCTCTGAAGTGAGCAAATCGGGAGCTCAGATGCAGTTGAGAGTTGACCAACACACATGCACAGACATAAGTAGACTAAAGCAATGGGACAAGAACTAGGGACCTGCACTTACCCGGGCTCCTCTAAGCCCTCCCCATCGCTGTCCTCATCGTAATAGAAGATGTCTTTGAACAGGAAGTCTTGTTTGGGAGCCAAGGGTGTTTGGATCTGGCTGTCCTTTTTCTCCATCTTCTTATTTAACTTTTCCTTCAGCAAAGGCAGACTGGTCTCATATAAGTAGTCGATGATCTCTGCAAAAAAGGTCATTTTGGAATTATTTGTACAAGCCTCTAATTAAGGTCCAAGGACGAAGGGCTTTAACAATAATGCCCACACCCATTACCACAGGCAAGCTCCACTTTAGCTGGTGAACAGTCTTTGCGCAGTCTTTGAAAAAACCCTATGAGGCACACATTATTCTATTTTTTTTTTTTTTTGGCATGGGGCCCTCTCTGGTGTACATATGTGTTATGTCTCTATGTATACATGTATATAGATGAACACACAAGTGCACGTGTGGAGGCCAGAGGCTGATGTCAGGTGCTTCTTCATTGTCTCTGCCTCATTTCTTGAGACAGTGTCTCAATGAACCTGTAGCTTTGTAGCTCTGTAGCTTTGGCTAGAGTGGACAGACAGGGAATTCTAGGAGTCCTCTTATCTTTGTCTCTCCAAAATTGGACTTATAGTGTGTACTGCCATGCCCAGTTCCATATGTGCATGTTGGTGATCCACGCTCTGGTGCACACACAGCTGCAGAGTAAACAGTTTACCAAGACAATTCCCCAACTCCGTCTAATCAGTCTTTCCAATAAGGACACCGAGGCCTGGAGGCAGTAGGAAGCTTGGCAAGCTGTGGCCCCAACAAGGAGGTAGGCGAGGCAGTAGAACCTTCACGTGCACAGAAGTGGCAGTCTTCAGACCTCCCTGCAAGCTTGTCTCGGCACCTGCACTCAACCCGAAGCGGAGGAGGCTCAGGAACCCACTTTTCTTTCTTTCTTTCTTTTTTTTTTTTTAATTGCGATAGGGTCTCAAGTGGTCCATGTAACCTTGCTGTGTAGCAGAGGCTGGCCTCTAACAGAGATTCACTCCCCTGCCTCTGCCTCCCTATTGCTGGGACCACCAAACCAGGATACCACATACTCTTCAAGGGTTTGTAATACTGACCTGGAAAAGTCTTTTTCTGCCAAAAAGGAACACAGGCGGCTTTCAGCTTATAAAATTTTGCCTGAACAAAAGGTGGAGGGACATCCCTTTAGAAAAGGAGAGAGAGAAAAAAAAAAAAGGACAATGAACACATGTAATCAATTCTTTTTGTGATAGTCTCCTGTATTCTCTGCAGGCCTAGAACATGCTATATAGTCAAGGATGACTCCTGGTCCTCCTGCCTGCACTGGAATTCCAGCAGAATCATTGTATCTAGGGTAAACATTAGAATGGCACAGCTGTTTTTCACTGTACCTAGGTAGACATCAGAATGAATAGTTGTTCTTTAGAAGCTCTTGAATAAATCTTTGTGGAAAACTGTTTTCTCTTATCTATAGTTGTTTTTTGAAGAAGCTCTACAGCCCTGGTTCAGGGCCAGCAGCCCACATCCAGAAGCAGTGGAATGGTATTACTGACTGTCAAGTTTTACACAGGGAGAACCAGCTTTTGTGTAATAATCAACACACTAGCCCTGAAAAGTTCTCCAGTTCTTGGAATTGAAGGCCAAAAGGTGGGGAATTTGAGGCCAGTCTGAGCTACACAGCAAGATCCCACCACAGAAGACAGCAAAAGCAGAGCAAAGTGAAGCATAAGGTCCAGAGATGATCCAGTGTGAACTAGTCTATGTGTGGAGGACAGAGGTTGAAGTCACGTGTCTTCCTCTAGCTTGTCCACTTTGTCCTTTGAGAAGTCTGGAGCTCAGGGGGATCCTCCTATCTCTGCCCACCCTGTCCAGCTCCGACACATGCTGAGGCTGGACCGAGACCCTTGCGCTCTGGGGCAAACACTTTATAGTCTGAGATGTCTCTCCACCCACCTCCCTGCTTCCACACACAACATGAGGCCTGCCAAACTGTGACAGGGAGTCATGTAGTGAAAGTTAACTCTGGTTCTGCCCCAGAACCTGGTAAGCTGAGTCTGATCCCAACAACACACTCAATGAAGGAGAGACCGAGACGCACATCTTCCACCCTCCATGTGTGCACTGCACACACCTGCACACTCATACCTGTACACACACGCAATGAGGAAAACTTATTGCAAAACTCTCATCATTGATGAAATGTTCTTACCCTATGGCACTAGCAAGGTCTTCCCAGTCTATTTCATTAGCATCATTCACATTTAGTTCATACAACCTACAAGAAAAAAATTAAAATTTCAAGTGAAATCCACCTCCATACACTCACAGAATACCAAGAGCTGAAAGGCCAAGGGCGTTCATCCCATTCTAGTACCCCCAGGTACACTCCAGACTAGCCGAAGGTTAGTCCTAGGTCAGAGCGTGAACTAGGGAGATGGGCTGAAAATCCAGCTCTCCAGTCAACACTGACCCTCAGGAACAGTATACTATTCAAGGCATGTTAGCATCATATGTGCAGTGCTTCAGCTCCATTCTGCAGACCAGTAAATAGACCTAAGAAACTGGGCCACCAACTTTATTTGTCATGACTGTCATGTGGTGAGACCCAGGACTCCAGTCTTGCCTAACCCGAGATATCTCCTTAGATCTGCTAATGTCTCTCCTGCAGAAGGGAGGGTTGGGGAGAGCCGGCCAGTACAACACATGGCAGAGTGCTGGAACTGAAGCTGGACATGGTGGCCACAGCAGGGGCCTCTGTTGCTCTTGCAGTTCCTCCAGCAACTTGGGCCTAGGTCTGCCAGACTCACAGGTGTCACACAGACTGCCATGCCTCCAATTGCCTTGGGACTACCTCTCCAAAGACAGGGGACGCAGGGCCGTGGAAAGCCGCTTGTCTGTCAGCCTGCTTTGTGAGTGAGCTCTCAGCGAAAACCATGCTTTCACCCTGGCCTTCACCTGGAGTCAGGGATAGGCAGGGTGTTTTGCCAAGTTCAATTCCTTTTGTTTGTGTGAGGATCATACAGACAGGTGGTCGAGGTAAACAAATTTGACTTCTCCATGAACCCCTTCATTGTACTGAGTGCTTTGCTCTGACTATGAAAAGGGATTGTAGAATAAACCACTGTAACAGTTTCTAATGGCAGTCCTCTTGGACAGATCCCAGGTGTAGTGTGTTGGCTTTTTAAGTTTCTTTCAATCCTTACTTCCTACTTAGGAACTGTTGGACTCTGGTGGTGGGCTCCAGCACAGGACAAAACCAAAGAGTCACACCAACATTGTCACTGTGGCACAGCTGGCTGTCTAACTTTTCTATCTCCAATTCCCAATGGACAGGAATAATATACCCATAGGGATAGCTCTACAGACTGAACTAACACCCCTGAGTGAGTACACAGTAAGTATGGCTTCTCATTATCACTCCTACTCCAGACAACACAGGGAAACAGGTAACTTCCCTCTATCAGCCTTATTCAGAACTGGTCAACAGAGGCTCAGAACAGCAGGTCACAGACCCACTGCGACACACATGGAAGGTGGGTGCAAACAACAGCTCCCTAGTCTCTGGGCTAACAAATAAGGGATTCACATAGCATTCATTCCTATTTGGGTACCTTTCAATAAGGGTGATTTTGGCCTGCAGAGCATTGACCCCACGATACACGAAGCCACCATGGGTCATCCTTTTGGTAAGAATCTCTGTCCTGTTAAGAGAAAGAAAAGTGTAGTTTTCCTATATTTTATCACATAAATTGCTCTCATTCACCGGGCAGGAATAAATAAATGAACAAAATGGTCATGATATTGAATGCAGATGAGGATGAGATAGTCAATTTGTGGTATGAAATTTTTGTAAGGAAAATAATTTTTTTTAATTGACAATTTTTGGTTTACACATAAAAGTTGACTAGTCCTCCAGAAGTAGTGTTCCAAATGAGAAGCACAGTGTGCTCATCAATGCTGTTTTCCCCATGCAGCTTGAGGACACCCAGGACACTGCGTAAGTGCTGTCCTTGGAGCTCACATCAAGTGCCAGTTACATGGGGGCTGGACGGCAGGCTTTCATCACCTTCATGTTTTCTCCTCAGGTCCTTTGCAGGCTCACTGGCTATGCTTTGTGATATCATATTAGTAGAAATAAGACTGTTTTTTTTTTAGACCAAATTAACTGTGGTTTAATCAGACCATTCTGAACTGCTAGTGTTGCAGCTGGTGTTCTACATAGTGATGTTTCTACAGGAGAGGACTGAGAAACAGCCACTGTGCTGCAGTGAACTATGTCTCCTAGTGACTGAGGCAGCACTTCACCCTGGACCTGCTCTTCCCACAGAGTACGTGACCTTCTCTGTAAAGACTTTAAGCCTATAGTTTGGAACTGTTAATGCAGTATCAATTAGCAATCCAGGATCTGAATATGGCTTGATCGATGGCAAAGAGGTTTGATTTCTTTGCTTTGGAAATTGTGTGTTTGTGTGTCTGTGCCGGAGTGTGTGGAGGTCAGAGGCTGACAGTGGCTGTCCACTACTGAGCTTTAACTTATTGTTTGATACATGGCTGCTCACTGAACCTGGACCTCACTGACTGGAGCCAGGGTCAATCAATGAGCTCCAGGGATCTGTCTGTCTCCATCCCTCATTCCACCCCCAGTGGGTTATAGACACCTGGCTTTTACATGGGTGCTGGGAATCTGAACCCAAGTCCTTATGCATTACCCACCAGGCCATCTCCTCAGCCCAATAAAAGAAAAATTTGAGAGAAAAGGAACAAGCCTATTTACAGGTGCTGAAGGACACCATGCAAATGTCCTTGTGGTTGCTTAGGTGGCTGCTGGGGCTGGAGAGGATGGCTCAGCAACTAAGAGCACTGGCTTCTCTTCCAGAGGAACCAGTTCAATTCCCGGCACACATATGGTAGCTCACAACCATCTGTAACTTTAGTTTCTGGAGATCCAATGCCCTCTTCTGACCTCAGAGGGCACCAAGCATGCGTGTGGTGCACAGACATATATACAGGGAAAATACCCAGACATATAAATACAAATAAATAAATCTAAAAACAAACAATAACAACAACAAAACAGGTGGCTTTCTTGTTCCCATCACTAGCCTCTTAACACCAATGCCAAACTTAGTGAGAACTGGTGTATTGCCTCCTAGTGTCTGGGGAAAGGACTCCCTGCTCGTGTGCCAGCCAGAGCACTGTGCCTTTTCTCGACTCACTTTTTAGACCAAGCTGGCCTTGAACTCACAGAGATCTGCCTGCCTCTGCCTCCAGAGTGCTGGAATTACCGGTGTGCTCCACCACGACAGGCTGGCCTTGAACTCTTAAGGTCCCTGCCTTCAGCCTCCTGAGAACTGGGATGACAGGCTTGTACCGCCATCTATAATACAACACACAGCTAATCCACACTGCTTTTCTTGACCAACCATCAGTTATAGGTTAAACACAATTCTTGAGCTCATTTCAAGGTACGACCTACCTGCTCAGGGGTTGAGGATCCTATTTTTTTTTTCTTTTTAAAGATTTATTTATTAATCATGTATACAGTATTCTGCCTGCATGTACGTCTGCACGACAGAAGAGAGACCCAGATCTCATTATAGATGGTTGTGAGCCACCATGTGGTTGCGAGAGACCAAAAAAATTAAAAATCAGTGACTATTATTTTAAAGTTTAAGACTTGAAGTAAGGCTAGCTGGGTGGAGAAGTCCAGTAATGCCCGAGGGGAAGAACTCACCTTACTGCATTCTTTCCCCACCCACTAGAGATACAGTTGCTTGAAAACTGGCCCCCTAGGGAGGGACACCAGATCATTAATGGTTTGGGGACCTTCCTATAGCCAATCAATTCAAAATGCAGCATTCTGACCAATAGATGCTTGCCAGGCAAATATCGCCCTCGCTTTGGGCATGTTGGGAGGGACCAGAATCTTTAAATCACTCAACTAACCTGATTACGGGGTTCTCAGTTCTCACCACTTCGGTGGTGTGTGTGTGTGTGTGTGTGTGTGTGTGTGTGTATGTGTGTGTGAGCCTAAGCTGCAGCTTGTAATTTGTAATAAAAAAGATCCTCATGTGTTCTCCTGTTGGTGGTCTTTCGGGGTATCGTGATTCAGGCACAGGCACAACAGTTGCTGGGAACTGAACTCAGTACCTTTAGAAGAGCAGCCAGTGCTCTTAACATCAGAGCCCTCTCTCCAGCCCTGAGGATCTTATTTGTACATCTTGCGTTGTTTCTGGAGCAGCACAGCCCTCAATCACTCCCCTTTCCAACACTGACATATCACCCTCCAGCTCAGAACCTACTCTCTTGCACCCTAAAATATTGAAAGGGTTCTACTTTTGTTGGGGGATGGTCTTGTGCACTGTGTATTTAGATAATGATTTGTGTCAGGATGTGGGTATTGTCCTATCTGTAAAGAATTTCCTGTCTCAATGTTGTGTAAATGTTGTTCTCCACTATCTCTGATTGGTTAATAAAGAAGCTGATCAGCCATTAGCTGGGCAGGAGAGTTAGGACTGGACTTTGGATCCCAGGTAGAAGGAGAAGAGAAGGTAAAGGAGAATAAAGCCAGGTTGCAGGAGGACAAAGATGGAGCAAGAGCAGCCAGGGTGAGACTAGATGGCAGGTACCAAAGCACATGGCTGGGAAATAGTCCAGACCAGAGTAGATGGGTTAGAGTAAATGAATATCTGTCCAGCTTAGTGCTTTAAAAATTAATAAATGTAATAGGTCTCCATGTCATTATTTGGGAGATAGAATGGGTAATAGAAAAAAACTGTACTTTATTTTATACACTTCGTTCATACCTTACATACTCCCAACATTATCTATTCTTTGGAGTTTCTTTCCCCTGAGCATAGATGTCTGGTAAACACACACTGGGCCAGGAGCTTAGCTCAGTGGTGGAGTGCTTATGTAGCATGTGTTTGATCCTGGGTCTGAGCCCCAGAACAAAACCAAAACAAAGCACCCAAATGTATGAAACAACATCAAAAGGTGCACAGACAGTATAATCCAGGAGTCTATTTTTACTGTAAAGTACTCTTTTGGATTTTACTCTCATTTGGAGGGTGAGGGTCACACTTGGACACATTGTGAGTCTGGCCCATGAGGGATGACTGCTTCAGTCAGCTGCAGCTGAAGCTGCAGGCTCCACCCTCCAGGGCTTGGAAAGTGGGCAGGTAGAGGACACGGAGCCAGAAGGGAACAGGAACTGGCACTCAGGAACCTAGCTCAGCATGACAACAACTACTGCACTAGAGAGAAGCCCAGAGAACTGCTGACCTAGAACTGAAAACACGCTAGGTGACATTAACTAGGCTCTGACATCCCTGGATTTCCATCTCAATTTCTGTCATTTGTTTCAGTGCTGCAGACTTGTAACTTCTGGGGTCACTCAGCACAGTATGGCGTATGGAGGATACTCTTTGAAGCTATTTTAATTAAAAAAAAAAAAAAAGTTCTTGCTGTCTTAGAAAGATGTAGTCAAGAGTCACAGTCCATCTCACTCTACTGCTCAGCTGGCCCCAAACTTGGGATCCTCCTGAGTACTGGATTAGAGGCAGCACCACCAAGCCTGTCTTGAGTTCTGAATGAGGAAGAACTAAGCCCCTTCACGCATGCAAGCTGCTCCACACCTGCACACTGTCAATCAAGGCAAATTTAGGTGCACAGAGGCTGGAGCACCTGACCTGTGTGCTGTGCACAGCCACTGTGCACACCTCTTACCCAGGCCAGACAAATGAGAGAACCTATTTTAATACACAGAAAGCCTCACACTTACCACTTACTTTTGCATTGCATCCAATTTCTGGTCTCCACTCTAGCTTCCACTTCCACCCATGATATGCCCTTGTAGAGTTTTTCCCGGACAATTGACAGGCGACCTTCAGGGTCTTCCTGGAGTCTAGAATCCAGTTCTCTTAACTCCTGGGGAGACATTTTCTTTAGGATCACTTCCTCCACAGCCTTGATTAGTCTCTGAGTTTCTGCCTTACTCCAAGCACCGTGGTTTCTATCTGCAGACATAAAAGGATAACATAAAAGGTTGCTCATCTATTTTGCTTAAAAAGGAGATGATAAAACAGGCCTTTTCCAGAAAACAATGGGCAACAGCTCAATCAAACAAACTTAAAAACAGCTATTTTTATTTTTATTTTTATTTTTGAGACAGAGGTTTCTGTGTAGCCCTGGGTGTCCTAGAACTCAATATGTAGACCAAGTTGGCTTCAAACTCACAGAAATATGCCTGCCTCTGTCTCCTGAGTGCTGGGATTAAAGGTGTGTGCCACTCTACTGAGTTTAAGGCCCACCTTTCTGGGACAAAGTAGCCGCACATTTCCCTTCCACAGGCTCCCACGAGACCCGCTTCTGGAAGGTCCAGCATAAGCAGACAGATTCAGGCTACAGGGTATGGAACTGAGGCATGGTCAGTATGCACACGAAAAAGCCAAATGAACTAGTACAGACAACATCTTAAAAAGAAACACAAACAAGAGGGGACTGGGCTTGGGCTCTAAAAAGATTAAATTAACAACTAAATGAAAAAAATAAAGGAGCATGTACTGAGAATGGCCCACAGAGACATTCTGCACACTGGCTCGATCATGGCTTCTTTTACAGTGAAACAGACCACTTACGACCACCAATCTGAGAGAACTTTAGGGCAACCGAGAGGCTGCTTCGGGCCACCATGGCCCCAATCTTTTTCCAGTCATTTCCATGGAGGGAATGATATGCCTTCAGCTTCTTAGTATCTTCTTCATTGTATCTGAAAGAAGAAAAACAGTCATTAGGTTTAATGAAGTCCAACTCTAAAATGGCATCTCACGGTAGTACTTTGGAAGAGCCTGAGGCAGCACTGACGGGAAACCATGACCCTCCTAACCACAGCTAGAGCCTTTTCTGCCCATGTCTACATTTCAGTGGTAGTCATGCCACCAGTCACTGCTGGAAGAGGCAGAGGCTTCCTTAGTATCTTATTGGCCAGAGAAAACCATCTAGGTTTTCTCACAGCCTCTGTGCTGGCTTGACATGGCTGTCTCCACCCACCTGGACTGCCACCGAAATGGTACCCAGCAGGGAGCGCTGCACTAGCTACATGGCTGAGCCCCCCTGTTGAGTGTCCCTTCCTGCTCTGGTCTAGGCCTGCAGCAGCATCTATGGACCACATCACACTACTAGACCAGTGCTGCCTGCCGCCAACCAAAAAAACATCTCGAAAGCCACTCAGCCATGCTTCACGCCCCACACGGAATACGTCACCTCATTCAGTATCAATGAGATTAACATGAGAACAAACTTCCTTTGAGCTGGGGATGCAGCTTACTGTGATGGTTTCAAGGCAGAAATCTTTGTGATCTTCATCTCTCACTCATGGCTGTAGATATTTTGTTTTTTGACATCAGAACTAGTTCTGGCCCAAGCAGTGAGACTTTCTTACCTGCCTTTGTAATTATTCACATCAAATATCTTCTTTGCACGATAGTACACAAGCTTCCAGGGCCGAGCGATGCCTTTCCCTATAGGGTTAGAAGACAGGGTCAGAGGTGGCATGTAGCCAGCATGAGGCATGTTCACAGATGCCAAAGCAACCCAACGGAGCCCTCTGTAACACGATTAAGGTATGTGCGGTAGTGTGCAGAGGCTGAGGTTTCACATGCCTTCACTGTCAGACATGGCTGACTCTGACTTCAGGAATGCTGTACCCCGGATTCTGGCTCCACTCAAGGCCCTCACTGGATTGCCAAGTCAGCATGATCTGAGGGGCACTAAGCTCTTTGAGACCTTCTCCTAGCCAAGACTTCCTCACTTCCCACTTTCCTGCTCCCTTGTGTAGTCTGAAAACACCTGGGAAATTACCATCCTCTAATTCAAAAAAGGTTCCTTCATGAGGGACCTGTTACCACTTACTGATCTTTTCTCAAAGTGAATTTTTTTGCCAGACATGGTGATGAACACCTTTAATCCCAGCTTTTGGGAGGCAGATGAAGGTGGATCTCTTAGTTCGAGGCCAGCCTGGTCTAAAAAGCCAATTCCAAGACAGCCAGGGCTACAGAGAGAAATCCCTTGAAAAAATGAAAAAGATAAAAATAAAATTAAATTTAAATTAATCTTTGAGAATTTCATACACTGTATTTGATTATATTCACCCTAACTCCTCCAAGATCCACCCCCTCTTTTCTTCTCACCTCAACTCTGTGTCTTCTTTGTTTTTAAAACCCTGCTGTGTACAATCTGGGCTGTCCATGAACTTCTGGGCACGGGGCCATTTGTGGGAGACGGACGGAACTCCTAACTTTCTCAGCAGTACCCCACTAGCAGGGATCTGGCATAAAGCCCTCCACTTAGAAGCCTGTGCTGCACGGTGGGGGCTGCGGGTAGGTGTAGGAAGGCTGAGGTGGCTTGAGGCCATTTCTCCACTTACCAATGTGCAGTCTGAATGCATGCTTTCGTTTTAAGTTGGTGATCAGAGACCTTTCCTCCGGATATCTGTCTGTGTATAGCAGCTTGTCTGCACTCTCAATTCCAGTCAGGGACAGGAATTCTTGTACATTTTTTTCTATTTGTTTATTTTCTTTAACAGAAAATTTCCCAAATCTAATAGCAACACCTAGAGTTGGGGTGAGGGAGTAAAGTGCATACTGTCAATAATGAAGAAGCAAACCCACCATATTTATTTCTATGCACGCGTGTGCGTGTATGTTTGTGTACGTGTGTGTGTGTCTAGACACGTGTGGAGATTACAGGCCAACCTCAGGTGTTATCTTCTGATCCACCTTTTTCAATTATAGGTTCTCCTGTAACTGGCTGCACATATACTATAACTGGCTGGATCTTGTCTTCAACTCTCCTGTGTTAGGGTCACAAGCACATGTCACCATGCTCCACTTTGTTACATGGATTCTGTGAACAAAACTCAGGTCATGTTTGTGTAATAAGCACTTCACCAACTGAGCATCCCCTCAGCCCTAAAGAAAACTTGCTGTATTCAGAATACCAAGGCCAGCAGGGCCAGCCTGCAGGAGCAGCCCACTGGTATCTCTGGCACTGAGAGGCTCCCCAAATCCCATCCTCAATTCTAGCCTAAGCTGTATCTCGTTTCCAAGTCTTTCCAGACATCCTCTTCCACAGTGAATTGCCTGCTTCCTTGATCTCTTTAAGAGAGTTATATTAAAAAGCAACAGACAATCATGAGAAATCCAAAGTATTGAAGAAGAATCTAAAAGAAGTCTCACCCCATTACCATACCACTCAAATCCCTGAGAGTGGCGTACACAGGGGCTAGCAGGGGCTTCTCAATGAACACAGGCTTTCTATACATGTGAATCAGGGTAGGTCAACAAAATGTAATACAGTTTACACTGAACTCCTGTTCCTTATGCAATCACTAAGGATCAACTGTGTGAGTAATGCATTGCTCTAGTTTACCTGACAGGTTTTAGGTGTTTTGGTTGGTTGAGACAGGGTCTCATGTAGCTCAGGCTGTAGCTAAGGATGGTCCTGAACTTCTGATTCTCCTGCTTTCACCTCCTGAGTGCTGGTACTACACACATGCATCAGCACACTCAGTTTATGTGGATTCTAGGAACCAAACTGAGTGCTGGTTTGGTTCTCTACCAACAACTGGGCTATATCCTCAGCCCTGTTTTAGGTTTGTTATAATACATACATACATACTGGCAAAATCAAATAAATAACCCAGTAACTTAGAAGTGGAACCAGGCATGGGGATGCACAATTGTTCATTCCAGCACTTGGGAAGCTGATGCAGGAGGATTGAGGGCTTGAGCTCAGCCTGGTCTACAAGATTCAACACAGAGTACAGCAAAGCGGGCCCCAAGACACTGTTCTGTGACTCTGTCCATGTGAGGTGCTGGGGGTATGTGTGCTTAACCCATTTGTTTCTATTCTCAACTGCCTTGGTTCCCAAAGTCAGAAGCCTCTCATTCAATGTATAGTGCATACTTATATGAAAGAGTCCGTATGCTGTACGTTATCAGGCATGATAAATCCGTGCAGTGAAGAAACATGTTTAAAATGCGACTTTTAACCTTCCTCAGTGAGCAATTGCTCAGTAAGTACTGTTCAGTTGTGGCACATAGTCTTACATCTAAAGCTTCTAAGATCCAACCTCACCCTCCCCCCAGACAGGGTTTCTCTGTGTAGCCTTGGCTGTCCTGCACTCACTTTGTAGACCAGACTGGCCTTGATCTCACAGAGATCCACCTGCCTCTGCCTCCCAAGTGTTGGGATTACAGTTGTGTGCTACCATGCCCGGCTTCTAAAATCCGTTTAAAGGATGCTTCCCCACCAATCCAAGTCACTCGAGAGCAGCCGTTGCCTGTCATGCACACCGGAAAGCTTACCTTGTGCCTTAAATTCTCTGAAGCGCCCCAGGTCATCCCGATACATGCGTCTGATCGTGGTGGCTGCCCTTTCCTGTATGTCGGGAATGAATTCTTGGAGCTGCCTCACCGCAGAGCCCAAATCCACATCAGATTCATCAGAATCTCCACCATCTTCAGATATGTATCTCATTGCAGAACTGCTGGCTGTTTCCAAATTGCTTTCTTCTTCATGAGTAGGTCGTAAGCTAAGGGTTACCAACAGTCAGCTCTGTAGCTGAATGGGTCTCCGTCTAGAACAGTGCTGAACCTAAAACCACTGCACCTTGGAGCCATTCAGTCGCTAATTTTCAAACTCTTTAGCAACTTGACTAGATTAGATTAGACTGGTTATTATTTGTTTATTGCTTTTTCTTACCCCTGGCTCTCATAAATAAAGTCCTCTTTGATCTCTCTGAGAATCATATACTTCCCCTAGACCTCCCAATGAGTTGAGTTATAGAATACACTGGCTCCTAACAGTGGTTAGGGTCTACCCAGCTGTGGCTGTTTCTGCTGCACAAGCTAAGGACCTCATTTCTTCCTCAGTTTTCTGTGTGTGTGTGTGTGTGTGTATCTGTCCCAATTGCTTTCCCCAGTTTTTCAGTGGATGCGAGACTCTATCAGCCTAAGCATGTTCAGGCACATCAGTCAGACTGAAAACTCAACTCTCCTGTCTATTTGTTGGCATGTTACTGGCTCTCAGGGGGAAAGGAAAGCTAAAGCTACAGCCCTAGCACACCCCTGCCTCACGGTCAATGTGCTGACAATGTCCAGTGAGGCGGCAGAGAACGGTGTGAAGGCTCACACCTGTCATCAATTCCATCCCACGTGGCATTTCACATTTAGCACTCATGTGGAGCAATTCTAAGTCAAAACTACTGGACAAACACAAAAAGTTACTGAGTGAAAATGCTAAGAGAAAAATCTGTCCAGAGTCCAGGACCTGTCAAGTGGAGAAGCCTCCCTGTACCAGTTCATTAGACAGCCACTTACAAAGCATTAGGTAAGTAATGATAGCTACATCCTTGTGTGGGATTCAAGCTTTGGCTAGTCTGCCGAATCCCAGTGTAATGTATATAGTCCTTATGTTCAAACACATTGCTTGACAAAGGGGACTGGGAAGTCTTAAACCAGCTCAAACTTATAGAATCTGGTAGAACAGATCTCAGTTAAAATCTAATTTAACTACCTTCTTCTACATATGAAGAGACTCAACTATTGCTCAATTAAACACGCACAAGAGTCCTAAACTTTCTGGCTGGGGGTGGTGATGAAAGCCTTTAATCCTGGCACTCAGGAGCAGAAGGCAAGCAGATGTCTATGAGGTCACCATGGTCTATAAAGCCAGTGAGTTCCAGGACAGCTAGGGCTACAAAAACAAACAGGAAACAGGGGGAAGAAGTTCTCTCTTTCCTATGCACACAGAAGACACACTGCATTCCCACCTTACCTCTGCATCTCTTCCCCATGGTTCTGGCTGGAAAGAGCCTGGGTTTCTGCCATCCTTGGCCTGTAGTCCACATCCTCTTCCCTCAAAGTGTCACTGTCCTCTGGGGAATCCATGAGGGCATTCTTAGCATTGTCAAGCACTGAGGCATTGTCACTAGAGCTGGCAAGAACATCAGATGCATACTTCTTTTTCTTAGACTTTTTCCTGATACTGTGGGGCTCTTTGACCCTCTCATCATCTTCTCCAGTCCCAACCTCTCCTGCAGGGTGCGCACTATCAAGACTCCCAGGGATGGCCTCCAATTCCTGGCTCCTCAACATCTTTTTCTTAGACTTCTTTTTATGAAACACTGCTAGATCTGTGCTTCTGCCTTCTAGATCCACAGACGACAAAGATTCTGACTGGGGCAAGGTGATGCTCTCAGGCTGGCTGGCCCGCACACTACCCCAGGATGCAGCTTTCTTTGGATGTTTTTGCTTCTTTTTGCTCCTAACATCACTGTGCAGCTCTTGACAGTCAAGTCTCTGCAACCCAGCAGTGGGCAGCTCTTCGGTTTCACCTGCTTTTGCTGACTTTTGTCCCCTGCCCACATCAATATAAACAATATCCACATCCTTCCGAGAACTCTCTGGCAGCTTCTCCATGTTTTCTTTATTTACAAGGATGACCCCTGTTTCCATATCCACCTCCCAAACACTTCTCTTTTTCTTTCTGCGGGTGGAAGTGGTCTTTTTGATTTTATGGAAATTTTCTGAATTTTTCAGAAGGGAAGAAGTAAGCTGCTGGGACTCTTTCCTCCTCTTCTTCCTCTCGGCTTTGCGAGGCTGCTCACTCTCTAAACTCTCCTGGGCTGGAGTCTGGGACTCTTTCTTCTTCCTCTTGGCTTTCCGAGGCTGCTCACTCTCTAAGCTCTCCTGGGCTGGAGTCTGGGACTCTTTCCTCCTCTTCTTCCTCTTCCCCAGCTTGGACAATCGAGGCTGCTCACTTTCCAAGTTCTCATGAGCCCGTTTCTGGGGTTTTTCTTCAGACACAGAAGACCATTTCTTTTTCTTGTAAAATACCGCAGTGTGGGTTTTAAATTTGCTTGAGTCTCCTTCCATCCTATTCCTTTAGGAAAGTGTGACAATGGTTTATTTTAGCATTTTAAACCTAAGTCTGGGGGCAGGGGTGATGGCACAAACAAACCATATGACAAACAAGCCTAAGTCACGAGTATAAATTTTGTATTATTCAAAATATACAGAAATTCACTGTGAGCCACTTTGACTAGTTCCATTGCCTTTATGGGTGCGCATGTGCGTACACACATATCCCTACCTCCTAGTTTACAGAAAATAACACTGCCCTACCCAGCCTCAGACCACATGCGACTCACAGGTTCTTCTATGGTGTGTGCTTGCTGCAGTTTTCCCAAAATGCCTAGTCCTTTCCTGGCTCTCCCTGGGATCTGTACTGCCCCAACCCCCGACCCCTGGCTGCTCTATAGCCTGCCCATGAGCTTGGCTAGAAAGCTGCTTTGCTTTGTTTTTAGAGACAAGGTCTTGCTACAGAGTCCAAGCTGGCCCAACACTGGCTGCAGTCCTTCCATCTCCATCTCCCCAGTCCCAGAACTACAGACATACATCACAACACCTGGAGGGAAGGTCATTTCTTTAAGGAAACTTCCTCTCTCCTGGCTAGCTTTCGTAGTATCAGAAGGTCTTATGTGGGTTGCTGGGTGGAAAAAACGCCAATGTTACCCAGCTGTGAGCCCTCTGAACTAAAATGGGCTGCATGGTAAGTTGTGGCTTTAAGGCCTGCTCCATAGGAGCAAACATGCTTGTTATTGCAAATCTGGCCAAGAGCCCATGGTTAGCTCACGGGCCCCACGGTGAACTTACCACTATGACTCTGCTAATGGACATAGCATCAAACTGCCTCTACATTTGTGCCTCTCCACCCATAGATTAGCATAGCTCTCAGAGCTCAACAGACCAAGTTTCTTTGTGCAGTGGAGAGCAGATGGTGCAGAAATTCACAACTAGTCAAAGGACAGAGAACAAGCGTTAGTGCAGTGCTCTGTCACAAATCGGACAACTATATCCCTGGCCCATCCTGCAAAGCTCAGTGACCATCTCAGAAAAAGGGGACAGATTTTAAGAGCCTGAGGGAACTGGAGTGAAGGTATCTTCTGGACAGGATAGAGCTGCTGTATTTATAACTCCCTGCACAAGATCCAGCCAGTCAATATTCAAAGGTGGAGGGGGAACGGCTAACGAGCTCTCCGAACTGAAGCAATACAGGTTTCTGGGGAAGAGAGAGTCCGTTGTCTCTAAGGGTGTGGTCCTTGGTTGACTGACCTGCTCCCAGTGGATGGCCCACACCCAGAGTATATGGCACCACAAACTTGACTGGGTGGGCTATTTTCAAAACAGAAAGAGGGCATGAAATTGGGGAGGGCAGGTGGGGGCAAAACTAAGAGCTAGGGAGACAGTGGGGATGAATATGATCAAATTACACAATATAAAATCCTCAAAGAATCCAAGGATTATATTTAAAAAGGAAGGCTTCCTTTCTTCATTCCCTCATAGCAATCTGTGCTTCTTTCCTAGCACTTATAACTTAAAAATTAGCAATTAGCCATTCAGTCATCCAACGTCTATCTCCTCTGCTAGCTCGTTCAGCTCCTGCAAAGGAAGGCAGTTTATATGTGTTGTTCCATTTCCACTACCTGGAAGCCATGACCCAGCCCTTCATTAGAGTGAAGTGAGCCTCATCTTGGCATCATTACATATCCACAGACCTCACAGAGGGTCACTGGCCTTTGATAAGGTTAGATGTGCCTTGTTAGTGACCAGCAAAACAAGACAATTCCATAATATATTAGGGTAATATATTGACATACAGATGTACATATTTTGAAATAAATATATTAACAGGGGGTAGGGATGTAGTTCAGCTGGTAAAGTGATTGCTTATAAATCTGCTGTAGTTGCAAATACCTGTAACCTAGCATTGAGAACCAGAGGCAGAAGGAGCCTTCTCAGCTACAGTTAAGTTTGAGGGCAGCCTGGGATTCTGAGACCCTGCCTCAAACCCTCCTCTCTAGTGCATAAAGAATTACATACAATCATTCCTTATTCCTCTCCTTAATCTAAATTGATTCTGGGCTCTGGTATTTAGAATTTACCCTTGAAAAGATAGTATACTTATGTTGTTCATAACAGTGTGCTCTTACACACACAAAGATTTCTCTGTGTAGCCCCGTCTGTCCTAGAACTTGCTCTGTAACCAGGCCGACCTGAAATTCAGAGATCCCAAGTGCTGGGATTAAAGGCACACACCACCACACCCAGCCTAAAACAGTGTATTCTTATTTCTTTTCAGAATCTGACATTCTGACCTGTACTCTGTTTTTACTAGCAGACCGAATTTCCTCTCTGCAGCAGTGGTTTTAACCAACTTGGATGCTAAGCACCTTCCCTATAGAAGGCACCTAATTTATCCTGAATAGTACATGGCAGCTGTAAGGACTGTGTTTTGGAGGGAAGAGGCCATGAAAAAATGCTTGAATTCTCACCTACAAGGCAGGTCCTTCACCTTCAATGGGAGCCTGAGCTTTAGACCTTCATCCCCATCACCCAGCTGGAAAAGTACCACCTAGAGATGACACCCAGAGATGCACCTGACCCTTTCAAAGGCTTTTCCAGGTTTCCTGACACACAGCAGGAGGGCACAAGGGCTATTAAAGGCCTAGCAGACAGTCTTACAAAACCACTGTAGCCCTAGCACCTAATCCAGTTCTGCTAAGTAATTTTTATTTTTTTGGCATGAATTAATGCTTTCTCTTTGGCTGCCCCTGTGCTATTGAGAACAGATGAGGGAAAACTCACAAGCAGGCAGATGGGATGTGTTCTAATTACAGCGGGGACCAGAACACTACCCAGAATCAGTTCTGTTTCTCTAGATCTGGTTGCCTCTGGTAGCCTCGAGGTTACCGAGCACTTAAAATTGGGTAGGCAAACACTCCTCACTGAGCAACAGCCCCAGTGCTCCCCTGGTTCCTGACCCTTCCAGGGGTCATCTTTAGAAGCCAGTTTCCCTATTTTCCTCCACATCCATATTGTTACAACACATTTAGTTAGTTTTGTTTTGATGTTTTTGGTTTTTTGCAGCTCTTGAGCTCTTTCTCAGCCCCAGATGAATTTCTGCCAGGACCTTGAGGCGCCTTTGCTAACAATTACTGCCACCCTTCTGAACCATGCTTTTAATTAAAAAAAAAAAAAAAAGAAAATTATTATATTTTTGTGTAGAGATGTTTTGTCTGCATGTGCACTGCCCATCTGCTGGGTGCTCGAGGAGGCTCCTGGAACTTAGGTTATAGATGGTTATATATGAGTCACTATGTAGAGCTGAATGCTGAGAACCAGGCCCGGGTGTTCTGCCCAAGCAACAGGTGCTCTCAGCTATCTCCCCACACCCTTACCCTCTCTTGAGGAATTGGAAGGATTAATGCAGAAGAGCTCAACTATTTTATTTATCCAGGAGAAAGGGTGTGAGTGGGGAAGCTGGCAATTCAAACTCCTGCTACTGCAGCAAGTTTCCCACTTGCTCATAACTGTTATTCTTCAGATAACTCAACATCCTTCCAGACCTCTGGGGCCTTCAGTTCCTCCTGACATGGCCTCTTGCCCCTGCCTCTCATTTGTGTGATGGTTTCAGGTCCCTTGGCATCCTCTGTCCTTGGAAGGAACAAAGCTCCGATTTCCTATGAGACCTCGCGACGCCTTTCTGCCCGGTGACTGGCCTCAGCGTACAAGCCACTTTCACCAAGGAACCCTCACTGACTCCTAAGTGGGTGCCCCCTCCATTCCGCATAGACTACCCAAAAGGTCCGGCAGCTTCCCCAGGCGTACTATCCACAGCCGAGATGCGCTCCGCCTCACCTAACGAGCGGAAAAGCACATAATCCCCCACTTCCAGGCCCACGAAAGCTCCGCACACCGGTGGGCTGTACCTGACCCTGCTCTGCCCCGGGACGGCGACCCCAGGAGCGGACTGGAAGGATCCCGCAGGCCGCGGCCAGCATCCTGAGACCTCCCTCCGCCCAGCCCACAGACCCCGGCGGCGAGGAACGGTCAGATCTGCTTCGGGACTTGCACAGCGAGGCCGCCTGCCACACCAGCGAGCCAGAAACTCAGCAAAAGTCCGTCCAACCTACCCCGCGATATTATGGCCCGCGTCTTCAAACCCGGAAGTGCTGTAAAGGCGGAAGTACTTTACCGACTTCCGGCTCGCCGCGCGTCCGGCTGCCATCAAAAGTGGCTCCCTAGGATTGGACGCCTGAGTAGTCTGTAGTCCTGACGCTACAGGGGTATATAAGATAAAGTAGGCAAAGGCAAATCCTAGCCCTCCTGAAGCAGGGGCTGGTGTATGTGAGTTCGAAGCAAGTCTGACTCACATAGCACGTTTGAGGCCTGTCTCAAACAAAACAAACAAAAACAAAACAAAAAAGCAGCCCAGCACTTGGAGGCAAAGGCAGGCTGATCTCTGAGTTTGAGGCCAGCCACGTGTACAGAGTCAGTGAAGGCTACACTGAGAAACTCCCTTCTAGAAAAGCCAAAATAAATAAGTAAATAAATAATAAACAAAAAAACTTTAATTGGGCCATCAATTAAGAGCCATTATCTAGACCACCCTAGCTTCTAGCTTTTTGTGTGATGATAGCCGAAAGGTTCTCTCTTGTTTTGCTTGTTTGAGACAGAGTCCCTTGTAGCCTAGGGCACCTTCACACTCACTGTGTTGCTGAAGATGTAGAAGTTCATCCCCCTTGCCTCTACTTTCAGGACTGAAACAACTGGCGGGTACCGGTTTTATATTGTGCTGGGGACTGATCCCAGGCATGGTGCATGCTGAACAAGCACTGTACCAACTGATCTACAGACCAGCCTAAAAGCTGTAAGTTTGCTCATTTACTCTTTTAACAATCCTATGTTGTGGGTATCTTTATTAGGCAAGGCTGTGTCAGTCACATCTTGTAATGAGAAAACTGAGGCTTTTTGGCAACCTGATAAAATGACTTATCAGACCCAGGGTTGCAACCCACACCTTTTCCTCTGCCTTGCTATTCTGCCTTTCTTCAAACTGTTGTGAATTATTCTGGGTGAGCTGCTAAGCACCTTTGATTAAAAGGGGCTGGAGAGATGGTTTGGTGGATAAGCGCACTTACTACTTTTCCAGGACCCAGGTTCAATTCCCAGCACCTACTTGGTGGCTTACAGCTCCCCATAATTCCAGTTCCAGGGGATCCGACGGCCTCTTCTAACCTCCTCAGGCACCAGGCATGCCCATGGTGCACATACATGCCACACACAGGCAAATCCTGCGTACACACTAAAAACGAACCTTAAAAGTGCAACTCTGCCAGGCGTGGTAACAAATGCCTGTAATCCCAGCACGTGTAAGGCTGAGGCAGGAGGTGTGGGTTACGTAGTGCAGCCGTCTGGAAGTACACAGTCTGCGGTCTGTGTCAGGCTTCCCCTGAGCAGCTGGATGTCTAGGTTGTCGGCTTTGGTACGTGACAGTACCCACTGCTCATATGTGAAGCCTTGATGTTCACATTGGCTGTCAGTGCAGCTTGCTCCAAGGTGAACTGGGGCCTTGTGGAAGTGGGTATTTCCACATTTAATGAAGGTGCTGAAGATGGATCAATGAACTCACATGTATGTGTGTGGTGCATAGACATTTGTGTAGGGAAAAACCCATACAGGTAAACTAAAATAAAGCATTTTACAAAAAGAATTGTTAAATTTGCATATGGACTGCATGTTAGACACCATCACCTCAGCACATTAAAATCCATGGACATGGAAGTGGGGAGACATGGAGGTGGGGAGACATGGAGGTGGGGAGACATGGAGGTGGGGAGATGACTTATTAGTTAAGAACACGTGTTGCTCTTGCAGAGGACCCAGCTGTAGAGGAATGTGGCTGCTCTGGAAAGAGATCACATCCAAAGACCTTCTAGGTCTGTGTAGTCTTGCTGGAATACAGACATAGGAGACAGAGAGCAGAGAGACAGAGAGCAGATCTCTGAGTTCAAGGCCAGCCTGGTATAGGGCAAGTTTTAGGTAGAGAGAAGGTTAAGCCCAAGTGTGGTAGTACATACCTTTAATCCTAGCACTCAGGAGAGCTCTGGGTTCTAGTCCTGTTCAGGCAGTTTGGCTGAGTCAACCGGTTTAGAGGCAGTGCAGTGCAGCTGCGTTCTTGGCAGTTCAGTTTGTGGAATTCAGAGGCAGTTTTCCTGGGAGAGGATTTTGTTTTGTTTAAGACAGGGTTTCTCTGTGCAGCCTTGGCTGTCCTGGACTTGCTTTGTAGACCAGGGTGGCCTTGAACTCACAGTGATCTGCTTGCCTCTGCCGCCCAGAGTGCTGGGATTTACCAGGCATGTACCACCACACCCAGCTCACTGGGAAAGTTTTACAGTGACAGTTTGAAGTGAGAACAAGCTGGACACAGGTGAAGACAGAATGAGCCTGAGAATGAGAAGGTGCGAGAAGATTAAGAACAGACTGCTGGAGTTAGTATGAGGCCAAGCAGAGCAATTCAGTCAGAACGTGAGAGAAGCCAGTTTCAATCAGTCAGCTAGGAGAGGAGTTTGAGCCAGAGCAGCTGAGCTGAACCAGCCAGCCAGAGTTCAGAAAGAGCTAGAAAGGGTGGACTTAGAAATAATATGGAGGAAGCTAGAAGTTTTCAGGACGAGGCCTAGGTTAAGAGGCAGTAAGCTTCTGAGATGATACTTACCTCAGGCAAATAAAGGATACGTTTACAGCCAGTACACATATGGCGGCTCACCATAACTCCAGTTCCAGGGATTCAGAGTCCTCCTCTGACTTCTGCAGGCAACAGACAGGCACATGGTGCACAAACACATATGTGGGCAAAACACTCATACATTTATTTATTTATACATAAATAAAATTTTAAAAAGTTATTATAGAGGAGCTGTGGACAGGCTAAGCATCACCACAAATGCCTTTAATTCCAGCATGCATGCTTCAGAAGCAAGTGGGCATCTCTGAGTTCCAAGCCAGCTTGGCTGACATTGTGTGTTCCAAGCCAGCTAGGCTGCAGAGGGATACCCTCTCATCATCAGTACACATGGTGAGGACATGGGCATGTATGGAAGCGCCCTTGACATCGTTGTGGGGGCAGGGAAGACTCTATGCTTAGTGTACAGTCACTGGTGAGTGACTCTAATCCAACCCCACCCATGCTTGCCAGAAACCATAATTAAATACTGTGTGGCCCAGAATAAGATATGAAAGTGGAAGAGGGACTTGTTGACAAGAAGAGGAAGTTCAGCAAACGGAGAGAGAGACGAAGATAATGTGATCAGAATGCATTATATGTATGTATGAAATTGTGAAATAAGTTTAAAAAAATACCCCCCAGAGAAAATGCCATTAATGCATGATGAAGTCTGGCGAGTCTGCAGTGGTTTGAATAGCCTCATCTATCTGAAAGCTTGGTTTCCAATTGCTGGTGATGTTTGGAGAAGTCTGGAAGCTGCAGCCGTATTGGAAGTAGGTCGCCGGGATTTCAAAGCTTCTGGTTATTCCCACTGTGCTCTCTCTCCCCTTCCTCTCTCTTTCTTTCTCTTGCATGATTAGGATGTTCAGAATGCGAGGTGCCAGTGACCTATTCCCGCATGCCTTCCACATTCCTATGCCTGCCTTCCACAGTGGACCCTATCCCCGTAGAACCATAAGCACAAATAAGCTCTTCCTTCTGTAAGTTGTTCCTTGCCAGTGTTTTGTCACACTAACAGAAAAGGAACTAATCCAGGGTCAATTGTGGTATGGTTGAGTGGTCTGGAGCCACCCGGCAGTGTGTATGCGGCTGCGCGCCTTTTGCAAGCACATGAGCCTACTCAGCGAGTGGCAATGCGACAGAGACGAAGGACTGGGAATCCAGGGGAGGGCCTCGTGGGTCTTTTATTGAATTCCTTGTATTCAATTTGAAAAGATGTTTTCTTTCATGTGTGTTTGTACGCCACGTGTGTACCTGGTGCCTTAAATGGCCAGAATATGGCGTCAGATCGGTTGGTGCTGGAGCTACTGACTGCTGTGAGGCACTCAGAGGGTACTGGTAACTACTGAGTCATCTCTTTTCTTTTTTTTTAATTTTAACTTGTGTGTGTGTGTGTATTCACATGTGACACAGCAGTTGTATGGAAGTCAGTGGACAACTTGAAGGTGTGGGATCTCTCTCTATGTATGGTCTTGAAAGTCAAGCTGGATTACCAGGCTTGGCGGCACCGTTACCTGCTGAGCTCTCTCTCCGGTCTATCTTCAGATGTTCTTGCTCAGTGAATGAAGTCAATGATTCCTGTGGAACTGAGTTTTTCAGTCGCCCCCCCCCCCCCCCATTTGGTTTCAGAGTCAGACACTATTGATCCATCGAGTTTCCTTTCCACCCACCTCACAAATAGGGGGAAGGATCCAACAGGGAAACCGGCTTGGACCCACCCAGTAGGTTAGCATTGGCATCATCAAGACTAATGCATGATTCTATTGCAGCATGACCATGTTGTTGCAATATCCGGGGGAGTATGTGTGTGTGTGTGTTCATTCTTCCCTTGGGAGGGAACTGTGAGTAAAGTAGGGTGGGTGGAGAGAGGGTGGAAGCCAAGGCCCTCTGGAACCTCTTCGCTTTTAACTCAACCTAGAGTTGCGCACACCTTTAATGCCAGCACCTGGGAGGCAGAGGCAGCGTGGTCTACAGCGTGAGTTCCAGGAGAGCCAAGGCTACACAGAGAACCCCTATCTCAAAAAACCAAACTAACCAACCAAACAATCA